>NC_081861.1:87456504-88083980 GCF_963259705.1 Myotis daubentonii | reverse complement strand
GACTCAGCTTCTCTTGTCCCATTCACCCACCACCAACTCTTTTCCTCCTGCCTGTTCCTTGGCCACAGGGAAGCATCTTCCACTGCTGCCTCAGATCAGGCCACATGTATGGGGTGCTCTGCCAGGGGTATTCTTCCTGCCCTGGTCCCTTCATGTCGATGGTGCCCCCTCTTTGCCCTTCCCAGCACCCCTCCTCATAGAGAAGCCCGTAGTTTTTTCTGTACCCATTTTGGGAGGACCTCATTCACTGTCAGGTCAGTGGGAATGAAGGGAAAGTTTTTGTCAAGTTGAACTCAAGTTTACCATAAGAAACAATGAACAGTTTGGTGTCTTGCTGAAAGTGTGCCATGCTCAGGCCTAGAGAGCAGCCTTTGCCTTTTTCTGGGAACTCGGCTGACCTTGTAGTTGAGGGGAGTTGTCCAGGGCCAGCCAGTCCTAAGGGCGACTCCCAATGGGATCTCATAGGGTGTGTGAAGGAGAGAGGCTACAGAAAAGCAACTTGGGATGTGGTGGCAGGCAAGCTAACTGTCCCTGGGGCCCACCTGCCAGAGCAGAGCCTGGTTTGGCCTCCTGAATGGGTGGAATTTGGGTTACTGAGCCAATGGTGAAGGTTCTGGGTGTTGAATTTTCTTTGGAATCTTCTTCAGACATACTCTTCTAAGGCCATCATTAGGTGGATGGCCCAACCACCACCTCATAGCATTCTGCTTCTCTGCCATAGAGCTGGAGGCTCAGGACCCGTTGGTGTTCAGTGGTGACGTTCTGTACAGCCCAGTATAGGAGCCTGAGGATAACTTTCTGCATAACTGCTGGTGCTGCAGCCCAGGACAGTTACTAGCTGCTATTTCATTGTTTAAAAATTGCTCTGAATCTTCAATGCCAGCTCCAATCCAGGGTCATCTTGGAAGTAGTAGGAACTGGATCACTTTCTGGCAGCATGAGGAGGTGGCCTCATGACTGCTGCTCCCTCTTTCCCCTCTGCCTCCTGGCACTCTACTTCCCCCAGCACTGCACTGCTCACTCACTATCCCTAGGCAGTCCCAGAAGCCTTAGTTGAACACTCACCCCCACTAGGCTATCTAGAGAGAGACTGGTTAGCCTCCCCACCCCAGGATGCCCACAGACTGGTCAAGAAGAAGAGATAAGCATAGGAAACAGTCAGCTAATGGTCTCAGAGAGAAGGTGAGGTCAGCAGCAGAGTTCATGGAGGAAGAAAGCATATCTTCTATTGTGCACCCTTACTCGCAAATGTCCTTTCCTCAGAGCTCTGTCTTGGCCTGTATCTCCTCTCATTCTATACCCTCTCTCCTGGTGGTCAAGGCCACACCCAGAGACCACTCCCATAGACTTGGTCTCTAAATGTCTATCTCCAGCTCAGACTAGCATAGTTAACGGCTCCACCTCTACCTGAATGTCCCATAAGGACCTCATTCTCAGCTAAACACACCTTTTTGCACTACCTTCCATCACTGCAGAAAAACCCCCCTTTCTCTCTTCCATTTTGTCTTGGTGACACTACCATCTCTACAGTAATCTGAACTAGTAACCTGGGAGCCATCCTTCGCTCCTTTCTCTCCCTCGCCTCCTGCTTACAATTTTCAGTCATCCACCCATCCATCCATTTAATAAGTATTTATTGTTGAGTCTTCCTCTGAGACCTGACAGACTCTCCTTTTGTCCCCCGACAATGCCTGAGTCCAGACTTCTGTTACTTCAGACCCATTCCAGAACTGGACTCCCTGCCTCCACCTTTGCCCTCCTCCTGGCCATGCTTAGCACAACTATCAGAGTGATCTGGCCTGCACTCCCTTGCTATGAACCCAAGCCTTGCTTGTCCCAGGTGGCCCAGGTGGCCCAGGGGATTGTTTGTAGGTGGTGTAGAGAAGACTTTTGTTACCTTTCAGAGTTCTGTATACTTCAGTGTCTATTAAAAAATATAGCTAATAAATCTATCCCAGGGTTTCTCATGTATTTTTAATTAGGGCAAGATTAAGTGTTTTCAAAGTGAGTATTTTTTAAATAAAAATAGTTAAGTAAATAGTAGTACAGGTGGTGCATGGAAATAGAAAAAGTTGAGGATGTGATACATGATTGCCTGAGGATTGGGAAGCACCACTAGAAACTGGGTAAAGTATATGCTCCTTAGCATAACTTAGACACCTTCCATGATTAGGCCTCACCTACTTCTCCAACCTTGCCTCTTGTCACTTTCTGTTTAACTTGATGATCCAGCCATCTTGAGTAACTTGTGGTTTTTCCAAATATACCATGCCCTTTCAACACTCCCAGGTTTTCACAAATGCACTTTCCTCTGCCTGGAATCCTCCTCCCCTGTAATCCACATTTTTTTTTGGCAAATTTATGTTAATCCTTCAAAACCCTGACTAGGTGTCACCTTTTCTCTGAAGCCTTCTCTGACTGACCTGTTCCACCATATAAAAATAACAGTTCATTCTTTTCTCCTATGTACTAATTTAGTGATTTGTACTTAATTTTATCAGTTTTATTTATTTATTAACACTGTAATTTTAAGAGCAGTTTTAAGTTTATAACAAAATTGATGAAAAGGTCTAGAGATTTCCTATATAACCCCTGCCCCCACACATGGTTAGCCTCCCCATGATCAACATCCCCCACTAGAGTGACACATTTGTTACAATTAAAGAACACATCATAAGTACTCAGAGTCCTTAGTTTGCATTAGGGTTCACTCCTGGTATTATATATTCTATAGGTTTGAACAAATGTATAATGACATGTATCCACCATTATAGTATCATATAGAGTATTTTTGCTGCCTTAAATATCCTCTGAGCTCGACCATCCTGCCTCCGTCACCCCCCAGCCTCTGAAAACCACTGATCCTTTTACTGTCTCCATAGTTTTGCTTTTTACAAACTATAATATAGTTGGAATCATACAGTATGTAGCCTTTTTAGGTTGGCTTCTTTCAGGCATTATCATTTTAATGGTTGTTATTACATATTTCTCTCCCCTAGTAAAATTAGAGCTTTTTTCAAGTACAAGGGTTAAAATTTGCTTAACCATGGGTGGTAAAGAGCCATTGATCAGGCCTTGGAAGCCTTGGGTTCTGATCTAACTTGCCCATGAATGAGCAAGGTGATCTTAGACAAGTCACTCATCTCAGCTACTTCTACCCTTCACCTATAAAAAGCTACAGATCCTTGAAGGGGATCTTTAACACACATTCCCAGGGTGATTGGAAAGATGTGGTGTGAGATAACTAGGAAACCTTTTAGAAAGTTGAAATTGATTTTCAAGTGAAAGAATAATGATTATGATTGCTGATGGGGGAGCACTATGGGTCTTGCCCTGAGAATAGAACCATAAAAGAGTGGCCCAGCTAAGCCACTCCCAGCAGCCAGTGCAACTGCAAAGTGGATGGGTGTGGGGCAGGGGTGGGGTAGCAGTAGGATAGCCTAACACAGCCTTGGGGAAACTATGGCCCCGGCCCGTTTGAAATGAATAAAACTATTGAAATAAAAGACTGTACCCTTTTATGTAATGACTAGGGGCCTGGTGCACGAAATTCGTGCACTGGGTGTGGGGGGGGGCAGTGTCCCTCAGCCCAGCCTGCCCCCTCTCACATACTGGGAGCCCTCAGGCGTTGACCCCCATCACCCTCCAATCGCAGGATCGGCCCCTTGCCCAGGCCTGACGCCTCTGACAGAGGCGTCAGGCCTGGGCAGGGGACCCTCATTTCCCCCCATCACTGGTTCTGCCCCCAGCCCAGGCCTGATGCCTCAGCCAGAGACGTAGACGCCCAACACCCTCCGATCGCCTGATCGGCCCCTTGCCCAGGCCTGACGCCTCCGCCAGAGGTGTCAGGCTTGGACAGGGGACCCCCATCTCCCCCTGATCACTGGCTCTGGCCCCCGCCCAGGCCTGAGGCCTCTGGCCCCGGAATCATGCCTGGGCAGGGGACCCCTGCCGGGAGCCGGTCCATGCTTGCTGTTTCAAGGGACCTGGCATATATGGCATACGGTTCTTAATATGTTTTCTCACCTTCTTGGTGCTGTGTTTTAACCAAGGTCACCTCTCCGAGAAAGGTTGAATCCCCAGGTAGGGATTTTCCCCTGAAGTTAGGGAGGGAATAAAACCCCTCAACTAAGTGCCAGGCGGGTAATTAATCCCTTTAACTACAAACAATCATGCTTAAACTACATAATCTTTTCTCCCTGGAATGGAGATAAGAAACGCCCTAACCTTTGTAATAGAGATTGATAGGATTGAATCAACTGGTATAAATACAGTTGTAACAAGACAGAAACACTCAGAACTTAGAACAGAATCAAGAAGACAGAACTCAGGAGACAGAATTCAGAAGACAGAACCTACACGGAGCCTAGAGACAGAAGAACTTCGCTGGCGAGAGCATGCCAGAGGATCCTGGAGAGGGACTGGCCTCGGAGCCTAGAGACAGAGCCTAGCGGGAGAACATGGCAAGGGATCCTGGACTGAACCTGACTACAGAGATTGGCAGGAGAACCTGACTGGAACCTGGACACTGAACCTGACTGGAGAGCCTGGACAGAACCTGGCTGGAGAACCTAGCGAGGGAACATGGCTACAGAACCTCGCTGGAGATCCGAAGCAGAACCTCTCTGGAGATCCGGGCTGGAGATCCTGGCTAGGCTGCTGATCAACTGAACGCTGTCTCCGTGACATTCCTTCTTCGCCGACTCCGTCCACACCTTTGGGGACCCCTGGACCCGCTGGGGTTTGGACCCCGGCAGACCCCCATCTCCCTCTGATCGCTTGCTCCACCCCCCGCCCAAGCCTGACGCCTCTGACCCAGGCTTCAGGCCTGGGCAAGGGGACCATCATATCCCCCCAATCCCCGGCTCCGCCCCCCGCCCAGGCCTGTTGCCTTGGCCAGAGGAGTTGACCCTCATCACCCTCCGATCACCAATCACCAGATCGGCCCCTTGACCAGGCCTGAGGCCTCTGGCAGAGGTGTCAGGCCTGGGCAGGGGACCCCCAGCTCCCCGCGGTTGCAGGCTCCGCCCCTGCCCG
Organism: Myotis daubentonii; assembly: GCF_963259705.1. Taxonomy (NCBI): domain Eukaryota; kingdom Metazoa; phylum Chordata; class Mammalia; order Chiroptera; family Vespertilionidae; genus Myotis; species Myotis daubentonii. The sequence continues at coordinate 88,078,943 of NC_081861.1, read as the reverse complement.
GGCCTAATGCCTCTGGCTGAGGTGTCCGGCCCGGGCAGCGGGGACCCGCAGCTGCAGCGGCCCCGCGATCGTGGGCTCCGCTTTAGGCCCAGGCAAGGGACCCCTAGCTCCCGGGACTGCCAGCTTCGACGGTGCCCAGCTCCCATCGCTGGCTCCACCCCTACTTCCTGCTATCACTGGCCAGGGCGGCAAAGGCGCCTGATTCTCTGATCATGGCTGGGGGGCAGCTCTTAGCTCCCCCCTGGGTTTCCGATCACTGTCAGTGGCAGGGGGCTTCTTCCTGCTTTCCCTTTCGCCTCCCTGCATTGTGCCTACATATGCAAATTAACCGCCATCTTGTTGGCAGTTAACTGCCAATCTTAGTTGGCAGTTAACTGCCAATCTTAGTTGGCAGTTAATTTGCATATAGCCCTGATTAGCCAATGAAAAGGGTATCATCGTACGCCAATTACCATTTTTCTCTTTTATTAGATAGGATGTTTACTTTGAATTTATATTAGTTCACACAAACACTCCATCCATGCTTTTGTTCTGGCCCTCTGGTCCAGTTTAAGAACCCATTGTGGCCCTCGAGTCAAAAAGTTTGCCCACCCCTGGCTAACATATCCTTAGAATATAGGTTGCTTTGATACTGGAAAGCCTTGTCTGCCAGAATCATGAGTTAGATTTCCCCCCAACTTTTCCACTCCTTTTCACCTCTTGAATAAGTGTAGTCCTGTTACCCTGTGAATCTGTATGGGGTGGAGGGAGATATGTGCTCGCACCACCTTGACTACACAGCATGTGCATGGCTATGCATTCCAGAACCATCTATTTGAACTAGTATCCCACAGAGGAAGGAAAGGGATCCAATGACACACCTATTGTCTGCCAGCACTTCCCATCCACTTTAACCCTCAAAACAACCTCCAGACAGAGACTGTTGATGCCATTTTACAGATGAGAAAAACTGAGACTCAAGGGGAGAGTTGCACTATGGTCTGATAACCAGGAAGTTGCAGAGCCTGGATTTGAGACCAAGTCTGTCCAACTGTCAAGCTTGTTCCTATTGTACCTTGCGATGTGCTTCTCAGTATCTTTGCATCTGTGGCAGGAGTTAGTAGCCCCGGAGACTGGGTGTGGTGGAAGGAGGATTCTGTGGCTCTCTTCTAGAAGGGCTAGCAAATCTCTTTAGCAACCAGGACTGCAATTCCCTGTCTTGTAGAAAGCCCACTGTATGTCTCCTTGATGGCATGTTTGTGTTGGAATAATTGAACTCATTGGAGGCTCTGTATTGTGTCCAGAAGCTAGAGCTGAGGATTCCTCAGCTAGGCAGGAAAGTGGCAGGATTGTTAAATGTAGGCCTAAACCAGATATTTAGAGGGGCTTCAGATACAGGGAGAACTGGTATCATGCTGCTTTCCAACCCTCCACTTCCCAAGCAACCATACCAACACTGTGAGCAAGGTAACCTGTGTTTAAAGATGAAAATAACTCCACTATTCTCTTCTCTGTGCCTCAGCAAAATGAAGAAATCATCTCATTGCATTTGAAAGGCATTTAATAGTGGACCTGGCCCTGTCATATTTACAAACCTATTGAATTCTCACAATCCTTGATTTCCCTATGCTAGTTGCTAAAGTGGCAGAAACTTACAGGGGAGTCAAGTGGCCCATATCCCTTGAGGACCTTTCCCCCAAAGACATCTTTTCTAACCCAACTTAATGAGCCTTTTGGAAGGTATGAAAGAAGTTGAAACTCTAGACCAGCAAACAAAATATTTCCTGGTACTACTCACCTCCAACACTGAGCAATGTGTTGGAGGTAAAGGCACGGGCCCTGAGTTTTGAGGCCAATCATGATACTCTCACATTCTCTGGGCCAGAGCTAAAAGGAAGCAAAAAGTGGGTATAAAAGAGTACAGTGCCTATCCTAATGTCAAATAACAGGGGAATGTCTGAGTAAGTCTGATATATCTAATCTCACTGAAGTATGGTAGAACCTCTAAAGAGCTAATTATGAAGACAGTTGAGCAACATGGACAATGTTTATAATAAAGAATAACATACAAAAGGCATGATACAAAAGTGTATCTATGCTGAGCTTTAGAAACCCTATTGTAAGTATGTCTGCACATGAGCAAGAACTGAAAGAGAATTGTGGAAAAGGGAAAAGTTGATTCATTGCGGGTGGCAAGCTTGTTGGTGAATTTTTCTTTCCCTTAGACTTCCATTAATGTTCTAACATTGTTTGTGCAGTAAAAAATAAAACCATTAACACATAGAACATTACACTGGCAAATCATTCTGTCAAGCTGAGAGACCAAATCATATCGTTTCCCTGAGCCAGCAAACACACTTGAAAGACATAAATGCAAAAGTAGAAGCAGCCACAGGGAATGGAGTGTGTGGATTTCTTGTGTACAGCCTCAGGTTTGAATCCAAGTTCTGAACCTTTCTTTGGTCCTTTGGGGAAAGTATTTCACCATTGTATCCTCAGTTTCTTCATCTGCAATGTGAGAATTACAGCAATCACCATCATCAATGTACAGGGCTGTGTGACAAGAAGCAAATGATGTAGGAGGTTTTCAAGGGTTTTGTGAGCTATAAAATGCTGCACACCTTATCATGGGATATATACAAATACTTTGAAACCAAAGTATTAGGTACTGTTTGCCACTGTCCCACAGCAGTTGACAACAAAGGCAGGCTGGGCTTGTGCTGCTGGGTGGCTTCAGGTGGCAGCCACCTTGCCTCCTCTGAATGCTGGGTGCCATTGAAATTTGATTAAGCAAGTGAGGTTTCCTGGTTTAGCCATGGTTGGGGAATAATTGGGGAAATGTTGTGGGTTTTTCTCCTCCTCTAAAATGCTTGAGCTTCGTGGCAGGAAGATTAGAATAATTGATAAAGAACATGGGGAAGACTTCCCCAGCTGCTTGGATTCTCAGTCAACCTCAGCTACTTGCAAGCTGTGTGCTTTTAGGGAAGTGACCTAAGCTCTTGGAGCCACTGCTGCCTCCTTGGTCTGCTGGGATTAACAGGACCTCATCCACCCATCCTCATAGGATGGTTGTGAGGATGACATGAGGTGCGTGTGAGGCATCTGGCATGTAGTGAGCAAGGAGTACAGTTTGCTGCCTTTATTGCTGCTTCAAAGTGTCAGAGTAGGAGGGTCTCTAGGGATCACTGATCCAGGGCTTCTCAGCAGGTGCTGAGAAGAGTGTGCATGGAGTCTTCAGGGAGCATAGTGTGTATATATTACTAATTTTTCATGTCAACATTAAACAGCAGACTTCTTGTCTATCATGGTGGAACCCAGATATTTTGATAAAGGTAAAATGTGCACTTGGAAACCACTGATCCCCTACAAACCTTTCACTTTATAGACCCATAGAAGTGAGATCATGTGCCTAAGGTCACCCAGCCTCAGAGATTAATGTGGGCCACAATCCAGCTCTGTTCTAAAACACACACACACACACACACACACACACACACACACACACACACACACTGCCATCACTACTGGTCAGAGTTGTACTCATGCCCTCTGGGATTTCCTCATCACCTTGGTGGAGACATTCTGTGCCACATATCCATGTCCATATAACCATTATCAAGCTGAAAGAAACCAGACAAGGCTCTGACATTGAGAAGAGACAAAATTATGCTTTAGATGACAAGAAAAGATGTTCCTGGTTGCGGGGTGGGGGTGGGGGCTGTCCCTGCACACTGACAGGTCAGTTCTGCATTCCTCAGGCAGTACTTCCAAACAAGCTAGGCTAATGTGGCCTCCTAACTGCCATCTGCATCCCTGTGGAGTACAGGGTCTTTCATGCACCCTTCATCTCTCTCAACAGCAAATTTTCTATTTTGAAAGTCAATAACCTGTCAAATTCTCTAAGAGCACATATGAAGGGACGTGGGATCCCAGGAGCAGGATGAGGTTTCCAATTGTTCCCTGTCATCTGTGTGGAGTGTCTCTGAGTTGTTTCTGGCATTGGAGAGGGTGGCACAGAGCCACCTCCATGAATTCCTTTTGTGTAATTTGTTGATCTGGAGATTGAGGGGCAGGGGCTGCTATTTAGGCTTTAGGCTTGGCTCAGAGAAGGTGTGCATCCTGTGGTGCCACACAGGATGTTAAAAGCACATGCCATCTCTAGCACACAGCTCTTTTGAATTGTTCTGACCCAGCCTGGGACCCTGCTCCTGCTTTGGGGATCTGGCTCCTGTGGTTTACCTCCTTACGTTTCTGCCCTGGCTTTAACTGTGGAACACTGATATTCAGCCCTCTTTCTTCTCAGACTCTTAACTACCCCACCCCTGTACCATGACTGTCTATCTGGACATCTGCCCCAACCTTTGCTTCTGTTACCAGCTCCCTTCTATTCTCAGGGTGCTGCAGGGCCTGACTTGGAGGATGGGAGCTGTCTGTTCAAGGTAAAGAGCAACATTGGAAAGGTCAAGGTCTCTTTGGGTGGCCACCCAAACCAGAGTCCTAATCCACAGAGCCCAAGGCCACACTGCTGGTTCTGACCATGGAGCCAATCCCCAACCTCACCATAGTCAGGCCTGCAATCTCCCAAATATGAAGTCTGTGTTGTGGAAACTGACACACACCAACCATTTCCACACCCTAGGGCAATAGTTTGCCCTTACTCCAACCAAAGGAACTCAAAAACTTGAAATAGGGGAACAAAAGACAAATATCAGCTCAGACTCTAATTTGACTCTTTCCATCTAAAGCAATGTAGCTCTGATCACACACAATGGCAGCTTCTATCATAGCAACAGCAGCCAGTTTCAGCTCAAAGGGACCCAGGTTAGAAGTGGCTTTTGAGGGGATAACAGACCCAGGCCTGTGGGAGGCAGACCAAGGTTGATGGCTGATAGGGGACCAAGTCAAAGACAGGACCAACAACGTTTTTTGTTTTTTAAATTTAGCTCATCTTACCAAGCTCTGGTTATTTTCTTAAGATAAATTCTTAGACCCTGATTAAATGTGTTAACACATGTCCTTCCAGTAATGTCTCTTTGAATACTTACATTATTGAGATCAAATTGTACTTACAGTATTTTATCCTGCTTTGTAATTTACTGGCATATGATAATCATTTTTTTAAAATTAAATTTTTATTGTTCAGATTATTACATTTGTTCCTCTTTTTCCCCCCATAACTCCCCTCCTCCCAGTTCCCGCCCCACCCTCCGCCCTCACTCCCCACCCACTGTCCTCATCCATAGGTGCACGATTTTTGTCCAGTCTCTTCCCGCATCTCCCGCACGCCATTCCCCCCCCCCCAAGAATATTCAGTCCATTCCCTTTCTATGTCCCCGATTCTATTATAATCACCAGTTCATTCTGTTCATCAGATTATTAATTCACTTGATTCTTAGATTCACTTGTTGATAGATGCATATTTGTTGTTCATAATTTGTATCTTTACCTTTTTCTTCTTCTTCCTCTTCTTAAAGGATACCTTTCAGCATTTCATATAATACTGGTTTGGTGGTGATGAACTCCTTTAGCTTTTCCTTATCTGTGAAGCTCTTTATCTGACCTTCAATTCTGAATGATAGCTTTGCTGGATAAAGTAATCTTGGTTGTAGGTTCTTGGTATTCATCATTTTGAATATTTCTTGCCACTCCTGTCTGGCCTGCAAAGTTTCTGTTGAGAAATCAGTTGACAGTCGTATGGGTATTCCCTTGTGGGTAACTGAATTTCTTTCTCTTGCTGCTTTTAAGATTCTCTCTTTGTCTTTTGCTCTTGGCATTTTAATTATGATGTGTCTTGGTGTGGTCCTCTTTGGGTTCCTTTTGTTTGGGGTTCTCTGCGCTTCCTGGACCTGTAAGTCTATTTCTTTCACCAGGTGGGGGAAGTTTTCTGTCATTATTTCTTCAAAGAGGTTTTCAATATCTTGCTCTCTCTCATCTTCTGGCACCCCTATAATTCTGATGTTGGTACGCTTGAAGCTGTCCCAGAGGCTTCTTACACTATCTTCGTATTTTCGGATTCTTTTTTCATTTTGCTTTTCCGGTTGGGTGTTTTTTGCTTCTTCGCATTTCAAATCTTTGACTTGATTCTTGCGCTCCTCTGGTCTGCTGTTGGGTGTCTGTATAATATTCTTTATTTCAGTCAGTGTATGCTTAATTTCTAGTTGGTTCTTTATCACAACATCGAGGGTCTCATTAGATTTCTTGTAGATCTAATTAAGTTTATCAGCAGTTTCTAGAAACTTATTGAAAGACCTTAAAAGTGTGGTTTTGAGCTCTATATCCTCTATTTCTGTCATGTTTCTTTGTCTCCATATTTTTTATGCTTTCTTGGTGCACCCTCTTGTGGTCTTTGTGCGCAGTCTTGTTGTAGTTAAGCCTTGATTGTTGTAGGTAATACTGGTGGGGAATTGACCTCCAGGCCAACTGGCTATGAGAATCAGCTGTGTCTGCAGTGGGAGAACTTCTGTGCTGGATCTCTAGGGCGGTGCTAATCTAGCCTTTGCCTGAGGCTATCCGGCAATGCCTCTGTGCAGGGCTTGGGCGGGGCGGGTCCCAGGGGATCTACAGGGTGGGTGGAGCAAGCAGTTATGGCTGCTCTCAGTCCTGTCCCCAGGGGCTCTGACTCTCAGAGTCCCAGCAACCGCTGCAAACCTCGGAGAGAAAGCTGCCTTCGAGTTCTGACCGAAGCCAGACAGTCCCGCTTCTCCTGTTTGAGTCTGGGTCCCTAGAGACTTGCCCGGATCTGGAGCTCAGAGTCTGAGACTCCCTCCCAATTGAAACAGACAACCGCACCCTCAGCCGCCAGCCCACTCCTCACGCACCTCCGCACCTTAGTATTTGACTTCAGCACTGCGCCTCCTCTGAGTCTTGGTATGCTATTCTCTTTCCTCCTAGTTGTAGAACTTCCACTCAGCCAGCCTTCCTGTGGTTCTGGGTGATGTCCGTTCTGTCTTTTAGTTGTATTTTTGAAGTGGTTGTTCGAGGCAGCAAACTCCGGCGTTAACCTATGCCGCCATCTTGGTTTTCGGTCTTCTGATAATCATTTTTAACTTTTTAAATTACAGTTGACATTCAATATTATTTTATATCAGTTTCAGGTGTACAGCATAGTGGTTAGACATTTACATAATTTATGAAGTGATCCCCTCAATAAGTCTATTAAATATTATCAACTATAGTCCCTATGCTGTACTTTACATCCCTGTAACTATCTTGCAACTACCAAATTGTACTTTTCAATCCCTTCACCTTTTCACTCAGTCCCCTAATCCTCCTCCCATCTGGCCACCAGCAGTGTGTTCTATGTAGCTATGAGTCCATTTCCATTTTGTTTGTTTGTTAACTTTGTTCTTTAGATTCCACAAATAAGTGAAATCATATGGTACTTGTTTTCTCTGACTTATTTCACTTGGTATAATACCCTCTATACCCATCCATGCTGTTGCAGATGGTAAGATTTCCTTCTTTTCTACTGTTGTATAGTATCCCATTGTGTAAATGCACCACAGCTTTTATCCATTCACCTACTGATGGACACTTGGGCTGTTTCCATATCTTGGCTATTGTAAATAACAGTGCTATGTACATAGGGGTGCATATATTCTTTCAAATTAGTGTTTTGGGTTTCCTTGGATATATACCTAGAAGTGAAATCACTGGGTCAAGTGGCAGTTCCATTTTTAATTTTTTGAGGAAACTCCATACTGCTTTCCATAGTGGTTGCACCAGCCTGCACTCCCACCAACAGTGCACGAGGGTTCCCTTTTCTCCACATCCTTACTAACATTTGTTAGGACCACCCTGTTCTTTAAAGGAGGCCTTCCTTAGCCTTAGGCAGAGGGCCAGGAGAGCCACTAGAACACACAGGACAGTCCCAGGATAGCTTCTATCAAATCAGGCAGCAGTCTACTAGTAAGCACTTTGCAGATATTATTTACTTATTTGACCCACCCAACAACCTTATGGTATAGGTACTTTTATTACTTCCTAAAGGGCATATATAGATGAGAACCTGTAAATTATGCAATTGATCTATAGATTAAAACCGGAGGCTCAGAGAGTTTAAACAACTTGCCCAAGGGCACACAGTTGAAACTGTGATTTGAGCCTTGAGCCAGGGGTGGGCAAACTTTTTGACTCGAGGGCCACAATGGGGTCTTAAACTGGACTGGAGGGCCGGAACAAAAGCATGGATGGAGTGTTTGAATATAAATTCAAAGTAAACATCATTACATAAAAAGGTACGGTCTTTTTTTTTTTTTTTTAGTTTTATTCATTTCAAACGGGCCGGATCCAGCCCGCGGGCCGTAGTTTGCCCACGGCTGGCCTAGACAGTAGGGCTCCCCAGTCTGTCTTCTTTGTCTCTGTGCTAATTTGCCAACGTGAAGGAGCTAAGACTGTCAGGCCATCTTTGCCCTCCATCCACCAGCTGGGCTACTAGACTTTACTAGTAATTAGAGCCATGGCTTTCAACCTGGGGAGATTTAAAACACTGTCAGTGCCTGGACCCCACCACTGAGAAATTCTCGTTTAATTGGTCTGAGATGAAGTCAAGCCAGCAGGGAGTTTGTAGGGTAGAGTGAGCAGCAGTTTTTGTGGAAGCTCCTCGACTTAAAACACACAGCATCTGTCCCATCCTGACAATATCTAACTCCCAGCTGTAGCTCTGCCTCTCCCTCCATGGTGACATCTCTTTTCTCTCTAGCCACAGCCAGATTTCCTGAGAGGTGTCTCCACTCCCTTCCCATTTCCCTCCTTAACCTGCTGTGGTCTGCCCCCTGGGAAGCAGGCCTGGTCTCTGGGTTACTCTCTAAGGTTATCCTCTCAGTATTGCCACAGAGAACATTCACTGCTTGGGTCTCAGCCTACTTAAATTCTTGAGTGCAGTTGACAATGTCAAATAGTCCTTGCTCCTAGAAACCAGCCCTTTCCCAACACAATGCATTCTTCTTGTTTGCAATTTCACCTCAGTATTTTATTTATTTATTTATTTGCCTCCTGCACATGCCTCTACCAGGGCCTGGGCCGGGGAGGAGCTTGCAACTGAGGTACATGCCCTTGACCAGAATCGAACCCGGGAACCTTCGATCTTCAGGCCAATGCTCTATCTACTGAGCCAAACTGGCTAGGGTTCACCTCAATCTTTTTAGATGGCTTTTTATTCTGAGCCATACAAATATGTTCTGAAGGTGAGGCCTCCAGAGGCTCACAGTCCTACCCCTGCCCTTTAGGAGTTTAGTGTGGTCAGTACAGGAGGTATACAGAACCTTTGAGGCAATAAGGTGGCTCTTACAGGGGAGACTCCCAACTCCTTCCCTCAAGCTGCTTCCCTGTCTCTCTACATCTCTGGGGGGTGGGGAGGGGGGGGGAAGAACAGAGCTCCAGCTAGGGCTTTTTTCACTCTGTGAACAGGAACACATTATGGCTCTTTTTCAATCAAAAGATGGTCACTGAGACAAGGCACAACCCTTCCTCTTGTGCTCATTTTGCCATTATGATCATGGAGTCTCTTTGTAAGGAGCTTCTGGCACACATGACTTGTTTCCCAGGCCCTTGTCCTTCTAAACACACAGAAACAAATTTGAACAAGGTATGTCATAAATGCTTTAAAGCCATCAATCTCTCATGCTTTGAGCCCTAGGAAATAGGCTTTGCTAGAATCTGCAATATGCCAGTGGGGTGGAGGTTGGAGAAGCAGTGAGGAAGGTCTGCAGGGTTCTCCACCTGATGCCCTAGAGAGCAGGGCTGGACTCTGAATCTCACTATTCTCTCAGTGTTGGACTTTGGGAAGCCCTTTTCCTCTCTGAGACTCAGTTTCCTCCCTTGTTAGTAGGACTCGTCATCGTTATCACTTCTGTCTATGGTGAGGATGCTGGGAGATGACCTCCATGTGCTGTAGGCATGATCTCTGCTACAGTGGGCACTCACTAGGAGTTCTTGAACTGAATTGCATCCAGCCATAGTGCACTGACTCTTTCCAGGCCAAGAGAGAAAATGTGTGTGCAAGAGAGACTTGCAAAAAACAAGGCCTATCTCTGTGCACGTCTCTCCTCTGGGAAGGAAGGGGCCCATGCAGTGACAATAGACCAGGGGCGCTGACTCAGACAGCCAGTTCCTGCTCATTTCCCCTCACACTGCAGGACAGCAGCTGAGCGGGAGGTCAGCCTTTGTGGGGCTCTGACTTGGGCTTTTAGCTGAGAAACTTACCCAGAGAAAGATTAGACCAACTCAGACAGCTCCCCGCACTGGTCTGCTGTGACAGGACCCACTGGACCAGTGTGGCTGTGGGCAGGTGATGGGGGTGGAGAGGAGGGGGAAAAGAGATAGTGGAAACTCACTTTTGGAGTCCTGCATCACTTTCCCTGGGCTGAGCAGCCCAGGAACAACTTCTTGGGGCAACAGAGCATGTGACCAATGAGGCCAAACTGACCCAGCCAGGGCGCTGGGGAACCCGCTGGGGTCCCGGGATCAGGAAGAGTGCCTGGGTGCCCACTGAACAGCCCAGTGAAAGGGTTCAGAACAGCGTGGAGCCCATCAGCTCCCTGCCTTCAGTGAGGGCCCACCACACACTTCTCCTTTGCATGAAGATTTGCTGGATGTGGAGTCTTGGCCGTCCCCACTGCTAGGATGGAGAAAGCCGAGTCTGCCCCCCTCTTCTGGAGCCGGGGAGGTGAGTCTTCTTTGGGGTAGGAGGGTCGCTTGCTCAGCTGAAAGGAGAAGGGAAGGAATTGGGGCCTATTGAGGAGGAGCTATTTTCTGCACCCAGAGCTCTCCTGAAGTAGCCTGGGCTACCTTGGGGGGAGCGGGTACCCCAGTTCTTGAGGTCTGCAAGGAGGGGCAGGCTGGCCGCTTGGCAGAAGTGCTGTGAAATGAATTCAAAATTGGGTGGCTCTGGGGGAGGAAAGGGTGGATGTGATTACATCCCAACCTTGATAAGCTGAGATTCTGAAGGGATAATAAAAGTGACCGAGGAATTGTAAATGTGCGTGTCTGTGTAAGAAATACTGTATCTCTTACTTTCGATAGATTTATCATGCCTTCTGAGTTCTTACCCTGTGGATGGTGGGAAAGACTGTGCCAATCTTGGTGTTTACCCACCTCCTGGACTGCTGCTAAAATGCTGGGGTGGTTCTTGTTTTGTTGTTTTGTTTTGTAATACTAAACCATAGAGGCAGGGAGGAGCAGGAAAGAGGTGCCTATCACTGGTCATCTGTCCACACAGGTTGCTATCACGGTACCAAATGCCTTCTAATCAAAGTGCAAGCCAGATCTGCTGGCAGTAGAGTGGAATCAAGTTCAGGGTACCTAGCCACACCAGGACCCCTCCCTGCCTTATGTGAAGAGAATAGTCGGGTGGGAGGAGGTGACATTGCAGTTACATGCCCTGGAAAATGAACTGGAAGCTACAGTTAAGGCTGCAGAGGTAGCTAGTAGGACAGACAGTGAGTCCATGCTGTGTCTCAGGGGTTCTGGTTGGTCCATTGTGGCAGGAGTAGGCTCAGAAGGAGTTCATGAGCTAACGTAGTTTGAAAAGCAGAGCGATGGGACTGAGAATTAAATACTGTGGGGACCATGTGCTGTTTGTCATAGAGAAGAATCAGAGGAATGTGGTCTTTGGTCTTTAGGTACTTGAGGGGCTGTCACAGGATGAAGGGAGTAGATTGGGGCCTGAGGGGGGCTCAGGCAGCGGAGCTGGGGCTTACGAACAAGGAAAATTTTCTAACAGACTCACCAAGGGCTGCCCTAAAAGGGAATGAGAGGTCTGGATGTGTGAGCAGGTTGCCTTTCTCACAGTCACAGGGCAAGCCCTTGAGAAGATCAGGGCAAGTGGGAGCTGGCCTTCCTTTTCTGAGGAGGGATAGGGGGATGAGGTGCCACCCTCACCTGGGATGCAGGCCTGGCCCACCCTGCAGTGAACTCCCTTTTTCCACCTCCACAGTTAGCACCCTGGCCTGGCACCCCTGTCACTCTCCCTCTGACTGGGCTCCCTGCTCCTGCTCTTGCCCCCCTCCAGCCTATTCATTCTTTACCCAGAGCAAGTCTTTAAAAAACAGACCTGGCAGTTCAAAATCCTTCAATGGCTGCCCACAACTCACTGGTGAAAGCCCAGGCTTCTTTCTCTTCTTTACCACCTCCTTTCTACTCTTTAAAAACAAAGCAGAGATGGTATCTTCTCTCACTATAGCACAGCCCTGACTTTTCATAAATCTATGTCTTTGACAACTGGAAAGGGATATATTTAACCTTCCACCTGGTAGCTTTTAATGAAGGGACTTGCTTTCAGGCACTGCCTTCTAATGCCACAGGAGACCAGGGCCTTTTCTTTGTTCTCTCCCAGGCCCAAGCTGGCCTCTCCCTCCAGTGGGATGGTACAGGCTGCTTGGCCTACCCTCTGTCTCTGGGTGAAGGAGGTATCTGTCCCACCCTGTGAAGTATGCCCCCTCAGCTTTCTTATCTGCAAATACTTGGAAGACTCCTTATGAGCTCCATAGACGGATAAGTGGGACAGTCGGGTGAGCACAAGACTAGGACAGAGCACAGGTCCAGGAGGTGTTGGCCTTGAACCTGGGCTGCGGGAGGGGAGCCAGGAGAGAAGAAAATCTATTTTCAGAGGTTCAGGGGGTGGGGGAGGGGAGAAGTAATGCTAAGTATGATGAGAAGCCCTGTATGTGAAACTTCGCATATACTGCCTCTTGTGATCCTGACAACAATCCCAGGAGGTGGGTACTATTATTATCCATATCATACTCCAGTGAAGAGGCTGGGGCTCAGAGCAATTCAGTGTCATATACAGCTAGAAGATGACAGAACTGGGTTTGAACCCAGATGCCACCCTCTTTGGGATTTGTGGCAAATCCTAAAGCTAGATTATTTTGCACAGTCCCAGGATGTCCTGGCTGAGTTGGCACTGAGTTTGGAGCAGGTCTGTTGAGCTGGCATCCCTCACTTCTTTGGATATCTTTTGCAAACACTTGAGTCCCTTACAGGATCTTTCCTCACTGCCTACCACCCAGGCCCTGGGCTACTTTGACCTCTGCTCATAGCTGAGGAGCCCAGGAAGAAGGTTGATATTTTTGTTGTTGTTAATCCTCACCCAAGGATATTTTTCCATTGCTCTATAGACAGAGTGGAAGAGAGAGAGAGACACATCGATGTGAGAGACACATTGATTAGCTGCCTCTCACATGGGCAGGGGCCAGGGATTGAACCTGCAACCCAAGCACGTGCCCTTGACTGAGAATCGAACCCAAAACTCTTTGGTGTGTGCGCCAATGCTCTAACCACTGAACAACACAGACCAGGGTGAGAAGGTTGATTTTTAAAAAAACATTTTTATTGATTTCAGAGAGGAAGAGAGAGGGAGAGAGATAGAAACATCAATGATGAAAGAGTATCATTGACTGACTGCCTCCTGCACATCCCCTACTGGGGATCAAACCCGCAACCCAGGCATGTGCCTTTGACTGGAATCGAACCTGGGACTTCCCAGTCCACAGTCCAATGCTCTGTCCACTGAGCCAAACCAGTTAGGGCAGAAGGTTGATTTTTTGACAGTGTCCCTGTGCTTTCAGGCCTGATGGACTGACTTCTCCCTACCTCTGCTCCCACATTCTATTCTCTTCTGCCTCCCACATAGAAACTACTGGGACCAGTAGCCTCAAACAATAAGCTATACAGTGGGGCCTTGACTTACGAGTTTAATTCATTCCGAGACCAAGCTCGTTAAGGAGCTCATTAAGGAGCTCGTTAACTCAAATTACTCTATCAACTCAATGCAAAAAATCAGCGGAGAGACAGCTGGTATCTCAAAAAACTCGTTAGTCAGGACACTTGTAAGTCAAGGCCCCACTGTACTATTCTTTCTCCTCTGGCTGTCTCCTGGACTTCTAACGCTACCATCCTCTGTGGCCTTAGACAAATCATTTCCCTCCTGTGGTCCCAGTTTTCCCAGCTGTAAAGTGGGAAGATAGAATACTCTGCAAGGGCTTCCAAGGTCTAAGAGCCTGGGATTCCCAAGGTTCTTCCCTCTTCCCCAGCCCACCCTTGTTGCTTTCTCCACCACAATGTGGAACATGAGTGTTGCCACAGTCACTGGTTTAGAACCCTTCACTGAGCCAAAGAAGGGAAAGCTACATGGAAGTGACTGCCCCTGAGCCAATGAACCAAGCAGTATCCTATATAATAAAGAGGTAGTATGCAAATTAACCCTCATGCCCTCAAAAGATGGCTGCCTATAACTAGGCTGGCAGGGGGGTTAGTGAGGGACGACCAAATGACTGAACAAGCAGGCTGTGTGGGGTGACCAGGCCGGCAGGGGGGGTTAGTGAAGGACAACCAAATGACTGAACAGCAGGCTGCATGGGGTGACCAGGCTGGCGGGGGGCTGTGAGGCGCGACCAGACCGGCAGGGGGTGCATTTGGAGGTGACCAGGCCTGTGGGGAGGTGCAGTTGGGGACGACCAGGCCAGCAGGGGGACAGTTATGGGTGATTAGGCTGGCGGGGGGGGGCAGTTAGGGCCAACCAGGTTGGCAGAGGGTGGCAGTAAGGGGTGACCAGGCTGGCGGGGGGGCAGTTAGGAGCGACCAGGCTGGAAGGGAGGGGGCAGTTGGGGGCAACCTGGCCAGCAGTGGGGGGAGTTAGGGGTGATCAGGCAAGCAGGGGCGGGGGGATATTTAGGGGTGACCAGGCAGGCAGGCAGGTGAGCAATTAGGAGCCAGTAGTCCAGGCTTGTGAGAGGGATGTCTGACTGCCAGTCTAGGCCCTATCCCCGGGATGGGGCCTAAACTGGCAGTTGGACATCTCCCCAGGGGGTCCTGGATTGGAGAGGGTGCAGGCTGGGCTGAGGGGACTCTCCCCCCCCCCGCCACCCCCGTGCAGGAATTTCATGTACCAGGCCTCTAGTAGGTAATAACAACCACATTTGTAGGGCACTTTATTGTTTACCAACTGCCTTCATAGTCAGCAGGGTGGTAGGGAGGGGAACTTCAAGGTGATCTTAATGGTACATGGTACAACTTTAAAGAACATTGAATTACATGGTGAGAAAATGATCCTCGCTTCCTTCTCCTTCCAGCTTTCTGATTACATCAAGGAGAAAGTCTCAGCATGGTGCTATTCTTCAGCTTCTATAATGCTTGCTAATCTTTTGGAACAGCTAGAGCAGGCCTCGGGCTCAAAGACATTGACAGACAGTGATATCTACTTAGAATTTAATTATTCTGTTCTGTTTCCATTGTATTTACTTTTATACTTACTATTTCTGGTAAATGATACTCCTTTTGTTTTGGTTTTTGTTGGTATATAAAATTTATTTTAACATAAATTAATTTCATTTCAAAAAAAGATTAAATGAATAGTAAATAGAGCCAGTGGGGCCCAGATATGGCAAAATTCATCAAAGTGGTACCAAAATGGCTGAAGCTTGGGCAACACTGGAACATGGCTTTCGTTCAGCATCAAGTTCTTCGGTGTGGCCTATAATGCTTACTAGTGTCCTGGGCTTTACTGTCCCTTCCTCTCCTTCCTCCCACACCCTACACCCTTTCAGGCCTGCCAGCTTTTAAGCATGTGTACCCTCTGTCTGGAATGTCTTCCCCACATTCCTAGTCCACTGATCAAACCCCAATTTATACTTTAAGAGTCAGTTTAAAGGGCCTCTCCTCTAGGAAGCTTTCCTTCGGCTAAGCATGAGGTTCATACAGTCTTTCCCATTGCTATAATTATTTGCTTATAAGCCTGTATCTTCCACACTATTGGTTTCAAATGGATTTCATAGGAAAAATGAGAGAGGGAGAGAGAGAGAGAGAGAGAGAGAGAGAGAGAGAGAGAGAGAGAGAGAGAGAGAGAATGTAACTGTGAGTGAGGCCTGTGCACCATGACTAGGGTTCTGGGGACTATAGCAGTTCCTGGGATCATTTGGAATGGAGGCTACCTAGATGCTGACTCAGAGCCTACATAGGCCACAAAACCAGCCTGGGGATTGCCTCTGGGAGGTTGTCGCAGGTCACACGTAGGAGTTTACTGGGATGCCTTTGGGATCAACACCTGAGGTCTAAGGGAAAGAGGCAGGATTGGTTTGAGGAGGAAGTTGGGCTGTGGCACCATCCTAATGACAGCCTCAGCTCACCCATGAGGAGCTCAGAGCAGGGTTGGCTCTTCACAGTTGTTCTGAGTTACGATGCGAGGACCAGACATTGGTGCCCCACATGGACCAGTCATTAAATGGAGCCTGCCCCCAGGGAGCACGCCTGGCCTCAGGTGATGCAGTGTCTTCTGAGGAGGTGGCAGCACAATCCCCAAAGAGGGCTGTCAGCCAGCAGCACTCAGTCCTGGGGAGACCTGAGGGTGCATCACTGTGTCTGCCTCAGGGTCCTCCTCAGACCCCCATACTGGAGAGGCAGGGACATTTGGAGGGCAGAGTGTGGCTGTCAAGAGTTGTTAACTGGAAGGGTATAATAAATGTTTGTTAAAAGAATGAATGGCTGAGCATGATGTTCTAAGCACTGTGCTTAGAGGCAAGGACAATACAGAGGCAAAAAGTCCCAGGGAACTTCTGGTATAATTGAGGTGACTGTTTACTAACCATAAAGAAACTATTTCAGAACAATGTGGTAAGTTCTACAATGTGTACCATGCTTCCAGAGCACTTTGTTCTTGCTCCTCTTGGAGGCCTTATCATAAGGTCCCTCCAATAACCCTGCAAGGCATGAGTTACTGTGCTCACTCTACACATGTGAAAACTAAGGTGCGATGATTTGCTTTACACCTCACTGCCTGGCTAGATCCCCAAGCCTGGCCAGCCCTGAGCATGGCCAGGCTTCATAGCCCATGCACTCTCCCTGCACCACTCAGCCCCTTTCAAAGGAGTCCTTTGCAGTTTGCAAAGGGCTTTTTACATATATTTCATCTTGTCACAGCCCTGTAAGAGAGAAAAATAAGAGTTTCAGAAGAAAGTAGGTTTTGCCCTGGCAAAGTGGTTGTTCAGTGGTTAGAGCATTGGCTCATGCACCGAAGGGTCATGGGTTCGATTCTTGGTCAAGGGCAAGTACCTGGGTTGCAGGTTTGATCCATGGTGTCTGCAGGAGGCAACCATTTGATGTGTCTCTCACATCAATGTTTCTCTTTCTCTCTCCCTCCTTCCTCCCTCCCTCCCTTCCATTCTCTCTAAAAATCAATAAAAAAAAATATCCTCAGGTGATGATTAACAAAAATAAAAGTAGGCTTTTACCTTTATTTTATTTTCTTTTATAAAAAAATTTGTTTTATTGCTTAAAGTATTACATACCTTTATTTTCTTAACCTGCCTGGTATGCTTTCAGAAATATATTCTGATCATATTTATAGCAGTGGTGTTCTTTTTTATTCTTTTTTTCCCCTACACATTCTTAACCACCTGTGAAATTCTTCCATTACACTCATCTGTTCTTACATGCTTTATTTCAAATGTGAGAAAATTGTAATCAAAATTCTGTTCGTTCCTTTTGAATTGTGAGGGGGAAAATATGCTTTTTGTTTTTTAAATTTCAACGTTACTCAAAAAAGACAAAACTTTATTGGTTTGAAACATTAAAAATGTATGAAACTAAGAATACCTCTGATATTGTGTGATTAATACTCTAGGAGAAATTGAAGGGATTGTATACTCTGAATAACAGGCCACTTAGAGGCAACTAAAAATCCTCCTCGAGGAGCTGGGTCCTGGGCAGGGCAGTTGCTCCTTGTTCCCTCCCTACTCCCCCTAGGCTGTGCCTTCTGCCCACCTTAGTGCACACACTTCTCAAACTCTAGGCCAAATCTCTTCTCTTCATTCCCTGCCTAAAATATTTCCTGTCAAATGCCAATGAAGCCAAAATTTGAGGGTGTACAAAAAGAATTCTAGTATCTCTCTTGATGGGTTCCATTATAGTTTGGTTCCAGAGTAAAATAATCTAGAGAAAGCTACAGTTTTTTTTAGCAGAAGCTTTCACACTGTACAGAACCAAGTTGCTTTATATTCCAGAGAAGAAAAGTCTTCATATGTTCCCAGTGAAAATAAAGGTGTACATGCTCTGTGTCTATGCCTAGTCCCGCATGACTTCATTTGCTGTCACTATCACAGGACCATGATTAAAATTTCCTCTTTTTTTTAAGTACCAAAATACCATGCTGCCTCATGGGTTAAGCAAGGTAACCCTAATTTCTACTCATTTCCTTGACGTCCTTGTAGGGAGCTTGCAATAGGTAATATGGAGCCAAAGTACAGTGCAGGGTTCAACTTTATGCTTTAAAAATAAGCAAGGTAGCCCGACCAGAGTAGCTCAGTTGGTTAAGTGTTGTCCTGTGCACCGAAAGGTTGTGGGTTCTGTTCCCTGTTAGGGGACATACCTAGGTGGTGGGTTTGGTCCCAGTTGGGAGCTTATGGAAGGCAACTGATCAATGTTTCTCTCTCACGTCGATGTTTCTCTCTCTCTTCCTCTCTCCCTCCCTCTCTCCCTCCTCTCTCCCCTCTTCTCCCTCCTCCTCCTCCTTCCTCCCACCCACCCTTCCTCCCTACCTTCCTCCCTTCCTCTCTCTAAGCATGTCCTCAGGTGAGGATTTTTTAAAAAACAGCAAGGTAAATAAATGACCCTTATCAAAGTGTCATTTTTCAAACAGTTAAAAACATGACTCATTGAAATATATAGTGATCACATATAAAAAAATTATTTAACTCATTGATGAGGAAACAAGCATTGTGGTAAAGCTGTTTTTTTTTACAAAAAATATGAGAGTCTGGCAGTTCCTTAAAAAGTTAAACATAGAATTACCATATGATTTTGCAATTCCACTTTTGTGTATAGACCCAAAAGAAGTGAAAACAGGTACTTGAACAGATTCTGGTACACAAATGTTCATAGCAGCACTCTTCACAATAGCCAAAAGATTGGAACAGCCGAAATGTCCATCAGCAGATGAATGAATAAACAAAATGTGGTGTATCCATGCAATGGAATATATCTAATAGAGACACCAGGGCATGAGGGCATGAGTGGGGGGATAGGGGACAATGGGGAGATAAGGACACATTTGTAATATCTTAATCAATAAAGAAAAAAAGTAAAGAAAGAAATTTTGCATGTTAGAGGAAACATCTGAACCAGATGTAAAATCTTGGAAGTCATGATATTAAAGAACTAAAAAACGTTTTTCAATGTGATAAAATAAATGAGTAGATTTTCTGATTTTGAACAATGATATTATTCCTGGAATGAAAAATACTCAATCATGACCTATTAGTTTTTAATACAATGTAAGATTTAATTAGCTAACATTCTTTATGCATAGATTTTTATATCTATGTCCATGAGTGATATTGGCCTATAAGTCTCTTTTCTTGACAACTTTCCAACACTTGTACAGACATACCTCAGAGATATTGTGGGTTCAGTTTCAGATCATCACAATAAAGCATGTCTTAATTTAAAAAAAAAAAGTCTAGGTGGTCCTCGTGTCCTCGCATGATGCCCTCACGTCATCACAAGATGGCCACCACAAGATGGCCAGCAGGGTAAGGCAGTTAGGGGTGACCAGGCTGGCAGGGAGGGCAGCTGGGGGTGACCAGGCTGGCAGGGAGGGCAGTTGGGGGTGACCAGGCCTGCAGGGGAGGGCAGTTAGGGGGTGATCGGACTGGCAGGGGAGGGCAATTGGGGGCGACCAGGCCTGCAGGAGAGGGCAGCTGGGGGCAACCAGGCCAGCATGGGAGGCAGTTGGGGGCGACCAGGCTGGCAGGGGAGAGCAGTTGGGGGCAACCAGGCCAGCAGGGGAGAGATGTCCTATTTCTGGTTTAGGCCCGATCGGGTTCCAGATTGGAGAGGGTGCAGGCCAGGCTGAGGGACCCCCCTCCCCATGCACAGATTTTGTGCACCAGGCCTCTAGTTCAGTTATGAAAGGGAATGAAGTTCTGATACATGTTACAACATGGATGAACTGAACCTTGAAAACATGATAAATGAAAGAAGCCAGTCACAAAAAAATAAATAATGTATGATTCCACTTACATGAATTATTTAGAGTAGGCAAATTCATAGGGACAGAAATTAGCCTGGAAGTTATCAAGGGCTAGAAGGAAGGGGGAATGGGAAATTACTGCTTAATGTTTCTGTTTGAAGTGGTGAAAACTTTTTGTAAATGGATAGTGGAGATGGTGTACAACAATGTGAACATAATGACGTTAAATCGTACACTTAAAATTATTAAAATGGCAAATTTTATGTTATATATATTTTACCACAATAAGAAATAGTAAAAAAAAAAAGGGGGGGGGCGGGGGGATAGAAACAAAAAGATATGAGAGATTTTGAAAAATGCTGGAATAAGATTTTTTAAAAGTTAGAAACATAGCTGGTTAGCTCTATTCCAGCGGTCCTCAACCTGTGGGTCGCGACCCCTTTGGGGGTCGAACGACCCTTTCACAGGGGTCGCCTAAGACCATCGGAAAACACATATATAATTACATATTGTTTTTGTGATTAATCACTATGCTTTAATTATGTTCAATTTGTAACAATGAAAATTCATCCTGCATATCAGATATTTACATTACGATTCATAACAGTAGCAAAATTACAGTTATGAAGTAGCAACGAAAATAATTTTATGGTTGGGGGTCACCACAACAATAAGGAACTGTATTAAAGGGTCATGGCATTAGGAAGGTTGAGAACCACTGCTCTAGAGGGTAATAAAACTGTAACTTTTGATGCTATTTTCCTACTGTACAGAAATAATTTTTATTTCTACCAGAAAAAAAATCATTTGCTGTTTATCAATCTTCTACAAGGTTATTTTTAACTTTATAGTAGACCTTAATAAATTGTGAATAATAGTCAAGCCATCACATGGGTGGTGCTCTCATATGTTCTTGAAAAGGCACTCTGTAATCTTTTTTGCCTTGTCAAGTTTTAGATAATGTTTCATAACACATGATAAACCACAATTCTCATGTGGATCTCCATGAAAGAACCTTAACTTTAGTTTCAAGATTGACTCTCATGTGGCATTAACATCTTGGTGGCATCTTCTGTGTGGCACCCAGCAAGTGGTAGTCCTGGGTCACTTGTCAGGCCTGCTTCAGTCTATACTGCACATCACCACCACACTGATCTTTCAAAGCACCACTTTCATTGTGTTCCTCTCACACATCAAATTGAAATGACTCCTGGTCTAGCCCACACTTCCCCAACTGGCTCACAGAACCTCTGGAATCTAGCCTGGTTAGAGATTTGGAAAGTTTTCATGCCTCATTGCCCTCAGTCCCAGACAGGTTGGTCTCTTCTAACTCCTTGTTGTGTTTCAGACCTTTGCTCAGACAGAGACTCTGTGGCCCTGGCCCATCTCTTATACTAAAGGGCCTATGGTGATGTTTCCCAAAGTTCAATCATCTGTGTACCACTGTAACAAACTTTTTATCTGTACTATTTTCTAATTTTTAAAAATTCTATTCCCTTTTAAAAGTTTTTCTTGCCCAAAGCTGCAGGTTTGATATGCCATTTTTTAAAAAGAAAGTTCATCTGTACATCACTTTAAATAATGTTTATTTCATACTTAATAATGTTCTAATTGTTTGGTGTGTTTGGACTGACTTCAGGATGGTAAGTTCCTATTATGGCTTTGATGTCTCACCAGCACTCAGGTCCCCATCACACACCCTTTGGTTGACTGAGTGTCCTGTCTTTGACAGAACACTGATGGTTTTCTCTTGTCCTTTAAGCGTGCACAGAAATGTTAAAAGTGCATTCCCTAGTCTCCAGGGACTTATATTCTGGCTGGGGGAACAAAGGCAGGTGTTCTAGACAAGTCCAGCATACCTAGATACCTCTTGGCCACTTCCTACTATAAACTGAAGGTCATTGGTGCCAATTCAACACCAAAAGGAATCCCCAATTTGGTGTGCAGTGAAGAATGAAACTGTTCAGTGCAAACAGTTCAATTGTGATAAAGCTCAGCTGTGAGGTTTGCTGTTTCAGCTGAGCCATGGGAGGGCAGCCTTCAGTCTTTGGTGCAAAGGGAAAGTGTACTCTGAGAGCCAGAGGGGAACTGGCTTATATGGACAGAAGTCCTTCCTGCCCCTGATCCCTGATTGGTCCATCCTCGGGCATATGAGGACTCCAAATCCTCACAGTTTGATTGGTCCAAAAGGCACTGTTCTGATTGGTCAGAATAGAGTTACTCTGATTGGTCGGAGCTGTGCACCAATTGTCTGGGGAAAGTCTCAGTCCTATTGGTTGGACTAGGACTCCAGGAACTCTTTAATAAGGGCTGGTTCAGATGGTAGCAACACAGTGCAGGCAGGAAGTTCAATTCAGGCTTCTCCCTTTAGTGCAGTTTGCGTGAAAGGTCCCTGTGTAGTAATGGCTGCTAGGCTCTATGTGTGCATTTTTTTATTGTTTGTTTTTTAATTTGAGCCAAGTTAGGCACCATGAGCCCTTCTTAGCAGCCATCTTCTTTCTCAGGGTCCATACTTACTGTGCTACCTTGAATAAAAAGCCTCCCTACCCCTCAGGTTCCTTATCAATGAAATGAAAATAATAATGATAATACCTATGTTGCCTACATCATAGAATGGATGAGAGGGTACAGTGAAGAGAGCTGTGTAAATGCTTTGTAAACGAGAAAATTATTTCCATAGTTTAGTTAAATGATTCCATGAAGATTAAATAACAGTACAGGTTGCCAAATAAAGAATGTCACAAGGTACTTTCCCAAGTCCAGATGAGTCATTGTGAAAATCACTTACTAATGGATGGAAGGATTCCAGAAGTATTACTTAGATGGGTCATGAAGCATGAGCAGAAGTTCAATAAGGGGTGAGGGAAGGGGTGGCATATCTAGATGTGGAGCATGGGGGGAGCAAATCCAATAAGGGAAGAAAGATGGAAACCTGCTTAGGGCTGTTGAGGAGCTCAATTGGACTGCACAGAGGAAAGTGTAAAGAGGCAGTGGGAGAAATGGCCAGGTGAGGCCTCCGGTGCCAGGCAGAAGTGCTGGGCCTTCCAGGTATGGGAAGTTACCCACAGCTCTTAAACAGAGGTGTGTGTGAGGAAAGCAAAGTTTAGAATGCAGATTGAACTTCTTGTTCTCCTCATAATTTATTTACCACTTATGTGTTTTAAATTAAATACAGACTCGTTGAACAAAAATTGTGGGAAACTGTTTATTGCCTTCACAATCTGATAAGCATAGACAGAGAACCCCCCCCCCCCCTGAAGGCTGGGTGCCTTTGAAGCCCTCCCAAAGGTCAGAGCTAGGCTAGGCGCCACCTCTGTTTGTCCAGACAGTGGTAGCTGAAACTACTCCCCCATTTATTATTATGTAAATCCTTGCTGATGGGCTAGTCTGCCTGTTGCAGGGGGTCACCTGCCTAGGGCTATGCTATGGGTGCATCCCAGATCAATAAAAGCTTGGTGAGGCCTGAGCACGGGGGAAGTCCTTCGGGACTTGCCGCCTGGTCCCCCAATATTGCAAAATTATCTCGTGTCTTTTTCTCTCATTTGCTGTGCGGCTCCTCTTTCAGATACCGAACCCTACTCCACGCGAGTCGTGGAAGGAAACACTCAACAAAAAATATTCAAAAAAGATTTAGAGTAAATAATGAAAGTCCACCTTTAACTCCCCCTTCCGCTTCTACAGCCCTCCCCAATTTCAGTATATTTCAAAGACTACACACTGTTATCAGCACACTGTAACTCATTCCAGATCTTCTCCTATGAATATGCCTATGTGTGTGTGCATATATTTTTATGTAAAAGATTCTATTATACATTTTGTATAAAGCCTTGATTGTTTTTTTAACTTCATATGTCTATGGAAATCTTTCTATGGCAAAATATCTTCTTTTTAATGGCTGTATAGCATTCCTCAGTAAGAATATACCACAATTTATTTAAAGAATCCCCTATTGATGAAGATTTTTGCAATTAAGTTTGCTTTTTTACTTTATGTGTTTAAATATATGCACATGGCAAAAGAAATTTAACAGTATAAAAGAATATTTACTGAAAAAAGCAATCCTCCTGCCTACCCTTTACCCCCAACCCCCACTTTAACAGCTCCTTTCTCAAGAGGCAACCACAGGTACCAATTTCTTGTGTGTCCTTCCAGGTGTATGCATATATGTGTGTATGTAGAGAGGGAGGGGGAGGGGCAGAGTAAGAACATTCCATATCAGCACATATTTTAGCTACATGATTCTTCTTAATGGCTGCAGTGTATTCTATTCTGTGGCTGAACCACAATGTATCTCACCTATCTTCTACTGAAGGGGGTGATTGCCAGTATTTTGTCATTACCCATAGTACTACAATGTATATCTTTGTTCATTTATTTTATATGAATCTTACCTCTAGTATAAATACCTAGAACTGTAGAAGTGGCATTGTTGGGTAAAAAGGGATGTGCACTTAAGTTTTTGATAGATAATACCAAATTACCCTCTAAAGAAGTTGCCCCACTAGCCACATATGAGAGTACTTGTTCCTCTCTACCCCCTCTCCCCATTATGGCATGTAATAAAACTTTTTCACCTGTGCTGGGGAAACAGGGTGAAAACCTGAAGAGATGGGATGGGAGTGCAGTCAGGGAAGTCCCAGTTGTTACCCATGGGTAACATTGAAGCTCTCATAACAGCCCAGTGGTGGATGTAACCCACAAAAGAAATTCTGTATAATAACGGGATTACAAGGGAAAGAACTGCATGTCTCAGACCTTATTTAAAAAGAACTCTCTAGGACAGTGGTCGGCAAACTGCTGCTCGCAAGCCACATGCGGCTCTTTGGCCCCTTGAGTGTGGCTCTTCCTAAGCCTTAGGAGTACCCTAATTAAGTTAATAACAATGCACCTACCTATATAGTTTAAGTTTAAAAAATTTGGCACTCAAAAGAAATTTCAATCGTTGTACTGTTGATATTTGGCTCTGTTGACTAATGAGTTTGCCGACCACTGCCCTAGTCCATTCAGTTTTGACCAAAGAGCAGTGTCTGACACAGAGTGGCCATTCAGCAAAATATTTATTGAATGAATTAGTAGTAACACATACTCAAGAAATCACTTCTGTCCACTTCATTCAGAAGGGGTTTATGGTGAGGCAGGCACACAGAGCATTGTAGGAGTCCTCTCTAATATGTTAAGCTTAAGGCCAAACTTAGTGAATTAATTACTTGGCTTCCTGATATACTTCTGTCTCTAAATGTAGAGGTGCAGCATGTAATATGGAGAAGAATACAGGCCCTGTCACCATGCAGACGTAAGTTCTAATCCTGACTACCACTAATTCTGCAGCTTTGGGCAGGTTCCTTGACTTCTCCATGTCCTCACCAATAAAACGGGCCTTATATGTGGGCTTGATCCACACTGGGGATCAAGTCCACAACCCAGGCATGTGCCCTGACCAGGAACTGAACCAGCAAACCATGCCAGCTCGTCCCTGTACATATTCTGTGCGTACATATATGAATAGTGTAGCTTTATGGAAGTACAGTTACTGGATCAAATAATGTATGAATTGTGACTTTGGATAAATACCAGAATATTGCCCTCAAAAAGGCTTAAAATTTACACTTACATCTTTTACCTCAACTATTGCACTACCTTGCAGTGTTGTTGGGAAAATTAGTTTAGACAAAGAATGCAAAGTGTCCACTGCAGTGCCTAGTACATGCAGGTGTTCAAGAGGTAGTATCTATTGTGATTATTAAAGTAAATTTTTAAAGTTATTTTAAAATATTTTTAAAATTTAAATTTAGCTTTATCAATTAAGCTCCCAGTAAGTGAATTTCTGAAGTCAAACACTGCCAGGCACCACAATTGCATCTTATTGATGCTCATTACCAAAGGAAAAAGCTTTTCTTTCTGCTGGTCATTTAACTTTGAGACAAGCAAACCATATCATCAATTTGCTAACATTCCTTTCAAATACATGATTTGTCTCCTTCTGATAGTTCCACAACCTGAGTTCGAATTTATCCCCTGGACTATTTCCCCATTTTATTGGAATTGATTGCCAGTAAAGGCACCTTCCCTGCAGATGTGGGATTCTGGCCAGGTTCCCATGGACAATAGTGAGGGCATATCAATCTAATGTACAGGCAGCTACTGGTAATTGGCCAGTAGTCACCTCCTGGTAATTGGCCCTTTCCTGTGAGCAATGTTATTTCTTTAGTCCAGGAGTCAAGGCACTAGGTAAAAATGGCTTGTTTAATACTGCTTTCTTCCAAAGTCCAAAGTATCCACCAGGGTGGGTGTCTAACTCGGTCTCCATTGATGGATGTGGAGAATGCTTTCAGTTTCACCATATTCCTAACAGTGGGGCAACAAATATTCCTGTACATATTTTTTTAAATATATTTTTATTGATTATAAGAGAGAGAGAGAAGGGAGGGGGGAGAGAGATAGAAACATCAGTGATGAGAGAGAATCATTGATCGGCTGCTTCCTGCACGCTCCACACTGGGGATCAAGCCCACAACCCAGGCATGTGCCCTGACCAGGAACTGAACCAGCAAACCATGCCGGCTCAGCCCTGTACATATTCTGTGTGTGCATATATGAATAGTGTAGCTTTATGGAAATACAGTTACTGAATCAAATAATGTATGAACTGTGACTTTGGATAAATGCCAGAATATTGCCCTCAAAATGACTTAAAATTTACACTTCCATCTTTTACCTCAACTATTTCACTCTGAGGTACATATCCTAGAGAAACTCACATACAGGTGAACCATGTATGTTCATGACAATACTGTTTATAAGAGCAAAAAGCTGAGAAGCAAAAGGAGAATAGATAAATCACATCATTGTAGATTCAAATAATAGAATATGACACAGCATGAAAATGTCTGAACCACAGCTACCTGCATCAACATGAATATTTCTCACAAACCTAATGTTGAGCAAAGAAAGCAAATGCAGAAGGATAGGTACAGTTCAATATGATTTATACAAAGTTTAAGAATATGAAAAAATAATACTATATATTGCATGTGATTTATGAGCATAGGCATAGTACATTTAAAAACATGCATTTGAATCACGGACACCCAATTCAGGAGAATGGCTATCCCTATGGGGGAGGGGATTGGGACTGGGGAGGTACACAAGGGGCTTTGAGTGAACCTATAAAATCTTATTTCTTTCAGAAAAAAAGGTTCTGGGGCAAATATGGGGAAATTTGTTTCTAGTTCTTTTCTTTATGCTTGAAATAGTTCATATAAAAAGAAGAAAAGAAAAGTAGGGCAGAGATTCCTGCTGCTCCTTTTTTTACAGATGAGGAAACTGAGGGTCCAGAGCCCACCCTGTGGTTTAGGGACACTCAGTACATCAGATAGACTGATAGCCTCTATAGGAAGAAAACTCACACTCCAATTCACTGAGAACCCCCTCGTCTCTCAGACTCCAGTATAATCCTGGGAGTGGATTGTTTGGGTAACATTATGATTCTTGGCTTCTAGGCTGAAGAAGATGACCACCAAATGTTTGCTTTTGTCACTCTAATTCTGGACCCTTCCTGCCCTGTAGGAGCTCTGGGCATACTCTACTGGAGTGTGATCAGTGCTTGGAGCAAATAGTAGATCCGATCCTGGATTTGGCAACAGCCTTTATCATGAGCTTATCATTGTGACACAGGTGCAGTGAAGCAACAGCACTGTAATGCACTTTCTGGAACGGAAATTTTGCAGCAATGTCTCCTGCAAGCAGCACTGCCCTGATTAGGTGACACAATGGGGCTATCAGGCCTTATCAGTAGCACTTGGTCTAAAACTGAAACTAGGAGTGGTAGGAAGGGCTGTCCTCAGTGCTTGGTCCTGTTGCCATGGCCTCTGTTGCCATGGTTCTCAAGCATGTATGCTTATTATTTCTTTCAACCATTCACGGCATCCATCAGCAAGCAGGACCTAGAATCTCTTTGAGGCAGACCAGGGAGAAATTGGTTAACAGAAAAGATAAGAGCAAGTAGGGAAATAATTAAACAAACACTAATAGTGGATGAGAAGAATCTGGTATATGAGGCCCAGAAAAACAGCTTTGTGTGTTTGTGTTTTTTAAGAAGCTTCCTGAGATGGGATGGACTGAGTAGCTGGATCAGAATCAGCTGAGAAGTGCCTATTATCTAGCTGTCATGTATTATGAGTACAGAAATTCTGTGCCCTGGATTTTCCAGAAAAGTCCCAGTTAGAAGTATTTGGTTCCATTTGTCACACCAAGAATCTTGATTTGATATTTAGAAAATAAGGTCACTGTAGTTATAATAGCTCTCTAAGTTATCCAGGAAAGGCTGCTTTAGAATTTACTCTGCTCTCACTGGTTAGCAGAGAATTCCCACATTGCCTCCTTGGGCCCCAAAGGTCTGAGCAAAGTGGCCCCTTAGACAGCTAAGAAACATGACAGTGTCTCTGGATAGGGTGCCCCTCCACAGAGGGGTATAGCTCTCCAACGGTGTGTAGCCAGAAAGGCATAGATTTTGACCCTACAGACTTGAGTTTCAATATGCTCTGCACTAACTCTGTCAACTTGGGCAATGCTGCCCTCACACATTTTCTCACCTGTAAATGAGAACAATAATACCTACGACACAGGGTTATTTGAAGTATTAAAAATATGTTTATGTTTAAAGCTTGCACAAATGTTAGTTGTTAAAATTCATTCCTTCATTCAAAAAATGCCAGGCATGAGGCCAGTCCTAAAGCTAGAGACGTAAGCAAAACAGACAAGGTCCAGCTAGCTTGGGGCTTTCAGCCCAGGAGGGTCAGCAGCCATTAGCCAAAGTCTCACCCATCCGAGGTCCAAGCAGGGGAGAGACAGGGAAGAGTTGCTCCTTTTAAAAGCTAATTCTGGCTGCTGTGTAGAGTGAGAGGGCAAGAGAGGGAAGGGGGAGCAACTTGGGAGGCTTCTTCCAGCAATGATAGCTTGGGCTAGGGTGGTGGAAGTGCCAGGGAGAAATGGTCAGATTCCGGATCATTTTGGAGATAGAAGCAATGGAATTTGATGATGGAGTGACATTTGAGAGTGAGGAAGAGGCCAGGATGTATTCCCAGAACATGGGCCACTGGGACTACAAAAAAAATGGTCCCGAGGCTACTAAGGGATACCGTGTAGAGGCTACGTTTCTTCCCCTCTCCCTTCTGTGAACAGGGCGGTTCTGGTCCTTGAGTCTGGAAATCAGTTCACTAAACTTTCTTTTAAATAAGAGTCTTTAATTTTTTTGCTTTTGTGTAAATAATAAAGCCAAATATATGGCATTCTGGCTTAGATTTCATTAACTTAGGATGTTGAAAAAATTCTTCAATCTAGTTTATCTCCTTGGGGATCAGTGTAGATATTCTTTAAATTGGATTCCTTTCCAACCTATGGCTCAGTATTTTTTTTTGTTGTTGTTCTGAGACACTGGGAGACAAGAAGGTCTTCAAAAGCGAGGGGAAAATGGGAAGGGCCAAAAGACTAGGTTGAGTTCCATAACAATATTTAACCATAATTTGTAGTTTACAAAGGAATCTCACACCAATCATTTGTTGTCATATTTTGTAAATTCAGGACCTGACTCCCAGTCCTGTGTTGTTGCTACTTTTTTTGATTCCAGGTCCTAAATTTGTGTGTATGGAGGGGAGATGTGGAGCAAGTCTCCCCATGAAAAACGAAAAAGTTCCAATAGACAGTCAAGGTCTTTCTTTATTGAAGCAATTTATTCCTTTTGCATTGAGAATGATTGTTAAAAGAAAATTGGGTATTTTCCCACATTACTTGTTCCCCATACATCCAACGGGTCTTTCATTTCTCAATCCTTGCAGGCCCACCCTTCAGAAGCTATTATATGCTTGACAATTGGTTGAGACTCTTGTCTTTTTTTCCTCTCTCAATTAAACTCTAAGGATGGGGGTTCCCATCTGCTCTGAAGCAAACAAATCTTTTGTTATACCTGTTTCCCAGAAACTGGAGAGCTTTTTTTCCTTTCTCCAATTTCTATAGTTGTCTTTTCAAAACACTTGACCCTCTTCATGATTTTTAACTGCAGATGGCAAATCAAAATGGTTTCCCAAACTGGGGCCAAGTCTTCTCTCCAAAGCCCATTGCTTTTACGCTGCCTCCACCCATTCCTGAACTAGGAAAGAAAAAAAAAATCACACATATTTTCCTAAGTGGTTATTTTTCTCTTTCTAAGCTGTCTTATCTTAACATGAATGTGGCAAAATTGCTAGGGAGAAATGGTAGGGTGTATTTCCACTGGGTAGGCTTTTCTCTCCACAGTAGATAGGGCTGGCATGGCCATCTCAGATCATGGTATCTGTACTTGAGCATTAATATGGTATAGTGCCTTCCTCTCCAAGGGAAGACACAGATAGCAGCAGATGCCAAAGTCTCAGGTTCAAGCTGAGCAAGGAGCCAACACAAGTGGAATGGCTCTCCATTCACAGATCCTCATGGATTTTGAAGGTGAGAGGAAAAAGAAGGTGAGGAAATAAGAGGGCAGAAAGGGAAGAATAAGAAAGAGGAGGGTGAGAGGTGTGTTTGCAAATAGAAATAAAGCTATGAAAAAAATAATAGAAACTGAATTGTTATTGAAAAATATTAACATTTTGCACTACTATATAAACTATTATAACAAACTAGAGGCCTGGTGGACAATATCTGTGCATGGGGGGGTCCCCTCAGCCCAGCCTGCACCCTCTCCAATCTGGGACCCTGGGATCGGCCTAAACAGGAGTTGGACATTCCTCTCACAATCCTGGATCACTGGCTCCTAATTGCTCACCTGCCTGCCTTCCTGGTCACCCCTAACTGCTCGCCCCCTTCTGGCCTGACCGCCCCTCACTGCCCCCGCCCCCCGCCGGCCTGGTCACCCCACAAAGCCTGCTTGTTCAGTCGTTTGGTCATCCCTCACTAACCCCCCACCCCTGTCAGCCTGGTCGCCCCATGCAGCCTGCTGTTCAATCGTTTGGTCTTCCCTTACTAACCTCCCTGCTGGCCTGGTCGTAGGAAGCCATCTTGTGAGGGTGTGAGGGTTAATTTGCATATTACCTCTTTATTATATAGGATTATATCCCTATATGCAAAATATAAATGTAGGTAATAGTTTTACCATTGTAAAAATATAACATATATTGTTAACACTTCAAATAGTATTACCCTGGCTGGTGTGGCTCCATTGGCTGCAGCATCTTCCGGTGCACCAGGAGGTCATGGGTTCCATCCCTGGTCAGGGTGCCTGCAGGAGACAGCCAATTGATGTTTCCCTCTCCCATCAATGTTTCTCTCTCTCTCTCTCTCTCTCTCTCTCTCTCTCTCTCTCTCTCCCTCTCTCTCTTCACTCATTCCTCTTTCTAGGATCAATTAAAAAAAGACAAATAATACTGAAGGGTTTAAAGTGAAGAGTACGAGTCAGAGTTCTTCCCTCTCCCTCTCAATGCCCTCTTCACACACCCAAGAAGCCGTCTATGGCAGCAGTTACTTGTGTGTTCTTGTAGAGTTGTTCCCTGCACATATAAACCTAAGTGTGCTTTCTGTACACACAAATGAGATAACACTGTACATACTGGTCCTTCCCTTGTCATTTTTTCCCTCAAACTCAACAATAACTCTCTGATGTTTTCCCATTTCTATGCATAGAAATCTACTTCATTCTTCTTAGTGGCTGTGTGGCATTGCATTATATGGATGTCCCGTGGTATGTGGAACCACCCCTGCTGATGGACATTTAAGTAAAATTGAAAGTCCAGCACAGCACTATCCAATAGAAATAGAAATGGAATGTGAATCACAAATGTCACCTATGAAATTTTGAGTATTCTAGTAGTAACCATATTTCCCCCCTCCTGCTTTAAAATGCTATCTTTATTATGCTCTAAATGACATTATATACATGAGTTTGTTTTGGACTATTTCATTTACTGATTTGCCAATTTCTACATCAATATCCTCCATTTCCAGCAGCCACATTTAAAAAGTAAAAAATAGAGATGAAATTAATTTTAATAATAAATTCTATTTAATCCAATATATAAAAATATTTCAACATAAAATCAATATTTAAAATTATTAATGAGACACTCAACTTTTTTTCATATTAAGTCTTTAAAATTTGGTGTGCATTTTATACTCATAGCACATTTCAATTCAGACTAGCCAATTTCAAGTTGCTCACGAGCCACATGTGGTGGTAAGCTACTGTACTGGACAGCAGATATCTAGCAGGTAGGGGTCCGAAATGTCACCTGAGCTACATGTCTCTGTGGTGGGTAGGGATGGATTGAAAGGGCAGAAGCTGAGCTGAGGAAAAAAACCTCAACTTCAACAATCTGGGCAGCTCCTGGGGCCTCTCTGAGCCTTGCTGTGTGGATGCCCATAAACACTCTGCATGCTGGCCCAATGCAGGGCAGGACGGCTGACCCAGGTACGAAAGGCCCTACTCCTCTATACCTCATGGGCTCTAGCTCTGCTGGCTCAAGAAATGAGATCCCCAAGTGTTCAGGAGGCGATAATCTGGGGCCTGCCACAGCTTCCCCTTTCTTTGCCTCCAGAGGTGCCTCTATTTACAGCCTCATTGCACTTCTCATTGTATTCAAGACCAGTTGCTGTTTCCTTTTTTCAAAAGCAGAGCAGTGTGGCAATGGGACTTGGGGTGGGGGGCAAGGCCTGGGGAGGGTGTGGTGGGTGGAACCCACATCGTGGCTTACTCAACTGTGAGATCTTAACCCAGTGTCCCCAGAGCTGCTGTGGTCCCTGGTGGCAGTGGTGACGGTCATGGCGGCACTGCCTAGAGACTGGAATGGTGAGCTGGGGCATAATTACATACTGTGAGGGAATTCACATTGGGGCTTGAGGTTGGGGGTTGGTACCTGACTGGGTGCTGGCAATGCAGGGGGAGGCAGGTGGCTGGCTGGTGAGCACTGGGGCCTTGGAAGCAAGCTTTGGTCTCATCTGAGCCAGGTCAGGAAGCATTTGGACTCCACAGCAGGCTTGAGGGTTCGCCCAGGTAGGCAGGAAATTGAGAATTGTGATTATCCCCTGCAGGAGAGCATGCTGTCCCTGAGCAAAGGCAGTAGCCCCTGCCTACTGCTAGCCTTCTTTCCAACCAGCCCTACCCCAGCCTACTCTTCACCCCACTGGCCAGCCACAAGTACCAAGGTTCATGGGCTGTGGGGTGGGCCAAGGGCTCAGAGTGGACTGAGGTGCAAAAGAAAGAAATTTCTTCCTGTGGCAGCCTTGGAGGGAGCACCACATCCCAGTTTCCCACTGCTTTGATGAGGGGTGGGGCACCAGCATTCCTCTTGTAGCCTCCTCCAACTCCTGTGGTTTAGAAACTCTCAGGGGTATCAGACTCCTAAACACCATGCAAAGCCCAGTTCCTTGACCGAGTTGGGCCTAGGCCACAGGAACAGGGCCAGGACTACAGAGCAGCTTCACAGCAAATCAAAATCCCATAGGCACGCAGTGGTCTCATCCCAGCTTCCACCACTCCAGCTCCCTCCCCCAGTACCCACCCAAAGGGTGGGAATCCTGCTAATTGAGAATCTTCCTTGAATGTTGGTAGCTCAGCTCCTAGTGCAGAGCTTGGCACATGTGTGGGACCTACCCAGTGCAATCCTCTAGGATGGATGGATGGATGGATGGATGGATGGATGGATTGATAACATGCACTGATATTGTCTTTACTGTACCATATGTTCCCAAAGCCATAAAACTAAATTTGTCACATCATCACGCCCAGTGCCTGGTACTCCAGGCACCTTGGCTCCCACTAATATCCATTAAGAAAAGGTGATGAGTATGACCAGCACAGGGATTCCTAAGAGTAGCCTGGGAGAACAGTTTCACAGCCTTGCCTCCTTTCACAGTATTGCTTTTAGGGTCTACTGGGCTGAACATCCTGCCTCGAGAATCAAGAGCATGTGTTCAAGTCTCAACCCTGCTGTTTCTTATTGATTGTAACCTTTGTCACAAGTCATTTCACCTCCCTGAGATTTAGTACTCTATGTTGTGGAGCTAAAAATACCTATCTGGGATTGTGGTAAGGAATAAATGAGAAATTGTATTTGGTTGAACCTTATAAAATTGCCCCAAAACAGTTGAATGCCACCAATTGTATATGGCTCAACCTAACATGTAAAGTGCTTTCTAAAGCATGAAGCACTATACTAAGTAGCCCTATATAAGTATTTGTTATTCTTAAGAAATATAATTTGAAAGTCAGAATATTATTTTTTGCAATAAGCGATTAGCTAATCCCTTTCATCAAAATACACAATATTAACGGAAGCAGCACGCCTCCACCAATCATGGCCAGAGGCATTTCCTGAAACAGGGTGGCCTGGGAAATGAGGATTAATTTTTTTTATTAATCCTCACCTGAGGACATGTTTATTGATTTTAGGGAAGGAGGGAGGGAGGGAGGGAGGGAGAGAGAGAGAGAGAGAGAGAGAGAGAGAGAGAGAGAGAGAGAAACATTGATTGGTTGCCTCCTACACACACCCTGACCAGGGATCAAACCTGCAACCTGGGTATGTGCCCTGACCTGGAGTTGAACCCGAAACTTTTGGTTGTACGGGGCAACGCTTCAACCAACCGAGTCACCAGGCCGGGGCAGGGGACCAGGCGTTTTTAGGAGACTAGACTGGTACATGGAAAGCAAAGCAACTGAGAAGCAGGATGACTCATGGCATCTCCTACCTGGAAATGATATACCCACACAAGCACAGTAGGAGTTGGCACCTTCTCCTGACCTGGATGGGTGTGCCCACTCCCTAGCTCAAGTTACAAGACAGAGTTGGTCAAGGACAGGCCTTTCATCCCAGAAGCAGAGCAACAAGGGTCCTAGGCCACCAGGCACTTGGAGAGAACTGAAAGTAGCTGCCTGCCAGCTTTTCTCTCCCTGGTGGCAGCTGTCAAGCCCAGCTCCTCTTGACCCAGCGAAGAACAGGGCCTCACAAAGCTCCCGTTTGGAGCCAATAGCCATGGTGACTACAGTGGTGGTGGGCCGGAGGGGGGGGGCGGGGCGGGCTCTCACCTTCCTATATATCTGCTACTCAATCCCAGCCGTAGCTGTAAAGGTCACTAGGAATTCAGGCCCAAAGGTATGGAAGAAGTCAAGAGAATTGTCCATTGACTGCCCATGCCTCAGATACTGACACCTCAGGCCAAAAGGACCACTGGGGCACTAGGCAGAAATTTATAAAGTGCCCACTCAGTGTTTCCCACTGAGGGTCTGATTGATTGTCATTTTGGGTAAGAATGTATTGGACTTTACTTTATTGTATAGGACTATACTTTATTGTATAGGACTGTCCCCTGCATTGCAGGACATGTAGCATCTGGTGGCAAGATAAGGGTAAGGTGTAACCTCTAAGCCTGAGCAGAGTGGTGGCCTCTTCCCAGTTCCATGTGGCATTTTGGAAGTGACTTCTTCAACCAAATGCTTCATAACTATGTTTTTGGCCTGATGGCCATGAGCCTATTCTGTTGCCTTCACAATTTGAAGGTAATCTTGGCTGGGCCAGTGGAAACATGTAGTCACACAGAGAAGGCCTGGGACCTGAAGAGAGAGAAGTCATGGAAGACATCCCCTAGGAGCTGCCCAAATGGGGTTTGTGCCCCTGGAAGGCAGTGAGCCATGCTGCTCAGGGCCCCAAGCCTTGGAAAGCCTGTGCCACAGAGCCCACATGGAGAATGGGGCCAGCTTGGCCCAGCACCCAAGTGCAAGTTTCCCAGCATTGGCCAGGGTGGGAGGAGGAGCAAGGAATCTGTAGGGGACTGTGAGTCTCCAACCTGAGCTGCAGCAGAGTCCATGTACTTGGATGAGGAAAAAATTACAAAGTTATCTTCACTTACCTCTAGTTGAAATTTCATCTTTAATTCCATTGTGAATGTAGGCAGCACAGTATGGTAGTGTTAGTGGTCCCTGTGACCTTGTCTCCGACAGGAACCACAGGGATTTTGACAACTTACTATTGTTGCAGGTATCTTCAAACATTTTTAAACTCATGATTACTTCAAAAGTACTTGAGTTACTGGACCTGCCACTAGATCATGGTACTTAATGTGTTAATACTGAAACATATGTTACTCTATCATAAATTTTAAAACATATACATACTAACAACTATTTGAATATAATTGACTTCCTTTGCAATCCTATGTCTCTTATTTTATACTTACAGAAACATTCCAATAAGAGGCCCATAGTTATTATTAAATTCCCAAAGGAGTTCAAACCATAAATATGTTAAGAACTCCTAGATCAGAGAGTTGGCAGGAAGTCGAGTAGATTGGAATCAATAGGGAAGGCCTGAAGTGCAGGGATAAGCAGCATAGACTTACGCTTTGTAATTACTGAGAGGATGCTAAAGGTTTCCAAGTAGGAGGCTGCTCAAGATGATGCTGAGGTTTCCAGACTACAATTCCAGAGATGGTGGCAGCATTAATAGAAATAGAGAAGTCAGGAGGAAAGGCTGATTAGGGTAGTGGGAGAAGGTTCTGTTTTAAATATATTAAATTTAGGACTGAAGAAAAAAAAAAAAAGGACATCCAGCCCGACCGATATGGCTCAGTGATTGAGCATCAATCCACAAGGTCAGAGTTCCATTCCCGGTCAGGGCATATGCTCGGGTTGCGGGATTGATCCCCAGTGTGGAGGCATGCAGAAAGCAGCTGATTAATGATTCTCTCTCATCATTGATGTTTCTCTCTCTCCCTCTCCCTTCTTCTCTCTGGAATCAATAAAAACATTTTTTTAAAAGGACATTGAGGTGAAATTGTCCACCCAGCTCTGGGAAATGCAAGTGGGCAGACTGGGAGAGTGGCAATGGCAAAAGGAAAGATTTGGGGTCATTCTTTCAGATGATCGTGGAAGCATTTAGGGCAGTGATGGTGAACCTATGACACGCGTGTCAGAGGTGACACGCGAACTCATTTTTTTGGTTGATTTTTCTTTGTTAAATGCATTTAAATATATAAAATAAATATCAAAAATATAAATCTTTGTTTTTCTATGGTTGCAAATATCAAAAAATTTCTATATGTGACACGGCACCAGAGTTAAGTTAGGGTTTTCAAAGTGCTGACACGCCGAGCTCAAAAGGTTCACCGTCACTGATTTAGGGTAATTGCAGTCATCCAGGGAGAAAGGGCAGTGAGAGTAAGGAGGCTGAGGCAAGAGGCTGTCATAGTCTGGCTTCTTCAGGAAACAGATCTAAGACAGAGATATGAATGCAGGTTTGTTGGGGGCTGCCTTCTAAAAAAGCACCTGTGATGGAGTAAGGGAAGCAGGATTGGTCAAAGGCAGGAGTTCAACTGCAATACAGTAGCACTGGAGACCTCAGCTGATCCCATGGGGACCTCTGAGCTGGAATGGCTCTTCAGATGGTCCCAACTGAGGCTGGGTGGCTGGATCTTTCTCCCTTAGTCACCCTGCCCCCCATCTATTGACTAGTTCTTGGATGCAGGCTGCCCCCCCCCCACAGGGAAGGGGCATTAACTCAGAGAGGGACTCCACTGTGAGCCATCAGCAATGTACCTGGCAGCTGGGGGATAAGAGTGTCTTGGTCCTGAATGGGATGTTGGGCAGCTCAAGGTCTGCTGCCCAGCTCTGCAAAAGGTGCAACTGGCTATATCCCTGCAGGCCTCTGAGCAAGTCCCACCAGCATCCCACAGCTAGTTACAGGAGTCCTGGGGACAGGGACCCGGGGCCTAAAAGGCATTTGAGTCTAAGCTGGGTATGATGGGGTGGGGGAGTTGGAGAGAGCTGAGCCATTGCCATCC
Organism: Myotis daubentonii; assembly: GCF_963259705.1. Lineage (NCBI taxonomy): Eukaryota > Metazoa > Chordata > Mammalia > Chiroptera > Vespertilionidae > Myotis > Myotis daubentonii. The sequence goes on along the minus strand of NC_081861.1, from coordinate 88,041,205 downwards.
TCTGCAGTTTGTTTTCAAGAGGTTACCAAACTAAGCAAACCAACCACTGCAGAAACAGGCTCTGTGGCCTCTGCATCCCTCCCTTCCTCCTGGGGTGACCCACATCTCAAAGGGGGGATATTACCACAATTGAGATTAGAGCCCTGCTCACAAGGCCTGCAGGCTGCCCAGGAAATGATACTGTTAGTGCTGCAAGTAAAGGAGATTGGGCTTCATTTTGCAAGAGCAAAATGTATAAAGTTGATTTTTGATTTTGACTTTCATGTCCTTACACACACACACACACACACACACACACATTAAATAGCAATTGAACCGATTAGTCATAAATTCTCCCCAAACTTTGAAATTTAGAGTAGCTGTAGGAAACTTAAATCCAGAAAATCTGTCCATTTATTCCACAAATAGCAGGCGCTGAGTTTGCAAAATGATAGGCTGAAAGACCAAGTGTGGCCTGAAAGCCAGTGTTTTGTTGTTGTCCCAGATTGTTTAAAACCCCCACACAATTTAAGTTAGTTGCTAGTTCACTTGTTTAAAAAAAAAAAAAAAAAATCAAGATCTGACCACAAAGGACCCATCAGCTAAAACTGAGGAGTGCTGCCCCCTTGTGGGTGGGCATGGAACTTCCCAGTTCACCTCAGGCCCCACTCAGCCTGTTTCTTTCCTTAGCCGCCCTAGGCCCTTTAATGTCAGAATTTGTGTTCATGAAGGCCCTACTCAGAGAAGCTAGATGGTGTTATGGCTCTGTTCACAGGGCTGTCTCCTCTGCCCTCCTCTGTTCACCAGCTAATATGGGACTTGGACTCGACAACCAAGACCTGCCTGCCCATGTGCACTAACAGAAAAGATAGAGTCCTGGGGGAAGGAGCCACAGATGTTGTCAAGAGAACTTGGGAAAGCTTTACAGAGATTCCAGGAGGGCAGGTAGGCTTCTATTGGGTAGGAAAGAGGGCAGGGTGAGGGAAAGTGGCTTTTCCACACAAAGAAATAGTAGGTCCTAGAGAATGGTGCTTCTAAAGGAAGTGACATGTGCAAAGTGGAGAGGGGTGGAGACCAGATGGAGGAGGACTTGTCAGCCTGGTTTGAGGAACTGGTCTTTTATCCTGGAGTTTTTGATGCAGAGGTGTGAACTGATCTGACTTGTGTAACTAGAAACTGACTCTGGTGGCCTCCTGGAGGGCAAGATCTGAGGCAGGGAGTTCTTGCAATTGTTCAGGTGAGAAGTGATGAGGCTTTGATTTGGGGAGGTGCCAGTAAGTGGAGGAAGGAAGGAAGAGTGCAAGGGGGTTTTAGGAGAGCAGATTGACAGGTCCTGGTGATTCCTCAAAGTGGGAGGGAACAACTACACACTGGTGAGCTCTGTGATCTGGGCCACAGTTGTAGCTGCACTTTGTTCAGGGTTCTGTGATGTTTGCACTTGCTCATCCATTAACACACTCCAATCTCAAAGCCAAGGACAGCCAACCTACTCTCTACTAGCATCCACAAGGCAACTGGCTCCTTGAAGAGTTTCCAAACTTCCCTCCTGACACCCTGGCACAGTACCCCCACCCTGACATTAACCATAAGGACAACAAGGCTCCAACTGTACTCGCTACTTGCCAGGCAAAGGGCTTTTCCCACAGTCACTCACTGGATCATCAAAGTACCCGATGAAATCAATACTGCTCTTACACCTTTTTACAGATGAGGACACTGAAGGGCATGGAGGCAACATGACTCTCCTCGTCACAAAGCTAATCAGTGACAAAGCAAAGCTTTGACCTTATGCCATCTGCTCCAGAACCCATGTTCTGCTGGCTGTGCAGGCCAGAAGAGTGGTCACAGATCAGCACAGCCAAGTGTGCCAGCCTAGGAGCATGTGCAGCCTCATGATGCTCCAGTGAGCATCCAGACTGGGATGCCCCCAGGTGTCAGCTAGGATTTCAGGTTCCGAGAATTGGGGGAGATGCAGGCCAGGTGGGGAAAAGGCCAACACTGAGCCCAGGTGGCCAGCATTGTAGTCAGGTCACAGCAGACCCTGTCTCCTCCCCAAACCGTTAACCCACCAATAGTTTTGTATTGCACTAGCAATCAAATCCAAACTCCTGACCACCATTTGCAAGAGCCTGAAGTAATCTGGCTCCCAGCCCAGCTTTTCCATATCTTTTCTTACAGGACTCCCCCTCACTATCCTCCAGAGCTGCTGGCTCCTTTCAGTCATTCTTTCCCACCCCAGGGCCTTTGCATTTGCCATTCCCCCTGCCAGGCATGCTCCCTATCCCCACCCCTTGCCTGGATGATTCATTCTCATTATTCAGGTCTCCTCTGTTTCAATGCAGAGTCTATAAGGGCAGGGACTGTGCCTGCTGTGGTCACCACAGTATCTTCCAATGCCTGTGTGTCCAGTACACAGAAAGGACCAGCATTCAATAAGTATTTGTTGAATGAATGAACTAATTTTTTCCACCTACTGTATGTCAGGTACTTGGCAAATATTCATTTAATTTTCAAAACATCACTATGAGTTAGGTATGATTTTTAGTCCCATTTTGTAGATGAGGAAAACGAGGCACAGAGAGGTGAAGTGACTTGCCCAAGGTCACAGGGCTTAGGAAGAGAAAGAGCTGAAATTTGGCTTATGCTCCAAAGCGTGCATTCAGACAGGCTCTCAATCGGGAAGGTCCAGGGCTCTGCTCTCCCATGGACTGTTTCAGATGGCTGCCTTGTGCTTCCTCGGGAAGGAATTGAAGCAACCCTGGTGGTCTCTCAGCTGGGGTTGTTAACTTTTTTATTCTCGTTTATAAGCTAGTTGTCCCATTTTTTCACTCTTGTTTATTAAAAACCCTACAGATTTAGAGAAGTAACTTAGAAAGCAGAGTTCCCACTCAGTGAGAAAGTTATCCCATCCCAGTGACAGATGCAGCTGAAACCTGTAACACTGACCATCCCTGGAGGATGTCAGGAACAGAGAGGCCAAATGCCTCCTTCTGGGGCCCTGGTGTATTTTCTCCGCCAACTTCTTGCTACTTGGAGTGTGATATGAGGACCAGCAATAACAGCAGCACCTGGAAGCTAGCTAGAAATGTAGACTCTTAACTTACGTTCCTCCCTCCCCACCTACTGATACAAACCTGCACTTTCACAAGATCCCCAGGAGATTCATATACATAAAAAGTTTGAGAAGGGTGGCTTCTGAGAGAGACCTAGCTTATCACCAGGAGCTCCCTGAGGGTAGAGCTGTGTCTTGTGGGTGTATCCCCAGGGCCCCACACAATGCTGGGCACCTAGTGGGTAGTCAGTCATGTTTGTTGAATGAGGAAATTTGTGAAGGAATCTAATCACATACAGCCAGCTTAGGTACAGGTAGAATCACTTACTAAGCACATGTGCAGCCCTGCCTGCTCCCGTCACTCACTCCTACAAGCTGCCCCACGCAGAGGCCCAGACCTCGGCCTCTCTCCAGCCTGTGTCCCGTGAGGGAGGTCCAACAACAGGGGGTTTGTCTATATAGGCCTTAGACTTTGGACAAAACACTGAACAGACTTGTCCTCTCCCTTTCCCCTCCATCCTCCCACCCTGAAAACCCTAAGGAGGAACTTCTGCTCCCCATGCTCTGTTTGTGGTTCCCTTCACTGAGGGCATGGCCTCCTCAGCACACATGGCCACCACAGTTCTTAAATGCCCCCCTAGAAATCCAAGTCCCTTCCAAGGTGCAGAAGCTGCTGCCAGGTGCTGGCTACCAAGCCCTTGCTGAGTGTGAAACCAAAATAAGCCCCTGTTAATATGGAAACGGGTCGAATTATTTTAAGAAAAAAATTGCTCCTTCATTAAGTCATGTTGTTACAGCAACCAGGATCAGGAAATTAAGCTGGCCAAGGAGGTTATGTGCAATGTTTTGGGACTGAGAGCTTTCAGAACTAATGAAAAACAAGTTGTTAGCTCATCTCCCCATCCTCTGGCTCTTCCCAGAGAAATAGGATGAGGGCCAACTGAGGATTGGCCTGCGCCGCCTGGGTGGGATTCTGCAGGGTCCCCAGAGGCCGCTCTCTATGGTGATGTAGGCTGAGGTCATAAAGGATATGTGGGAAAGGAAACTCACTGGGAAGAGGATGTCCTGGCCAGAGGTCCAGCACTGTCTGTGTATGCAAGGGGTCCTACCACTCAGTTGGGGAAGGTGGAAAAATTGAGGGAAAATAACAATATCTACTCTTGATTGGGTCTTTACTGTGTGCCGGGCACTGACTAATCCTTGACATATTCACTTTCAATCCTCACAACAACCCTGCCAGGCATGATGATCATCTCAATTTTGCAAATAGTGACTTGTCCAAGGTCACACAGTAAGTGCAGAGTTAGGATTGGACTCTTAGGCTCTACTTGTGGCCTCTGTTGCAAAGTCAAGGGACTATTAAGTTGAAACATGAAACCAGGCTGGTAATTTATGCCCTCATTCATTCATTCATTCATTCACTCAGTTTAAAATGCTTTATTAAGCACATACTCCATGCCAGGTGCTGAGAAAAGCACAGACATATTACAGTTGCTTTATGCCATCAAAAAGTCCAAGGAGGAGTTGGGGGAGAAACCTTGCAATAGGTGGATACCGATACAGCTGACCCAGCAATGCAGGGCAGCCCAGGAGCCTGAGTGCTACAGACAGACCAGCAGCACATTAGCCACTCCTCAGAGGGGCCCTGCCCTCCTTTCCTTATTTTTTCTTCCCTTCAGATATTCTGAAGGGTTCCTCAGATTCAGGAAATGCTGGACTTTGAAGTGGGAAGCAGAGAAGTTGAGGGGCTTAAGACAATAGAGGAAAGGGGTAGAGCTCCTGATGCTTGCGGTCAGTCAGAGGGTCTGGCTTCAGTCAGGGATTCTGCTCCATACTACCCTGAACCTTGGCAGTTTCAGAGTTTAGGAGACTGCTGTCATGTGTCCCAGACACACTGGAAAAAGCAGGCTCTGTCTCGCTAAGTTGAACCATTGTATGCCAAGTTCTAGACTTTTCTTAATACATAGCAAAATCTATTGTTTCTTTTGAAATTACCAATTAATACTAAATAAATAACGTTGAAGCCCTTTAACTTCTTTTAACTTTCTAGCCTTGAATAAGCTACGGTTGTGAGATTGTCACCAACCTGTCATATGCAGCTTTGCTTAATGTTGTGCCACCATCAGCATGGGTTGGGGCCCCTTACTCACCTCAAGACAAAACCTCAGAATCTGCTTGGAGGAACATCCTCACCCCAGTTAGTGTTCACTGTGGAGCTCAAAGGTGGTCCAGTGCATCTGTACTCAGGAGACCCCATGAGGACACACACACACACACACACACACACACACACACACACCAGGTCTTGTGCAATTTTGAGTAAGCGAGTGAAATTTGTCATTGATTGAATGTCTCCATTCTCACTTAAATCCTCACTGTCAGGTGCTATTTTCCCCTTTTTATAGAAAATAAAATAAAGGCCCTAAGAGGGCAGTGACATGACCATGGTCACAGAGTTTGGATTAAGGACCACAGAGGTTCTCATCCCTCACTGCTTACTGAGCCAGAAGAACTGCCCACAAAACTGCCATATGACTTTGTTGACTGCCTCAGCAACCCCAAGCACTCTTTATATTCAGCCCAGTGTTAGCAAGCCCACTGGAATCACTGGGTTTACATGATTAAGAAATCATATCTGTTTCTGCAGACTGGGTTTGGAAACCAAGTGTCAGAGAGACCTGACCTGGAGTTAAGTGTGGGACTATTGTCTACTAGTTGTGAGGCCTGAGAAATTTACAGAGCCTCTTACTGTCATTTTCAAAATGAAAGTTTGTTGTAGGAATTAGAGACAGTGCATGCACAGGGCTTACCTAATGCCTGGCATACACTGGGGACTCAATAAAGGTTCAGAAAAAAAGAATCACCTGGAGAACTCAATAAAACAGCCCATGTTGGAGTCCCATTCCTGACCAAGTAAATCAGAATCCTTGTGAATGGAGTCCAGGCATTCGTTTTTCAAGCCTTCTGGATGATTGATTCTGTAGCACAAGTGCAGTTCAAGGCCCTGTTCACCCTCAGGTGCATGCTCACCCTGGGACCCCATGTGAGAAGAGAGGTAGACATGCTTGCAGAGGAAATGGTATTGGTACTCAAGTGTACAGCAATTATTCCCGGGGCACTTCCCCAGATTAGGCTGTGGGATTCCAGGAATCAGCCCCTCCCTTCAAGGAGCTCCCAACCAGTTGGAAAGACAAGCCACCAGGCAATCAGAGCACACTGGGGCCAGTATCAGGTAGCAGCTGACAGCAGGTGGTGACCTCCATGGAAAGCTAGGTGAAAGAATTGCAGCAGCCGCAGCAGTTCTAAGGTCTGTGTTAGTCCTGGGGTGGGACTGCACTGACTCTCCCCACAATCACACTCAGTTCCCCTCCCAGTCAGGAGTGGATATTTGCAGACTGTTGACTGAAGTGAGATTCACTTGTTTATTCTTTCAACATGCATTTACCGAGCACCTACTATGTTGCAGGCTCTGTGGATATGCTGGTGAGCAAGACAATGTCCCTGGACTCAGGGAGTTTACCATCCAGTGTAGGGTAAATAGTGCAATCAATAAACCAGAAAAGTTTCAAATGGTGGTAAGTGCTCTAAAGAAAAGCAAGTACAGGGGTGTGGCCAGGGCGACTAGGATCTGGGCAGCATAGGATTGAAAGAAAAGAGAAGGTATCCCTGAGGAGGTGATATTTAAGCGAAGACCCAAATGAGAAAAGGAAACAAGCCATGTGATTGGTGGAAGAGTGCTCCAAGCAGAGGAAACAGCCAGTGCAAAGGTCTTAAAGTGGAAATGTGTCTGGCATTTTTGAAAAACAGCAAGAAGGCTGCAGTGACCAGAGCAGAGCAAGCAAGGAGAGTGGTAGGTGATGAGACCAGAGTGGGAGCGGAGACCAGGTCATGGGGAGGACTTTGCATTTTAGTCGAGTATAATGAGAAGCAAGGGGAAGATATGCTGAGGAGCAATGGGATATGATTTACTGTATTATTTAACAACAGGTTTATTGAGATAAAATTCACATGCCATACAGTTTACCCACTTAAAGCATACAGTTCAATGGCTCTTAGCATATTCCCAGATATGAGTAGCTATCACCACTATCTAATTCCAGAACGTTTGCTTTACCCCCAAAACGTTTATCCATTAGCAGCCACTTCCCTCTTCCACCACTAGTCTATTTTCTGTCTTTATGAATTTGCCTACTCTGGACATATATAAATGGATTCATACAATGTGTGACTTTGTGAGTCTGGCTTCCTTCACTTCATTTAGCATCGAGTTTTCAAGGTTCATCCATGTTACAGTATATATTAGAGCTTCACTCCACTTTCTTGCTGAAGAATATAGCACATTTTGTTTATCCATTCACCTGTTGATGGGCATTTGGGATGTTTCCACCTTTTGGCTGTTATGCATAATATTGTTATAAGCATTCATGTACAAATTTTTGTGTGGATGTGTGTTTTCAATTTGGGGGTAAATAAGTACGAGTAGAATTTCTGGGTCATGTTGTAACTCTATGTTTAAACTCCATGGTTCAAGGAAGTGCAGTCTGTTTCCTATAGTGGCTGCATCATTTGACATTTCCCCCAGCCATGTATGAGAGTTCTAATTCCTCCACATTCTCTTCAATACTTGTTATTATCTGATTCTAGTCTTCCTAGTAGATGTGAAGTGGGATTTCATTGTGGTTTTGGTTTGCATTTCTCTGGTCACACACAAAAGCACAAGCATTTTTTCATGTGTTTATTGACCATTTGTACATCATCTATTTTTGTTAAATATATTTTTATTTATTTCAGAGAGGAAGGGAGAGGGAGAGAGAGATAAAAACATCACTGATGGGAGAGAATCATTGATCGGCTGCCTCCTGAATGCCCCCTACCAAGGATGGACCTCGCAACCCAGGCATATGCCCTTGACCCCAATTGAACCCACAACCCTTCAGTCCGCAGGCTGACGCCCTATCCACTGAGCCAAGCTGGCTAGGGCTGTACATCTTCTTTAGAGAAATGTCTTATCGCTTCTCGGCCATTTGGCTAAGATCAAGTGTAGAGAAATGTCTATCCAGATCCCTTGCCTGTTTCTTTTTAAATTGGGTTGTCTTTTTATTATTTAGTTGTAAGAGTTCTTTATATATTCTAGATACAAGTTCCTTATGAGGTATATGATTGACAATATTTCCTCCAGTTTTGTGGATTGTCTTTTCATTTTCTTGATGTTGTCTTTTGAAGTAAGCATTTTTTATTTTAATGAAACCCAGTTTATTTCTTTTGTTGCTGTGCTTTTGGTGTCATATCAAAGAATCCATTGTCTCATCCCTGATTTTTGAGAATGACTCCTCTGGCCATTGTGCTGGGAATAGTTGAAAGGAATGGCTGCAGATTACCAAACCAGAGAAGGTATGAAAGTGGCAGTGAGGGGTGCTCTGTGCAAAGCTTGCTGACTCCACTGAGCACCCAACGCAAAATCTCCAAAATCTCGGCCTCCTGATTGAGAGCTAGGCTGTGAACCCTGCAAAGTGGCCTGGACACCAACACTGACATGCTGTCTTCATTTTCTTACATTTATTTTATGCAAAGCCCATTTCCTGCTCCTCTTCTGGCTTGAACCTGGTTGGGCAGCTCAGACATCTGGAAAGACAGGCTCAGGGCCAGGTCAGGAGGTGATCTGGTGGCCTCGGGTGACTGGGGAGGTCATCCTAACTCAATATGCCCCTGAGAAGAAGCCTTTCTTGTTTCTGGGCCTCAATTATCACATCTCTATTATATGAAGGGGCTGAACTAGGGTCTCTGGATACCCATGTGTTTCTGGGTCTTCACTTCCCCATTCTCACAGGGTGGCTGAACAAACCACAAAGCCTTTACAGTATGATCCCATCTTTGTTTGGCATAGGGAAATTTCCAAAAAGATACACCCAAGGTATCAGCAGGGCTTATCTGTGATGTGTAGGACTGTGTGTGTTACTTTCCTCTTTATGTTTGTAAATTCTGATTTTCCACTGTGATAAACATATTTTGCTTTGTAATAAGAAAAAAAGAAAGACAAAAAAGAAAGAAATCAAAGTTGACAATTTCTTTATAAAGAAAGAGATTGCCTAGAAGCCATTAGCAAGGAAAAAAAATTGAGAAAGGTAGCAACCTGCTCCATCACCACGGGAGCTGGTGGCAACTGTGTCAATGTACGTTTTACACTGCAAAGTGCCCTCTCTGCCAAGGAGCCTGGCTGTCCAGAAAGTGGACTCTGAGGTGGAGGTTAGTGTGCAGAAAGTTTATTAGGGATGCTTTTGGGATCAACCACTGTGGAAAGTGGGTAAGGAAGCAGGACTGTGCAGAGAGGATCAAGTAAACAGCACCACAGTCTCAAGGAAGGCTTCAGGTGACCTAACCTCGGTTCAGAGAGGAGACACAAGCTAAGTCGTGATGAGGAAGATTCTCAGAGCCAGCTCTGTCCAATCCGGGTCCCACCCTCTGTCCCTGATGACACAGTTGCCCAAACTTTCAAGTGATTCATTTTGTGGTCAAATGGACAAATCTGTCCCTCCTCATTAATGTTGAACCAGTTTTTCCCCCCACACCCACTAATCAATTTTCAGATGAGCCAGTCTCAGTCCTGGAAATCACAAAGTGAAATATGACTTAGATGATGCAGCACATAATGGCCCTTATTCTCCTGGAAAGCTGCTCTCTCTGGAGGAGAGCAGAGCTTTCTTGCACAAAGGACAAGCCTGACCCTCCCCAGATTGGGGGGACATGGGAGGCTGCAGGCATTCCACTGAGTTAATCTTAAGTTAATCTTATTTACCTGTGAGATCAATTGGCTGCAGGCACCATGCAAGTGACAGCAGTGGCAGGGCAGCCTGACAGCTGGGGACTGATTTATCAGTCCTTTTAATAGATGGGATTGCATGTAGTTAATTGAGCACGAGACTGGCATGAGTAAGTCCTCTCTTTGGGCAACCCCCTTGTGATGTGGCATTCCTCGCTGGATGTCCTGCAGTGCAGAGGGATAAGGGGAGGAGAAGAGGGGGCAGATGACACATTGTATGCGGGAAACGTATTTATACGTTTTACGTTGACTGTAGTAGTAGAGCGCGGGACACGTATTAATACGTTTTTTATAGACTAGCGGTAGAATGCGGGTAACGTATAAATACGTAAACTAAAGTTATCGTAATTTTACTGAACGTTGCCATTTGCGCAAAAAAATTCGCAAAAATGGCCTGCACCACCTGTTAGTGCGCGATAAAAACTACCCGAAAACAATGTGATGACAAGTGGTGGCTCATTCCTGACCACTGTAAGGAATGCTGTAGGGGGCAGGCACCTCTGACCTGTGTGTTGCTGTGAGGAGGCTGTGCAGGGCAAGGCAGTGCTTTTCAAGTGTGACCCTTGCACTAGCAGCCTCAGCACCCCTTGGGAACTTGTGAGAAAATCAAAATTTTGGACTCCACTCCAGATTCACTCTGTTGTAAATGTTTCCCCCCACATCCCACGTGGTTCAGGGTTCAGGATCTGGAGGAGCCGCACACAAATGAAAGAGAAGAGACAAGAGATAAAATTTGGAAATATTGGGGGGCCAGGTGGGTAAGTCCAACTCAAGGGGAAGGACTTCCCCTGGTGCTCAGGCCTCGCCAACCTTTTATTGGTTTGGGATACACCCATAGTCCTTAGGCAGGCAATTTCCAGTAACAAGCAGACTAGCCCATCAGCACGGATTTACATAATAATAAATGGGGAAGTTGCTTCAGCTACCATTGTCTGGACTAACAGTGGGTGCACAGCTCTGACCTTTGCTAGGGCTTCAAGGGTCACCAGCCTTCCGGGTTCTCTGTCCATATCTCTCTGCTAATGAAGACAATAGGCGGTTTCCCACATCACTCGATTAGAAACCCTCGGAGCAGGATCCAGCAATGTGTGTTTTAATAGACTCTCCAGGGAATTCTAATGCTCCCTAAAGTTTGAGACCCATTGGAGGAGTTATGTGAATAAAGCCTGGTGCGAGGAAGCCTGAGTTACTAGATATATGCCTTTGGACAAGCCATCTAACCTCTAAGTGTCTCTCTTCACCTGTAAAATGGGGGACATATGAGGAGGAGTACCTGCCTTATAGGGTTGTTGTGAAGATTAAATTTGTGAAGTGCTTATGAGTTATATATATAAATGTTAACTGCTATTGTTGGAAATAATGGAGCCTATGACTTCTGTCTGCTCCCTCAGCATGACAGTGGTTATGAGTAAAAACTGTGAGTAAAAAGCTCCTATGATTTGACAAGTAAAAAAATATGCTATATAATTATGCTTTATTGTGATTGTGCTTATCTAAAAATATGTATGCATATGGATAAGATAAAATTATGGTTGATTTCTTTTTCTAATCACAAACTTTTAAATTTGGTTAAGTAGAATATATCTTTGGAATCAAAATATTAAGTAAATTCAGACAAAAAATGTATTGGATCATGGATAGCCAATGGGCAGAGTTGAAGTAAAGACTACTCGAGCCTCAGCTGGTGTGTTTGGTGGTTAGAGGGTCAACCCACGCACAGAAGGGTCACTGGTTCAATTCCCTGTCAAGGGCATGTACCTGGGTTGCAGGTTCAATCTTGAGCCCTGGTCGTGGCGTGTGCAGGAGGCAGCCAATCAATGTGTTTCTCTCACGTTGGTGTTTCTCTCTCTCTCTCTCTCTCTCTCTCTCTCTCTCTCTCTCTCTCTCTCTCTCCCTTCTGTCCCTCCCTTCCATTCTCTAAAAATCAATGGTAAAAATATCCTGGGGTGAGGATTAAGAAAAGAAAACAAAACAAAAAAAGACCCATCCTCACTCAGGGACAGAAAGGAAGTTCTGGGCTCATCATATCACATCAAAGTAAAACACAAGGTCACTCAGGGTTAGAAGAGAAGAGATGTGAGCTAGAGTTTGGTCCATCTGGGCAGCCTCAATAACAGAAAAGAGGATGGCTGGCCCAGTGAGGACCACTGGGAGGTGAGATGAGTGCTGGGCAATGGACTCATCCTCAGGAAGGGCAAAAGTTTCTAGCTGAGAATCAGCATGGTCTTGGAAGCTGTGAGACCTGGCTGATCGCTGTGGAGAAGTCTGAATATTTGGTGAGGGCTTCAACTAGATCTCCATCTGTAAAGGAGTAAATACACTAGTCAGCAGGATCTATGTCACCATCTTGCCACCTGTATATCTCTAGGTACCATTGGTCTATAAAATCCTGGCATAGGGCCAGAAGCTGACTTCAAAATCAAAATCCAGGTCAGATTATTGGGGTGGTTGTGTGGTCTGAAATTCCAACCACATTTGTCACTCTCAGCCCCACTTTCCTCTTTTAAAGTATAATACATAGAACCAAGACACTCCAGAAAAATTTCACTAAGATCTCAGTATGGTGTTTATCTCTACAGAGTATTTCTTTGCACCCCAGTAACCACTTGACTTTTACAAGGTAGCATACCTATTGATATATGGTCACTATGGAATCTACTAAGATGCACTAGAATTTCTGCAGTTTATCACTTGGTTACCCTGATTCCTTTTGTGGCCTTTGTTTTGACATTAGAGTATGATATTATGGTATGTTTCTCACTTAATCAGGTTCTTTTTTTTTCTGATAACTGCTTTATTGAGACAGCTTTATTGTGCATATGCCATATAATTCACCCATTTAAAGTGTATAATTCCATGGGTTTTTGTATATCTAAAGCATTGTGCAGTCATAACCACAACTTTAGAACATTTTCAACACTACAGATAGAAACCCTGTACCCTAGTTCCCCTTACCTCCATCCCCTGGCAACCACTAATCAATTCTGTATCTATGGATTTGCCTACTCTGGACATACCCTATAAATAGAATCATTTACTATGTGTCATTAGTAACTTGTTTCTTTCACATGGCATAATGTTTTCAGGGTCCATCCATGTTGTAGCAACTGTCATTACTTCACTCTTTTTCATGGCTGGATAACATTCCATTGTATGGCTATACCACATTTGGTTTATTTATCCATTCACCAGTTGATGCACATTTGGGTTACTTACATTTTTTTGCTATTGTAAATAATACAGATATGAACATTATTATAGTTTTTGCATGAATGGGTAGTTTCATTTATGTTGGGTATATGCCTATGAGTAGAAGAGCTGGGTCTTACAATAGCTCCATATTTAACATTTTGAGGAACTGATCATTTTCCTAAGCAGCCATGCCATGTTACATTCCCACCAGCAGTGTGAGAGGGTACTGGTTTCTCCATATCTTCATCAGCATTTGTCTAACTTTTTTTATTATAGCCATCCTAGTGGGTGTGAAATGGAGTCTCGGTGTGGTTTTTATTTGCATTTCCCTAATGACTAACAATGTCTAGTATGTTTTCATGTGCTCCCTAGCCACTTGCATATCTTCTTTGGAGAAATATCTATTCAATTCTTTGCCCATTTTTGAATTGGGTTATGTCTTTTATTATTGACTAGAGGCCCGGTGCATGAAATTCATGCGGCAGGGGGGGGGTCCCTCAGTCCAGCCTGTGCCCTCAGACATCCCTCACACTGCATGCACCAGTGACCATACTTTTCATACAGGTGAAAGGCATCTTCTGTTGTATGGGCAGCTACATTTTTTTGCCCTGATTATAAAAAGTAATACATAACATGATCCTTCTGAGGCAGTAGTACCATTTTCCCCATCTTATGGGTGGAAAAACTGGAGCAGAGAGAAATTAAGTAATTGGCTTTGTCACACAGTTATAAGTGTCAGAATGTGCACAAAATGTGCAAGCCAGAGTCCATGCATGTCATCACTACATCATCTTGTTTTTTCAGTGTTAGAGTAGCCTAAGAGACTGTTCCCAATATATAGGGTAGGGTCCCAAGGCCTGGCCGGTGATCAGGGCCAATCTGCAGGGCAACTGGCAGGCAGGGTGATCAGCCTCCCCACCACTGATCAGCTCCCCCCTCCCCCCCCCCACCCCGCACTGGCACCCGCCTTGGCTGGCGACCTGGCACCGCCTGCCAGCTGGCCCCACCCCAGATCACCGCTGCAGGTTGCCTCCCTCTCCTGTGTGGGTCATCTGCCCCCTGGTGGCCAGTGCACATAATGGTGACCGGTCGTTCTGCTGGTCATTCGATTTGCATATTAGGGTTTTATTATATAGGATTTGTGGGAAATGTTTATATATTATGGATACAAGTCTCTTATCAGAGATATGATTTGCAAATATTTTCTGGCATTCTATAGGCTGCCTTTTCACTTTCATGATAGCATTATTTGTAACATAAAAGTTTTTTATTTTGATGAACTCCAATTTATCTATTTTTTCTTTTGTTGCTTATGATAATAGCATCATATCTAAAAAACTGTTTCCTAATCCAAGGTCTCAAAGATTTACACCTGTAATTCCTTCTAAGTTTTAGCTGTTGTATATAAACCTTTTATCAGTTTTGGTTTTAATTTTGTATGACTGTGAGAATGAATTCCAACTTCATTCTTTTGCATGTGGAAATTCAGTTGTCCCAGCACCACTTGTTGAAATGACTATTCTTTCTCCAGTGAAAGGACTTCACATCCTTGTCAAAAATCGATTTGCCACAGATGCATGCATTTATTTCTGGTCTGTCAGTTATGTTTCATTGATCTATATGTCCATCCTTATGCTAACAACACACTATTTTGATTACTGGAGCTTTGTATAAAATTTTAAAGTCAGGAAGTGTGAGTCTTCCAACTTTGTTCTTTATCAAGATTGTTTTAACCACTCTGGGTCCCTTGAATTTCCATATGAATTTTAGGCTCAGCTTATCTATTTCTACAAAGGATTTTGCTAGGCTTCTGATAGGGATTTCATTGAATTTGTAGATAATTTGGGGGAGTATTATCATCTTGACAATATTAGGTATTTTGATCCATGAACATGGGATTTCTCCATTTGTTTCGATCTTCTTTAATTTCTTTCAACATGTTTTGTAAGTTTTCAGTGTACAAGTCTTGCATGACCTTATTTAGCTTATTCTGTTTTATTCTTTTGATGGTATTGTAGATAGAATTATTTTCTTAATTTTATTTCATATTATTAATTGCAAGAGTATAGCAATAGAGTTTTTGTATTGATTTTATATTCCACAACCTTGTAGAACTCATTTATTAATTCTAATAGGTTTTTAGCAGATTCCTTATAATTTCTATATACAAGATCATGCCATCTGCAATTATAGTTTACTTCTTCCTTTGCAATCTTTCCAACGCTTTTTCTTTATTGTTTTTTTTTTAATCAAATTGCTCTGGCTAGAATCTTCAGTACAATGTTGAGAGAAGTAGCGACAATGGACTTAGAAGGAAAACTTCTAATGTTTTGCCATTATGATGTTATTGTGGATTTTTCATAGAAGCTCTTTGTCAGGTTGAGAAAATTCCTTTGTCCTCCTAGTTTGTTGAGTGTTTTTATCATGAAAGCATGTTGGGTTTTTGTCAAATTCTATTTCTATTTCTATTGAGATTATCATGTTTTAGTTTTTTTATTCTATTTATATTCTGTATTTCATTAATTGATTTTAAGACGTTAAAATAAGTTTGCATTTCTGGGATAAATCCTCCTACTTAGTTATGGTATATGATCCTTTTTGTCTGTTACAAGATTTGGTTTGAGAGTATTTTTTATCACTTTTTAAAAAATTGTTTTATTGCTTAAAGTATTACAAAGAGTATTACATATGTCTCAAATTTTTCCCGCCCTTAACAATCCCCCGGCCTCCCCTACCCCCCAGTGTCTTATGTCCATTGGTTATGCTTATATGCATGCATACAAGTCCTTCAGTTGATCTCTTATCCGCCCCTTCCCGCCCCTCAACCCTCCCCGGCTTTCCCGCTGTAGTTTGGCAGTCTGTTCGAGGCAACTCTGCCTCTGTATCTATTTTTGTTCATAAGTTTATAATGGTCTTTATTATCCATGAGTGAGTGAGATCATGTGCTGTTTTTCCTTCATTGACTGGCTTATTTCACTTAGCATAATGCTCTCCAGTTCCATCCATGCTGTTGCAAATGGTAAGAGTTCCTTCTTTTTTACATCAGCATAGTATTCCATCATGTAGATGTACCACGGTTTTCTTATCCATTCATCTACTGATGGGCAGTTAGGCTGTTTCCAGATATTAGCTATGGTGAATTGTGCTGCTATGAACATATGGGTGCATATATCCTTTCTGATTGTTGTTTCTGGTTTCTTGGGATATATTCCTAGAAGTGGGATCACAGGGTCAAATAGGAGTTCCATTTTTAGTTTTTTGAGGAAATTCCGTACTGTCTTCCATAGTGGCTGCACCAGTCTACATTCCCACCAGCAGTGCACGAGTGTTCCTTTTTCTCCACATCCTCTCCAGCACTTGTCGTTTGTTGATTTGTTGATGATAGCCATTCTGACAGGTGTGAGATGGTACCTCATTGTTGTTTTGATTTGCATCTCAGATGATTAGTGACTTTGAGCATGTTTTCCTATGTCTATTGGCTTTCTGAATGTCCTCTTGTGAAAGGTGTCTATTTAGGTCCTTTGCCCATTTTTTGATTGGATTGTTTATCTTCCTTTGTTAAGTTGTATGAGTTCCCTATAAATTTTGGAGACTAGGCCCTTATCAGATATAACATTGGCAAATATGTTTTCCCACGCAGTGGGCTTTCTTGTTGTTTTGTTGATGGTTTCTTTTGCTGTGCAGAAGCTTTTTATTTTGATGTAGTCCCATTTGTTTATTTTCTCTTTAGTTTCCAATGCCCTAGGAGCTGTACTAGTGAAGAAATTGCTTCGGCATATGTCTGAGATTTTGTTGCCTTTGGATTCCTCTAGTATTTTTATGGTTTCCTGTCATACATTTAAGTCCTTTATCCATTTTGAGTTTATTTTTGTGTATGGTGTAAATTGGTGGTCTAGTTTCATTTTCTTGCATGTATCAGTCCAATTTTCCCAACACCATTTATTGAAGAGACTATCTTGACTCCATTGTATGTTCTTGCCTCCTTTGTCAAATATTAATTGAGCATATTGGTTGGGGCTGATTTCTGGGCTCTCTATTCTATTCCATTGATCTATGTCTGTTCTTGTGCCAATACCAGGCAGTTTTGAGAACAGTGGCTTTGTAATACAGCTTGATATCTGGTATTGAAATCCCACCTACTTTGTTCTTTCTCAGGATTGCTGCAGCTATTCAGGGTCATTTTTTATTCCAGATGAATTTTTGGAGAGTTTGTTCTAGGTCTGTGAAATAGGCCATTGGTATTTTAATGGGAAGTGTGTTGAATTTATAGATTGCTTTGGGTAGTATGGACATTTTAATGATGTTGATTCTACCAATCCAAGAACATGGTATGTTCTTCCATCTCTTTATGTCTTCCTCTATCTCTTTTTTCAATGTCCTGTAGTTTTCTGAACGGAGGTCTTTTACCTCCTTAGTTAAGTTTATTCCTAGGTAGCTTAATTTTTTTGGTGTGATGGTAAATTGGAATGTTTTTTTAGTCTCTCTTTCTGTAAGTTCATTATTGGTGTATAGAAATGCCTCAGATTTTTTGGGTTTAATTTTGTATCCTGCTACATTGCCAAATTCATGTATTAAGTCTAATAGTTTTTTGATGGAGTCTTTAGGATTTTTTCTGGATAATATCATGTCATCTGCAAATAATGACAGTTTTACTTCTTCTTTTCCCATTTGGATGCCTTTTATCTCTTCTTCTTGTCTAATTGCAATGGCTAATACTTCCAGTACTATATCGAACAGGAGTGGTGAGAGTGGGCATCCCTGTCTTGTTCTTGTTCTTAGGGGAAATGGTGTTAGTTTTTGTCCATTGAGTATGATGTTGGCTGTGGGCTTGTCATATATGGCTTTTATTATGTTGAGGTATGATCCTTCTATTCCCACCTTGCTGAGAGTTTTTATCAAAAGTGGGTGTTAGATTTTGTCAAATGCTTTTTCTGCATCAACTGATATGACTATGTGGTTTTTTTCTTTCAATTTGTTTACGTGATGTATCACGTTTATTGATTTGCGGGTATTGTACCATCCTTGCATCCCTGGGATAAATTCTACTTGGTCGTGGTGTATGATCTTTCTGATGTACTGCTGGATCCGATTTGCTAAGATTCTGTTGAGGATTTTGGCATCTATGTTCATGAGGGATATTGGCCTGTAATTCTCTTTCATTGTGTTGTCTTTATCTGGTTTTGGTATGAGGGGGATGCTGGCTTCATAGAATGAGCTTGGAAGTGTTCCTTCCTCTTGGTTTTTTTGTAGTAGTCTGAGGAGGATAGGTTTTAGTTCTTCCTTGAATGTTTGGTAAAACTCCCCTGTGAAGCGGTCTGGTCCTGGGCTTTTGTTTGCTGGATGCTTTTTGGTGACTGCTTCAATTTCTTCCATAGTTATTGGCCTGTTGAGATTTTTAGATTCTTCCTGATTGAGTTTTGGAATGTTGTATTTTTCTAGGAATACGTCCATTTCCTCCAGGTTGTCTAATTTGTTGGAGTAGAGTTGTCCATAGTATTGTTTAACAATCATTTGTATTTCTGTGGGGTCTGTTGTTATTTCGCCTCTATCATTTCTGACTTTTTTTATTTGGGTTCTCTCTCTTTGCTTCTTGGTGAGCCTGGCTAGAGGTTCATCAATCTTTTTTATCCTTTCAAAGAACCAGCTCTTGGTTTCATTGATTTTATGTATTGTTTTTTTGGTTCTATGTCATTTATTTCTGCTCTAATCTTTATTATCCTCTTCCTTCTGCTCACTCTGGGCTTTTCTTGTTGCTCTCTTTCTAATTCTTTGAGTTGTAGATTAGATCATTTACTCCCATTTTTTCTTGTTTGTTGAGATAGGCCTGTAGAGCTATAAACTTCCCTCTCAGGATTGCTTTCATTGTGTCACATAGGTTTTGGATTGTTGTGTTTTCATTGTCATTAGTTTCCAGGATGTTTTTAATTTCTTTTTTGATCTCATTGGTAACACAATCAATATTTAATAACATGCTATTCAGCTGGGTTGTTTTTATTGTAGTTTATTTCTAATATTATGCCATCGTGGTCTGAGAAGATGCTTGGTATGATTTCAATCTTCTTGAATTTGGGGAGACTTTTCTTGTGACCCAATATGTGGTCTATTTTTGAATATGTCCCATGAGCCCTTGAGAAGAATGTGTATTCATTGGCTTTGGGGTGAAGTGTTCTGAAGATATCAATTAAGTCCATCTGATCTAGTGAGTCATTTAGGATTGCTGTTTCTTTGCTGATTGTTTGTCCAGAGGATTTATCCAGTGATGTCAGTGGTGTATTAAAGTCCCCTGCTATGTTTGTATTGTTGTCGGTCTCTCCTTTGATATCTTCCAGGAGTTTATTTAGGTATTTGGGTGCTCCTGCATTGGGTGCATATATGTCTTTCAAGGTTATATCTTCTTGTTGTATTGATCCCTTTAGTATTATGAAGTGGCATTCCTTATCTCTTGTTATGCCCTTCACTTTGAGGTCTATTTTGTCCTATATAAGTATTGCTACTCTAGCTTTTTTTTCATTTCCATTTGCCTGAAAGATATTTCTCCATCCCTGCACTTTCAGTCTGGGTGAGTTCCTTCTTCTGAGGTGGGTCTCTTGTAGACAGCAAATGTATGGGTCATGTTTTTTATCCATTCAGCCACTCGATGTCTTTTGATTGGAGCATTTAGTCCGTTTATGTTTGAAGTTATTATTGAAAGGTACTTGTTTGTAGCCATTTCCATTTTTTGTGTGTGTGTGTGGCTGTTTTCTTTCTGGGCTTTTTAGTTCTTCTTTTTACACCAGTCCCTTTAGCATTTCTTGCATTACTGGCTTGGTAGTGATAAACTCCCTTAGCCTTTTTTGTCTGTGAAGCTTCTTATTTCCCCATCAATTTTGAATGATAGCCTTGCTGGATAGAGTATTCTTGGATTCAGTCCTTTGCTTTGCATCACTTTCTGAATTTCTGTCCATTCTTTTCTGACCTGATGTCTTTCTGTTCAGAAATCATTTGATAATCTAATGGGAGATCCCTTGAATGTAACTTTCTGTCTCTCTCTTGCAGCCTTTAAGATTCTCTCTTTGTCCTGAACATTTGCCATGGTAATTATGATGTGTCTTTGTGTGGGTCTTTTCGGGTTCACCTTGTTTGGGACTCTCTGTGCTTTTGTGATTATTTTCTTCCCCATCTCTGGGAAGTTTTCTGATATTGTTTCTTCAAATAGGTTTTCTAACCCTTGTTCCTCTTTCTGTTGTTCTGGCACCCCTATTATTCGTATGTTTTTTCGTTTCATATTGTCCCATAGCTCCCTTAGGCTCTCCTCCTGTCTCTTAATTTTTTTCTCCAATTACTGTTCAGTTTGGGTGTGTTTTGTTTCCCTGTCTTCTAATTCGCTAATTCGGTCCTCTGCTTCTCCTAGTCTACTGATGAAACTTTCAATGGTGTTTTTTATTGCAGCTATATCACTCTTCATTTCTTCTTGGTTCTTACGTAATTTATTGATTTTTTCATCTGTTTCTTCTTGCTTCTTGCATAAGTTGTCGATCATCCGGTTTATGCTCTCTAGGACCCTTAATCTGAATTCTTTTTCTGTCATGTTGCATGCCTTTGTATCACTTAGCTGTTTTTCTGGCGAGTCCTCCTTTTCTTTCCTTTGGGGGTTTCTTTGTCTACCCATGTTTGATCGTACCACCATATCTAGATGTTGAGTCATTCAGTGGCTGTTCCTTGGGTGGCAGTTGCTCCTCGGGCAGTTGTGGTAGCAGCTGCTCCTCAGTTGGTAGCAGCTCTTCTGGTGGGTGCTGTTTACAGTTGTGGTGGCTCCTCTGGCTGGTGGCGGAAGGCTTCACACACAGCTGCTGTTTCTCAGACAGAAGGTTTGGTGATCAGGAAGCTGCTGTTCCTTGGATGGGGGCGGGCTACACAAGCAGCTGCTACTCCTTCCAATAGCTACTTTTAATCTCTTAAGTGGCCTCAGGGCAAGGTGTTTTCCAATAGGGTGTGTCAACTGTCTTCCCCCCCAGGCAAGGCAGATGTCTATCCCCCCAGGCAAGGCAGATGTCTATGTGGCTGTGTGAGGGAATGACTGATCCGAGGAGACTTGGGATGCCTCCTTCTGAGCTCTGTCCCCTGAGTCCCCAGTGCTGGCTTCTTGCTCTCACAGCTCCAGTCCACTTCACCCTCCCTCTTCCAGAGCACAAGGTGGGTGGCTCCACAGGGAATGTTTGTGCCTTGGCCCTTTAAGAGGGTGCCTGAACTTCTAGCTGCCACTCCCTGGCAGACAGCACCCCATTGCTTTTCACAGCTTGATGTTATGTGGATACCTTCCTCAGCTTGGTGCTCTCTTCTGGGGAGCCCAGCTCCAGGATTAGATCCCAGAATTCTCAGTGGCACCTCACCGCCTCCACCACTGGCTGAGATATCTCTCTGGGACTTCAGTTCCCCTCTGTGGGTCACGTCTCTGCCCCTCCTACCAGTATCTATGCCAGCTCCACCTTTAGTCCTTGGGTATCAGGGTTCTCTCCTGTGAGTTTTCCATTGATTATTCAGGAAGCCTTCTCGTATTTCAGTTGTAATTCCAGCTTGTTCCTGGGAGCATGACCATGCAGCATCCTCCTACTCTGCCGCCATTTTTAATCTCTCTGGTTTGAGAGTATTATGTTGAGGATTTTTGTGTCCATATTTATAAGAGACTAGAGACCTGGTGCACAAAATTTGTGCACGTGGGGTTGTTGCTCTACCTGGCCTGCACCCTCTCCAATATGGGACCCCTCAGGGGATGTCTGACTGCCAGAATCGGGCCTAAACCAGCAGTAGGACATCCCTCTCACAATCCAGGACTGCTGGCTCCTAACTGCTTGCCTGCCTGCCTGATTGCCCCTAACCGCTTCTGCCTGCCAGCCTGATCACCCCCTAACCACTCTTCTGCAGGCCTGATTGATGCCTAACTTCTCCCCTGCAGGACTGATCACCCCCAATTGCCCTCCCCTGCCAGCCTGATCGCCCCCAACTGCCCTTCCATGCTGGCCTGATCACCCCCAACTGCCCTCCACTGCTGGCCTGATTGCCCACAACTGCCCTCCCCTGCCAGCCTGATTGTCCACAAATTCCCTCCCCTGGCATGACCCGCCTCCTCCACTGGGATCAGCCTCCTCTGCACTACGCAGAGCCCCAGGACTCCCAGGCCTTACCATGCAGAGTGGCTGCTGTGCCCCACCTCTGCTGTGTGCACGGCTGTCTTGTGGAGGCCATCTTGTGGTGGCCATCTTGTGACGACATCGCACGAGGGTGTGATTCCACCTAGGCTTTTATTATATAGGATATTGATCTGTAGTTTTCTTGTGATATTTCTGTCTAGTTTTGATATCAATGTAATACTGACCTCAGAGAATGAGTTAAAAAGTGTTATTTTCTCTTCTATATTTTGAAAGAGTTTGTAAAGTATTGAGATTAATTCATCTTTAAATGTTTGGTAGAATTCACCAAAGAAGCCATCTGTGTCTTTGCTTTTCTTCACAGGTAGTCTTGATTACTAATTCAGTCTCTTCACATATTACAGGTTCACTTGGAGTTTCTATTTTTTTCTTCAGTTATTTGCAGCAGTTTCTATCTTTCTAGGAATTTATGCAATTCATCTATGTCATATAATTTATTGTCATATTATTATTCATAGTATTCCTTTTATACTCCTTTTTATTTCTGTAAGGGCAATTGTCATTTCTAATTTTAGTAATTGAGGTCTCTCTTTTATTCTTGGTCAATCTAGCTAACCAAAGTTTATTTGAATTCTCATTTGGTACTCAGTCTCCTTCAGCCTATATTTGGGAGCTTTGGTCAACCTAAGAAATACATGTGTTTATTTTATAGTCAAGAAAATAAGTTTTATTCACATTCTAGCATGTGGAGTTCTCAGTCTGAACCCCCAAAGCATACTGTTCTGTCCCCTAGACTAACTGAAGCAAATTCATTCAGCCTCTTTATTAGCCAATGGCAGTAGTTCATAAAGCTATTGCTGTCCCACCCTCTCACTTTGGAAATTGTAAGCTGCAGGATTTTTAGCAAAAGGCCATCAGGCAAATATTGATTATTTCTGAGTAAAAATTGGAGCTTAGGGAAGAGCAGAAGGCAACGGATCCTGGCCAGCTAGGATCCCCAAGCAAGGCATTGTGAGTAGACCTGGGGCCTTGGGTAGTGCTCTTTTTGAGTAATGAATTGGAATGGAGACAACTTAGAAAAACAGAGGCCTACTGCTGTTCCAACCATTTGTCTCCTTAGTTGCGGCCTCCAGGATATGCTGCTCTAGCTGGCAGGGACTCAGCTGACAGGTGGCAAAGCCAGGAGGTCAGGAAAAAACATTTGGTATTTTGGAAAAATACCAATTCTGACTGGTGTTCTGGGGTGCATGGCAGAGTTGATAATCTTGCTCCTTCTCTCTGGGAGCCTTAAGCCTGACTTGTGTGCTAGGGCAGATGCATCCATTATCTCAGAAAATATATTAGAGGCAATAAAATGTTCACTTAAAGATTATTTTAAGATTAATTGGAAATCTGTGTGTGAACGATTTTTAAAATAAAGCCAAACCCACCAAGATTTTTCTGGTAAGGAAGTGGCAACAAATCAACTCTTAGGGATGGGTGTGTGGTGAGCTTGAAATTCAGACCAAGTGTGACAGTCAGTCCCGGCCCCACCCTGAGCTGCTGACTCAGGACCAAGAGGAAGAGGGATCTGCCAGACTTCAAGACTTTTGTAAACAGTTCTTGAAAGAGAAACCACACACTTTTCTTTCTGCCAGCCCCCCTTCCCCCTCCCACACCCTCCAGCTACTCCTCAAAACTGACAGTGCAGCCATTGTCTTTTCTCTGACATCCAAGGGCAAAGCTTGTTAACTTGAACTCCATGAACCTCCAAGGGCTATGTGGAGAGAATTTAGGGGGGGTCTATGAACTTGGATGAGAAAAGTATTTGATCTTATTTCCACTAACCTCTAAGAGAAATTTAGCATTTCCTCAACTTAGGAATATAGGCAAAAAGCCACAATAGTATTAGCGGTATCTGTGACTTTATTCCCCAATAGAATCACAAATATTTTCACATCATATTACAGTTATTGTATCTCAGAAAAGTTACTGATGCTCATCATTACTTCAATCTATAGACTGGCCACTAAATTTTGTCCTTCGTTGCACTATTAAAGAAGCAGTATAACAAGATCACAATTTCTTAAACATATTTTATAACTATTTCAATAGGATTGGTTTCCTTTGTAATTCTATATATTTTATTTTATGCATCTGAAAACATTATTCTGAGAAGGGATTTAGAGGCTTCACCAAACTGCTAGAGGAATCTATGACCTAAAAGAGATTAAGACCCCTGCTCTGGATCTTGGCACTCTCCTGCTCCACTGGCCTCATTTCTGACCCACAGAACTTTCCCTATCTGTCCGGCAAGCTCAAAAGCACTTGCATACTAATGTTGTGACACTGGGCAACTTAGACTTTCTGTGCATTTTCTTAATCTACAGAATGGAGAATAACACTACTTTATAAGGTTGTTGTGATGATTCAATAAGTTAATAAATGTAAAGCACTTAGTGCCCAACAAATAGTAAGTACTAATAAGTATTTGCTATTTTTTTATTGTTGGTTCATATCAATTATCTTACTAATCTATCCTATTATTATCTCCATTTTTAGAAAAGGTGAACTGGGACTTAGAGAGGGAAAATGACAAACCCAAGGGTACACAAAAAAGTGGCAGAGCCAGACTTCAAAAACAGGTCTGTGTGACTCTGACGCCAAGTGGAGGTCACTCTCCACCACACCATTAAGAGTGAGCGATGGCCCCTCAAAGAGGCAGAAGCCATCAACAGGGTGCTCAGTTGGGAATGAACAACCAGCTTTGCAAGCTCCTGCTTTCTCTTCCCCAATTTGTCCCTACTGTCCACATGTCCAACTTGATGGGGGTGGGGGTTCTCCCAGAGCCCTCAGCCAAATCTGAAGAGGCCAGGGCTTCTCCAAAAGGCTACTGCCGATGCAGACCCACCTGAGAAAGGAACGAGTGCATGTTCTCACACTGAATAGGAGCCTCGCAGCAACAAACTCATTTGGAGTCATGAACCTGCCTCTGGTCTCCAGAGCTACTCAAGCCTCACAGAGCAATGGAATTGGAGGAGTAAGTAGGGATTCAGAAGGGCAGGAGTTTGTCTGGGGAGTGAAGGCTGCCTCCTGGAGAAAGTGGTCTATGAGCTGAGGAGATTGCCAGTTTGAGTGGGACCAAGAGTGTTTATGAATTTTTAAGGCAGAGGGAATAGGATGTTCAAAGGCCCTGGTATGCAAGGAAGAAGGGAATAATTCAGAATGTCTGAGGTTTGGATTGAATGGAAGAGGGAAGTGGGATGACATGGGGAGATGAGACGGCATACATAGTTTATGAGCAGATAGTGAAGAATGCCAGAATCAGGTCCACAAGTCTTTTACTAGAGGAAGGAGCACCACGAAAGGGTTTTTGTATAGGAGCAACAGGACCTACACCCTTCCCCCTGCAAGCATGCAGAAGGTGGGCTGATTAGAAGGGGTAGAGACGCAGGGGTGGGCAAACTTTTTGACTCGAGGGCCACAATGGGTTCTTAAACTGGACTGGAGGGCCAGAACAAAAGCATGGATGGAGTGTTTGTGTGAACTAATATAAATTCAAAGTAAACATTATTACATAAAAGGGTACGGTCTTTTTTTTTTTTTTTTTTTAGTTTTATTCATTTCAAACGGGCCGGATCTGGCCCGCGGGCCGTAGTTTGCCCACAGCTGGACTAGAGGCTGGTTAGACCAGCAAGGAGGCTACTTCAGTAGTCCAGATGAGAGGTAAGGAGAGGCTGAACTTGGGGGAAGAAGCCTGGAACTTCTGGAAACTCTCTCTGGCTTATGTGTCCTCCATGGTGAGGAACTGGTAAGACTGTAATTGCTGGGGGACTTGCCCTCCTCAGGTTTGGTTGTGCATGAATCCTGTGAGACAAGGTTTCCTCAGTTCAGAGGATAATCACCATGAGTCCACACCTTCCGTTTTAGCCTCTTCCTCATATAAACAGTATACAGCAAGAGCAGAATAAAAAGCCAGAACCCTACTTTCTGTCACCCTCACCCACCCCCAGTAGAATTGCTAAGGTAAGGGGCTCCAGCTCTATCCCAATGTGTGGCAGGCAGGAAGGGGTGTAGGGACTCAAAGAGCAGGTCAGAACCCGCCCTCTGTCAAAGGAAATATCCACCCTCCTAAGCCTTTCAGAAACTGTTTTCTAACAATTAGGTCCCGCTGTTACCAGGGCAACTAAGAACTCTGGGTTTTGTGTTTCTGTGTTTGTTGAATCCCTGAGGAGAAGTGGCCCACAGAGCTTTCCCTAGTCTGGGCAGGATGCAGGAACTGCTAGTGGGAGGTGGAGACACCCCACCCCCAGTTTGTGGGTAATCTCTTGCCTTGGAAATGCCTATTCTTATTTTACGGGAGGGGCAAGGGCTCCATGTGAGTCAGTTCTGATATTCAAGGGTAAGGTTTAGGCTTCCCTGAACCTGGTAACCAAGGGCCAGACTTCTGCATCCATCCTATGTCACCTCACTCTCAGGGAGGTGCAATCTGAGCAGGTGTCAAGCAGGGGCAAGCTCACACCAGACCATGAGATATTCTGGGGTATTACACAAATGTTTTTTGATCACTTACTATGTGCTTAGTGTGGGATCTCCAGGCTGGTTTCTGCTCTGGAGAGCTCTAAGGGAAGACTCAGAACCAAATTAGCCATTAAATGTCCCTGAGCTAGTTAGTCCCCGAGACTCTTTTCTGCACTGGGCTGGGCTGGGTATTAGACTTGCTTAGGGTGTTTTTTAGACATAGAAATTCCTAAAGATTCTGATTCCATCAGTGTGGGTGTGAGTGGAGGGTGCTGGTTAAGAGTTCTAAATACCAAACTGCTGGAGTTCACAGTAGAATTGTGCAAATGAAGCAAGTGACCTTGAGCTGTCAGTTTCCTCACAGTATGAATGAGGGGAACAGTGGATTCACCAATATTTTCTCTTTCTTCCCCCATCCCTTGGGAACAGGATTTTTATGGCCCTCAGCATCCTTGTCATTCTTCTACTGCCCCTATTCTTTTCTTCCTTCTCCTTTTCCTTTATTCTAATATTTCCTTACTCCTGGCATGCAAAAAGTTTTCTGTGAGGTGCAACCTGACCACCTTCCATTGGCTGCCCTGGACCACAAGCAAGGCCTGCCCATCTCTTGGACACCCTCCCCCACCCATTCTGCTGCAGCAACCCAGGAAGGCATTGGCATTTCTGGCACCTTGTCTGCTGATTCATCTTGAGTCCCATCAACTGAAGTTCTCAGATTTCTTTTTCCACAAGTTTCTTCCAACACTCATCTTCCCCACTCAGTCTCCTGCAGTTGGTTTCTGAACCTGACTGCAAGATCTCACATGTGCACCTGGCAAAGGTCATATCAGCACATCCTTCCAGGTTATGGAGGTTAGAATTGTGATTCCATTTTGGAGCGGAGCCTCCAGTCCTCCAGGCTTCATATGATCTGCAGATGCCCTTAGCAGGCAACCTCTAGGTCTTCATTCAGCAGCCAACTTATTCACTCACTTATTCATTTATGTACCAAACTAGGGTTGAGAGCCTACTGTGTACACAGCCATGTGCTATGCCCCAGGGATCCAGCAGTGACTGTGGTCTGAGTAGGAATGGGAGTCAGTGGCAGGGCCAGACTAGAATCCAAGACCCTGTTCCCTATACTCATAGGGCTTCCAGCAGGGTTGGACAAGGCTCACCCTACTCTTCTTACTTTCCCCCACATGATCTGATGGGCCATGAGACAATCTGGGGTCACTGATCCCTGCCAGCAATGAACATGAGAAACTCCAGGGGTGCTGGAGACCTTATCTGATACCAGAAGCAGAACAGGAAGCCCCAGTGCTCACAATGCAGCTCAGGCCCCACAACCTTGTACCTCCCCAGAGGACAGTCAGCCACACACTCATGCAAACTCATCACCACAAACTTGGCACTACCACTGCCTACCCTTCTCTGCAGCACAGAACTGCCACCTGGCTGGTTCTCCCAGAGCCTCCAGAGATCATGCACCTGATGCAGCTCTTGTTGCCTGGGCAAAGGCCCAGAATCTAGTCAGGTTAAGGCTTGAGCTCATCAGGGGCTTCCTGGGAAATAGCATGGTGGATTAGAGTTGAAAGACTGTGAGTTTGGAAGTCACACAGACCTGAGTCCACTGTGGAACCTAATATCTCTAAGATCCAAGTCCCCCAGCTCTAAAAGGAGACACCTGCCTAATTGAGTTGTTGTGGGAATGAAATGAGATGATGTTGGTGAAAGTGGCACATGGCCAGAAACGCACTGGTTGCCTCCCTCCCTTCCTTCTGTCTTTTCTTCCTTCCTTCCCCTGAAAGGAGAAAAGTCAATGTGCCTCTGAAACTGGGCTTTGTATCTTGCTGCAGTTCTTTCATCTGGAGGGAAGGTGGGCAGAATGGGGCAGACCCGGAAGACAGTAGAACCTGTGAGCGGAGGCAGAGAGGAGCTGACTACTGGGCAGCTGCGGGGCTGAGAAAGAGCCACTTACCAGCTATAAACCTTGGGCCAGTGACTTCTCTTAAGCCTGTTTCCTCATCTCTAAAATGAGGGTAAATGAACTGGGATAATGGATAATCAAGTGAGTGGCTCAGCACTTGTACTTAGTAGGGGGCCCAATAAACCTTCCCACCCATTGTACCAGAAAATAAATTTCCAATTCATGGCTGGAAAACTTGAGCAAATCCCAGAATGGGGTTCAGTTTCTTCTGACCCACATGCTATGAGGGCAGTGAAATCTTGCTGGGAAGGTCTCTGTGTGTACTGTGGGGCTGTTTAAAAATTGCACCTGCTAGTTTACTGATGTCACATAGCACCACCTAGTGCCCAAAAGTGGAAAGGCCCTCCTGCCTGCCTCACCCTGCTTGGCCTCCCTCCCCAGGGCCCGTGTGTGTGTGTGTGTGTGTGTGTGTGTGTGTGTGTGTGTGTGTGTGTGTGTGTGTGAGAGAGAGAGAGAGAGAGAGAGAGAGAGAGAAAGAGAGAGAGGACACTGTTATAGGATGGTACAGCTGGGCCACTCATAGCTTTATATCCCAGTTAGTGGAGAACTAATGCTATTTTTCAAGATGCCTAGCCCCTCCACTTCCTTCCAACACAAATGCAGAGGACTGTAGGAAGGTCCCTTGAGCTTCACTGGGCCATAGTTTCCTCATCTAAGGATTTCAAGGCTTTAGGATAGGGTTGTTTCAGGCAAGGTGTCTGGTAAGTGCCTGATGCCTCTGGGTACCCACCTATGCTTGCTCAATAACCCAGACAGTCACTGTCTTTACACACCCTTTATATTTTTATTGAGGAGAAAGCTTTAGCATATAGAATGATTTCTTATCTTCACAACACAGTAATGCAACAATAACACATTTATTTCCAACCCATTTTCTCCTGAGTCTCTGGGAATCCTTGGGCTGCTTTCATACCCCTGCATGCGTTTTCCCCCACCCCGCTTTCAACCCAAGAAAGTGCCCATAACCCATAGTTTCTCTTACAGTTCTTGTGGCTATCACATCACAACAAATATTAAAGATCTGGGAAAGGGGGGAAGAGGGTCAAAGGGTAACCCGGGTCCCCTTGCCTTCAGAGGCCCAGGAACTAGCTCACTGCTCACCCACTCTTTCCCTGGCTAAGGCTACAAGGTCTCAGGGTGAGAAGCACCATAGGAACAGTCACAGCCTGTGCTGAGGAGTCCCTGGAGGTGGGGATGCAAGGCACCTGTCCTTTGCACTTCTCTGGCAGGGACATGAGCAGTAGGGCCATTGTGTTGACCATCAGCAAGCAGGGTCCACAGCCTCGAAGAACAGTAGTTCCCCTTCTGGAACTCTCTCCTGAGGAAATAGCTGAAAAACAGACAAAATTTTCTTTACAGTGTTGTTCACTCCTGCACTGGTGGGAATGGGGAAAACCAGGTTACTGAAATATCCAATGAACTAGGAGAATACCTCAATTATTCAGTGTGCATGACTGACTGCATAGGTGGCAGCCATTTTAAATCCTGATCATGAGCTTGCAGGATGATCTCCGCTTTGAAAAGACATACTGAAAACACACTAGAAAGAAAGGCAGCAAATAGTACTTGCGTCCGTGTGGTGGGGTTCTGAATGTTTGGGATTTTTTTTGTCCTTATAGTTTTCTCTATTTTCTACATTTTCTATAATGATTATGCATTACTTTTCTCTTTGGAGGAGGAGGAAGCCTTTTTAAAAGGTAGCAACAGGTTATAAGAACCTGGCTCCCCTGGTCCCCAGGCTGAGAAATTTATGATAAACAAAACGGCTTCTTACCTTCTGCTGATGAGTAGAGACCTCACCAGCAACCAGCCAGCGAACTGGTCATCCTCCAGCTCCTTCCTCTTGCTTCCAGGCTCAAAATCCTAAGGCTGGGGATGAGGCTATCTACCAGACTCCAGTGAGGAACAGAGGCTTGATTTACTCTGCTCTATTCCTTCTGACTACAGACACTTTGATTGCGCTTGCCCAGCTCAGTGTCAAGGGCAGTTCAGGCCAACAGTGGATTTGCCTAGAATTCTGTGGCCAGTGACATAGTTTCTGGACCCATGGCAAACAGCAGGACTCTTTATAAGGGTCCCTAGGTTTGTACCCAGAAGTCCCAGGAGTTACTAGGAGGCAGTCGGCAGTCACCCTCTCCAGCCTTACCATCTAATTGAAGCCCAGCATCAGGCTATGGCTTGACCCCCATGTGAGAGATGTGAGGATGGCCTGGCTGAAAGGCTACAGCAGCCGTGGGCAAACTACGGCCCGCGGGCCGGATCCGGCCCATTTGAAATGAATAAAGCTTAAAAAAAAAAGACCGTACCCTTTTCTGTAATGATGTTTACTTTGAATTTATATTAGTTCACACAAACACTCCATCCATGCTTTTGTTCCGGCCCTCCGGTCCAGTTTAAGAACCCATTGTGGCCCTCGAGTCAAAAAGTTTGCCCACCCCTGGGCTACAGTCTCTGTAGAGAGAAACTTCCTCTCTCTTCTGAGAACTACAGAATCCTTTAAGTTGAAGTTAAAGAGCAGGCCTTGGGCCCTCTCTGTCATTGGTAGTCCGGGAAGGAAAGGCCAGTTAGGCCTTCTATGAACCCCCAAAGATGGCAAGTCTCCTGCAAAGACCTTTGGCTGGGGGTTGCAGTCCAAGACCTGGCCTAGGGAGGAGACCACCATCCCTAAGGAAAGTGTCACTCCTCACAATGTCAAACTGAGTTGTTGCTGCTTTTTTCTCCTCTTCTTCCTCCTCCCCCATTTTCCAGGCGACACCAAGGAAGGGGGTAACACTGAGTTCTGTCCACCAGGGATGCCTGGGAGGGCAGTGTGGTAAGAAGAAAGGGCCCCAGATTTGGTGAGCTTGTCCAAAGACCCTGATACAGTAGTCTGTGGGAAGGTTGAACTAGCTTGCTCAGCCACCAAGGACAAACCTCAGTGAAATGTCCATTTGACAAGTAGCTTTGCCCACCCTCACTAGACTACATGTAGGGTCCTCTTTGGGCCCTTCTGCTGGAGGATGAACCAAGTGTAAGCTTCTAGGCACATTTATGGATCCCATCCTGCTCTCTGTCGATTATATCTAGTAAATGTCCTCAGGAGTTCAGTGTAGCCCATACTTTCACTTATTGGGGCAGATTATTGAGGTATTGGGTAAAGCTCTGGTGAGCCAGTCAGAGTTGATAAAATCATAGAACACAGGGTTAGGAACAATTAGAGGGGAAATGCAAGGGGATGACCAGTTCATTTACAGGAATAGGCCCAGAAACCTGCTCACTAGCTTGTGGTAGGACTGAGCAGACTGCACAGTCAAGAGGACAGCTATTGCTGACCCCTCCTTTCCCAAGTGGTCATGGCTGCAAGAAGGTCTGGAGTTCTACAGGCCTTCTTCAGGTTCTTCAGGTCTGGAACTCCCTTAAGTACTAGTCAGAAAAGGGGGCAAGGTGTGGCAGCAATAGCAAGTAGAGGGGACGCAGTGGAAGGGTGTGTTCTGGGTGGCCATCTCCCCCAGCACTCACATGCGAATTCGGCCACGTGCAGCCCAATGGCCTCCCTGTCGTGGAGTGAGGCGGAATAGTACTGGGGGCTGCCTTAGAGTTTGGCGTTGCACCAACCGACCTGCCCTGCGAATCAGTGGTGGTGAACTGTAGAAGGGTGAATTGGTACCTGGAAGGCCCTCCAGCAGTGGGACTCGATTCTGGTTCCTCCGTCTGCTGGCCTGTATTATGGGAGGTGATGTATCTAGGAAATTTTCATAATAGAAGCCTGAAGTCTGGGATGAAGCATTGGCATAGGTCAGCATCACGTCCATGAACTCATCTAGGTCATCATCCTGGGCCTCATCCTCTGTCTCTTCCTCGGGTTCTGGTTCCTGCTCTGGCTCCTGCCCTGGTTCCTGGCCCTTATCCTCATCCTTTTTCTCACCCTCATTATTCTTCCTCATTTCTTCCTCTTTCTCATCTGTATCATTCACCACGATCTCGTCTTCATTGTCGTTGTCCGCCTCCTGGTTCTGTTATATCTCCTCCTCCTTCCTCATCTCTTCCTCCTTTTTCCTCTTTTCCTCCTGCTCCCTCATCTCTTGCTGAATAGCTCTCACACACCTCCGCTGGTCCTTGTGAAGCCTGCGCCTGTGCACCTCTGCATCTTCATCCTCACTGTAGCGCTCTTCTCCACTGCCCTCGACATTAGGGTCTGCAGCAAAAGGGAAGAAGATATTGCGAACCCCAGGGAGTGGGATTGGCTTAGGGACACGCACTTTTCTATCTCCACACATTCAAGAATCAGCTCATCCAGGTCGGCCATTTGAGTTGACTATAAGAGCTCCTTGCGGAAGAATTCTGAAAGGCCTTTGAGGAACTGGTTTTGAAGGCGGCAGTCATCCCAAGATAAGAATTGGGCCAGGAACTGAAAAGCATCTGCATAGCTGCCTAGGGTACAGTTTCCCTGCGTAAGCTTGCGGATGCCTTTTTGGCCACACTTGGGGGGATGGGGCCATAGAATTTCTTACGGATTTCATCCAGGAAGCGCGGGATGTTGGCATGCAGGGGGCTTCCTTCCTGGGTGACTGAGATGGCCCAGTCCTTGGTGTCACCAGTGAAAAAGGAAATCAGAAAGGCCACCTGCTCAGCACCCCCAGGGAAATGATCCTCCTGGTCGGCTATGAAGGTCTCTAGCCGCATCAGGAATTCAGGCAGGTAGACCGGGTCGCCTGAAAAGGGCTCTAGCTCAGGCCACTCCAGAGGCGGCATAGGAGGCTGCGGGGGCAGTTCCTTGGAGGCGGGCAGGGGGCAGCGCCGGCGCTGGCGGGGGCGGGCTGGGCTGCGGGGGAGGGTCGACCTGGCCTTCTGAGGTGCCGCAGTCCTGGATGGCGTTGACCAACAGCTCCTCTGAGGCGCGCTCGGGCTCCGTGCGTGGGGGAGGCCAGCACATGAAGGGCAGTTCGCCCTCGGGCACGGAGTCTATCTCGCTGAGCGGGAACTCAAAGTTCTCCTCCGCTAGGACCGGCACTGGCCAGCGCACAAAGCTGGAGACATTGCCCCGCAAGGAATTCACCTCAGCCAGGGCTCTTCCGAGCTGAAGGCCCAAATTGGCATTCTCCCCGCGAAGGGCATTTAATTCTTCTCGCAGGGCCACGTTCGCCATGCGTAGGCTATTGAGGTTTCCTGACGCCTCGGACATCTGGACTCGCCCGGGGTCCTGGGTCCGCGGGCGGGGTAGGGATGCGGGGTAGTGAGCTAGGCACTCGGAAAGAAGGCCGAAATGCGGAGGGGCACGGGAAGGGAGCCATGGGTGCGGGGTAGGCCGAGCCACACCCACCGGGGCGAGCACGGCTGGCGGGCGGGCGCTGCGGGGCGCAAAGCCTGGCGGCGGGACCTGGGGCGCGTTACCTGGTCCAGGGGACCGGAATGGGCGGACAGCGGTAGGAGCCCAGAGGCGCCGAGCGGAGGTCGCAGGCGGCGAGTCAGCAGCATTCGGCGGCACCCCAGCGGAGCTGGAAGGAGTAAACTGCGGCTCGATCTGTCGATCTGTCGAGGAAAAAATGTTGCGGCTGCCTGATCCCTGCTTTTAAGTGCAGCCTCGCCCCGCCCCTCTTCTCCCCCCCTCCTGCCCGCCCCCCCCCCCCGCCCCGCCGCTCCCACCGACAGGGGCGGGACTTCGGGCACCGTGGGCGCCCAGTGGCCGCCTCGCCCACCCTGGGCTGCGCCTCTCACTGACTCTCTCCTTCCCTAGCTGCAGCTAACTCGAGTCGGGAAAATGCGACAGCGACTGCCCACTCGAGGTCGTCATGGCGACAGCCAGTGAACGTGTTCCTCTCCTCAGGCAGGCCCCCGAGTGTAGAGGAGCTGCTTCGAGAGGCGCAGCTTAATCTCCAGAGCCTGTTGCAAGGTACCGAGAGGGTGTGGGGCTTCGTCTGGACCCACAGGCCAGATACGCAGCTGCTGGAGGGAGGCATTGAAGAAAGAGTACAGGAACCAGCGAGAGAGAATAAAAGTTTAAAACCCATTGTAAAACAAAACACACAATTTCCATCTGTCACCTTCCAGACTCTAAATCACCACCACCACCACCTTTTTTTTTGTTTTTGTTTTTTAGCTCAGTAGCCCATGGGGGAAAAGAGGACAGAAACTGAGACAGGGCAAATGGTCAAACCATTTATTTCCAAAGACAGCTGGGTGAGAGACTCCCACGATGTGACCCACATACCTCCCAGACATTCCCTTGCTACATCACCCATGCCTTTGGAATCCTGGCACCTGCAGAGTCTCCCTCTGGGCTTCACTCATTCTACTCTTACATGAACCTCGTCCACATATCTTCTGGGTAGCTACTGCTTCACCAAAGCAAGCCCACTACACAGCACCCAGCGCTTACTTCACCCCGAATTCTCACTCTCTTTGAGCATATAGTGTGCAAAACTGGGTCCACAGACCCAGAGAAGCAGCACAGTCAGGGTGCCTGAGCAGTCAGACTGCACCCACTAGGCAGATGGAGAAAACACAGACTTGGAAAACAGAGCTAGAATATAATTCCATTCACACACCTACCTAGCTGTGTGACCGTATGCAGATATCCACCCTTTCTGAGTTTCACATAAGTCATCTTTAAAATGGGAATTCCAATTCCCTACATGGCACAGTTTTGTGAGAACTAAAAATAGGGCTTAGCAAGAGCGTCTTGCTGCTGGAGAGACCCTGATGAGATGCAACATCAACTCCTGGTACATGTCCTTTGGAACATGTGAGCTAAGCACAATATTAAAGTTGATATGAAAAAAAATAAGGTGGTCCCTAATAATACCTTACAATATGAAAAAAATACACATTTACCAGACGGATTTATCCAATGTAAGTGGCAAAAGTATTAAAGCTCAGGTCTATGAGAGAGACTATTGGCGAGCTGCAAATACCTGGGTGGAGATTGCAAGGGGCATGCATATATCCAAGTTCACTGAACCATATACAAATCTGTACACTTTACTGTTGGTAAGTTATAACTCAATAAAATAATACAAATAAAAATTCAGTGCTAAGTCACAGGCTCCATACCCCCTTTCAGCCCTCACATCCCATTCAGACCTCTTTTCTAAACCTAGAAGACCTCCTCCCTCTTCCCCACTCCAATCATTATACTTTCTTTAAAGTTCTATTCTTGCCTCCTCTAAGAAAACCTTTCACATGAGTTCTGCACTTTGCACCATTCCCTCCATAAGCACGCATATGAGGCACTTTGTACCATCCTGTTCAAGAGGATTTTTATAGTTCTGAACTGCTTTTCCTTGCATTTGTTCATTCATTTACTCTTTCATCTACTAGTCCTGGGTATATATTTTGTCCACCTGGCCAGACTGAGCTTGTCAGCATAAAGAATCATGTCTTTTGGGTTTCCAGAAGCACCTGGCACAGGGCTGGATCCCCAAGAGGTGCTCAATAGACATTTCTTGAGTGACCGTTAAATATGAAAAAATCATCTTATCAGCTCTCGTTTATTCATGCCAACGAAGATTAATACTGGTGGAGAATAGAAAGTGGCACACGGCCACCCAACTGGACTACAGCCATAATCCCCACCTCCTTGCCAGGGCAGTGCTTACCTTAGAGAAGCAAGATACCAAGGGACACCATGAGCCTTGTGTTCAGATAAGAGAGGAGCTACCATACAGGAAAAGAGTCAGTGTGTTCTGTGGTGCCTCCGTGGACAGTTAGGACTGGGGGAGGAACCCAGAGGGAAGCAGATTTCACCATAAGACAAGGAAAAACTTTCCTGACACCTGACAGCCCCAACTGTCCTTGGATGGAATCGGAGGCCTTGGGAAGAGGGCTGCTCCCTCCTCTGCAAGTGTGTGCAGAAGCTGAAGAGACACGTTAAAGGGCTGCTGAGGAGGAAGTCTGAGCCCAGAATGGGATGTTGGACCAGAGAACCTTTGAGGACCCTCCTGACTCCAAGTTGTAATTCTTAAAGTCTTTGCTCAAATATGCATAGAGTCCTGCCTGTTGATTCCTTACTCTCACTTCCTTCATTTCGTTGGATTCTTTCCCTTCATTCGAATCCATCAGTTAAATGAAACCAATTCAAATCTTATGCATCCTTCTTATTCTCTGATGATGCCCCTGAAATTCTCCTTCTTTCTATGCCACTTCTTCCCTTTCCTCTCCTTCACCTACACTCCCCTGGACCTGTCACCACCTGCAGTGGGACTAAGATGCAGGAAGCCAGGCCCTTGGAGGCTTGAGTAAGAGTTCTTGACATTCAAGGGAGCACCCCATGTTGGACTTCCCAATACAAATCTCCTTGTGCTTCACCCAGGTCTTTTCCCAGCTAGGGTTGCAGAAAACCTGAAGAACTGGAGGGCTTTAAAGAGAGGGCCTTGCAGCATAAAGTAGCAAAAGGTGTCTGCACCCTGAGCCTCCACTCCAAGTTGAGCACTTAAGGTGTGGACCACAGACTCACGGGCTTAGTCCCAGAACCACCACAACTCAAATTTCTTGATTCTCTTTTCTCTTCGGCTCTCATAGTCCCAGGAAGTAGGCATTTTTCCATTTCTGAATCCAGAGGCTCAGAGGCCAGGACATATCCTAAAGAAATAGGGCAAGTCAGGCCTGGCAGCTAGAGCAGGAGCCCTGGCTCATGATCCCTCCCCTGCCCGGCACCTGACCATGGCCCCCTAGAGTTTGTATCCACTGTGCTGTTTTTCAGAAGAATATGAGGAGCAGTACTCAGAGGCCAGACTGCTGGGGCAGACCTTCCGCTCTGCTGATGAGGCCCCTGAGCCCACTCCCAGCCCAAGGCCCCAGTCTGCCAGGCGTCTGGAGTTTGTATTGATGGTGAGTTGCATCTTCCCCTGCCTGGGAGAGCCAGTGCAGAGCTCGCCCTGCACCCATCGACAGGGGATCTTGAGCTGCTTACATTATCCACTGGATACTGCTGCTCACCTCTGCCCACCAGCAGAGCTACCCTGAGGTCCAGCCCAGATGGGTCTTGCACAGTAGGTATCTGGCCTGGCAGCCTGTCCATGTTCTCCTGCCTCCCAGATGAAGCCTTCAACCGGCCTGCCTAGACAGCCATCTTGTGGGCATGGCTCATCTCTAGTCAGGAGTACACCCTTCCCATCACCTTCTTTCCCAACAGCCTACAAAACAGCAGCTGAGCGAGGATGAGACTACCACCCAGGGTGTGAGGGCCCCTGAGGCCTCCCTGAGCCTGTCTACCACAGCCGACAAGCAAGTTGCCTGGAATACCCC
Organism: Myotis daubentonii; assembly: GCF_963259705.1. NCBI lineage: Eukaryota > Metazoa > Chordata > Mammalia > Chiroptera > Vespertilionidae > Myotis > Myotis daubentonii. The sequence goes on along the minus strand of NC_081861.1, from coordinate 88,003,349 downwards.
CTTCCCTCTGCCCATCCTAGAGGAGAAGCGGTGGCTTCAGCCTTGCTCCACGCACTCTGACATTGTGCCCATCAACATCTCTGGTAGAGTTGCTTAGCACCACCTCTGTTTGCTTCCCTCCATGCCAACTACAGACCATCCTCTCCAAATGCACTAGATGCTGGGGGAGGGAGCAAGACTTTCTCTGCTACTGGCTCACCCTGTACTGTCAAAGTCATGGCTCTTGCCAGGGAATGGAGGCATGCAGAAGATGGGGCTATGGCTGCTCTTTCTTCACTCTACTAGCACTTGCACACTAACTGAGACCATCTTATAGCAAACAAAATGTTCTTAAAGAAAACTCTGAAAGTTTATGAACTTGTGTGCTCTTTGGAGCATCCATGGATATTTAAAGTTTGTGAGTTATGTTTGGGTTGGGGAAAGGAAACTTCTTTGCCAGAAGCCATGTTTGGATAGGAGTCTGAGGGAAAGTGTGGGGTTCAGAGTGCTGATGATAAAAGGGAGGCTCATACCCAGGATGCAGACCATGGGCCTGATGGCACTTTAAGTGGACACTCGTCTTCTAGTGAGATGGGTCTCCTCAACTCGCGCGTGGTAAGTGTTTAGGAAGGGAAGTAACAGAAAGGGACCAAGGCCCAAAAAGCCAAAAGGGGGCCAGTACTATCTCAAAAGTGGAGAAAATAATGTATGTGGCTTAGTTGGACGTGGCTTTGGGAACATGTGACACTTGTACCACACACCTTATTAATTCATGCTCCACATTCCATTGGCTGTAAGTGGAAGAGGAGGAGGCTTGGTCATTTCAGAAGGAGATAGGGCCAGCAACCCAATGAAATCAAGACTTCATGACCCAAAGGGACCAGAGGCATCCTGTGAGCCAGCATTGGCTTGTGGTATGCTGGGAAAAGTTGATGAAGATGATGAGGACACCTCTGGCCACATGTGGTGATGCTTTCTGTATATGGGGTCATCCAGCACCATTGGTGTCATCTCGGGAAATTAGAGGCAGAAAATAGAGCCCACAACCTAGGGAGACGTACTAAGAGGAGTAGGGGTGGAGAGAAGAGATTCACAAAGTGATGGTGGGCACTTTATTTCTAAACACATCTTACTCTCATTAAGGCTGGCCCTGAGCTTTGCCCATGGAGTCACTTGTGGGAGGGGGGTGTCATATGCAGCTGTGAGGCTGAGAGGGGAGGGTTTGGTTAGCCAGCTGTTGAATGAGAGACAGTTTGTGGAGCAACATACTCACCCTCTGTCTCACCCTGCCCCTGTCCCAGCAGTTCCGCAGGAACAAAGACTGACCCGGTGCTTTAAGAGAAATAGATCTCAGTCACTGCCCAGGGGTGAACTTTGACAAAATGTAATCAAAGGTGGCTGGAGGACAGACTATCAGGCTGCTTCCTAGATGAAGGGGGGAGGCAAGGCAGCTTCTGGGAGACACTGTCCTCTGGCCCACGTTAAGGCTTCTTTTTAAAATATATTTTTATTGATTTTAGAGAGAGGAAGGGAGAGGGAGAGAGAGATAGAAACATCCATGAGAGAGAAACATCAATCTGCTGCCTCCTGCATGCCCCACACTGGGGATTGAGCCTGCAACCTGGGCATATGCCCTGACTAGGAATCAAACCATGCCCTCCTTGTACATGAGTTAACACTCAACCACTGAACCACACCAGCCAGGCTAAAGGATTTTTTTAAGGAAAGATTACAATCAAGCAATATCTAATCTCAACCTGTCTCTCTAAATCAGTGGTTCCCACCCCAGGCTGTACATCTAAATAATCAACTACCTGGGGAGTTTGAGAAATAGCTTCTACCTGGGCCCTCCTCCCAAAGACTTCAATATTCTGGGGTGGGGTTCAGGTATTGGAATTTCAAAAACTGCTCAGTTTATTTTGATATGTGGTCAGGATTGAAAATCATGGCCCTCAGCTACCTAAGACTCACAGGTGACCCTGGGTGTGGCCTATGTGTGCCTTGGGGCTCTGGGTGTCTGGGGCCATGTTGGGAGGGATATGGAAGAAGGGCCACCTGCCTGGATGCTATTCATGCTCATCGCTACTGCCATCATCCCTTCTCTCTACCTCAGGCCCATTTCCACTGTACTGTAAACAGAAACCAAGATGCACCCAAGTGTCTTTATTTTGGCTACAGGGCAGCAGTTCGATAAACATGCAAGTTTGCGACACTCCTTGTTTAACACAGAGACAGCCGTGAACCCCAAGTCCACCCTGAGGCGGAGGCGGACCATTATTGGATTCTCTAACTTTTCACAGCAAGACCAAGGTGACCTCACCACAGCTGATTCCCTGGGCCCTTCCCCTTGCTCTCTCCCACCAGTCCTGCCACCCAGTGGTATTGCAGTTATGGGGAACAAGAATAATTTGGGGGATGGGGCTTTGGATATCCTGAAAAAAGCCAATGTAGTGATTAAAGATAGCCAAGGGCCTTTGGTCAAGGAGAGCAACCAAATATGAAGAACAGGTCTCCCAGGCTATAAATTCATTGTTTCTCATTATAATTGGAATATAACCATATATGTTGCTTAGGCAAGTAGGTAAAGGGGGGAAGCATCACTAAAGAACCATCTTAGCAGAACCATTATGCTGCTAAATTAATGCTGTCCAAAGAGCACAGGCCTTGGCCAGGTTATATAACCTCTCTGAGCCTCAGCTTCTTCATCTATAAATTGGGGATAATGATGCCACCTAGTGGAGTTGGAGATGCCATGAGGATTAGAGTCATTGTATGTAATTTGCCTACCATGTGCCTGGTACATAGTATGTGTCAACAAAGGGTGACTGTTATTATAAATTATCATAGCAGTAGAAGGCGCAATAATAATAATGATAGAGCAATAATAATTGTGTGTATGAGAAATCTTGGGGGATTTTGAACATCTGAATGGTTGCCTCACATCTGTAGGTTATCTTATGTATCTCATGTTGCAAAGCTAAAAAGAGTCAGGAGCCAAAAATGCAACCAGACTCTGGGCTTTCCAACGGTGGCTTACTCCAAATCCGGGCTGAAAGTCACACAGTGCTGTCCTTTATGTAGTTCAAAAACTTCTGCTTTCATCTCAGGAGAGGTGAACTCTGAGGTCTGTGATGCCTTCATGAGCCTGGGGTGAAAGCCCCGAAAACCCAAGGTAGTCCCACCTGCCACTTCATCTCCAAAAGGAATAATCAAAGCTAGAAAGTCTTTGGCAGCCATCTGGATAATTCAAGGCCACCTGTGACTCACCATGTCATGATGGGCAAGGACCCAACTTCCCCCACATTCTTATTGATGGAAAGAAAGAACCAAGAATTCTGTCCAAGTTGTTGGCAAATGCTTCTTGGCAAAAATTTGGTGCTGCTGGGGGATCCCTGGCAGCACCACTAATGTTCTGTGTTTCCCTCCTCCAGGTCTCAGCAACAGCCCCACAGGCAGGTTGGCTTGCTCTACCAGCTCAGACATCAAGCCCAGTCATTCTGTTCCAGAAGGTGTTCATGGAAGAGTTGCCATTGGTGAGGAAGCTCATTTCCCAAATCTCACCTCACCAGTACTGAGAAAGCCTTCTAGTGATCCCGACGAACCTCTCCAGGTGCGTGGTGGCACCAAGCCTCCTGGCATGGAAAGCATGGGAATGGTGTATAGCGTCTCCAGTTCTTGCAATGGACCAACAGAATCTACATTCTCTGCTTTGTGGAAAGGAGATGCTTTCACCTATATGACTCCAAGTGCCACCAGTCAGAGCAATCAAGTCAATGAAAATGGAAAAAATCCTTCCTCTGGGAATTCATGGGCCTCTCTGCACACACTGCCACCTCTGGTTCCTAAGGAGGCTGCTGCACTCTTTGTCACTCGTGATAACCCAGCAGGATGCAGTGGATCAGCTGGCTACTCTGAACACCCTACACAACAAAGGCAAGTATCAGAGCGACCCTTCAAGATTGGCCTTCTGACTGGTGGCACCTCAAGGCTGGATACAGGCCCAGGTGGGGCCAGCAGGTTCCGGGAGCGGTCACTGTCTGTACCTACAGATTCAGGCACCACAGATGTGGACTACGATGAGGAGCAGAAGTCCAATGAAGCCTGTGCCTTGCCTTATGCCAGTACAAGTTCTGAGGGCAGTAACAGTGCTGACAACATTGCCTCCATTAGTTCCCAGCAGGAGGCCCACCACAGAAGGCAGAGATCCAGGAGTATCTCACTCAAGAAGGCCAAAAAGAAGCCTTCCCCACCAATGCGCAGTGTCTCACTGGTCAAAGACGAACCAGTCCTCTTGCCAGAAGTTGGGTCAGCACTATCCAAGGACCAGAGGCCCAGGAGCCTTTGCCTCTCCTTGGAACACCAAGGACATCATTCATCCCAGGGTCACCCAGCTGTGCCCACCTTCAAAGACCCAGAAGATACACAATTCTCCCACCACTGGTATCTTACTGACTGGAAGTCTGGTGACACCTACCAGTCCTTGTCCAGCTCCAGCACTGCCACTGGCACCACAGTTATTGAGTGTACCCAAGTTCAGGGAAGCTCAGAGTCTCTTGCCTCCCCTTCCATCTCCAGAGCTACTACACCTTCCCAACTCTCCATTGAGGTAGAGGCTAGGGAGGTACCCTCTCCAGGAAGGCCCACTGGGCTGATGTCACCCTCCAGTGGATACTCCAGCCAGTCGGAGACACCAACACCCACTGTCTCCATGTCCTTGACCCTGGGCCACTTGCCTCCTCCAAGTGGCAGTGTCCGGGTACGTCCAGTGGTACCCGAGAGGAAGTCATCACTGCCCCCAACATCGCCAATGGAGAAAATTTCAAAGTCACGATTATCGTTTGACCTACCATTGACCTCTTCTACCTACCTGGATCTGTCTGGGATGAGTATCTCCATACGAAGCAAAACCAAGGTGAGCCGGCATCACTCAGATACAAATTTTGGGGCCAAGTTGGTCCAGAAAACTGGCCCCAACCAGCCAATCATGCCCATGGTTACTCAGTCTGATCTACGTTCTGTCCGCCTCAGGTCAGTAAGCAAGTCTGAGCCAGAAGATGACATTGAGAGCCCTGACTATGCTGAGGAGTCGGGAGAAGTCTTCACCTTGCTAGAGAGAAAGATGAAACCTCCCATAGCTGAGAAACCCCCACTGGCTCGAAGGCCTCCAAGCTTGGTCCACAAACCACAATCTGTCCCCGAGGAGTACCCACTAACTTCACCTACATTGGCTATAACCCCTAAGAGCTCAATTCAATACATGAGGCCATTCCCTCCAGACATCTACACGGTGGTGAGGAAACCAAAGTCCTCTAGCTTCCCTGAGGCCAGAAGCCGAGGGGAGTCAACAGCACCCTCAGCTCTTGTTTTTACACCTTTTGCCAGTTCCTCTGGTGCTTTCTGCTCAGAAACCCAGCAACCCCCCCAGGGAAGTACAGAGGATGAGGGCTCTAAGGTGAGAGCCCTGCCTGAAAGAATTAGCCTCCAGAGCCAGGAACAAGCTGAGAAGAAGAAAAGCAAGATTCCACCTCCTGTACCAAAAAAGCCCAGTGTGTTATACCTGCCTCTCACCTCACCCACAGCTCAAATGGAGGCCTATGTGGCTGAACCAAGGCTGCCTGTCAGCCCCATCATCACCCTGGAAGAAGATGCCAAGTGTCCCCCAACTGGCGACCACCTGCAATCACCTGGTACAACAAGGACGACTACCACCCCACAGGCTGATGATGGAAGGGAGGCAAGCCCTTCAGGTTAGTAAACTATCTGATGGCTTTTCCTTTCAATCCCAGGAGAGATGATGGTGAGAATGTAGTGCCAGAGACAGAAGCCAGTGCCCCATGATCCTGACCCTGGGATGACCAAGTTAGTAGGGGCACCTCTTGAGAGTTTGGGTTACTCTAAATAGGTCTCACTGCTCTTGGGATCAGGACTGACCCAGGGGTAGATCTCCAAAGCTCAGTTTGAGGCAACCTACTCTGGAACCCCCCAGTGCAGAGATAATGAAATTAAACTAGGCCTTAGCACCCTAGGACCTTAGAAGCCCATTTACCTAATCAGGCATGTATCCCCTGCTCTAGGTACTCTCTACCTCACTGTACAATACTTTTCACTAACCACACTGAATTTAGTTTCTGGCATGGGACTCATATTCTCCCAGGCTGAGGTCAAGTGCCAAGGTGGGCTTGCAGGCTTCTGAAGCAATGCAATATATTACCACCAGCAGACTTTCTTAGTGCTTTTGAGAGGAAATAGAGCTCACTTTCTTGGATGGTTAGCTCTTTCTGGAACAAGAAGACTAGGCTAGATAATATTTCTCATCTTTTTGGGGGTTTTTTCCTGTCTCTCTCTTTTTGTTTTCATTGTGGCAAAATACACATAACAAAATTTACCACCTTAACCATTTTTAAGTGTACAGTTCAGTGGTGTTAATTATATTGACAATGTTGAGCAACCATCACCACCATCCAGCTCCAGAACTCTTTTCATTTTGCAAAACTGAAGTTTACAACCATTAAGCAGTAACTCTCCATCACTCTATCCCTCCAGCCCCTGGCAACCACCATTCTTCTTTCAGTCTCTGAATCTGACTACTCTAGGGACCTCATATAAGTGGAATCATGAAGTATTTGCCCTTCTGTGACTGGTTTATTTCACCTAGCATAAAGTCCTCCAAATTCATCCATGTTTCTCACTCTTTTTTGAACTCTTAACACCAAAATATTTTGGCCTTCTTTAAGCTGATTTGGACTTTCAACATAAAGTAAGTCATTGTGACTAAAACATGCAAACAAATCAAAGCCAAAGGTAATTTTAGAATATTCGTCCTTAAACTCCAAAGGCTCCCTCTGAGATTCAGACAGGTCCTACTCCCACCATTGATTGAGTCATTGCTTAATTGCTCTCAGTTCCTTGATCTTTAAAAATGACACATTTAAAATAAGAAAATGCTCAATCAACCTATTGTAACGGAAGAGGCATGAGAGAATAAAGTTCTAGGCTTGACCTTTAGCACTGAGTCCACCTTGGCCAAATCACTAACCTTCTGAACATCATGTTCTTTGCAAAATGAAGACCTTAAGAGTCTCTGTCCTGCGCCCATTAGTAACTGGGTGGACAGAGTTGCTTTGAACATCAAATGAAATACAGATGATAATGTGCTTGATCCTCACTATTGTGGTCAAAATAATTCCTTCTGGTTCTTATACCTAGGGAGTATTATGGAACCAAGTACTGAAGAAAAAAGTGTTATCAGTGATAAAACAGCTGAATGGATTGCAGAAGATGATGATGATGTGTTTGTGGCTTCACGTACAACTGAAGATTTATTTACTGTGATACACAGGTCTGGACCAATTTCCTTAATTCCTATTGTATCACCTTCACTTTGTATACCAAAAGACAAACTGCTATCTCTAAGCAGCCATTAGAATTGAAACTAGAGACTTAACTCCAGATACCCACATATGTGAAAGCAGTCCAGGGCCTCACATCACCAATTCACTGACATCTTTGGATGAAGTGGAGGAGGGGTGGGGAGGGGAGGACCAGGTGCCAAGAGAGAGGACCCTCATCTCCTAGCAACCAAAGGACCTATTGTGGCTCTCCCTGCTCTCTTACAGCTTTGTCTGCAATAAGACATTTAACCATTCATAGAATTCCTTGTACCAAAAAATCTGATCAAGAAGTGAAGTGGGGCATCAGGCCAAGTATCAGAGCAAGAACTTAGGCAAAGGGAGACCGGATGGGGACCCAGTTATTGGACCGGGACACAAAGCAGGGGCTTAGTGGGGAGGAAACTGGAAAGGACCCAGTTGTTGGAGCTAGAGCACCAGTTCAGAGCAGGATCAGCTTCCAGGCTGCCTTGATTCAGAGTCCCTGAGCTTCTAGCCTTGACTCCTTAAATTCTTCTTGGGTCCCAGGACCTGAGCAGGACTGAGCCTGCAGGCACAGGCCAATGAATCCAGCTGCAGGCATTGGGAAGAGTGAAGGGTAGCCCAGCTGGCATGACTCAGTGGTTGAGTGTCAGCCTATGAACCGGGAGGTCACGGTTCGATTCCCAGTCAGTCACATGCCCCAGTTGCAGGCTCAATCCCCAGTAGTAAAGAGCGTGTGGGAGACAGCCGATCAATGATTCTCTCTCATCATTGATGTTTCTCTCTCTCCATCTCCCTTCCTCTCTGAAATCAATAAAAATATATTTTTAAAAAAAGAAAAAGAAAGTGAAGGGAGATGGGGCCAGACAAGGGAGCCCAAGGACCCAATGGTGAGAGAGAAAGCTGGTGAGTATAATTGCTTGCAAGGCTGCTGCGTAGAAGTTCCCAGATCACGTCACTGGCATTCATAAAGTTATATGAAGCATTAGGAAATGTCCACCACACGAATTCACTCAAAGCAAACCTTCTCTTATTTAGGTCCAAAAGAAAGCTGCTTGGCTGGAAGGAGCCCGGTGAGGCCTTTGCCGGAGGCAGCAGACCAAGCTCCCACTCACCAATAAGGAACACAGCTGATTCTCCAATTAGTGAGTCAACTGCCTCTGCAGGGTCAAGCAGCAGTATCAGCCTAGATGCTGGCAGAAATGATGATTTCAAGGCCTTGCTACAAAAGAAGGGCAGTAAGGCAACTCCAAGGTCCCGCCCCTCAGCAGCGGAACTGCTGAAGACCACTAATCCACTTGCTCGGAGAATTATTGCACAGTTTTCAAAAGACTATGACACCACCGATAGTCCCAGTACCTAAGCCCTGGGTTGAGCAAGTAGGGATCAGTTACTAAACTTGAGTATAAAAAGGAGAAGAGAAAGGGTTCTAAAAAGAAACCATGGAAATAACAAAAAAGCCTACATTTCTTTTACTTAAACTCACACTCCGGACAGCAGGAGAGAGACCACTTTATCTAGAAATCATCAGGCACTTTAATCATACGCAGACATTTTATGTTTTCATACTTAAAATCTTGCCATTATTGACTACAGATTTTCTTCTTATTTTCTGCCCATGGTGTGCACCAAGAAGAAATTCTCAGATGCAAGGGCACACATGCATGTTTTCAATGAATGACCAGCTACTCCATCCCTGGCTCCTATTACTAAGGAGAACAGTGTAAGAGCAGATTGGAGGCTGTCAAACCTGGGGAAATAGGGAGCCGTTGCTGATTATTCACTTCCTTGGTGAGGCCTTAATGACTTGTGTGGAGAAACAGAAAGACTCTGATGCCTCTTCAACCACAGTTTAACTCTCTTCCACTGGGTTTGCAGGTGTGCACTTATTTTGGCATGAGTTGATTGGATGGCTTTTGTGCAAAATATGAATGTTACTTGGCCCTGAACTTCATGCCTTTTTTAGTTTGATTGTCTACACGGTGATCAGGGTGATGAGTTTCGATAACATACAGAACCTTCCCCCACACACACCCCTTAGCTAGAAGAGGTCAGAACCTGGTTACTTTGAATGAAACAAGCTCAGCCAACAAACAAGGCAGCCATTTGTCCACCCTGATCTATCTGAGGTAACTTGCACGCATGCTTTCAGACCCTTCTATGGGTCTGAAGCTAAACAATGATAGCTAAAATCTGTGCCCAGCTTATGCTGCATTCAAAGAACTCTCATTTCATTGGCATATAAAATTCATTACAGTAAGTAATTAGCTGAACTAATGGCATCACCAAAGGCTCAAGGAGTAGAGAAAGTAAGTGTAACTTGCCCACCACCGTTCAATTCAGATTGTGGTTTGTGGTTGGTTGGTTTTGTTTAAAGCAAGTCTTACTATGGTCCAGAATTGAAAATGCATAAACTAAAAGGATATATCCAGAATCTAAAAGGCAGCCTTGCAAGTTGCTTTGGCCCATAATACAAAAAAGGCCTAATTAGTTAACCATGTGGGGAGAGAGGGTAAGAGCTGGGTAAATAGGATGCTGATGGAGCCCCAGAACAATCATTGTGACTCCTCCTGACCGCCCCCCCCCAAAGCTAATATGCACTAACTCTTCTTGTCAGCTCAATTTTCTAATCAAAACCAGAGCAGTGATTCATTTGATTTTCATATGTCTGGTTTCTGGGAGGTTGGGGGAAAAAGAGACCAAAATTGAACAAAGAAAACTGGTTGAGCAATAATGGAGAGGTAACCGTCCACTGTCCAAGGAGGGGAAAAGAAGGCAAATGAAATAGTAGTCTGTCTCACAAAGAGGGTTCCCTTACCCTTTACTTCTTCACGCCCTGCCCCAACAGATTCATTGGTCAACTTCCTAGAGGATGCAGAAACTGCCCCAGAGACAAGCAGATCTTGATTTTGATAGATCGTGTTGCTCACCAATAAGAAGCAAACTCTTAGCACAATTGCCCAAACTCCAGAGAACAGAGCAGCTGAAAAACCACACTGTGTGCTGAAAAGACTTAAGCCTCTCACACAGAAGCCCTGGGTCTAGGCACTTGGTTGGTACAGGTCTGAATTCTAGACTTCTGAGTACAGGCCAGACCCACCCACTCCCTTGAAATCAGCACTTTCCTCTGATTTATACCAACGCCACTTAATATAATAAACAACAAAATCCCAGCTGCTTTGTAAAGAATTCAAACTATTTGGTTTGTAGTATGGATGCTGATGATAGAGAGCAAGTCATTCTCAACATAACAGAAGGACCTGACTAAATTTCAGGGGTTTTACCTGAAATAAAATAGATTCATTACTAGCCTTAATTTATATATGATTGCCACACTTGTCTGTCCCAGTCTCAGAATTCCAAAAGATGCAAACATTTTGCTCTGTAAGGAAATGAAAGAGAGTTTGTGCTTTTGCCTAACAAAGGTAAAGAACAGTCAGGGCCTTCTTAAGAACCATTATGAATAGCTGAACTCTAAAGCCAAGTATGAGACTCACATTGTTTAGGACTTGTTACTTCTGCTAATTTTTCTGGAAGCATCTTGTTTGCTACTTCTAGTGGGTTTTGCCTCTCCCCTCACCTTGCTATCTCTAGTAGATTCCCCAAAAGATTTTAAGCTAAATGCCGTGATACCTTTATATTTTCCAATTACATTGCGTCTTACTTTACAATAATCTGTATGCCTGGATTTTTTAGAACATCTTCTACATCATCACTCTGGCACTCAGATGCTCAGTGGTGTTCCCATTAACACAAAAGCATTTGGGGCAAAGATTTTATGGTCAGAGGTAACATTGAGGACTGGAAATATTTACTTAATGTTTTACAATAGGTGGACCTAGTTCCAAAAAACAACAACAAACTACTATTTCTACCAGTCATCGATGAACAGAACACTGAACATCTTTCTACTCCTAACACTCAACCTCTCTCCTCCCCCTTGATTATCGTAACAGCAACTCTCTCTCCCACCTAGGCACATACCACAGTATTTGCTGCCTTCTGCACCTACTCTGCTGAAACGGGAGAAGAGAGGCTGAAAGCCCCTCCAGAAAGGCTTTCAGAGAACCTTCTACTGCCACTATTACTAGTGTGAAAAATAACAATTTTTGAAGGTGGAATACAGAAGAGGTGCAAGTGAAATGAAGTTGGCTCCAGGAGGTCAACTAACAATTCAAGTTGTTTCTGCCCCTTTGTTTCCTCTGATTCCAACTTATAGCAGCAAGTGGCTCTGCTAGACTGACTTCAGTCCCATCAGGAGAGCAGGAAGTCATCTCCAGGAGAGGTTAGTTGGTAGCTAAGAGTGCTTTGCACTTATTTGTGGTATGGATGTTGAGGATAGAGAGCAAGTCATTCTCAACATAACAGGCAACTTCACTGGTGCCTCTTCAACTTTGTCTGCTTCAGTTTCTCTCCTGGGCCTTCCACCTGGCCTCAATTTGTCCCTTAGCTGTAACCCCTGTAAATCGCTTCCCTAGCTGACAGCTTGCCCTTTAAAAAAAAAAAAAAAGAGCAAGACAGCAAATTAATTCATGTTAGCTTAATAACCACAAATTGAGCAGTTGATCTGGAGACATTACATTGAATCTGCAAAGACAGATGAGATTCTACAAGCATTTTTACCAGACATCCATTTTAACTCTCTAGAGCAGGGGTGGGCAAACTTTTTGACTCGAGGGCCACAATGGGTTCTTAAACTGGACCGGAGGGCCGGAACAAAAGCATGGATGGAGTGTTTGTGTGAACTAATATAAATTCAAAGTAAACATCATTACATAAAAGGGTATGGTCTTTTTTTTCAATAGTTTTATTCATTTCAAGCAGGCCGTAGTTTGCCCATGGCTGCTCTAGAGTCTAGACAACTTGGATTGGGTTGCTATCTCACTGTATCATCAGTCTGAGCAGATCTGGCCAAGCACCTGCCCTCGTCCTCATAAATGAACTATTCCCTAAAAAGACGAGTTCATGACCAGTGCTCTTTTCCTCGCCATTGCAGCCTTTCATTATCATCAGGTCTGTAACACAGTGGTGAGCTTTCACTTTAATATGATTTGCCAGGGCCAGGACTAGAGTGAGGTGACTGAGGCGCCTGGGGCACAAAATTTAAGGAGGTGCCCACTCTCAGGGCTGTACAAGTGCCTTACCCTCGTCCTGACCCTGCGATTTGCACTCCATAAAGTATTATCACTTTATCTTCCAATAAACAAGCATGGTTCTTCTGATTTGGGGGGTAACTCGCTATAAGTTGTATCAGATGTTTTTATTGCTATCTGTTTTTCACTGCTATAAATCTTCGTATGCTTATACATAAAAGAATCTTCATTATTATCAGGAAACATGATTGCTTTCTAAGTAATTTTCTCCAAGTGGCAAGTCAGTGCCCACTTTAGTAAGGAATGCTGACAGGATAGCCCATCAGCAAAAGAGTGAATGAGTTGGAGGTCTGTCCTTGGAATCCTCGCTTTTTCTGTTCCAATCTCCCCAGACCTTGCTTCCCAGCACCAGCTCTTCTGAGTGCCTCCTAGTTTGCTCTCTTCCTAGTTAAGAAAAGCATGCTCTCAGGAAAGGAATACATTTCTTTACTTTGGGGTTATAAGGCTTAATGCTACCTCTTTTGAAGGTCGTTTGCAGTTTAACAGGGGAAAAGCCTTATGCCAAAGGAATGAAATTTTACTGTAGAATTTTAGGCATCAATTAGTTGCAGAAGTGGTGTGGGTTTTTTTCACCATCAAAAGGCCAAATTACTTGACAGCTAACTCCAGAATATAGAAAATACCTTAATCTTCTGGAATTATTTTAGTAAATTACTGGTAATCGATTCAATCTTCCTGATACCTAGTGCTGTTCAATATGGCTCCTACCAAGAGACTCTCAGAAATGCTACCAAACGCCACTGAAAAGGCCTAGATAATTCATATTGTACATTAACATTTTCTCACAAGTGGAATTAATACTATTTATCATTTGAGTAAAAACAACAAAGGAATTTAAATAGTTTGTGAAGGTGTGTCCTGTTTGTGAAAGGTGAAACTGTCCAATATTGTCTGATCAATATCAGTTGTCCAGTATTGGTGGTGATTATTAAACTTATTAGAGGTACAACTTTATTGATCACAAGCCTCTGCTTCCTGCCATCTGTTTTGTGCTATCGCTTCAGCTTGGTGTGAGAATGAGACCAGATCTATACCACAGCACCCAGTCCCTCCAAAACCTTTGTGTGTATTTCAGCTATAAGTGATTAAGGATTTAAAAGGACAAGAGAGGGGAAAAGTGGTACAAAGAGCTGCTTTTGTCAAAGGGCAGCAAAAAATATAATTACTTAAACAATGACATTAAAGAAATAGTTTTAGAATACTTGGAAACAGATTCATAGGGGAATACAGTAGTAAATTGTTATAGACACCCATTTGAGATGCTTTTCATATGTTTAGGAAAAAAGAACTTGCATAAGTAATGGTTTGTGTGAAATAGGTATATACTTTGTTCAGTAAAGCCCCAAATTTAAACCAGTGGCTATCAAAGCGTAATCCCAGGACCAGCAGCAGCCCTGGGATGTGTGTGTGTGTGTGTGTGTGTGTGTGTGTGTGTGCGCGCGCGCGCGCATGCGAGCATCTATTCCAGTGATGTTACTTCTTCAAGCCCCTGAATCACTATAGCCACGGCTCTCCAAATGATTCCAACCTCCCCATCATTTCTGCTATCATCAGAGTGATCAGTCTCTGGCTAAGTGATATACTTTGTCATGTTGGTCAGGTATATGTTGCTTAGTGTTAAGAAATTATCAGATCAAATCAACTACTTGCTCAACCTGCAAAAATACTTTATTTAACTTAGCCAGCATATCTGGCCTGTTTTTTACTTAAATTTTTTAAATTCACAAATAGGAAAAAGGAAAAGATGTTATATTTGTTTGGTATTGACAATGCTTAAATACCTGTCTTCACCATGCTGGTTGTTCTCTAGAAGGGCTCTGGCAGAAGTATAGTTGATTTTAAGATTTTGCCTAAATAGTGGAATTTTATATCAACAAATCCTCAAACAAAATATGAACTGAAACAACCAGTTAACCCCTCAACCTCTCTTTAGTGCCAAGCTTTATAGAAATTTATTCCTTATGTGATGTTGAGCTTTTTTAATGTCCAATTTTATAAAATGTTATGCATGCAAACAAAGCATCGTGCTCATTATACAAGTCACCCCAAACTCATTTCCTCCTCCGTATGTATGATGGTGAAGAAATATCAATATGTATGTTCTTATCTCTCCTGATCAATTGTAAATTGCAAATCTTTTCATTAATTTTTAAATAAGATATATTTACTCTGGCTAGTAGTTAAAATTTTATTCTTTTTATTATATATTTCATTGCTACTTTTTTCTACTGACTCCAAAACTTACTTTGGGGAATATTTCTTATTTCTAGATTGCTGTATTTATCTTATGTCTATATTTATCTGTAATCATGGAATAATAGAGCTGAAAGGAACCAACTTCTCATTTTACAGATGAGGAACTGAGGCCCAGAAAGGTTAAATAACTTAGATAAGGTCACACAGTGGTAGGGCCCAGCCTCAATCTCAGGTCTCCTGCCTATGGGTCCAGTGCTTTTCCATTTAAAGTACAACATTTATAGAAGACCCACAGCTGGCTTCTACTTTTATGACACATGAATTTCCCAGGTATTTCAGTGAAATAATATATATGCTTTAATGAAAATGATCAAGAGTTCTTTAGTTCATGAATCCAAAGACAAATTTGATTTTCAGTTTAGAAATAGTAATTCCTTCCAAATTCAGTATATGTGCTCTACTTTGTACAATGGATGTTTTCCTTCAAAGTTGTTTGAAAAATTACTGTTTTGGATAAAATTCCATATTTTAGAAGAGAAGCTTCCTATGTAAGGGAATCCTTTGGTGATTTCTTTTGAAAAACAAAGAATCCTCTTGTCAATGTCTCCTAAAAGCCTATACTTTTTTAAAAATGTGAACTTTTGTAATTGGTGTTTATTTAAAGTAGGGCAAGCCAATATAGGCTTTCCTAGAATCTACTTTATCCTTCCCTTCTTAAACTTTGTGAAATTTTTCAGACTGTTAGATGCTCATGAGATACTTAGCTGTGCTCTAAAAACTTTACCTAACTTGATATTTTGTCAATCCCTGGGCTCAAACTGTCGCCATCTTATCAAACAATTACAGAATTCCCTAATCAACACTAAGTTCTGCATGCAGTCTCTTTTCCAGAACATTCTTTGCCTAGTGCTCATTAGTGTGACTGTCTCCTCAGCTATTCTTGGGTTTCCCTCCATAGTTCATGCATAACTCATTGTTCTGTGGAGTTTCAGGCAGTGGTCCATTAGGCCTATTTTAGTCAGATGGAGTAGTATTTACAGATATTTCCATTTACAGATGGTTCCCTTTTTTCTCTTGGATCTTTTCTGGTTTGTCTTTTCAAGAATGCTCAGAGGATGGTGGAATTTTCCCCATCATCCAGACCAGGGGTTGACAAACTTTTCTGTAAAGGGCCAGATACTAACTATTTTAAGCTCTGTGGGCCACATATGGCCTCAGTAACAAATTCTTCTTTGTTGTTGTTTGATCTTTCAAATGGTGTTTTACACCTTAAAAATATAAATACCAGTATTAGCTCTTGGGCCATACAAAGCCAGTGGCTGGATTTGGCCCACTTGTCATACTTTGCTGAGCCCTGACCCAGATCATCTTCTATGACTCACCCCATGTGATCATTGGCTTGTGTGCCAGATAATATGGCTCACAAGTCTACACAGAGGTGGGTGGAGAGGAGCTGCATATGACAACCATTACTATTCAATAGGGTACCCGTTATGACTTCTCTGTCTCTCCCTCTACCTATCTATCTATCCATCCTCTATCTATCTCTCATTTTCACTAACTACCTCAGCGTAGGAACCCTCATTACTTTCTCCAGCCCTCCTATCCTGATTATCCAATGTGCCTCTGCTTCCTCAAGTTTGGGGTAAGCTGGCAGGGAAGAAAGGATTTCTGAGATTTCTTATTTCTTTTGTCCCATCATTAACCCCAAACTGTGGTTCATCAGTCCCACCCTGCCTCATACTGCCGTCATGAGTTTAAGGCTGTCTCTGGAGAGTCTGGTGGCCCAGGTCTTGAGATTCCAGTCCAGTCTACAACTTTCTATGGAAATCACCAGCTCTTGATTTGGTTCCAGTAGCTGGTTTCAAAATCCAGAATGTCCATGTGTCCGTTTTCTGATGTGATTTGGACCTGTTCCAGACTCAGCCTCAGCAAGAAAATCAATGAATGATGGAGGTATTCTGTGCCCTCTAGTTTTTTCTGCCCAAACCTCCTGTCTCCTGGTCCCCGGCTTCAGGGGATAGACTCATTGGGATGCCCTGGGCAGCACCACAACCAGCAGGCATTCAACAGACTACCACCTCCTGTTTCCTGCACCTCTAAAAGGATTCCTTAAAGCTAATTCACATCTCTCTCCATCTTTCTCCATCTCTATCTCTAATTCTGTTACTTGGGGGTCTAAAATTCAGAGTCACATTTTAATATTTGCTTGTATAAACTTGGGGAGATGCAAGTGAATCGGAATGTGTATGCCTCTGTGTATAAGCATGGTTTCTCCACCTGAACTGTGAACTCACATTCCCTAATGTGTACCTCTTACACACATGCACATACACCCTATCCAGGACTCACAGCAGTTCTCTGGTCTAGATCCAAGTCTGATGGGGCTGGTGAAGGAGAAGGGGATTGTGGGAGCTCCTGAGGCATCTCCCTTTTCTCATTGTCTTTTCTACTGACTTGTGCTGGCCTCTCCCAAGAAATCATTTAAAGAAACTCCTCTGTGACAATTCTGGAAAGGCCAACATTCAGAGAGTTATGACTATCATTCATTAAAGACTCAGACATACCTCTCAGGCTGCAGGTTTTCCTATCTAAGCACATTGTTTTATAGGACCTTTAGATTGCTTTCTGTCATTTGAGCCCAGGGATCTACCCACTTACTGAAGTCTAAATTTTAAAAAGTCAGACACAAGTTACTTTCAGGATTTCCTGATTTGAAAGCACCCATGAAACAGTTTCTTTCTGCCTTGTGTTTAGGATTTCCAGACTTAGGAAAGGAACCAGGCTTGCGCCTTGGAGTCTAAGGCAGCAAAAGTACCACACTTGCCAAAAACAAATTGAGGAAGGAGGATTGGCTAATCCTAATATGCATAGTCAAGAGATGAACTTTTGTGACATTAGCTCTCATGGTTCAATGCTTATTGAGTGCCAACAATGCACTTAAGGAAAACAAGGGAGAGTGGAATTTACAGACCAATATTCTAAACTGGAAGGCAGTGATGAGAATGTGTCCGTCGATAAAAATTTCAAGAAGCTAATAAAGATCGGAATCCCAGTCTTTCTAGAATTCCAACACAAAATGGAAGGGAGCCCTCTGTGGGTGTTATTATAAAGGGTTCTTATAGTCTTTCTTTTATCTTCTTTTATTTTATTTTATTTTTAAACAAAAGCATTCCTCACTGGTTTGCTGCCAGGAATTGAATTGCATTCTTTATATAGCTAGAACTGTTTGTGTCTTCTTAAAATAAACAACTTCTGTTAAAAATCATTTTCTGTTTCACCCTTTGTTTTCATAGTAGCATAGTGTTATTCAGACACTACACCCAGCTCATGAGCATGTTTTGCTGACCACATAAGTATGGGGCCCACACATGGAATCTGATTCTCATAAATCCCTGAGAGCCCAAAACAGATATGCGGGACATGGTGTCTTGCAGAAACGTGGCACACTGAGCCAGGAACCTCAGCCAAATCTGTGTTCGAAGACTTCATCTTGAGGATTCGAGTTCAACTGCTCATGGAGGCAACAAGGGGTTCTGGTGACGTGGGCAGCAGTTACCAGGCTCCTGAGGGGAGGAGGTTGCCGTAGGAACTGTGCTCAGGACTGCACTCCCCCTTTGTTCTCTGGCTCAATGAAGCCACCCAGCATGGCAATCCAGTGTGAGTTGGGGCTGGGAGCAAAAAACAGACCAGATGCAGCCCAGATCACTTCCATCCCTTGAGTTGATCCTTGAATGTAGCTACAAGGGTCAACTTCCATCCAAAAGGAGATTTGTTTTTTGTTCCCAACTGGTCCAGACCTCTAAGGTCTTGCAGCCAGCATCCTTGTCTCCCTGAGCTCTGTGCTAGCTCATGTCTCCAGACACCAGCAGGCTGCTCTTCCCAAAGGACACAACAGAGCTGTAAACAACCTAGAAAGCTTACAGGCGAAGGGAGAGAGGCCAGAGCTACTCTCAGACAAGAACACGTGTTAAGATTTAAGATAAGGGTCAGAGAAGGAGGCTGGCTCAAGGTTGGCCTTATGCAAGTAATACCTCTGTGAGAACCTGCAGGTCAAGGTCCAGTGTTCACCATGGCAGGGTCAGAGCCTCCTTCTGTCACCACACCATGAGTTGGAGAAGCTTTTAAGGTCTAACTCACAGTGACCAAACTCAAAAACTTGTCAAGGGCTGGGGCTGGCATATTAATTAACCAAAGAGAGAGTACACCTTTAAAGCACAGGTCATAAACATGAAGCCTATGGGCTGAACTGAGCTTACACACGTTGTCTGTTGTACACAGTGTTGTTTTTTAATTCTTAAAAATCTAGATGTGGCACAACCTCTGCAATTTGTCTAGTTCTCCACCACACCTTGCTATGTTAAACCCAACCAGCTTCATTCGTTTATATACCTGCCAGGCCCCTGAAAGCATTTTTGAGCCTGTGAGCTATGTATCAAGGTATTGTTGCAGGTTGGGTTTCCAGGAGGCAGGCTCTGAGATGAAATTCGGTGTGCAAAGTGTTTCTTAGGGAATGCCCTAAGGATCGAAATCTGTGGGAGAGAACGGAAGGAAACAGGCTTAAGTGGGAGAAAAGGACAGCAATGCAGACACAACAAAGCCTTGGCTGACTCAATGGCAAGCTCTGGCTTTAAAATGACCCGTCAGAATTGTCCTGCACTGGGCCAAAGGCAGGCCTTTGTACCCCTGTTTCAGTCAGTCACTGGCTGTGTGCCACTCCATTAGAGGGCCTAACCTTGGGTGAGGTGACTCTTTCCAGCTGAGGCACTCCCAGAAGGAGCTGATAGCTAAAGAAGGTTCTTTGCTGACAGCACTCCTGGCTGCTTGTCAACAAGTCCACCCTTGAAGTGGGATCTGGGCAACAGAGTGCAAGGTCCATCACAGGTGTCTTATCTCCAGGAGTAGTTCAGGTTAAATACTTACGAATTCTTACTTTCTGATTCCCACTCCTTTTATAGTTGGTTTGATTAAGTTCATAGCTTTCTTAAATTGTTGTCACCATCTCGGGGTATATGCCAGTAGCCTTAGTTGGATTTGGTGTTTCACAACCCTCATTAATGCCCATTAACAAACCCTTTCCAATGGCATGTCACATATGCAAATAGATAAATCAATCCATCATAAAATATCAGGAATAATACTAGCATCTATCAAACACTAGCAATCTATCAACCACCTATAATGGACCAGATACTGAGAGCTCTTATAACCACTTCTTTTATTCATCCATTCAGTAAAAAAGTAATGAGCCCCTTCTACATGCCCCACAGAGTCTAGGTGCTGAGGGTACAGTAGTGACAGATACAAACACCAGACTTGTCCTCATGGAGTTCACAGTCCATTGGGACTGCTGCTGAGGCTAGTTCACTTGGCAGCATTGGGGACCAGGACAAATAGGAGTTTGTTATCTGGGAGTCACCATCCTGGATATGAACTCCCCTGGTCATTTCTTTTCTCTCAGTACTTAATTCATACTACTACAAGCTTCTGCTCTGCTACTCAACCTCTTACCACTCCCTTCCCTCCCATCTTTTTTAAATTGTGCCCATTAGAACCCCAATTTGGGGGATTAGTAAATACCCTTACAACCCAAGCAGAAAGTTCCCCATTCCAACACCTTCTTTAATTGAAACCATACTTTGTTCTGAGAATCCCACTTCACCTGTAAGCCTCTCCTCAGAGACATTTGTTCCCTGTATAACTACTTCTGCATCCGCAGGTGGAGGGGGACCTTTTTTTACTCCCCACTGCACTTTCCAGACAGTGATTGCTGAACCTCTCAGTCACTCCCTTTCATACAGTTTTTCTTTCCACCCCTAGACTGGTCAAATCCAAGGTCACTTCAAATTCATGGGAAAAACCCATTGTAAATCCCTGGCTTGTTGTTTCTTTGGCCTACTCACCTCTGATGACCTCCTTTTCTGCTCTAGTCACCCACTATCAGGGTCACAAATAGACATTATCCTCCAGAATTGCTATATTACTGAAATCTTAACTTCAATCCCCCACAACCTCAACTTCATTGAGACTTCCAGCAACTTAACCCATTCATTCATTCAATATTTAGTAGGCATCTACCAGGCACCAGGTTTGGTGTTAAGTACTGAATATACAGCTTTGAATATGAAGAGCACAATCTTTGCTCTCATGGAGTTCAGTCTACTTTTTCCTTATCTCTTCCAGCGGTTCTCAACCTGTGGGCCGTGACCCCTTTGGTGGTCGAATGACCCTTTCACAGGGGTCGCCTAAGACCATCCTGCATATCAGAAATTTACGTTACGATTCATAACAGTAGCAACATTACAGTTATGAAGTAGCAACGAAAATAATTTTATGGTTGGGTCACAACATGAGGAACTGTATTTAAAGGGCCAGAAGGTTGAGAGCCACTAGACCTTCTCTCTATTTCAACTTCTTCCCAGTTAGTTCAGGTCTAGCATTTGACCACTATCTTGTAACATCCTCACATGGATCCATCATTTTAGATGATTAAGAAAACACAATTTTGTCCACATTCTCTGTTTCCACTACACAGGCTGCTGGAGAAGACCACACACACATAGTCATGCAAACTGGTGTTCTCTTACCAAAAGGGGGTCTTCAACTCTGCTTAAAAAAATTCTTCTCAAGTCTTATAAGCACAGGGCAGGAAATAAGATGGCAGCCAGCAGGACAGCAGTAAGGAAGAGAGTGTGAGTGAGGGAGGGAGCGAAAGGGGAGTGCGTGGACATGTGGGGTGTGTGTGCGTGTGCATGTGACTGAGGGACAGTTAGATTCCACAGGACTTTTGGGGGCTGGCAAACCAGGCTCCCCTAGCCGGGCAGCCTCTGCTACCACTGCAATCCCTCTTGGGGCAACCAACTCTGCTGCAGAGGCCACACCATCTTGAAGGGGAGAGCTTCTATGACTGGGAGCCCAGCCTCACCTCAACCCAGGGTGCCCCAAGATACCACCCAAGACCCTACAGCCACTCCAGCTAGGGAACTGCTACCTTGGCTGTGGGCCCACAAACACTGAGACTCCAGCCTCCACAATCATGGGCTCCTGTGAGTTCTGGAGCACACTCCCCTCCTGCAGGCCAGATGCTTTAGCCCCGGTGCCTCGACCACATACAAACAGCCAAGCCTTACACAGCAACCCCAGACCCCACGACCATGCTAGCCACCACCAAGTCTGACACAGCAACCCTGGGTGCCATAACCGAATGTGAGCAGCCAAGCCCTACACAGCTACCCTGGGTGCCTCATGTAGAAACCCCAGATGCTAGCCACCACCAAGTCTGACACAGCAACCCTGTGCAATGCAAATGAGCGTGCACAGCCAAGCCCTATGCAGCAATGCCAGATGCCTCACGCAGCAGCCCCAGCACTGTGACTCTGCAAATTGCCACCAAGCCCAATGCATCGACACTGGTCCTGGTGACCATGAGACCTGCCGCCAAACCTGCCACTGCAGTCACAGGCCCAGTAGACTCGATACCTAGACCTTTGGTGAAAGCAAAATGAGGAGACAAAAAAACATCCCCCAAAGGAAAGAAAAGGAGCAATCACCAGAAAAAGAACTAAATGAAACAGAGGGATGCAATTTGTCAGAAAAAGGATTCAGAATAAGGGTCATACAGTTGATAAACCATATGGATGAGAAAAATCAACAACTTATGTAAGAATCAAGAGGAAATAGTGATATAGCCACAATAAAAAACACTATAAAAGGTTTCAACAGTATACTAGGAGAAGTGGAGGACCAAATTAGTGAATTAGAAGACAGAGCAGCAAAACACATCCAATCTGAACTGAAACTGGAGAAAAATAAATAAAAGGCAGGAAGAGAACCTAAGGGTGCTTTGGGACAACATGAAATAAAGGAACATACGTAAAATAGGGATGCTAGAACAACAAGAAGAAGAGCAAGGGTTAGAAAACCTATTTGAAAAAATGATGTCAGAAAATGTCCCTGATTTGGGGAAGAGGAAAGTCACATAAGCACAGAGAGTCCCAAACAAGGTGAACCCAAAAAGGCCCATACCAAGACACATCGTAATTACCATGGTAAACATTAATGACAAAGAAAGAATGTTAAAGGCTGCAAGAGAGAGACAGAAAGTTGCCTACAAGGGATTTCCCATTAGATTATCAAATTATTTCTCAACAGAAATACATCAGGCTAGAAAGGAATGGAAGGAAGTATACAAAGTGATGCAGGGCAGGAGACTGAGTCCAAGAATACTCTACCGATCAAGCTTATCATTCAAAATTGAAGGGGAAATCAGGAGCTTCAGAAACGAAAAAAAAAAAAAAAAAGCCTAAGGGTGTTTATCACTACCAAGCCAGCAAAGCAAGAAATGCTAAAGGGACTGTTGTAAAAAGAAGAAATAAAAAGGGAAGAAGGAACACAGGCACAAAAAAATGGCTACAAACAAGTACCTATTAATAATAACATTGAACATAAATGGACTGAATGCTCCAATCAAAAGACATCGAGTGGCTGAATGGATAAGAAAACATAACCCATATATATGCTGTCTGCTGGAAACCCACCTCAGAACAAGAGACACACACAGACTGAGAGTGAAAGGATAGAAAAATATCTTTCAGGCAAATGGAAATGAAGAAAAAAAAAAGCTGGGGTAGCCATACTTATATGGGACAAAATAGAGCTCAAAGGGAAAGCCATAACAAAAGATGAGGAAGGCCACTTCATAATACTAAAGAGATCGATACAACAAGAGGATATAACTCTGGTAAACATATATGTACCCAATACAGGGGCACCCAAATGCATAAAAAAAAAAAGCTTCTGTAAGAAATCAAGGGAGAGATCAACAACAGTACAATCATAGTAGGAGAATTTAATACCCCACTGATATCACTGGATAAATCCTCTGGGGGGAAAAGTCAGCAAAGAAACAGCAATCCTAAATGACTCATTAGATCAGATGGACTTATTAGACATCTTCAAGACATTTCAACCCAAAGCTATGAAATATACATTCTTTGCAAGTGCACACGGGACATTTTCAAACATAGATTACATATTGGGTCACAAGAAAAGTATCCCCAAATTCAAGAAGATTGAAATCATATCAAGCATCTTCTCAGACCACAGTGGCATAATATCAGAAATAAACTACAATGAAAATAATCAAAAAATTCAAACACTTGGAGACTGAAAAGCATGCTATTAAACAATAATTGGGTTACCAAAGAGATCAAAGAAGAAATTAAAAACATCCTGAAAACAAAACATCCAAAATCTATGGGACACAGTGAAAGCAGTCCTGAGAGGGAAGTTCATAGCTCTACAGGCCTACCTCGAAAAACAAGAAACAATGGCAATAAATTATCTAACCCTGCAACTTAAAGGGTTACAAAGAGAGCAACAAGAAAAGCCCAGAATAAGCAGAAGGAAGGAAGTAATAAAGATCAGAGTAGAAATAAATGACATAGAGAACAACAGCAACAACAAAATACAAAAGATCAATAAAACCAAGATCTGGTTATTTGAAAGGATAAACAAAATTGATGAACCTCTATACAGGCTCAACAAGAAACAGAGAGAGAGGACCCAAATGCACAAAATCAGAAATGAAAGAGGTGAAGTAACAACCAGCCCTACAGACACACACAGGATTGTAAAAAAAAATAATAATAAAATACTATGAACAACTTTACTCCAACAAACTGGACAACCTTGACGAAATGGACATATTCCTAGAAAAATACAAGCTTCCAAAACTCAATCAGGAAGATTCAGAAAACCTAAATAGGCCAGTAACTACTGGTGAACCAGCAACCAAAAAACCTCCAGCAAACAAAAGCCCTGGAGTGGATGGCTTCATATGGAAGTTTTAGCAAACATTCAAGGAAAAATAAAAACCTAACCTTTTCAGACTATTCCAAAAAATTCAAGAGGAAGGCACACTTCCAAGCTCTTTCTATGAAGCCAGCATTACCCTAATTCTAAAACCAGATAAAGACACTACAAAGAAACAGAATTACAGGCCAACATCCCTCATGAATATAGATGCTAAAATCCTCAACAAAATTCTAGCAAATCAGATTCAGCATTACATCAGAAAGATCATACACCATGACCAAGTGGGATTTATTCCAGGGATGCAAGGATGGTAAAATATCTGCAAATCAATAAACATGATACATCACATAAGCAAATTAAGAGACAAAAATCACATAATAATATCAATTGATGCAGAAAAAGCATTTGACAAAATCCAACACCCTTTCTTGATAAAAAAGTTTCAGCAAAGTG
This sequence comes from Myotis daubentonii, assembly GCF_963259705.1. Classification (NCBI taxonomy): domain Eukaryota; kingdom Metazoa; phylum Chordata; class Mammalia; order Chiroptera; family Vespertilionidae; genus Myotis; species Myotis daubentonii. Next base: position 87,978,382 of record NC_081861.1, on the reverse strand, counting down.
GGAATAGAGGGATCATACCTCAACATAATAAAAGCCTTATATGACAATCCTACAGCCAACATCATACTCAATGGGCAAAAACTAAACTCATTTCCCCTAAGAACAGAAACAACACAGGGATGCCCACTTTCACCACTCCTGTTCAATATGGTACTGAAAGTGCTAGCCATAGTGATCAGACAATAGGAAGAAACAAAAGGCATCCAAATTGATAAAGTAAAACTGTCCTTATTTGCAGATGACATGATACTATACATAGAAAACTCCAAAGACTCCATCAAAAAATTACTAGACCTAATAAATGAGTTTGGCAATGTAGCAGGATACAAAATTAATACCCAGACATCTATGGCCATTTTATGCAGCAATAATGAACTCACAGAAAGAGAAACTTAAAAAAAAAATCCATTGCACCAAAGAAATTAAGATACCTACCAATAAACTTAACTAAGGACATAAAAGACCTGTACATGGAAAACTTCCCACTCACAATCCAGGACTACTGGCTTCCAACCGCTCGCCTGCCTGTCTGACTGCCCCTAACCACTTATGCCTACCAGCCTGATCACCCAACCACTCCTCTGCCAGACTAAGCGATGCCTAATTGCTCCCCTGCCAGCTTGATTGCCCCCAACTGCCCTCCCCTACCAATCTGGTCACCCCTAACTGTCCTCCCCTACAGGCTTGGTCGCCCCCAACTCCCTTCCCCTCCTGGCCTGGTCACCCCTAACTTCCCTCCCTTGCCAGCCTGGTTGCCCCTAACTGCCCTCCCCTACCAATCTGGTCATCCCCAACTGCCCTCCCCTGCAGGCCTGCCCCGCCATCTGCGCTCCCCTGCTGGCCTGGTGACCCCTAACTGCCCTCCCTTGCCAGCCTGGTCTCCCCTAACTGCCCTTCCCTGCAGGCCTGGTCACCCCTAACTTCCCTCCCTTGCCAGCCTGGTCGCCCCAAACTGCCCACCCCTGCCAACATGGTCGCCCCTAACTTCCCTCCCCTGCAGGCCTGGTCACTCCTAACTACCCGCCCCCACTGGCCTGGTAGCCCCCAACTGCCCTCCCCTGCAGGCCTTGTCCCTCCCAACTACCCTCTCCTGCAGGCCTAGTCACCCCCCCAACTGCCCTCCCCTGCAGGCCTTGTCCCTCCCAACTACCCTCTCCTGCAGGCCTAGTCACCCCCTCAACTGCCTTCCCCTGCAGGCCTGGTCCCCCCAACTGCCCTCCCCTGCAGGCCTGGTCACCCACAACTGCCCTCCTATGCTGGCCATCTTGTGGTGGCCACCTTTGACGACATGGGGGTGGCCATCTTGTGTATTGGAGTGATGGTCAATTTGCATATTACCTCTTTATTAGATACGATGAATGAGTTACCAACAAGGTCAAGAAAGAAATCAAAAACTTCCTGGAAACAAATGAAAATGAACACACGACCACCCAAAATCTCAGGGACACAGCACTACAGGCATACCTCAAAAAAAAAAAAAAAAAAAAAAAAAAACAAGAAAAATCAACATTAACTATTTAACCCTACAACTTAAAGAACTAGAAAGAGTACAACAAGAAAATCCCAGAGTAAGTAGAAGGAAGAAAATAATAAAGATTAGAACAGAAATAAATAACATCAAGATTTTTAAAAAAATACAAGATCAATGAAACCAAGAGATGGTTCTTTGACAGGATAAATAAAATTGATGAGCCGTTAGACAGACTCATCAAGAAACAAAGAGAAAGGACCCAAAAAATCAGAAATTAAAGCAGAGAAGTAACCACTGACACCACATAAATACAAAGGATTATAAGGAAATACTATGAACAGCCAAATGTCAATAAGCTGGACAATGTGGATTGCTGGGGTCCCACCCCAGCAGGTTCAGGGGTCCACAAAGGTGTGGACGGAGTTGGCGAAGAAGGAATGACACGGAGACAGCATTCAGTTGATCAGCATCCTAGCCAGGATCTCTAGCCAAGTTCTGGTCAGGATCTCCAGCGAAGTTCTGGTTAGGATCTCCAGCCAGGTTCTGTGTTCATGTTCTCTTGCTATGTTCTCCAGCCAGGTTCTGCAGGTTCTCCAGCCAGGTTCGGTAGCCATGTTCCCTCACTAGGTTCTCCAGCCAGGTTCTGTTGAGGTTCTCCAGCCAGGTTCAGTCACCAGGTTCTAGTCAGGTTCTCTTGCCATGTTCTATCCAGGTTCTGTAGCCAGGTTCTGTCTCTAGGTTCTTCAGCCAGGTTCTCTCGCTAGGTTCTGTCTCTAGGTTCTGTGGCCAGTTTCTGTCCAGGATCTTTTGCCATGTTCTCTCGCTAGGTTCTGTCTCTAGGTTCTATGGCCAGTTTCTGTCCAGGATCTTTTGCCATGTTCTCTCCAGCGAAGTTCTTCTGTCTCTAGGTTCTGTGTCTAGGTTCTGTCTTCTAAGTTCTGTCTCCTGTTGTCTTGTTACATCTGTATTTATACCAGTTGATTCAATCCTATCAATCTCTATTCCAAAGGTTAGGGCATTTCTTATCTCCATTCCAGGGAGTAAAGATTATGTAGCTTAAGCATGATTGTTCATAGTTAAAGTGATTAACTAGCCGCCTGGCACTTAGTTAAGGGGTTTTATTCCCTCCCTAACTTCGGGGGAAAATCCTTACCTGGGGAAACAACCTTTCTCGGAGAGGTGACCTTGGTTAAAACACATACCGCCAAGAAGGTGAGCAAACATATTAAGAACAGTATGCCATATACGCCAGGTCCCTTGAAACAGCAAGGATGGACCGGCTACCGGCAGTGGATGAACTGGAAAAGTTCTTAGAAAAATATAATCTACCAAAACTGAATCAGGAAGAATCAAAAAACCTGAATAGACGAATAATAACTGATGAAATAGAAGCAGGAATCAAAAATCTCCAACTAACCAAAAGCCCAGGTCCAGATGGCTTCACAGGGGAGATTTTCCAAACATTCAAAGAAGAACTAACACCTATACTCCTCAAACTATTTCAGAAAATCCAAGAGGAAGAAACACTTCCAAACTCTTTTTATGAGGCCAGCATTATCCTAATTCCAAAACCAAATAAAGACACTACAAAGAAAGAAAATTACAAGCCAATATCCCTGATGAACAGAGAGGCTAAAATCTTCAACAAAATATGAGCAAGTCACATCCAGCAATGTATTAAAAATATTATACACCATAATCAAGTGGGATTTATTCCAGGGATGCAAGGCTGGTACAATATTTGCAAATCAATAAATGTGATACATCACATAAACAAATTGAAAAACAAAAATCACATGATCACATCAATAGACACAGAAAAAACATTCGACAAAATCCAACACCCATTTTTAATGTAAACTCTCTGCTAAGTTAGAATAGAGGGAGCATATCTCAACATGATAAAGGCCATATATGGCAAACCTACAGGCAACATCATACTCAATGAGCAAAAACTAAAACCATTTCCCCTAAGAACAGGCAGCAAGACAGGGATGCCCACTCCTGTTCGACAGAGTACTGGAAGTGCTAGCCATAGTGATCAGACAGGAAGAAGAAATAAAAGGAATCCAAATTGGAAAAGAAGAAGTAAAACTGTCCTTATTTGCAGATGTCATGACATTATATATAGAAAACCCCAAGGACTCCATCAAAACTATCTACACTAATAAAAGACAAACATGCAAATTGACCGTACCTTCGCTATGCCTTAAGCCATGCCCAGCAGCCAATCAGAGCAACTATATGCAAATTAACCCAACCAAGATGGCAGCGGCAGCCACGGAGCTGGAGCAAGCAGGAGGCTTGGTTGCTCCAGTGATGGAGGAAGCCAAGCTTCCCGCCTGCGGCGGCCAGCTCTGGGCTCCACTCAAGGCAACAAAGTTTCAATTATAGAAGGTAAATAAATCCCAGAATAAAAAAAGAAAAAAGAAAAAAAGGAGAGGCTGGGAGCTTCCATCGCCAGGGGGCTTGACCAGCCTGAAAATGGCCCTCAGCCTCTCACCCAGACTGGCCAGGCACCCCAGTGGGGAACCCTCACCCTAAAGGGGGTGTAGTCAGCCTGAAAACAGCCATCAGCCCCTCACCCAGGCTGGCCAGGCACCCCAGCGGGACCTCCACCCTGATCCAGGACACCCTTCAGGGCAAACCAGCTGGCCCCCACCCGTGCACCAGGCCTCTATCCTATATAGTAAAAGGGTAATATGCAAACTGACCCTAGCAGCAGAAAGACTGGGAATGACTGGTCACTATGACACACACTGACCACCAGGGGGCAGATGCTCAATGCAGAAGCTGTCCCCTGGTGGTCAGTGCGCTCCCACAGGGGGAGCTCTGCTCAGCCACAAGCCAGGCTGATGGCTGCCAGCACAGCGTTGGTGGCGGAAGCCTCTCCCGCCTCCTCAGCAGCGCTAAGGATGTCCAACTGCAGCTTAGGTCTGCTCCCTGCTGGTAAGTGGACATCCCCAGAGGGCTCCCGGGCTGCCAGAGGGTTGTCTGACTGCCAGCTTGGGCCCAATCCCCCAGGGAGCAGGCCTAAGCCAGTAGGTGGACATCCTCTGAGGGATCCCACACTGCAAGAAGACATAGGCTGGGCTGAGGGACCCGCCCCGCCCAAGTGCACAAATTTTTGTGCACCTGGCCTCTAGTTAGACTTAATAAATGAATTCTGCAAGGTAGCAGGATACAAAATTAACACCCAGAAACCTATGGCCTTTTTATACACCAATAATGAAATCACAGAAAGAGAAATGGAAATCAATCCCATTTACCATTGCAACAAAAAAATTAAGATACCTAAGAATAAACTTAACTAAGGATGTAAAACACCTGTACTCAGAAAACTACAGGACATTAAAAAAAGAGATAGAGGAAGACATAAACAAATGGAAGAAGATACCATGTTCATGAATTGGTAGAATCAACATCATTAAAATATCTATACTACCCAAGTCAATCTATAGATTCAATGCAATCCCCATTAAAATACCAACAGCATATATCAAAGACCTAGAACAAACTCTCCAAAAATTCATCTGGAATAAAACAAAAGACCCAGAATAGCCACAGCAATCTTGAGAAAGAAGAACAAAGTTGGAGGGATCACAATGCCAGATATCAAGCTATAGTACAAAGCCACTGTTCTCAAAACTGCCTGGTACTGGCACAAGAACAAACATATAGACCAAAGGAACAGAACAGAGAACCCAGAAATTGAACCAAGCTATTATGCTCAATTAATATTTGACAAAGGAAGCAAGAACATATAATGGAATCAAGACAGTCTCTTTAAAAAATGGTGTTGGGAAAATTGGACAGATACATGCAAAAAAAAAAATGAAACTAGACCACTAACTTACACCTTACACAGAAATAAACTCGAAATGTATAAAGGCCTTAACAAAAGATGGGAAACCATATAAATCTTAGAAGAATGTGTCACAACAGCACAGCCAAGGGTGAACCTGAGGAGAGGCAGTGAAGAAAAGACAGACAAAAGAATACAGCTGGGGCTCGGTGGATCTCCCATGCCTGGGTGAGGACACAAAAGACCCAGCCTGAAAGCCGATGCTTTATTTTATAGTCTGATTAAAACAAGGGTAGATTAACATGTATACAAATGTTCTTGTTTTGGCAACACTTGCTACACCTCCCACCGCCAATTAGCTACTTAGGAAGGAATTAGGGAGAACTACAAGGTCAAGCTTAATTATGCTAGGAGAGCTCTGCCCTCCAGGCTGGGACTTGTTTGTGGCCCTGCCCCAGGTCAGCCAAAGGCTTGACCCTAGATCCACTCCCAACAGAGGAATTCACGGGCAGAAAATTATCAGACATATGTATTAGCAATATCTTTACCGATACAGCTCCTAGGGCAATGGAAACTAAATAGAAAATAAACAAACGGGACTACATCAAAATAAAAAGCTTCTGCACAGCAAAAGAAACCATCAACAAAACAACAAGAAAGCCCACTGAATGGGAGAACATATTTGCCAATGTTATCTCTGATAAAGGTTTAATCCCCAAAATTTACAGGGAACGCATACAACTTAAAAAGGGGAAGATAAACAATCCAATCAAAAAAATGGGCAAAAGACCTAAATAGACACTTTTCGATAGAGGACATAAAGAAGTCCAGGAGATATATAAAAACGTGCTCAAAGTCACTAATCATCCCAGAGATGCAAATCAAAATGACAATGAGGTACCATCTCACATCTTTCAGAATGGCTATCATCAACAAATCAACAAACAACAAGTGCTGGCGAGATTGTGGAGAAAAAGTAACCCTCTTGCATTGCTGGTGGGAATGCAGACTGGTGCAACCACTGTGGAAACAGTATGGACTTTCCTCAAAAAATTAAAAATGGAACTCCCATTTGACCCAATAATCTCACTTCTAGGAATACATCCCAAAAAATCAGAAACACCAGTCAGAAAGGATATATGCACCCCTATGTTCATAGCAACACAATTCACCATAGCTAAGATTTGGAAACAGCCTAAGTGCCCATCAGCAGATGAGTGGATTTAAAACCTGTGGTACGTCTACACAATGGAATACTATGCTGCTATAAAAAGAAGGAATTCTTACCATTTGCAACAACATGGATAGACCTGGAGAGCATCACGCTAAGTGAAATAAGCCAGTCAGAGAAAGATAAATATCACATGATCTCACTCGTTTTTGGAATATAATGAACAACATAAACTGTTGAACAAAAATAGAGCCAGAGGGGGAAAAATTTAGAATATAATAGAAGTAATCCTTTTATTTGCAGGTTTTTAATATTTCCTAGAACTTTTGTGATATCATGCTATGTTAATACAGTTTTAGTAATATTATTATACTTAAGATCCTTTTTTCTTGGAATATTAATGTTTGTTACATACAATATTATATTTAAGATTGTTTTTCTTGAATAATTCGTGTTTATTGCATGTAACATTATTATATTTAAGATCATTTTTCTTGAATAAAATAAAACAAAACAAAATAAAAAAACAAGCAAACAAAAAAAGAGAACAAAGAAAATATAAATTCTAAAAAAGAGAAAGTAATAATAAAATATCAAAAAAATGGCTCCCCCAAACCGCCTGTCCTAGTCCCAAGAACTATGGCCATGGTCTAATAATATGCCCATGATTATGTTAAGTTTCATAGCAAAAGTGATTTGAGGGATATGATTAAAATGACTAATCAACTGGTTTAAAGTTAATTAAAAGAGATTATCTATCATGGGAATGGGGAGACTGTTCAGAAGATTAAATAATAACAATATATGTAAAGCACTGAGCATGGCCGCTGCTACAGAGCAAGCATTCCCCAAATGTTAATAGTTCTTGTGTCTCCTCAAGTCAGTAAAGATTCTTTTACACATGATAAAAAAAGAGAGAGAGATTATCCTGGTGGGCTCAATCTAATCACATTGAGATCTTAAAAGCAGAGATTTTTCTCTGCCTGGTAGTAGAGGAGGAACTGAGAGAGATTCCAAATATGAGAAGGCTACAACACACCAATACTTGCTGGAACAGAGGTTCTCAACCTGTGGGTCGCGACTCCTTTGGGGGTCGAACGACCCTTTCACAGGGGTCACCTAAGAACATCAGAAAATACATATATAATTACATATTGTTTTTGTGATGAATCACTATGCTTTAATTATGTTCAATTTGTAACAATGAAAATACATCCTGCATATCAGATATTTACATTATGATTCATAACAGTAGCAAAATTACAGTTATGAAATAGCAACGAAAATAATTTTATGGTTGGGGGTCACCACAACATGAGGAACTGTATTAAATGGTCGCGGCATTAGGAAGGTTGAGAACCACTGTACTAGAAGATGAAAAAGGCCAAATGTCAAAGATTGCAAGTGGCCTCAAAAAAACTGAGAATGGAGGGGAGAAAATGGCGGCGGTATAGACGAATATGTCCCGTGCCTTATTCCAGCTGAACCGAGTAACATCTAGCCTGAATAGGCAGAGGAAATTCAGCTGGGAGACAGTTTGCAGCCGGGAAAGGCAGGGGACTCCCGGAGAAAGGGGACTGTTGGAGACTGCGGCTGAAAACTCTGGCTCAGCCACGGAGTCCGCGCCATCTTGAGTGGCTGTTTTCGGAAGCGTATATATCCAGAGACCCTGCAACCACAGCATCCAGGAATCGGCTACTGACCCAGAAACACTGGATCTAAAGCAGCACGAATACGTGGACTCAGAGGAACCCTGCTCCTCCTCATGGAAAGGTCAGATTTCGCCTTGATAAGGGTGCAGGGGGCGGGGGGGGGGGGGTTAATGGGGGGATGAGGACACATTTGTAATACCTTAACCAATAAAGAAAATTTTTTTTAAAAAAGTAAAAAAAAAACCCAAAATCTGAGAATGGCCCAAGATAGGAAACAACAACAAAAACAAAAACAGGGATCGGTATCTTACAGGTACAAGGAAATGACTTTCAATCACATGAATGAGTTTGGAAACAGATTCTTCCCCAGAGGCTCCAGATAAGAGCTCAGACCAGCTGACATCTTGAGTTTTAGTCTTGTGAGAATCCATAGACTCCAGCCAATGCCAACCAGAATTTTGACCTACAGAACTGTTAAAAAATAAACAGGTGTTATTGTTTTAAAGTGCTGTGTTTGTGGTAATTTGTGATAAGAAAAAAAACTAAAACAGTCATGTAAAAATGCAAAAAAAATACAACCTATAAAAGAAGAAATATCAATAGAAACAAAATCAGATTAAATATTTTGTAGATAAGGATGTTAAAATTGCTATTATATTGCCGAAACCGGTTTGGCTCAGTGGATAGAGCGTCGGCCTGCGGACTGAAGGGTCCGAGGTTTGATTCCGGTCAAGGGCATGTGCCTGGGTTGCAGGCACATCCCCAGTAGATGTGCAGGAGGCAGCTGATCAGTGTTTCTCTTTCATCGATGTTTCTAACTCTCTATCTCTCTCCCTTCCTCTCTGTAAAAAATCAAGAAAATACATTTTTTTAAAAATTGCTATTATAAATATCCTCTATGTCAAGCATGTCAAACTCATGACCCGTGGGCCGCATGTGACCCACAATGAACATTTTTGAGGCCCAGCCAATATAATAATGTGTAAGAAACGTTTTAATAAAAATTTCATAACTTAATTTTCACAATATCCTGTTATACATAACTATTAATAATGAACTACAATGTTCGCTAATGACTGATTACTATAATCGTGTTGCATTCATTTCCCTTATGCACCTTGCACGCAGGCGCACCATTTCTCTCCACTAATACTAGCAGCAAATATTTTAGCACCCGATGGCCATGTCATTAGTCTTGGACTTATTTGTTTGGTGTGTGTAACAGGAAGTATTTCGCTTTCGGAGAAAAAGAAAAATAGGTTTATTTGTGTTACGCTTATTAATTTGTGCAGTTATTCAGTGTCTGCTAAGTTAATATTCTATTATTTTATGTTAACGATTACTCATTTATTTCAGCCCTTTGTATTCAGCATGTCTCTATCAAAATAAACCTGTGTTTCTATGAAAATTGAAGCTTTTGTTTTTTTGCAGCCCACATAAACTTAAACCTTGTTTATTTGGCCCATGTTAGCCTTTGAGTTTGACATGCTTTCTCTATGTAGTCAAGAAGTTAGAGGAAAAAATAAGCACAATAAGAAGAAAAATGAATGAGAGTATTTTTAAAGACCTAGATTAAATTTCCTATAAATAACTGAGATGAAAAATATCCGAGATAATTCACAGAAAATTAGATATTGCAGAAGGAAAGATTAGTGAACTTGAAAGCAGATAAAGTAAACTCAAGAGCAAGTTACCAAGGACAAAGAGGAAAATTACACAATGATAAGAGGTTTAGAGAAGTAATGTCAGCAAAGTGGCAGAATAGGCAATTTCAACTGCCTATCCCTCCACAGAAATCTCGCAAAGCAAGCAGAAACTGTCAGAACCAACATTATCAGAACTCTGGAAAATAGTCAAAGGTTTACATCAACCAAGCAAATACTGGTAAATACTGAGTCAAGAGAGAGGCAACTTAAAAATGCTAGGAAAGCTTGGTGGCTTTGCTCTTGCCTCACTCATTCCCTGGCTTTGTGGTGGTCTTGAGGATGATAATTTATGTTCCTACTGTGGGGCTGTGGTCCCTGGTTCTGGAGGAAGTAGAGAAGACTCTGTTTGTAAATTATTTTCTTTGTCTATTATAAACTGTCTGGGAACTACCTGAAAGACTAATTAAAGATACTTGTCCTTATTTTACCTAACTCAGAACTTGCTCAGGGCAGAAAGGCAGCATGTGTTGCTTGTAAACTTTATATGGTGAATGAAAAACCTGTAGCCTTCTGGTGGGAAAGATTATGGTTGAGACATATGATAGACCACCTAAAGCCTGGGGGAGAGTTTCTTGGGGAAATTAGGGCATTCAAAATCACTTGTGTATACTGACAAACTTAGCCACATGCATTCCCAGGACAGAATTCATGCTAAGAAAAGTGGGAGAAGAGTTGTTTGTATGCTTTAGACCTTGATGTTCAAGGAAACATATGACAAAATACTAACTAAACACAAGTTAAAGAAACAAAGACTTTGGGGACCCCATGACAAGGAATATAGTCTTTGCAAAAATAGTTTGGAAAAATAGGTAAATGAATGGATGACTATAGCCTTCAACAATCAAGAATAGCAAACCCTGGGGATGGAGGAGAATCTAATTTCCAGAATTACCACATCATAATATTCCAACATCCAGTTTCAACCAAAAAGCACACGGTATATAAAGGAACATGAAAATACGGCTCACTCAAATGAAAAAAAAATATTTGAAGGAGATTGTGCCTGAGGGTTTCCAGGCATTGGACTTAATAGACAAAGACTTTAAAATATTAAATTCTCAAAGAGCTCAAGGAAATCTGGGTCAAAGGTCTAAAAGAAAACCAGGAAAATGATGTATGAATAAAATAAGAATATCGATAAAGACATGAAAATTATAAAAAGAAACCAAATTGAATTCTGGAGCTGAAAAGTTCAGTAACTGAAAAAATCACTACAGGGGTTAGAAGCAGATTTGAGCATGCAGAAAAAGGAATCAGAAAACTTTAAGGCAAGGCAATTAAAATTATTCAGTCTGTGGAGCAGAAAGTAAAAAAGAGGAAATGTTAACAGAACATAAGGGACCTGTGGGACACCAGCAAGTAGGCCAAAATACATATTGTGGGGGAGAGGGGGTCCTAGAAGGAGAAACGAGAGAAAGGGGCAGAAAGAATATATAAAGACATAATGACCAAAAACTCCCCAAATTTGATGAAATATATGAATCTACACAATACTTAACAAATTCCAAGAGGATCAATTTTAAAAGGTTCATACCAAGACACATTATGATCAAATTAACAAAAAACAAAGACAAAGAAAGAATTTTGAAAGCAACAAAAGGAATCAGCTCACCATGTATAAGAATACTCAATAAGGCCAACACTGATTTTTCACTGGAAACCATGAAGGCCAAAAGGCCATTGGATGACATATTTAAAGTGCTGAAGGAAAAATAAATGCCAATTAAGAATTCTATATCTAGGGGAGGCCAGGGGATTGTTAAGGGTGAGGGGGAAAAGGAGACATATGTAATACCCTTTGTAATACTTTTAGCTATAAAATAAAAATAAAAATAAAAAATTCCTGTAAAAAAAAAAAACAAGAATTCTATAGCAAACTGTCCTTCAAAAATGAGGAACAAATTAAGGTATTCCCAAATAAACAAAAGCTGAGAGAGTTCAGAACTTGTCCTACAAGAAATTCTAAAGGGAATCCTTCAGTTGGAAATGAAAGATTACCAGACAGTAACTTAAAGCTGTATGAAGAACTAAAGATCTTCAATAAAGGTAATTATATAGGTGAATATAAAAACCATTATTATTGTATTTCTGGTTTATAACTCCTACATGAGTTTATTTTTCATTTATTTTATTTTCTACACTAGAGGTCCGGTGCATGAAATTCGTGCACAGGTAGGGTCCCTAGGTCCGGCCTGTGATCAGGGCTGATCTGTGGGCAACCAGTGAGGCAGTTGGGGGGGAGGCCGCTCACACATGCCTTGGCTGGACTGGCGCTGCCCACTCGCCAGCCCTGCCCCCTACCACCACCAGTCACCTCCCTCTGCAGGGCAACCAGTGGGGTGATTGGGGGGTACTCGCTTGCAGCCATCTTGGCTTGCCTGCCACTGCCTGCTCACTGCCCCTGCCCTCTGCCACCACCAGTCGTCTCCCTCTGTGGGGCAACCAGCAGGGCGATTGGGGGGGCCCTGCTTGCACCCACCTTGGCTGGCCTGGCACTGCCCACTCACTGGCACCACCCCCCGCTACCACCACTGGTCAGGGCCTGCCGGCTAGGGGCAGCTCCTGCATTGAGCGCCTGCCCTCTGGTGGTCAGTGCACATCATAGTGACTGGTCATTCTACAGTTAGGTTGATTTACATATTGGGCTTTTATATAGATAGATGATTTAAACTACAAATGCACAAAAACAAGTATAAGTCTATGTTACTGGGCACACAACATGTAAAGATGTAATTTGTTAAAACGAAAATATAATAGGGGACTGATCGGTATAGGAGAGTTCTTGCATGCTAAGTTGGTATCAATTCAAACTAGATCATTATGAATTTATCATGTTGATTGTAACTACTATGTTTACCACTAAAAAATAATCTAAGAATGTAGATATAAAAGGGAATCAAAACAGTATACTACAGCCTGGCTGGTGTGGCTCAGTGGTTGAGTGTTGACCTATGAACCAGGAGGTCACAGTTCAATTCCCAGTCAGGCACATGCCAGAGTTGCAGGCTCGATCCCCAGTAGTAGGGGGTGTGCAGGAGACAGCCGATCATTGATTCTCTCTCATTGATGTTTCTATCTCTCCCTCTCCCTTCCTTTCTCTGAAAATCAATAAAAACATATTTTAAAACAAACAAAAACAGTATACTACAAAAATGATAAAAGTATCAACTCATCACAAAGTCATAGCACTTCTAAATGTGTAGGCACTAAACAATAGAGCTCTAAAATATGTGAAGCAAGAATCAATAGAATTGAAAGGAGTAACAAACAAATCCACATTTATAAGGGACTTCAACAGCCATCTTTCAACCATTGGGAGAAGAGTTAGACACAAAATCAGGAAGGATATAAAAGTAATTTACAACACCACAAACAAACAGAACCTAATCAACATTTCTAGAACACTCCACCCAACAATAGCAGAATACATATTCTTTTCAAGACAAACCATATTCTGGGCCATAAAAAAAATAAAAAATTTAAAAGAACTGAAATCATATGGCAGGTCTTCTCTGACCACAATGGAATCAAACTATAAATCAATAACAGACAGATAATAAAATTGCCAAACATTTGGATATTAAGCAACACCCCCTAAAAAAATCCAAGGGAATTAGAAAATAAACATTAAACTGAATGAAAATGAAAATACAAGATCAAAATTCGTATGTGGCAGCTAAAGCAGTTCTGAAAGGAAATTTTGTATCGCTAAATGCTTTCATTATAAAAGAGGAAATGTCTCAAATCATCATCTAAACTCTCACCTCAAGAATCTAGAAAAAAAGAGCAAAATAGACCCGAAGCAAATAGAATAAAGCAAATGATAAAGATAAGAGCAGAAATTAATGAAATTGAAAACAGAAAAACAATAAAGAAAACCAATGAAACAAAAAGCTTGTTCTTTGAAAAGAATAAAATTGACAAACTTCTAGCAACACTAGAAAAAAATAGAAAATACAAATTACCAATGTCAGCGGGTTGGGGGACAAGCACAGGGACAGACCCTGCAGACATCTCTACACTTATAAATTTGACACTTAGATGAAATGGACTGATTCCTCTGAAGAAAATTGAATTTGTAATTAGAAAGTCCTCCAAAAGAAATATCCAAATCTGATGGAAAGTTCTACCAAATATCAAAAAAAAATTAATACCAATTCCACACTATCTCTTCCAGAAAATGCAAGAAGGGGGAATACTTTCCAACTCATTTTATAAAGTCCTGATACCAAAATCAGACAAAGAAAGTATAAAAATAAAGCTACAGATCAATATCCCCATAATAGAAATGTAAAATTTACCATAAAATATCAGCAAATAGAATTCAGCAATTTATAAGAAGAATTATGCACCATGACCAAGTAGAGTTTATTCCAAGGATGCAAGGCTGGTTCAATATTTGGAAATCAATCAATGTAGTCCACCACGTTAACAGACTGCAGAAGAAAAAAATCAGCCAAAACCGGTTTGGCTCGGCGGATAGAGCATCAGCTTGCGGACTGAAGGGTCCCGGGTTCGATTCCGGTCAGGGGCATGTACCTGGGTTGCGGGCACATCCCCGGTGGGGGATGTGCAGGAGGTGGCTGATCGATGTTTCTCTCTCATCGATGTTTCTGACTCTCTATCTCTCTCCCTTCCTCTCTGTAAAAAATCAATAAAAAAAATCACATGATTATACCAATTTATGCAAAAAGAGCATTTGACAAAATTCAACACTAATTTATTTATTTATTTATTTATTTATTTATTTATTTATTTATTTTTTCCATTACCATTTATCCCCTCTATGCCCTCTTCCAACTGCACCCAACACTCTCCCCCTGACCCACAATCACCACACTGTTGTCCATGTACATGAGTTCTCTTTTTTAAAAATATTTTTTATATATTTCAGAGAGGAAGAGAGAGAGGGAGAGAGAGAGAGAGAGAGAGAGAGAGAGAGAGAGAAAGAGAGAGAGAGAGAAAGAAACATCAATGATGAGAGAGTATCATTAATCAGCTGCCTCCTTCATGCCCCCCACCAGGGAACGAGCCCACAACCCAGGCACATGCCCTGACCGGGAATTGAACCCTGACTTCTTGGTTCATAGGTGGACACTCAACCACTAAGCCATGCTGACTGGGCTCTTTTCTTTAAATATATTTTTACTAGAGGCCCCGTGCATGAATTTGTGCACCAGTGGGGTCCCTTGGCCTGGTCTGCGGGATGAGACCGAAACCAGCTCTCCAACATCCTGCAAGGGGTCCAAGATTGCAAGAGAGTGCAGAACAGGCTGAGGGACCCTGCCGGTGCATGATTGGGCTAGGGAGGGATGTGGGAGGTTGGCCAGCCGGGGAGAGACCATGGGAGGACTTCAGGGCATGTCCATCTCATCTCGCTCAGTCCTGATTGGCTGGACTCCAATAGCAAGCTAACCTACCGGTCAGAGCATCTGCCCCCTGGTGGTCAGTGCTTGTCATAGGAACTGGTTGACCAGTTGACTGTCTGCCCCTGGTGGACAGTGCACCTCATAGTGAGAGGTTGAGTGACCTTAGCATATCATTGGCATATTACACTTTGATTGGTGGAACAGACGAACAGACGAACAGACACAACGTATTAGGCTTTTATTATATAGGCTTGATTTCAGAGAGGAAAGGAGAGGGAAAAAGACATAGAAACATCAATGTGAGAGAACCATCGATCGGCTGCCTCCTGCACTCCCCCCACCAGAGATCGAGCCTCACAACCCAGGCATGTGCCCCTCACCAGGAATCAAAATGAGACCTCTCAGCTCATAGGCCCACATTCAAACACTAAACCAAGCTGGCCAGGTAAGTTTTCTCTCTCTTTTTTCTTTTTTTGTTCAATCCCTCTACCCCGGCAATACCACTCCACCACTAGAGCTGTCTGCCTGTACTCTATGAGTGTGTCTCTATTTTTCTTGATAGTTTAGTTGGTTCATTAGATTCCATATATGAGTGAAATCATATGGTACCTGTCTTTCTCTAACTGGCTTATTTCACTTAGCATAGTGTTCTCCAGGTCCATCCATGCTGTTACAAAGGGTAAAATTTTCTTCCCTTTCACGGCCAAGTAGTATTCCTTTCTGTAAATGTAATACAGCTTATTATTTTTAATTTCTTTATTGATTAAGTTATAACATATGTGTCCTTATCAACACATTACCCCCATCGCCCCCACTCATGCCCTCACCCCCCTGTTCTCTGTGTCCATTGATTAGGCCTATATGCATGCATATGAGTCCTTTGGTTGATCTCGTCCCCTTACCCCCAACCTCCCCTACCTTCCCTCTGAGGTTTGATGCTCTCTGATCAATGTTTCTCTGTCTCTGAATCAGTTTTTGTTCATCAGTTTATGTTGTTCATTATATTCCATAAATGAGTGAGATCATGTGATATTTATCTTTCTCTGACTGGCTTATTTCACTTAGCATGATGCTCTCCAGTTCCATCCATGCTGTTGCAAATGGTAAGAACCCCTTCTTTTTACCGCAGTGTAGTATTCCATTGTGTAGATGTACCACAGTTTTTTATTCCACTCATCTGCTGATGGCACTTAGGCTGTTTCCAAATCTTTGCTATTGTAAATTGTGCTGCTATGAACATAGGGGTGCATATATCCTTTCTAATTGATGTTTCTAGGTTCTTGGGATATATTCCTATAAGTGGGATCACTGGGTCAAATGGGAGTTCCATTTGTAGTTTTTTGGGGAAAACCCACACTGTTCTCCACAGTGGCTGCACCAGTCTGCATTCCCACCAGCAGTGCATGAGGGTTCATTTTCCTCCACATCCTCACCAGCATTTGTCGTTTGTTGATTTGTTAATGATAGCCATTCTGACAGGTGTGAGATGATACCTCATTGTTGTTTTGATTTGCATCTCTGTGATGATTAGTGACTTTGAGCATGTTTTCATATGTCTCTTGGCTCTCTGAATGTCCTCTTTTGAAAAGTGTCTATTTAGGTCCTTTGCTCATTTTTTGATTGGATTGTTTATCTTCCTTTTGTTAAGTTGTATGAGTTCCCTCTAAATGTTGGAGATTAAACCCTTATCAGTGATAACATTGGCAAATATGTTCTCCCATGCAGTGGGCTTTCTTGTTGTTTTGTTGATGGTTTCTTTTGCTGTGCAGAAGCTTTTTATTTTGATGTAGTCCCATTTGTTGATTTTCTCTTTAGTTTCCATTACCCTCAGAGATGTATCAGTGAAGAAATTGCTTCAGCATATGTCTGAGATTTTGCTGCCTGTGGCTTCCTCTGCCGGGAGCCGGTCCATCCTTGCTGTTTCAAGGGACCTGGCATATATAGCATATGGTTCTTAATATGTTTGCTCACCTTCTTGGCGCTGTGTTTTAACCAAGGTCACCTCTCCGAGAAAGGTTGAATCCCCAGGTAGGGATTTTCCCCTGAAGTTAGGGAGGGAATAAAACCTCTTAACTAAGTGCCAGGCGGGTAATTAATCATTTTAACTATGAACAATCATGCTTAAGCTACATAAACTTTACTCCCTGGAATGGAGATAAGAAACGCCCTAACCTTTGGAATAGAGATTGATAGAATTGGAATCAACTGGTATAAATACAGATGCAACAAGACAACAACAGACAGAATTCAGAAGAGAGAATTCAGAACACAGAACCTACTCAGAACTTAGAACACAGAACTCATGAGACAGAATTCAGAAGACAGAACCTACACGGAGCCTGGAGACAGAAGAACTTTGCTGGAGAGAACATGGCAATAGATCCTGGACTGAACCTGACTATAGAACATGGCAAGAGAACCTGACTAGAACCTGGCAACAGAACCTGGCTGGAGAACCTGGAGAACCTAGCTGGAGAACCTAGCAAGAGGACATGGACACAGAACTTGGCTGGAGATTGTGGCTAGAGATCCTGGCAAGGCTGCTGATCAACTGAACGCTGTCTCCGTGTCATTCCTTCTTCGCCGACTCCGTCCACACCTTTGGGGACCCCTGGACCCGCTGGGGTTGGACTCTGGCATCTGGCGCCCGAACAGGGACCCCTAGGTAAGCGCCCCGCACTCGGGACGGATAGGACTCCACCGTAGGAAGAGGGTGGATAGTCTTCGCCGACTCCGTCCACACCTTTGGGAACCCCTGGAACAGGATTCCCCTAGGTAAGCCCCCCCCCCATTGAGAACCTCCACACTCGGGACGGATAGGACTCCACCAGGGTGCTACAGAACCCCTATAGAGGATAAGTAGGGTAAGAAGGTGGATAGTACAGAACTTAGATTGAGAAGATGTGCCATACTGAGTCCAAAGAAAGAAGACTCTGTATTGATCCTTAGATTGAGAAGATGTGCCATACTGAGTCTAAAGAAAAAAGACTCTGTATTGATCTTTTAACATATGTGCTTGCTAGCAGAGGAATTAAGGTTACTCCCAGTCAGACAGAACGTTGTATACAAGAAGTATGTCCATGCTTTTCTGAGGGAGAAAAGGTAAATGTAATGGCATGGGAGAAGGTAGGCCCAAGGAGCCTTATCCTTAACCCCACTACAGCCTTTCTACCCTGGGAAAGTGCAGGATTGGCAAGCTCTCCCTGGGATGATAGATCAGGACTCAGGTAATAGCGGAAAGCGCCAATCCTACTCTTAAAATGGATATAAGAGAGCATTTGAGGTTTTTCTTTTTAAATGCTTGCTTTTAAAAAATAAAAAATGGGGAATTTGCCGGGAGCCGGCCCATCCTTGCTGTTTCAAGGGACCTGGCATATATAGCATATGGTTCTTAATATGTTTGCTCACCTTCTTGGCGCTGTGTTTTAACCAAGGTCACCTCTCCGAGAAAGGTTGAATCCCCAGGTAGGGATTTTCCCCTGAAGTTAGGGAGGGAATAAAACCTCTTAACTAAGTGCCAGGCGGGTAATTAATCATTTTAACTATGAACAATCATGCTTAAGCTACATAAACTTTACTCCCTGGAATGGAGATAAGAAACGCCCTAACCTTTGGAATAGAGATTGATAGAATTGGAATCAACTGGTATAAATACAGATGCAACAAGACAAAAACAGACAGAATTCAGAAGAGAGAATTCAGAACACAGAACCTACTCAGAACTTAGAACACAGAACTCATGAGACAGAATTCAGAAGACAGAACCTACACGGAGCCTGGAGACAGAAGAACTTTGCTGGAGAGAACATGGCAATAGATCCTGGACTGAACCTGACTATAGAACATGGCAAGAGAACCTGACTAGAACCTGGCAACAGAACCTGGCTGGAGAACCTGGAGAACCTAGCTGGAGAACCTAGCAAGAGGACATGGACACAGAACTTGGCTGGAGATTGTGGCTAGAGATCCTGGCAAGGCTGCTGATCAACTGAACGCTGTCTCCGTGTCATTCCTTCTTCGCCAACTCCGTCCACACCTTTGGGGACCCCTGGACCCGCTGGGGTTGGACTCCAGCATTCCTCTAGTATTTTTATGGTTTCCCATCTTATGTTTAAGTCCTTTATCCATTTTGAGTTTATTTTTGTGTATGGTGTAAGTTGGTGGTCTAGTTTAATTTTTTTGCATGTATCTGTCCAATTTTCCCAACGACATTTATTGAAGAGGCTGTCTTGACTCCATTGTATGTTAATGCCTCCTTTGTCAAATATTAATTGAGCATAGTGGTTCGGGTCAATTTCTGGGTTCTCTATTCTACTCCATCGACCTATATGTCTGTTCTTGTGCCAGTACCAGGCTGTTTTGAGAACAGTGGCTTTGTAATACATCTTGATATCTAGTATTAAGATCTCACCTACTTTGTTCTTCTTTCTCAGGATTACTGCATCTATTCAGGGTCTTTTTTATTCCAGATGAATTTTTGGAAAGTTCATTCTAGGTCTGTGAAATATGCCGTTTGGTATTTTAATGGGGGAGTGAATTGAATATGTAGATTTCTTTGGATGGTATGGACATATTGATGATGTTTATTCTACCCATCCATGAACATGGTATGTTCTTCCATCTGTTTGTCTTCCTCTATCTTTTTTTTGACAAAGAAAAAGTCTTTTATTTTGAACTCAAATTGAAGACAGCTTCAAAATTGTTAACACCCGAGATTTTTTTCTTCATGTTTTTTATTGATTAAGTTATTACATATGTGTCCTTATCCCCACATTACCCCCCCTCCACCGCACTCATGCCCTTACCCCCCCCCCAACCCTCCGTTGTCTGTGTCCATTGGTTAGGCCTATATGCTAGCATATAAGTCCTTTGGTTGATCTCTCCCTTTTACCCCCACCCTCCCCTACCTTTCCCTCTGAGGTTTGATGCTCTGATCGATGCTTCTCTGTCTCTAGATCTATTTTTGTTCATCAGTTTATGTTGTTCATTATATTCCATAAATGAGTGAAATCATGTGATATTTATCTTTCTCTGACTGGCTTATTTCACTTAGCATAATGCTCTTCAGTTCCATCCATGCTGTTGCAAATGATAAGAACTCCTTCTTTTTTATTGCAGCCTAGTATTCCATTGTGTAGATGACAAACAGTTTTTTATTCCACTCATCTACTGATGGGCACTTAGGCTGTTTCCAAATCTTAACTATGGTGAATTGTGCTGCTATGAACATAGGGGAGCATATATCCTTTCTAATTGATGTTTCTAGTTTCTTGGGATATATTCCTAGAAGTGGGATCACTGGGTCAAATGGGAGTTCCTTTTTTAGTTTTTTGGGGGAAAACCCACACTGTTCTCCACAGTGGCTACACCAGTCTGCATTCCCACCAACAGTGCACAAGGGTTCCTTTTTCTCCACATCCTATCCAACACTTGTTGTTTGTTGATTTTTTGATGATAGCCATTCTGACAGGTGAGAGATGGTACCTCATTGTTTTGATTTGCAACTCTCGGATGATTAGTGACTTTGAGCATGTTTTCATATATCTCTTGGCCTTTCTTCTGTCTTCTTTTGAAAAGTATCTATTTAGGTCCATTGCCCATTTTTTGATTGGGTTGTTCATTTTCCTTTTGTTAAGTTGTATAAGTTCCCACTAAATGTTGGAGATTAAACCCTTTTCAGTGATGACATTTGCAAATATGTTCTCCCATGCAGTGGGCTTTCTTGTTGTTTTGTTGATGGTTTCCTTTGCTGTGCAAAAGCTTTTTATTTTGATGTAGTCCCATTTAGTTTCCATTGCCCTAGGAGCAGCATCAGTGAAGAAATGGCTTCGGTATATGTCTGCGATTTCGCTACCTATGGATTCCTCTAGTATTTTTATGGTTTTTCATCTTATGTTTAAGTCCTTTATCCATTTTGAGGTTTTTTTGTGTGTATAGTGTATGTTGGTGGTCTAGTTTTTGGGGTTTTTATTTTTTTTTTGCATGTATCTGTCTAATTTTCCCAACACCATTTATTGAAGAGGCTGTCTTGATTCCATTGTATGTTAATGCCTCCTTTGTCAAATATTAATTGAGCATAGTGGTTTGGGTCAGTTTCTGGGTTCTCCATTCTATTCCATTGATCTATATGTCTGTTCTTGTGCCAGTACAAGGCTGTTTTGAGAACACTGACTTTGTAATACAGCTTGATATCTAGTATTGAGATCTCACCTACTTTGTTCTTCTTTCTTAGGATTGCTGCAGATGAATTTTTGGAGTTTGTTCTAGATCTGTGAAATATGCCATTTGGTATTTTAATGGGGCTTGCATTGAATCTATAGATTGCTTTGGGTAGTATGGACATCTTAATGATGTTGATTCTACCAATCCATGAAGGCGGTATGGTCTTCCATCTGTTTATGTCTTCCTCTATCTCCTTTTTCCATGTCCTGTAGTTTTCCACATATAGGTCTTTTATCTCCTTAGTCAAGTTTATTCCTAGGTATCTTAATTTCTTTGGTACAATGGTAAATGGAATTGCTTTGTTGTCTCTCTTTCTGTAAGTTCATTATTGGTGTATAGAAATGCCATAGATTTATTGGTGTTAATTTTGTATCCTGCTACATTGCCGAATTCATTTATTAAGTCTAATAGTTTTTTGATGGAGTCTTTAGGGTTTTCTATGTATAGTATCATGTCATCTGCAAATAAGGACAGTTTTCCTTCTTCTTTTCCAATTTGGATGCCTTTTATTTCTTCTTCTTGTCTAATCGCAATGGCTAGTACTTCCAGTACTATGTTAAACAGGAGTGGTGAGAGTAGGCATCCTTGTCTTGTTCCTGTTTTTAGGGAAAATGATTTTAGTTTTTGCCTATTGAGTATGATGCTGGCTGTGGGCTTGTCATACATGTCTTTTATTATGTGAGGTATGATCCTTCTATTCCCACCTTGCTGAGAGTTTTTATCAAAAATGGTGTTGGATTTTGTCAAATGCTTTTTTTCTGCGTCAATTGATATGACTATGTGGTTTTTATCTCTCAATTTGTCTATGTGATGTATCACATTTATTGATTTGTGGATATGGTACCATCCTTGCATCCCCAGGGTAAATCCTACTTGGTCATGGTGTATGATCTTTCTGATGTACTGCTGGATCCGATTTGCTAGGATTTTGTTGAGGATTTTGGCATCTATGTTCATGAGGGATATTGGCCTGTAATTCTCTTTCATTGTGTTGTCTTTACCTGGTTTTGGTATTAGGGTGATGCTGGCTTCATAGAATGAGCTTGGAAGTATTCCTTCTTCTTGAATTTTTTGGAGTAGTCTGAAGAGGATAAATTTTAGTTCTTCCTTGAATGTTTGATATATCTCCCCTGTGAAGCCGTCTGGCCCTGGCCTTTTGTTTGCAGGAAGCTTCTTAATGACTGCTTCAATTTCATTAGTAGGTTTTTTATTCTTCCTGATTGAGTTTTGGAAGGTTGTATTTTTCTAAGAATATGTCCATTTCCTCCATGTTTTCTAGTTTGTTGGAATAGAGATGTTCATAGTATTTTTTTAACAATTCTTTGTGTTTCTGGGGTCTGCTGTTATTTCGCCTGTTTCATTTCTGATTTTGTTTATTTGGGTCTTCACTCTCTGCTTCTTCGTTAGCCTGGCTTTTTTTTTTCCCCATTTCTGTTTGCCTGGATATTTTTCCATCCCTTCACTTTCAGTCTGTGTGAGACACTTGTTCTGAGGTGGGTCTCTTGTAGACAGCATATATATGGGTCATGTTTTTTTATTCATTCAGCCACTCAATGTCTTTTGATTGGAGCATTTAGTTCATTTACGTTTAAAGTTATTATTTATAGGTACCTGTTTGTAGCCATTTTATTTTTTGGCCTGTGTTCCTTCTTCCCTTTTTATTTCTTCTTTTTACAACAGTCCCTTTAGCATTTCTTGCTTTGCTGGCTTGGTAGTGATAAACACCCTTAGGCTTTTTTTTTTGTCTGTGAAGCTCCTTATTTCCCCTTCAATTTTGAATGATATCCTTGCTGGATAGAGTATTCTTTGTTTCTGTCCCTTTCTTTGCATCACTTTGTAAATTTCCTTCCATTCTTTTCTGGCCTGATTTGTTTCTGTTGAGAAATCATTTGATATTCTAATGCAGCGGTTCTCAACCTGTGGGTCGCGACCTCTTTGGGGGTCGAACGACCCTTTCACAGGGGTCGCCTAAGACCATCCTGCATATCAGATATTTACATTATGATTCATAACAGTAGCAACATTACAGTTATGAAGTAGCAACGAAAATAATTTTATGGTTGGGTCACAACATGAGGAACTGTATTTAAAGGGCCAGAAGGTTGAGAACCACTGAAATGGGAGATCCCTTGTATGTAACTTTCTGTCTCTCTCTTGCTGCCTTTAAGATTCTCTCTTTGTCTTGAACATTTCCATCATAATTATGATGTGTCTTGGTGTGGGTCTTTTCAGGTTCACCTTGTTTGGGACTCTCTGTGCTTGTGTGACTTTTTTCTTCCCCACCTCAGGGAAGTTTTCTGACTATTTCTTCAATAGGCTTTCTAACCCTTGTTTCTCTTCCTGTTGTTCTGGCACCCCTATTATTCGTATGTTGTTTGGTTCATGTTGTCCCATAGCTCCCTTAGATTCTCCTCCTGTTTTTAATTTTTTTCTCCAATTGCAGTTCAGTTTGGGTGTGTTTTGCTTCCCTGTCTTCTAATTCGCTAATTTGGTCCTCCACTTCTCCTAGTCTACTTTTGAAACTTTCCATTATGTTTTTTATTGCAGCTATATCACTCTTCATTTCTTCTTGATTCTTACATAAGTTGTTGATTGATTTTTTTCATCCACCCACTTTATGAACTATATGACCCTTATTCTGGATTCTTTTTCTAACATACTGAATGCCTCTGTTTCACGTAGCTGCCTTTCTCACGATTCCTCCTTTTCTTTGGGGGTGTCTTTGTCTACCCATTTTTTATCTCACTGAGGGATCTAGATGTTGAGTCATGCCGGGGTGCTCCTTGAGTGACAGTGGCTCCTTGGGCTATGTTTGCTCCTTGGGTGGTCATGGCAGTGGCTGCTCCTCAGTTAGCAGTGGCTCCTCTGATGGGTGCTGTTCGCAGCAGTGGTGGCTCCTCTGGCTGGTGGGGGTAGGCTTCTTGCACAACTGCTGCTCCTCAGATAGGAGTGGGCTGATCACAAGGCTGCTGCTCCTCAGATGGGGCAGTCTGTTCATGTGGCTGCTGCTCCTCGGACAGGGTGGACTGCTCACGTGGCCGCTGCTCCTTGGATCAAGGCTTGTTGTGTGCAGCTGCTCCTCCTCGGACCAGGTCGGGCTGCTCAGGTGGCTGCTGCTCCTCAAATAGGGGCAGGCTGCTCACAGAGCTGCTGCTCCTCGGCCAGGGGCAAGCTGCTCACACAGCTGCTGGTCCTCAGATAAGGGCAGGCTACTCGTATGGCTGCTGCTCTTCGGATGGGGGCAGACTGCACGAGGCTGCCACTCCTCAGTCATGGCCAGGGTGCTTGTGCGGCTGCTGCTCCTTGGATGGGGGCAGGCTTCTCACGTGGTTGCTACTACTTGGACGGGGACCTGGCCACTGACACAGCTGCTGCTCCTTGGACAGGGGCAGGCCACGTGAGGCTGCTGCTCTTCGGCCTGGGGTGGAATGCTGCTCATGTGGTTGCAGTGCCCTGAGCTAAAGTGTTGGGCCGGTTAGAAAGGAGCATGCTTTGGAATTCACAGGAGCCTGTGCCCAGGGTGGCTGGAGACTTAGTGACTGTAGGACCACAGCCGGGGTAGCAGGTCCCTGGCAGGGGTGTCTGTAGAGTCCCAGGTGTTACCTGAGGGCACCCTGGGTGGAGGTGAGGCTGGGCTCTCAGTTACAGCAGCTCTCCCCTTTGAAAAGGCAAGGCCTCTGAAGAAGAGCTGGCCTCCTGGTCCTGTTTGCAATGGTAGCAGAGGCTGCCTAGTTAGGCTAGCCCGGTTAGTCTCCCCCCAAAGGTCCTGCGTGATCTAGCTGTCTCACTCACACACCCACACACACACCCCACACGACCACACACTCCTCTTTTGCTCCCTTACTCACTCATGCTCTCTCCTTCACTGCTGCCTTCTTCCTGCCTCTGTAGTTGGGTCTGGGATGTTATTGACCTGTTCGTAGATGGAGTTCCTTTCCAGGTGTCTAGTTATGTGGCTTGCTCTCTAGCACATTGGCCAGACAGGATAAAATTCTCCTTGACAAGACACATTACAAAGGGAACAAAACACAAATGTATTCACGACACCAGTAACCCCAATATAAGTGACCACCAGAGAAAAGAGAATTAGGGGAGAGAGCTCAAATGATATCAAAGAGAGAAAAAAAAGATAGGAGAGAAAAGAAAAAGGAAAAAAAGGGAAGAAAAATGAATATATATATATATATATATATATATATATATATATATACATATATATTAGAGGCCCAGTGCCCTCAACCCGGCCTGTGCCCTCTCACAGCCTGGGACCCCTAGGGGGATGACCATCTGCTGGCTGAGGCCCGGTCCCCAGGGGATTGGGCCTAAACTGGCAATCAGACATCCCTCTGGCAGCCCGGCAGCCCTCAGGGGATGTCCACTTGCCAGCGGGGAGCCGGCCTAAGCTGCAGTCTGACATCCTTAGCGCTGCTGAGGAGGCAGGAGAGGCTTCCGCCACCACTGCTGTGCTGGCAGCCATCAGCCTGACTTGTGGCTGAGCAGAGCTCCCCCATGTGGGAGCTCACTGACCACCAGAGGGCAGCTCCTGCATTGAGCGTCTGCCCCCTGGTGGTCAGTGTGTGTCATAGTGACCAGTCATTCCCAGTCTTTCTGCTGCTAGGGTCAGTTTGCATATTACCCTTTTACTATATAGGATAGAGGCCTGGTGCACGGGTGGGGGCCAGCTGGTTTGCCCTGAAGGGTGTCCTGGATCAGGGTGGGGGTCCCGCTGGGGTGCCTGGCCAGCCTGGGTGAGGGGCTGATGGCTGTTTTCAGGCTGCCTGCACCCCCTTCAGGATGGGGGTCCCCACTGGGGTGCCTGGTCAGCCTGGATGAGGGGTTGAGGGCTGTTTTCAGGCAGGCCAAGCCTGAAACTGAAGCTCTCAGTCTCTCCTTTTTTTCTTTATTTTATATTCTGGGATTTATTTACCTTCTGTAATTGAAACTTTGTTGGGGCTCCAGCTCTGAGGCCAGCTGGCTGAAAGCAGGTACCTGGGGTTTGTTTAGCTTCTATAATTGCAACATTGTTGCATCTGGAGCTCAGAGCTGGGCCACAGCAGGCGGGGAACCTTGGCTTCCTCCATCACTGGAGCAAGCACGCCTCATGTTCCCTTCAGCTGCCTGGCTGCTGGCCGCCATCTTGGTTGGCAGTTAATTTGCTTATCACCCTGATTAGCCAATGGGAAGTGTAGCGGAGGTATGGTTAATTACCATATCTGTCTATTATTAGATAGGATACACACACACACACACACACACACACACACACACGAAGAAAACATCAGAGAACAAACAGATAAACCAAAACATACAAACACAAAATAGCCAGTAAAGAGGGTGGGGGCAGAATCTGATATACAGAAAGTAAGGTTAAGAATTGGATGAATATGGGGAGGACCTCAGTTCAGTATAGAGGAAGTAGAAAGAGGATGAGTGGAGAAGGAGAAAAAAAAGTAATAATAAAAAATTAAAGAAAAAATAATTAAAAATAGGATAACATTTAAAGTAGAACGATGGAAAAAATGTGAAAAGAAATAGAAAATAAAGAAACAAATGAAAAAAAGGAAAATAAAGCAAAAAGAGATAACAAAATAATAATAACATAAAATAAAAATGAAAAAGTGGAGTGTTGTTCCTTGGCTGGCTTAAGATCCCAGTCTTCTGTACTGTTTGCAATTTCTCAGTTTCCTGTTGCTGGGACTGAAAGCCTCTCTTTAAGCCAGTCCCTGTGGACTCTCAGGGACTAGTCAGATTTTTTTTTAATCCTTGGTACCATTAAGGGTGTATTCTGGGTGAGGGTGTATTCTGGGTGAGGGTGTATTCTGGGTGAGGGTGTATTCTGGGTGAGGGTGTATTCTGGGTGTAGCTGTATTGGTTGCCTGGAGACTGGAGGGAGGGGCTACCTCTACAGGATAAAATGGCTGCCCAGGTCCCGGGCTCAGGTAATGACTCAGCACCAGACTCACTGCCACTTCTGGACCCTCTCCTCTCCCCAGACTCCACAAATTCGCACCTTCTCCTCCACCTCAGCCATGGGTAAGTGTCCATATCTTAAAGGTCCTATGAACTAGGTTCAGTGAAGGAAAGCACAGGACACAGAGAGGGGAAAGACTGCACCTCTGCGAGCTCCTCTCCTGCTGGCAACTGTATTTTCTGGTCAGCCCTTCCGGCTACCCCCTCTGGGCTCAGTCTTTCTTGACTGTGAACTTATCTAGAATCCCCTGCCACCAGCAGTCCCATGGACCACCTTTCCACAGTCAGACACTGTGCCTGTCCCAAGGGATGCATCTCTGTGCCATGCGGTTTCCCTCTGACCTTCTGGGCTCAGAGGTCTGGCAGATCTCTCCTGCCCAGATCCTTGATTTTACCTTTCTCCAGAGTCCTCTGCCATTCCCAGCTACAAATTGTCTCACCAGCTGAGTCTTCTTCACCAATTCAGGGTGGGTGTTATTCATTTCAGCTGCTCATTCTATCTGCTCCAGAACAAGGCTCGGACACTTCTGCCTATTTTGCAGCGATTTTGTCCTCCCCTGTTCTTAGCTTTTTCTAACTGACTTATTTCACTTAGCATAATGTTCTCAAAGTCCATCCATGTTGTTGCAAATAGCAGTATTTCATCCCTTCTTATGGCTGAGTAGTATTCTATTATGTATATGTACCACATCTTTAGTCAGCCCTCTATTGCAGGGCACTTTGATTGTTTCCATGTCTTGGCCACCATGTTTAATGCTGCAATGAACATATGGTGCATATATCTTTGTGAATATGTGTTTTTGAGTTTTTCAGGTATATCCAGGAGAGGATTTACTGGGTAGTATGATAGCTCCATTCTTAATTTTTTGAGGAATTGCCAGACTGCTTTCCACAGTGGTTGTACCAGTCTACATTCCCACCAGCAGTGAATGAGGGTTCCCTTTTTTCCAAAATCTCTCCAACACTATTGTTTGTCTTGTTGATCATAGTAACTCTAACAGGTGTGAGGTGGTATCTCATTGTAGTTTTGATTTGCATTTCCCTAATTGCTGGTGAGGGTGAACATCTTTTCATATATCTATTGGCTATTCGCATGACTTCTTGGGAGAGGTGTATTTTGGGGGACTCTGTCCACTTTTTGATTGAGTTGTTTGTTTGGTGTTGCATTTTATGAGTTTTTTTTTTATATATTTTGGAAATTAAATCTTTGTCAGAGCTACTGTTTGTAAATATCATCTCCCTTCTGGTTGGCTGCTTTTTCTGTTTTGTGGTCAGTTTCTTTTGCTGTGCAGAAGTTTTTTAGTTTGATATAGTCCTGTTCACTTATTTTTGCCTTTACTTCCCTTGCCTTTGGGGTCAAGTTTATAAAATAGGAGATGGCAGCGATATAGGCAGATGCGTCCCAGGTCGTGTCCCGGAGCAAATGGAGCGAGCAGCTGAAGCTAGTAACACTCACACCGAATTGGCGAAATTGCTCAGCTGGTGAGAGGGTTTGCAGCCGGGAAGAGCAGTACTCCCCTGGAAAGGTAAAAAAAAAAACAAACAGGGATTTGGGCAGGAAAGTTTGCCAGACCTCTGAGCCCAGAGACTCGGAGGGAGACCGCGTGGCAGACAGCCGCGTCCCTTGGGACAGGCACAGCCCCTGACGGGGAAAGGAGAACCACGGGATTCCTGGCGCTGCCAGGGAAATTGAGAGCTGGGTTCTGTGATCACGGAGGACTGAGCCTAAAGGGGGCAGCCTGAAGAGCTGACCTGACCATGCAGTCCCGGTAAGAGAAGAAGCTTACAGAAACCAAGCCTTCCCTGTTTCCGCGGCCGGCATTTGTTTGTTTGTTTTCACTGAATCCTGTTCATGGGACATTTCGGATACAGACACTCACCTGTGCTGAAGAGAGGGAGAGTGTGCTGAGGAGTGGAATCTGGGGAGAGACTGGGGAAAGAGGGGGAGCCGGGAGAGGTGGTAGTGAATTGAGTGCTGAGACACCCCTGAGCCCAGGACTGGGGCAGCCACCCTCTCCGGAGAGTGAGACTCCTCCCCCCAGCCCCCAGGCAAGGAGCACAGCCACACCCAGATTCCACCCTGTACGAGATCAAGGATTAAGATAACCTGATCAGTCCCTGGGAGTTAACAGGGTCTGGCCTATAGGGGGATTTTCAATCCCAGCAACAACATAGCGCCGGTAACTAACTATTACGCAGTCAGCTCTGGGCAGTGAACTTCCACTGGACAGAGAGGCCCTGTAGCCTCAGAGGCCAACCCCAGAACACTGCCACCCAGAGGCTGACCCACAAACTGACTCTTTGCTAAACACAAAATAAGGCAGTCTGGGAAATAAATGCGGCATGCTTTAACATAAGGACTGTGGTTTACAACACAGAGGAACAGTATATCGCAGGGAAACTCAACACTCTCCTGAATACCTGGAAGGTCTAAGGCGAGCCACACTGAAGAATAGAAGAAACGAAGGACCCTCACTACTGCAATTTTTTTTTCTTTTTTCACTTTTTAACTAAGAAACCAATTTTTTTTCTTTTTTTTTCTGTTCTTTTTTTTTCTTTTCTTCTTTTTCCATCACCTGATTTTACCCTTTTAATTACTACCTTCTTATTTTTAACCAGTATTATTACTGCTACCATTTTACCATTTTTTAAAGTGCCATTTTATTTTCTCTTTATTTTATTTTGGGATTAGTGTTCACCATTCTATTTTCATCGTTACATTATTGGTTGTTTCTAGTTTGCATTCATATCCAGGGAGATGTTGCTGGAATTTGTTGGGATTAATGGCTGTTCTATAGGAGTATTCTCCTCATATAAAAAGTCTCTTCCCCTCTTCCACTTCATTCTCTCTTTTCGCTCTTTTTTTTTTTCTTTTCTTTTCTCGCTTTTATTTTCTCCCCTCCTTTTTCCCAATTTCATTTTTGCACTCCCTTTTTTTGGTCCCTACATTTCTTTTCCTTTTTCTCTTTTATCTTTTTCTCTTCCTTCTTCCTTATCCCCTAATTCTCTTAATTCAGGTGGTCACCTTTAATTGGGGTTATTAATATCGTGAATATATTTGTGTATAGTGCCTGGTACGTGGTGCCTTGTTGTGTTGTATTTTGTGCCTTTAAATCAACGCAGCAGATCCAAGCAACAGCAACCTCCTGAGCACCACATCCTCTGCTGAGGAACAGCAGCTGTACGTGAAACCTCGCCCCACCAGCCAGAAGAGCCACCACAGCTGTGAACAGCACCCACCAGAGCAGCTGCTGACAGCTGAAGAGCAGCTGCTACCGCAACCGCCTGAAGAGCAACCACAGACCAAGGAGTCACTGCCACCAAGGGAGCAAACAATGAACAACTCAACGTCTAGATATGTCAGTGAGATCAAACATGGGTAGACAAAGAAACCCCCAAAGGAAAGAGAAGGAGGACTCTCCAGAAAAGCAGCTAAGTAATACAGAGGCATGCAACATGACAGATAAAGAATTCAGAATAAGGATCCTAGAGTGCATAAACCAGATGGAGGAAAAAATCGACAACCTCTGCAAGAAGCAAGAAGAAACAGATGAAAAAATCGATAACATATGGAAGAAGCTAGAAGAAACAGATGAAAAAATCAACAACCTAAGTAAGACCCAAGAAGAAATGATGAGTGATATAGCTGCAATGAAAAACTCCATTGAAAGTATCAACAGTAGACTAGGAGAAGCGGAGGACCGAATTAGTGAATTAGAAGACAAGGAAGCAAAACACACCCAAAATGTACTGCAATTGGAGAAAAAAATTAAAAGACAGGAGGAGAGCCTAAGGGAGCTTTGGGACAACATGAAACGAAACAACATACGAATAATAGGAGTACCAGAACAACAGAAGGATGAACAAGGATTAGAAAACTTACTCGAAGAAATAATATCAGAAAACTTTCCTGAGGTGGGGAAGAAAAAAGTCACACAAGCCCAGAGAGTCCCAAACAAGGTGAACCCTAAAAGACCCACACCAAGACACATCATAATCACCATGGCAAATGTTCAGGACAAAGAGAGAATCTTACAGGCTGCAAGAGAGAGACGGAAAGTTACATACAAGGGATCTCCCATTAGATTGTCAAATGACTTCTCAACAGAAACACATCAGGCCAGAAAAGAATGGACTGAAATTTACAAAGTTATGCAAAGCAAAGGACTGAATCCAAGAATACTCTATCCAGCAAGGCTATCATTAAAACTTGAAGGGGAAATAAGAAGCTTCACAGACAAAAAAAGGCTAAGGGAGTTTGTCACCACCAAGCCAGCAATGCAAGGAATGCTAAAGGGACTGGTATAAAAATAAGAAATAAAAAGCTCAGAAAGAAAACAGCCACACAAAAAAAGAAATGGCTACACACAAGTACCTTTCAATAATAACTTTAAACGTAAATGGACTAAATGCTCCAACCAAAAGACATCGAGTGGCTGAATGGATAAAAAAACATGACCCATACATCTGCTGTCTACAAGAAACCCACCTCATTAGAAGGGACTCACACAGACTGAAAGTGAAAGGATGGAAAAATATCTTTCAGGCAAATGGAAAGGAAAAGAAAGCTGGGGTAGCAATACTTATATCGGACAAAATAGACCTCAAAGTGAAGGCCATAACAAGAGATAAGGAAGGCCACTTCATAATACTAAAGGGATCAATACAACAAGAAGATATAACCCTGGTAAACATATATGCACCCAATGTAGGAGCACCCAAATTCATAAAAAAAACTCCTGGAAGATATCAAAGGAGAGATCGACAACAATACAATCATAGTAGGGGACTTTAATACACCATTGACAGCACTGGATAAGTCCTATAGACAAACAACCAGCAAAGATACAGCAATCCTAAATGACTCACTAGATCAGATGGACTTAATAGACATCTTCAGAACACTTCACCCCAAAGCCAGAGAATATACGTTCTTCTCAGGTGCTCATGGGACATCTTCAAAAATAGACCACATATTGGGTCACAAGCAAAGTATCCCCAAATTCAAGAAGATTGAAATCATAAAAAGCGTCTTCGCAGACCACGATGGCATAATATTAGAAATAAACTACAATAAAAACAACCCAAAATACTCAAACACCTGGAAGCTGAATAGCATGCTATTAAATATTGATTGGGTTACCAATGAGATCAAAGAAGAAATTAAAAACATCCTGGAAACTAATGACAATGAAAACACAACAATCCAAAACCTGTGGGACACATTGAAAGCAGTCCTGAGAGGGAAGTTTATAGCTCTACAGGCCTATCTCAAAAAACAAGAAAAAATGGTAGTAAATCATCTAACTCTACAACTCAAAGAATTAGAAAGAGAGCAACAAGAAAACCCCAGAGTGAGCAGAAGGAAGGAGATAATAAAGATTAGAGCAGAAATAAATGACATAGAGACCAAAGAAACAATACAGAAAATCAATGAAACCAAGAGCTGGTTCTTTGAAAGGATAAACAAGATTGATAAACCTCTAGCCAGACTCACCAAGAAGCAGAGAGAGAGGACCCAAATAAATAAAATCAGAAACGATAGAGGCGAAATAACAACAGACCCCACAGAAATACAAATGATTGTTAAAAAATACTATGGACAGCTCTACTCCAACAAACTAGACAACCTGGAGGAAATGGACAAATTCCTAGAAAAATACAACATTCCAAAACTCAATCAGGAAGAATCTAAAAATCTCAACAGGCCAATAACTATGGAAGAAATTGAAGCAGTCATCAAAAAGCTTCCATCAAACAAAAGCCCAGGACCAGACGGCTTCACAGGGGAGTTTTACCAAACATTCCAGGAAGAACTAAAACCTATCCTCCTCAGACTACTACAAAAAATTCAAGAGGAAGGAACACTTCCAAGCTCATTCTATGAAGCCAGCATCACCCTAATACCAAAACCAGGTAAAGACAACACAATGAAAGAGAATTACAGGCCAATATCCCTCATGAACATAGATGCCAAAATCCTCAACAAAATCTTAGCAAATCGGATCCAGCAGTACATCAGAAAGATCATACATCATGACCAAGTAGGATTTATCCCAGGGATGCAAGGATGGTACAATATCCGCAAATCAATAAATGTGATACATCACGTAAACAAATTGAAAGAAAAAAACCACATGGTCATATCAATTGATGCAGAAAAAGCATTTGACAAAATTCAACACCCATTTTTGATAAAAACTCTCAGCAAGGTGGGAGTAGAAGGATCATACCTCAACATAATAAAAGCCATATATGACAGGCCCACAGCCAACATCATACTCAACGGACAAAAACTAACACCATTTCCCCTAAGAACAGGAACAAGACAGGGATGCCCCCTCTCACCACTCCTGTTCACATAGTACTGGAACTATTAGCCATCGCAATTCGGCAAGAAGAAGAAATAAAAGGCATCCAAATTGGAAAAGAGGAAGTAAAACTGTCCTTATTTGCAGACGACATGATATTATACATACAAAACCCTAGAGATTCCATCAAAAAGCTACAAGACTTAATACATGAATTTGGCAATGTAGCAGGATACAAAATTAACCCCAAAAAATCTTAGGCATTTCTATACACCAATAGTGAACTTTCAGAAAGAGAGATTATAAAAACAATCCCGTTTACCATTGCACCAAAAAAATTCAGCTACCTAGGAATAAACTTAACGAAAGAGGTAAAAGACCTCTATTCAGAAAACTACAGGACGTTGAAAAAAGACATAGAGGAAGACATAAACAGATGGAAGAACATACCGTGTTCATGGATTGGTAGAATCAACATCATTAAAATGTCCATACTACCCAAAGCAATCTATAAATTCAACGCACTTCCCATTAAAATACCAACAGCATACTTCAGAGATCTAGAACGAACTTTCCAAAAATTCATCTGGAATAAAAGAAGACCCCGAATAGCTGCAGCAATCCTGAAAAAGAACATAGTAGGTGGGATCTCAATACCAGATATCAAGTTGCATTACAAAGCCACTGTTCTCAAAACTGCTTGGTACTGGCACAAGAATAGGCATATAGATCAATGGAATAGCATAGAGAGCCCAGAAATTGGCCCGAACCAATATGCTCAATTAATATTTGACAAAGGAGGCAAGAACATACAATAGAGCCAAGATAGTCTCTTCAATAAATGGTGTTGGGAAAATTGGACAGATATATGCAAGAAAATGAAACTAGACCACCAACTTACACCATACACAAAAATAAACTCAAAATGGATAAAGGACTTAAATGTACGACAGGAAACCATAAAAATTCTAGAAGAATCCAAAGGCAACAAAATCTCAGACATATGCCGAAGCAATTTCTTCACTGATACAGCTCCTAGGGCACTTGAAACTAAAGAAAAAATGAACAAATGGGACTACATCAAAATAAAAAGCTTCTGCACAGCAAAAGAAACCATCAACAAAACAACGAGAAAACCCACTGTGTGGGAAAACATATTTGCCAATGACATATCTGATAAGGGTCTAATCTCCAAAATTTATAGGGAACTCATACAACTTAACAAAAGGAAGATAAACAATCCAATCAAAAAATGGGCAAAGGACCTAAATAGACACCTTTCAAAAGAGGACATTCAGAAAGCCAAGAGACATATGAAAACATGCTCAAAGTCACTAATCATCCGAGAGATGCAAATCAAAACAGCAATGAGGTACCATCTCACACCAGTCAGACTGGCTTTCATCAACAAATCAACAAACGACAAGTGCTGGAGAGGATGTGGAGAAAAAGGAACACTTGTGCACTGCTGGTGGGAATGCAGACTGGTGCAGCCACTATGGAAGACAGTATGGAGTTTCCTTAAAAAACTGAAAATGGAACTCCCATTTGACCCTGTGATCCCACTTCTAGGAATATATCCCAAGAAACCAGAAACATCAATCAGAAAGGATATATGCACCCCTATGTTCATAGCAGCACAATTCACCAAAGCTAAGACCTGGAAACAGCCTAAGTGCCCATCAGTAGATGAATGGATTAGAAAACTGTGGTACATCTACACGATGGAATACTATGCTGCTGTAAAAAGGAAGGAACTCTTACCATTTGCAACATCATGGATGGAACTGGAGAGCATTATGCTAAGTGAAATAAGCCAGTCAATAAAGGAAAAATACCACATGATCTCACTCATTCATGGACAATAGAGACCATTATAAACTTTTGAACAATAATAGATACAGAGGCAGACCTGCCTCAAACAGATTGTCAAACTGCAGCGGGAAGGCCAGGGAGGGTTGGGGGGCAGGAAGTAGGGGGGTAAGAGATCAACTAAAGGACTTGTATGCATGCATATAAGCATAACCAATGGACATAAGACACTGGGTGATAGGGGAGGCTAGGGGACTGTCTAGGGCGGGGGGATAAAATGGATACATATGTAATACCCTTTGTAATACTTTAAGCAATAAAAAAAAAAGTTTATAAAATATTTTCTAAGACCAAGGTCCCTAAGTTTGGTACCTATATTTTCTTCTGTGTAACTTATTGTTTTAGGTCTTATATTTAGGTCTTTGATCATTTTGAATTAATTTTTGTACATGGGGACAAACTAATCCAGTTTCATTCTTTTGGATGTGGCTTTCCAGTTTTCCCATCACTATTTATTTATTTATTTATTTATTTATTTATTTATTTATTTATTTATTTATTTATTTAAAAAGATAATATTTTCAATATTTTTAAACCAATAAAGATGCTTGTTTAGGATTCAGATCAGTAGTCGCTAATTGGGTAAATATTAAAGACTTATATTCAAGTGCTTGAAGGATTACTGCACAGAAATTTGGTACTAAAAATCTTTGCTCAGATGCATCTTGGGCTCATTAAAGATGAGATGATGTAGGAACCAATAGTGACATTTAAATCCCAATCACTCTCAAGATAGTCTAAAATATAAAGCTGTGAAGACATTCCACAAGTGAGGTTATTGACACCAAAAAATGGTATTGAGGAAAAAAAAGACCTCATACAATCTGCTGGCATTTCATACCAATCATTGAAGGAGGTAGTAATATAAAGAGTTGGAATCTCTACTACAAAAAATTCAAGAGGAAGGAACACTTCCAACCTCATTCTATGAAGCCAGCATCACCCTAATACCAAAACCAGGTAAAGACAACACAATGAAAGAGAATTACAGGCCAATATCCCTCATGAACATAGATGCCAAAATCCTCAACAAAATCTTAGCAAATCAGATCCAGCAGTACATCAGAAAGCTCATACACCATGACCAAGTAGGATTTATCCTGGGGATGCAAGGATGGTACAATATCCTCAAATCAATAAACGTGATACATCACATAAAAAAATTGAAAGATAAAAACCACATGGTCATATCAATTGAGGCAGAAAAAGCATTTGACAAAACTCAACACCCATTTTTGATAAAAACTCTCAGCAAGGCGGGAGTAGAAGGATCATACCTCAACATAATAAAAGCCATATATGACAGGCCCACAGCCGACATCATACTCAATGGACAAAAACTAACACCATTTCCCCTAAGAACAGGAACAAGACAAGGATGCCCACTCTCACCACTCCTGTTCAACACAGTACTGGAAGTATTAGCCATTGCAATTAGACAAGAAGAAGAAATAAAAGGCATCCAAATTGGAAAAGAAGAAGTAAAACTGTCCTTATTTGCAGACGACATGATATTATACATACAAAACCCTAGAGACTCCATCAAAAAGCTACTAGACTTAATACATGAATTTGGCAATGTAGCAGGATACAAAATTAACCCCAAAAAATCTGAGGCATTTCTATACACCAATAGTGAACTTTCAGAAAGAGAGATTATAAAAACAATCCCGTTTACCATCGCACCAAAAGAATTAAGCTACCTAGGAATAAACTTAACTAAAGAGGTAAAAGACCTCTACTCAGAAAACTATAAGACGTTGAAAAAAAGAGATAGAGGAAGACATAAACAGATGGAAGAACATACCATGTTCATGGATTGGTAGAATCAACATCATTAAATGTCCATACTACCCAAAGCAATCTATAAATTCAACGCACTTCCCATTAAAATACCAATGGCATATTTCACAGACCTAGAACGAACTCTCCAAAAATTCATCTGGAATAAAAAACGACCCCGAATAGCTGCAGTAATCCTACACTTGATCTTAGCCAAAAGGCCGAGAAGCGATAGCTGCAGTAATCCTGAGAAAGAACAAAGTAGGTGGGCTCTCAATACCAGATAGCAAGATGTATTACAAAGCCACTGTTCTCAAAACTGCCTGGTACTGGCACAAGAACAGACATATAGATCAATGGAATAGAATAGAGAGCTCAGAAATCAGCCCGAACCAATATGCTCAATTAATATTTGACAGAGGAGGCAAGAACATACAATGGAGCCAAGACAGTCTCTTCATTAAATGGTGTTGGGAAAATTGGACAGATATATGCAAGAAAATGAAACTAGACCACCAACATACACCATACGCAAGAATAAACTCAAGATGGATAAAGGACTTAAATGTACGACGGGAAAAAATTCTTGAAGAGGATGTGGAGAAAAAGCAACAAAATCTCAGACATATGCTGAAGCAATTTCTTCACTAATACAGCTCCTAGGGCACTTGAAACTAAAGAGAAAATGAACAAATGGGACTACATCAAAATAAAAAGCTTCTGCACAGCAAAAGAAACCATCAACAAAACAACATAAAAGCCCACTGTGTTGGAAAACATATTTGCCAATGTCATATCTGATAAGGGCCTAATCTCCAAAATTTATAGGGAACTCATACAACTTAACAAAAGGAAGATAAACAATCCAATCAAAAAATGGGCAAAGGATCTAAATAGACACCTCTCAAAAGAGGACATTCAGAAAGCCAAGAGACATATGAAAACATGCTCAAAGTCACTAATCATCTGAGAGATGCAAATCAAAACAACAATGAGGTACCATCTCACACCAGTCAGACTGGCTATCATCAACAAATCAACAAACGACAAGTGCTGGAGAGGATGTGGAGAAAAAGGAACACTTGTGCATTGCTGGTGGGAATGCAAACTGGTGCAGCCACTATGGAAGACATTATGGAGCTTCCTCAAAAAACTAAAAATGGAACTCCCATTTGAGCCTGTGATTCCACTTCTAGGAATATATCCCAAGAAACCAGAAACACCAGTCAGAACGGATATGTGCACCCATATGTTCATAGCAGCACAATTCACTATAGCTAAGATCTGGAAACAGCCTAAGTGCCCATCAGTAGATGAATGGATAAGAAAACTGTGGTACATCTACACGATGGAATACTATGCCTCTGTAAAAAAGAAGGAACTCTTACCATTTGCAATGGCATGGATGGAACTGGAGAGCATTATGCTAAGTGAAATAAGCCAGTCAATGAAGGAAAAATACCACATGATCTCACTCATTCAGGGATAATAAAGGCCATTATAAACTTATGAACTATAATAGATACAGAGGCAGAATTGCCTCAAACTGATTGTCAAACTGCAGCATGAAGGTCAGGGAGGGTTGAGGGGGCAGGAGGGAGGGGGGTAAGAGATCAACCGAAGGATTTGTATACATGCATATAAGCATAACCAATGGACATAAGACACTGGGGGGTAGGGGAGGCCAGGGGATTGTCAAGGGAGGGGAAGAAAAAGGACACATATGTAATACCCTTTGTAATACTTTAAGCAATAAAACAATTAAAAAAAAGAGTTGGAATCAAAATATAAGGTCAGCACTAACTGTAAACATTTCTAAAGCAATTTATGTAATTCTATAAATCATAATGTAGTAAAAAAACAATTAGAACTCATACAAAAGCAGATTTTCTTTAAAAATGGGAATATTTAGTAAATTTACTCAAGTGAAGCTTAAATGATACAAAACTGAAAATATTAGAACTCTATATACAAGAGAAAGTGAATATAAATTAGCCAACTCTATGAACATTTTCAGCTAAGCACTACCACAAATACATATTTACCTCTTTCTTTTATATAGGAATAACACATACATGACATGAAGATTCTGGCAAAAAAATTTCAGAGATATTAAAAATATTCTCAAGTTTTAAAGATGGTGTAAAATAAGTTTTAACAACATTTCACATGAATGGAAACCCCTGATTTAATTCCACAATTTTCATGCCAGAAGCATGGTTGGTTTTACTTTTGTAAAAAGCATATCTTGGTATCATATACATTGGCTTATTAATAATTAAGGCATTTTGTTTACACAGTATCTCAGTGTGGAAAAAATTTAATATTAATTATTTGCCGATGTTTTAAACTTTCAAAGTATTTCAACATAAGAAAATAGCTGCACACATTTGAGTGTTTTCTTATAAAACACAATCTCAAAAAAAGTAATGATAATTGGTCTTTGCTTTTCCTAGTAATAAGTTTTGTCTTATTTTTTTACATAGTATAAAATATATTCTTATGAAAGATTGCATTAAGATCCAGTAGTTCTTCAAAGTTCAAGTAACCACATAAATCCCAAATGCATCAAAGGTGAACAATCTTCATAGTGCACTTTCACCTTATTAAAGTTGAACCCAGCAAAATTTATTGAAGAGACTATCTTTACTCCATTGTGTGTTTCTGGCTCCTTTGTCAAAAATTATCCATCTATATAAATGTGATTTTATAGCTGGGTTGTCTATTCTGTTCCATTGATCTGTGTGTCTGTTTCTCTGCCAATACTATGCTGTTTTGATTATCGTAGCTCTGTAGTATAATTTGAAGTCAGGGAGTGTGATACTTCCAGCTTGGTTCTTTTTTCTCAGGATTGTTTTGGCTATTCGGGATCTTTTGTGGTTCCATACAAATTTAATGATTTCTCATTCTATTTCTTTTTTAAAAATGACATTGGGATTTCAATGGGGATTGCATTAAAACTGTCTAATGCTTTGGATAATATGGCCATTTTAACTGTGTTGATTTTTCCAATTCATGAACACATGATATTTTTCCATTTTGTTGTGTCTTTTAAAATCTCTTTTAATAATATTTTGTAATTTTCAGTATATAGAACTTTCATATTCTTTGTTAAGTTTATTCCTAGGTATTTTATTCTTTTGGTTGCAATTGCAAAAGGAATTGTTTCGTGTGTGGTTTTTTTTTTTTCATTTCTTTTTCTGAAGTTTTGTTGTTAATTAGTATACAGGAAGGCAATGGATTTTAGTACATTGATTTTGTATCCTGCAACTTAACTGTATTTGTTTATTGTTTCTAATAGTTTTTTGGTGAGTCTTTAGGATTTTCTATATACAAAATCACGTCGTCTGCAAAAAATGACAGTTTTATTGCTTCCTTCCCTATTTGGATGCCTTTTATTTCTTTCTCTTGGATTATTGTTCTGGCTAGAATTTCCAGAACTATGTTGAGTAAGAGTGGTGAGAGTTGACATCCTCGTCTTGTTCCTGATATTAGAGCAGTGATGGTGAACCTATGACACGCATGTCAGAGGTGACACGTGAACTCATTTTTTTGGTTGATTTTTTCTTTGTTAAATGGCATTTAAATATAAAAAATAAATATCAAAAATATAAATCTTTGTTTTACTATGGTTGCAAATATCAAAAAATTTCTTTTTTTTTTATTGGTTAAAGTATTACAAAGGGTATTACATATGTATCCATTTTATCCCCCCGCCCTAGACAGTCCCCTAGCCTCCCCTATCACCCAGTGTCTTATGTCCATTGGTTATGCTTATATGCATGCATACAAGTCCTTTAGTTGACCTCTTACCCCCCTACCTCCTGCCCCCCAACCCTCCCCGGCCTTCCCGCTGCAGTTTGACAATCTGTTTGAGGCAGCTCTGCCTCTGTATCTATTATTGTTCAAAAGTTTATAATGGTCTCTATTGTCCATGAATGAGTGAGATCATGTGGTATTTTTCCTTTATTGACTGGTTTATTTCACTTAGCATAATGCTCTCCAGTTCCATCCATGACGTTGCAAATGGTAAGAGTTCCTTCCTTTTTACAGCAGCATAGTATTCCATCGTGTAGATGTACCACAGTTTTCTAATCCATTCATCTACTGATGGGCACTTAGGCTGTTTCCAGATCTTAGCTATGGTGAATTGTGCTGCTATGAACATAGGGGTGCATATATCCTTTCTGATTGGTGTTTCTGGTTTCTTGGGATATATTCCTAGAAGTGGGATCACAGGGTCAAATGGGAGTTCCATTTTCAGTTTTTTAAGGAAACTCCATACTGTCTTCCATAGTGGCTGCACCAGTCTGCATTCCCACCAGCAGTGCACAAGTGTTCCTTTTT
Source organism: Myotis daubentonii (assembly GCF_963259705.1). Taxonomy (NCBI): domain Eukaryota; kingdom Metazoa; phylum Chordata; class Mammalia; order Chiroptera; family Vespertilionidae; genus Myotis; species Myotis daubentonii. Next base: position 87,936,704 of record NC_081861.1, on the reverse strand, counting down.
CTCCACATCCTCTCCAGCACTTGTCGTTTGTTGATTTGTTGATGCTAGCCAGTCTGACCGGTGTGAGATGGTACCTCATTGCTGTTTTGATTTGCATCTCTCGGATGATTAGTGACTTTGAGCATGTTTTCATATGTCTCTTGGCTTTCTGAATGTCCTCTTTTGAAAGGTGTCTATTTAGGTCCTTTGCCCATTTTTTGATTGGATTGTTTATCTTCCTTTTGTTAAGTTGTATGAGTTCCCTATAAATTTTGGAGATTAGGCCCTTATCAGATATGTCATTGGCAAATATGTTTTCCCACACAGTGGGTTTTCTCGTTGTTTTGTTGATGGTTTCTTTTGCTGTGCAGAAGCTTTTTATTTTGATGTAGTCCCATTTGTTCATTTTTTCTTTAGTTTCAAGTGCCCTAGGAGCTGTATCAGTGAAGAAATTGCTTCGGCATATGTCTGAGATTTTGTTGCCTTTGGATTCTTCTAGAATTTTTATGGTTTCCTGTCGTACATTTAAGTCCTTTATCCATTTTGAGTTTATTTTTGTGTATGGTGTAAGTTGGTGGTCTAGTTTCAATTTTTTGCATATATCTGTCCAATTTTCCCAACACCATTTATTTATTTTTTTAAAAAATTTTTTTTTATTTTTATTTTATTTTTTATTGCTTAAAGTATTACAAAGGGTATTACATATGTATCCATTTTATCCCCCCGCCCTAGACAGTCCCCTAGCCTCCCCTATCACCCAGTGTCTTATGTCCATTGGTTATGCTTATATGCATGCATACAAGTCCTTTAGTTGATCTCTTACCCCCCTACCTCCTGCCCCCCAACCCTCCCTGGCCTTCCCGCTGCAGTTTGACAATCTGTTTGAGGCAGCTCTGCCTCTGTATCTATTATTGTTCAAAAGTTTATAATGGTCTCTATTGTCCATGAATGAGTGAGATCATGTGGTATTTTTCCTTTATTGACTGGCTTATTTCACTTAGCATAATGCTCTCCAGTTCCATCCATGACGTTGCAAATGGTAAGAGTTCCTTCCTTTTTACAGCAGCATAGTATTCCATCGTGTAGATGTACCACAGTTTTCTAATCCATTCATCTACTGATGGGCACTTAGGCTGTTTCCAGATCTTAGCTATGGTGAATTGTGCTGCTATGAACATAGGGGTGCATATATCCTTTCTGATTGATGTTTCTGGTTTCTTGGGATATATTCCTAGAAGTGGGATCACAGGGTCAAATGGGAGTTCCATTTTCAGTTTTTTAAGGAAACTCCATACTGTCTTCCATAGTGGCTGCACCAGTCTGCATTCCCACCAGCAGTGCACAAGTGTTCCTTTTTCTCCACATCCTCTCCAGCACTTGTCGTTTGTTGATTTGTTGATGCTAGCCAGTCTGACCGGTGTGAGATGGTACCTCATTGCTGTTTTGATTTGCATCTCTCGGATGATTAGTGACTTTGAGCATGTTTTCATATGTCTCTTGGCTTTCTGAATGTCCTCTTTTGAAAGGTGTCTATTTAGGTCCTTTGCCCATTTTTTGATTGGATTGTTTATCTTCCTTTTGTTAAGTTGTATGAGTTCCCTATAAATTTTGGAGATTAGGCCCTTATCAGATATGTCATTGGCAAATATGTTTTCCCACACAGTGGGTTTTCTCGTTGTTTTGTTGATGGTTTCTTTTGCTGTGCAGAAGCTTTTTATTTTGATGTAGTCCCATTTGTTCATTTTTTCTTTAGTTTCAAGTGCCCTAGGAGCTGTATCAGTGAAGAAATTGCTTCGGCATATGTCTGAGATTTTGTTGCCTTTGGATTCTTCTAGAATTTTTATGGTTTCCTGTCGTACATTTAAGTCCTTTATCCATTTTGAGTTTATTTTTGTGTATGGTGTAAGTTGGTGGTCTAGTTTCAATTTTTTGCATATATCTGTCCAATTTTCCCAACACCATTTATTTATTTTTTTAAAAAATTTTTTTTTATTTTTATTTTATTTTTTATTGCTTAAAGTATTACAAAGGGTATTACATATGTATCCATTTTATCCCCCCGCCCTAGACAGTCCCCTAGCCTCCCCTATCACCCAGTGTCTTATGTCCATTGGTTATGCTTATATGCATGCATACAAGTCCTTTAGTTGATCTCTTACCCCCCTACCTCCTGCCCCCCAACCCTCCCTGGCCTTCCCGCTGCAGTTTGACAATCTGTTTGAGGCAGCTCTGCCTCTGTATCTATTATTGTTCAAAAGTTTATAATGGTCTCTATTGTCCATGAATGAGTGAGATCATGTGGTATTTTTCCTTTATTGACTGGCTTATTTCACTTAGCATAATGCTCTCCAGTTCCATCCATGACGTTGCAAATGGTAAGAGTTCCTTCCTTTTTACAGCAGCATAGTATTCCATCGTGTAGATGTACCACAGTTTTCTAATCCATTCATCTACTGATGGGCACTTAGGCTGTTTCCAGATCTTAGCTATGGTGAATTGTGCTGCTATGAACATAGGGGTGCATATATCCTTTCTGATTGATGTTTCTGGTTTCTTGGGATATATTCCTAGAAGTGGGATCACAGGGTCAAATGGGAGTTCCATTTTCAGTTTTTTAAGGAAACTCCATACTGTCTTCCATAGTGGCTGCACCAGTCTGCATTCCCACCAGCAGTGCACAAGTGTTCCTTTTTCTCCACATCCTCTCCAGCACTTGTCGTTTGTTGATTTGTTGATGCTAGCCAGTCTGACCGGTGTGAGATGGTACCTCATTGCTGTTTTGATTTGCATCTCTCGGATGATTAGTGACTTTGAGCATGTTTTCATATGTCTCTTGGCTTTCTGAATGTCCTCTTTTGAAAGGTGTCTATTTAGGTCCTTTGCCCATTTTTTGATTGGATTGTTTATCTTCCTTTTGTTAAGTTGTATGAGTTCCCTATAAATTTTGGAGATTAGGCCCTTATCAGATATGTCATTGGCAAATATGTTTTCCCACACAGTGGGTTTTCTCGTTGTTTTGTTGATGGTTTCTTTTGCTGTGCAGAAGCTTTTTATTTTGATGTAGTCCCATTTGTTCATTTTTTCTTTAGTTTCAAGTGCCCTAGGAGCTGTATCAGTGAAGAAATTGCTTCGGCATATGTCTGAGATTTTGTTGCCTTTGGATTCTTCTAGAATTTTTATGGTTTCCTGTCGTACATTTAAGTCCTTTATCCATTTTGAGTTTATTTTTGTGTATGGTGTAAGTTGGTGGTCTAGTTTCAATTTTTTGCATATATCTGTCCAATTTTCCCAACACCATTTATTTATTTTTTTAAAAAATTTTTTTTTATTTTTATTTTATTTTTTATTGCTTAAAGTATTACAAAGGGTATTACATATGTATCCATTTTATCCCCCCGCCCTAGACAGTCCCCTAGCCTCCCCTATCACCCAGTGTCTTATGTCCATTGGTTATGCTTATATGCATGCATACAAGTCCTTTAGTTGATCTCTTACCCCCCTACCTCCTGCCCCCCAACCCTCCCTGGCCTTCCCGCTGCAGTTTGACAATCTGTTTGAGGCAGCTCTGCCTCTGTATCTATTATTGTTCAAAAGTTTATAATGGTCTCTATTGTCCATGAATGAGTGAGATCATGTGGTATTTTTCCTTTATTGACTGGCTTATTTCACTTAGCATAATGCTCTCCAGTTCCATCCATGACGTTGCAAATGGTAAGAGTTCCTTCCTTTTTACAGCAGCATAGTATTCCATCGTGTAGATGTACCACAGTTTTCTAATCCATTCATCTACTGATGGGCACTTAGGCTGTTTCCAGATCTTAGCTATGGTGAATTGTGCTGCTATGAACATAGGGGTGCATATATCCTTTCTGATTGATGTTTCTGGTTTCTTGGGATATATTCCTAGAAGTGGGATCACAGGGTCAAATGGGAGTTCCATTTTCAGTTTTTTAAGGAAACTCCATACTGTCTTCCATAGTGGCTGCACCAGTCTGCATTCCCACCAGCAGTGCACAAGTGTTCCTTTTTCTCCACATCCTCTCCAGCACTTGTCGTTTGTTGATTTGTTGATGCTAGCCAGTCTGACCGGTGTGAGATGGTACCTCATTGCTGTTTTGATTTGCATCTCTCGGATGATTAGTGACTTTGAGCATGTTTTCATATGTCTCTTGGCTTTCTGAATGTCCTCTTTTGAAAGGTGTCTATTTAGGTCCTTTGCCCATTTTTTGATTGGATTGTTTATCTTCCTTTTGTTAAGTTGTATGAGTTCCCTATAAATTTTGGAGATTAGACCCTTATCAGATATGTCATTGGCAAATATGTTTTCCCACACAGTGGGTTTTCTCGTTGTTTTGTTGATGGTTTCTTTTGCTGTGCAGAAGCTTTTTATTTTGATGTAGTCCCATTTGTTCATTTTCTCTTTAGTTTCAAGTGCCCTAGGAGCTGTATCAGTGAAGAAATTGCTTCGGCATATGTCTGAGATTTTGTTGCCTTTGGATTCTTCTAGAATTTTTATGGTTTCCTGTCGTACATTTAAGTCCTTTATCCATTTTGAGTTTATTTTTGTGTATGGTGTAAGTTGGTGGTCTAGTTTCATTTTTTTGCATATATCTGTCCAATTTTCCCAACACCATTTATTTATTTTTTTAAAAAAATTTTTTTTATTTTTATTTTATTTTTTATTGCTTAAAGTATTACAAAGGGTATTACATATGTATCCATTTTATCCCCCCGCCCTAGACAGTCCCCTAGCCTCCCCTATCACCCAGTGTCTTATGTCCATTGGTTATGCTTATATGCATGCATACAAGTCCTTTAGTTGATCTCTTACCCCCCTACCTCCTGCCCCCCAACCCTCCCTGGCCTTCCCGCTGCAGTTTGACAATCTGTTTGAGGCAGCTCTGCCTCTGTATCTATTATTGTTCAAAAGTTTATAATGGTCTCTATTGTCCATGAATGAGTGAGATCATGTGGTATTTTTCCTTTATTGACTGGCTTATTTCACTTAGCATAATGCTCTCCAGTTCCATCCATGACGTTGCAAATGGTAAGAGTTCCTTCCTTTTTACAGCAGCATAGTATTCCATCGTGTAGATGTACCACAGTTTTCTAATCCATTCATCTACTGATGGGCACTTAGGCTGTTTCCAGATCTTAGCTATGGTGAATTGTGCTGCTATGAACATAGGGGTGCATATATCCTTTCTGATTGATGTTTCTGGTTTCTTGGGATATATTCCTAGAAGTGGGATCACAGGGTCAAATGGGAGTTCCATTTTCAGTTTTTTAAGGAAACTCCATACTGTCTTCCATAGTGGCTGCACCAGTCTGCATTCCCACCAGCAGTGCACAAGTGTTCCTTTTTCTCCACATCCTCTCCAGCACTTGTCGTTTGTTGATTTGTTGATGCTAGCCAGTCTGACCGGTGTGAGATGGTACCTCATTGCTGTTTTGATTTGCATCTCTCGGATGATTAGTGACTTTGAGCATGTTTTCATATGTCTCTTGGCTTTCTGAATGTCCTCTTTTGAAAGGTGTCTATTTAGGTCCTTTGCCCATTTTTTGATTGGATTGTTTATCTTCCTTTTGTTAAGTTGTATGAGTTCCCTATAAATTTTGGAGATTAGACCCTTATCAGATATGTCATTGGCAAATATGTTTTCCCACACAGTGGGTTTTCTCGTTGTTTTGTTGATGGTTTCTTTTGCTGTGCAGAAGCTTTTTATTTTGATGTAGTCCCATTTGTTCATTTTCTCTTTAGTTTCAAGTGCCCTAGGAGCTGTATCAGTGAAGAAATTGCTTCGGCATATGTCTGAGATTTTGTTGCCTTTGGATTCTTCTAGAATTTTTATGGTTTCCTGTCGTACATTTAAGTCCTTTATCCATTTTGAGTTTATTTTTGTGTATGGTGTAAGTTGGTGGTCTAGTTTCATTTTTTTGCATATATCTGTCCAATTTTCCCAACACCATTTATTTATTTTTTTAAAAAAATTTTTTTTATTTTTATTTTATTTTTTATTGCTTAAAGTATTACAAAGGGTATTACATATGTATCCATTTTATCCCCCCGCCCTAGACAGTCCCCTAGCCTCCCCTATCACCCAGTGTCTTATGTCCATTGGTTATGCTTATATGCATGCATACAAGTCCTTTAGTTGATCTCTTACCCCCCTACCTCCTGCCCCCCAACCCTCCCTGGCCTTCCCGCTGCAGTTTGACAATCTGTTTGAGGCAGCTCTGCCTCTGTATCTATTATTGTTCAAAAGTTTATAATGGTCTCTATTGTCCATGAATGAGTGAGATCACGTGGTATTTTTCCTTTATTGACTGGCTTATTTCACTTAGCATAATGCTCTCCAGTTCCATCCATGACGTTGCAAATGGTAAGAGTTCCTTCCTTTTTACAGCAGCATAGTATTCCATCGTGTAGATGTACCACAGTTTTCTAATCCATTCATCTACTGATGGGCACTTAGGCTGTTTCCAGATCTTAGCTATGGTGAATTGTGCTGCTATGAACATAGGGGTGCATATATCCTTTCTGATTGATGTTTCTGGTTTCTTGGGATATATTCCTAGAAGTGGGATCACAGGGTCAAATGGGAGTTCCATTTTCAGTTTTTTAAGGAAACTCCATACTGTCTTCCATAGTGGCTGCACCAGTCTGCATTCCCACCAGCAGTGCACAAGTGTTCCTTTTTCTCCACATCCTCTCCAGCACTTGTCGTTTGTTGATTTGTTGATGCTAGCCAGTCTGACCGGTGTGAGATGGTACCTCATTGCTGTTTTGATTTGCATCTCTCGGATGATTAGTGACTTTGAGCATGTTTTCATATGTCTCTTGGCTTTCTGAATGTCCTCTTTTGAAAGGTGTCTATTTAGGTCCTTTGCCCATTTTTTGATTGGATTGTTTATCTTCCTTTTGTTAAGTTGTATGAGTTCCCTATAAATTTTGGAGATTAGACCCTTATCAGATATGTCATTGGCAAATATGTTTTCCCACACAGTGGGTTTTCTCGTTGTTTTGTTGATGGTTTCTTTTGCTGTGCAGAAGCTTTTTATTTTGATGTAGTCCCATTTGTTCATTTTCTCTTTAGTTTCAAGTGCCCTAGGAGCTGTATCAGTGAAGAAATTGCTTCGGCATATGTCTGAGATTTTGTTGCCTTTGGATTCTTCTAGAATTTTTATGGTTTCCTGTCGTACATTTAAGTCCTTTATCCATTTTGAGTTTATTTTTGTGTATGGTGTAAGTTGGTGGTCTAGTTTCATTTTTTTGCATATATCTGTCCAATTTTCCCAACACCATTTATTTATATTTTTAAAAAAATTTTTTTTATTTTTATTTTATTTTTTATTGCTTAAAGTATTACAAAGGGTATTACATATGTATCCATTTTATCCCCCCGCCCTAGACAGTCCCCTAGCCTCCCCTATCACCCAGTGTCTTATGTCCATTGGTTATGCTTATATGCATGCATACAAGTCCTTTAGTTGATCTCTTACCCCCCTACCTCCTGCCCCCCAACCCTCCCTGGCCTTCCCGCTGCAGTTTGACAATCTGTTTGAGGCAGCTCTGCCTCTGTATCTATTATTGTTCAAAAGTTTATAATGGTCTCTATTGTCCATGAATGAGTGAGATCACGTGGTATTTTTCCTTTATTGACTGGCTTATTTCACTTAGCATAATGCTCTCCAGTTCCATCCATGACGTTGCAAATGGTAAGAGTTCCTTCCTTTTTACAGCAGCATAGTATTCCATCGTGTAGATGTACCACAGTTTTCTAATCCATTCATCTACTGATGGGCACTTAGGCTGTTTCCAGATCTTAGCTATGGTGAATTGTGCTGCTATGAACATAGGGGTGCATATATCCTTTCTGATTGATGTTTCTGGTTTCTTGGGATATATTCCTAGAAGTGGGATCACAGGGTCAAATGGGAGTTCCATTTTCAGTTTTTTAAGGAAACTCCATACTGTCTTCCATAGTGGCTGCACCAGTCTGCATTCCCACCAGCAGTGCACAAGTGTTCCTTTTTCTCCACATCCTCTCCAGCACTTGTCGTTTGTTGATTTGTTGATGCTAGCCAGTCTGACCGGTGTGAGATGGTACCTCATTGCTGTTTTGATTTGCATCTCTCGGATGATTAGTGACTTTGAGCATGTTTTCATATGTCTCTTGGCTTTCTGAATGTCCTCTTTTGAAAGGTGTCTATTTAGGTCCTTTGCCCATTTTTTGATTGGATTGTTTATCTTCCTTTTGTTAAGTTGCATGAGTTCCCTATAAATTTTGGAGATTAGACCCTTATCAGATATGTCATTGGCAAATATGTTTTCCCACACAGTGGGTTTTCTCGTTGTTTTGTTGATGGTTTCTTTTGCTGTGCAGAAGCTTTTTATTTTGATGTAGTCCCATTTGTTCATTTTCTCTTTAGTTTCAAGTGCCCTAGGAGCTGTATCAGTGAAGAAATTGCTTCGGCATATGTCTGAGATTTTGTTGCCTTTGGATTCTTCTAGAATTTTTATGGTTTCCTGTCGTACATTTAAGTCCTTTATCCATTTTGAGTTTATTTTTGTGTATGGTGTAAGTTGGTGGTCTAGTTTCATTTTTTTGCATATATCTGTCCAATTTTCCCAACACCATTTATTTATTTTTTAAAAAATTTTTTTTTTATTTTTATTTTATTTTTTATTGCTTAAAGTATTACAAAGGGTATTACATATGTATCCATTTTATCCCCCCGCCCTAGACAGTCCCCTAGCCTCCCCTATCACCCAGTGTCTTATGTCCATTGGTTATGCTTATATGCATGCATACAAGTCCTTTAGTTGATCTCTTACCCCCCTACCTCCTGCCCCCCAACCCTCCCCGGCCTTCCCGCTGCAGTTTGACAATCTGTTTGAGGCAGCTCTGCCTCTGTATCTATTATTGTTCAAAAGTTTATAATGGTCTCTATTGTCCATGAATGAGTGAGATCATGTGGTATTTTTCCTTTATTGACTGGTTTATTTCACTTAGCATAATGCTCTCCAGTTCCATCCATGACGTTGCAAATGGTAAGAGTTCCTTCCTTTTTACAGCAGCATAGTATTCCATCGTGTAGATGTACCACAGTTTTCTAATCCATTCATCTACTGATGGGCACTTAGGCTGTTTCCAGATCTTAGCTATGGTGAATTGTGCTGCTATGAACATAGGGGTGCATATATCCTTTCTGATTGGTCCCAACACCATTTATTGAAGAGACTATCTTGACTCCATTGTATGTTCTTGCCTCCTTTGTCAAATATTAATTGAGCATATTGGTTCGGGCCGATTTCTGGGCTCTCTATTCTATTCCATTTATCTATATGCCTATTCTTGTGCCAGTACCAGGCAGTTTTGAGAACAGTGGCTTTGTAATACAACTTGATATCTGGTATTGAGATCCCACCTACTTTGTTCTTTTTCAGGATTGCTGCAGCTATTCGGGGTCTTCTTTTATTCCAGATGAATTTTTGGAAAGTTCGTTCTAGATCTCTGAAGTATGCCGTTGGTATTTTAATGGGAAGTGCGTTGAATTTATAGATTGCTTTGGGTAGTATGGACATTTTAATGATGTTGACTCTACCAATCCATGAACACGGTATGTTCTTCCATCTGTTTATGTCTTCCTCTATGTCTTTTTTCAACGTCCTGTAGTTTTCTGAGTAGAGGTCTTTTACCTCTTTAGTTAAGTTTATTCCTAGGTAGCTTAATTTTTTTGGTGCAATGGTAAACGGGATTGTTTTTATAATCTCTCTTTCTGAAAGTTCACTATTGGTGTATAGAAATGCCTCAGATTTTTTGGGGTTAATTTTGTATCCTGCTACATTGCCAAATTCATGTATTAAGTCTAGTAGCTTTTTGATGGAATCTCTAGGGTTTTGTATGTATAATATCATGTCGTCTGCAAATAAGGACAGTTTTACTTCCTCTTTTCCAATTTGGATGCCCTTTATTTCTTCTTCTTGCCGAATTGCAATGGCTAACACTTCCAGTACTATGTTGAACAGGAGGGGTGAGAGTGGGCATCCTTGTCTTGTTCCTGTTCTTAGGGGAAATGGTGTTAGTTTTTGTCCGTTGAGTATGATGTTGGCTGTGGGCCTATCATATATGGCTTTTATTATGTTGAGGTATGATCCTTCTACTCCCACCTTGCGGAGAGTTTTTATCAAAAATGGGTGTTGAATTTTGTCAAATTCTTTTTCTGCATCAATTGATATGACCATGTGGTTTTTTTTCTTTCAATTTGTTTATGTGATGTATCACGTTTATTGATTTGCGGATATTGTACCATCCTTGCATCCCTGGGATAAATCCTACTTGGTCATGGTGTATGATCTTTCTGATGTACTGCTGGATCCGATTTGCTAAGATTTTGTTGAGGATTTTGGCATCTATGTTCATGAGGGATATTGGCCTGTAATTCTCTTTCATTGTGTTGTCTTTACCTGGTTTTGGTATTAGGGTGATGCTGGCTTCATAGAATGAGCTTGGAAGTGTTCCTTCCTCTTGAATTTTTTGTAGTAGTCTGAGGAGGATAGGTTTTAGTTCTTCCTTGAATGTTTGGTAAAACTCCCCTGTGAAGCCGTCTGGTCCTGGGCTTTTGTTTGATGGAAGCTTTTTGATGACTGCTTCAATTTCTTCCATAGTTATTGGCCTGTTGAGATTTTTAGATTCTTCCTGATTGAGTTTTGGAATGTTGTATTTTTCTAGGAATATGTCCATTTCCTCCAGGTTGTCTAGTTTGTTGGAGTAGAGCTGTCCATAGTATTTTTTAACAATCATTTGTATTTCTGTGGGGTCTGTTGTTATTTCGCCTCTATCGTTTCTGATTTTATTTATTTGGGTCCTCTCTCTCTGCTTCTTGGTGAGTCTGGCTAGAGGTTTATCAATCTTGTTTATCCTTTCAAAGAACCAGCTCTTGGTTTCATTGATTTTCTGTATTGTTTCTTTGGTCTCTATGTCATTTATTTCTGCTCTAATCTTTATTATCTCCTTCCTTCTGCTCACTCTGGGGTTTTCTTGTTGCTCTCTTTCTAATTCTTTGAGTTGTAGAGTTAGATGATTTACTACCATTTTTTCTTGTTTTTTTGAGATAGGCCTGTAGAGCTATAAACTTCCCTCTCAGGACTGCTTTCATTGTGTCCCATAGGTTTTGGATTGTTGTGTTTTCGTTGTCATTAGTTTCCAGGATGTTTTTAATTTCTTCTTTGATCTCATGGTAACCCAATCAATATTTAATAGCATGCTATTCAGCTTCCAGGTGTTTGAGTATTTTGGGTTGTTTTTATGGTAGTTTATTTCTAATATTATGCCATCGTGGTCTGCGAAGACACTTTTTATGATTTCAATCTTCTTGAATTTGGGGATACTTTGCTTGTGACCCAATATATGGTCTATTTTTGAATATGTCTTATGAGCATTTGAGTAGAATGTGTATTCCCTGGCTTTGGGGTGAAGTGTTCTGAAGATGTCTATTAAGTCCATCTGATCTAGTGAGTTATTTAGGATTGCTGTATCTTTGCTGATTGTTTGTTTAGAGGGCTTATCCAGTGCTGTCAGTGGTGTACTAAAGTCTCCTACTATGATTGTATTGTTGTCGATCTCTCCTTTGATATCTTCCAGGAGTTTTTTTTATGAATTTGGGTGCTCCTACATTGGGTGCATATATGTTTACCAGGGTTATATCTTCTTGTTGTATTGATCCCTTTAGTATTATGAAGTGGCCATCCTTATCTCTTGTTAAGGCCTTCAGTTTGAGGTCTATTTTGTCCGATATAAGTATTGCTACCCCAGCTTTCTTTTCCTTTCCATTTGCCTGAAAGGTATTTTTCCATCCTTTCACTTTCAGTCTGTGTGAGTCCCTTCTAATGAGGAGGGTTTCTTGTAGACAACAGATGTATGGGTCGTGTTTTTTTATCCATTCAGCCACTCGATGTCTTTTGGTTGGAGCATTTAGTCCGTCTCTCTCTTGCAGCCTGTAAGATTCTCTCTTTGTCCTGAACATTTACCATGGTAATTATGATGTGTCTTGGTGTGGATCTTTTCGGGTTCACCTTGTTTGGGACTCTCTGGGCTTGTGTGACTTTTTTCTTCCCCACCTCAGGAAAGTTTTCTGATATTATTTCTTCGAGTAGGTTTTCTAATCCTTGTTCATCCTTCTGTTGTTCTGGTACCCCTATTATTCGTATGTTGTTTCGTTTCATGTTGTCCCAAAGCTCCCTTAGGCTCTCCTCCTGTCTTTTAATTTTTTTTCTCCAGTTGCAGTACATTTTGGGTGTGTTTTGCTTCCTTGTCTTCTAATTCACTAATTCGGTCCTCTGCTTCTCCTAGTCTACTGTTGATACTTTCAATGGAGTTTTTCATTGCAGCTATATCACTCTTCATTTCTTCTTGGGTCTTACTTAAGTTGTTGATTTTTTCATCTGTTTCTTCTAGCTTCTTCCATATGTTATCGATTTTTTCATCTGTTTCTTCTAGCTTCTTCCATACGTTATCAATTTTTTCATCTGTTTCTTCTTGCTTCTTGCAGAGGCTGTCGATTTTTTCCTCCATCCGGTTTATGGACTCTAGGACCCTAATTCTGAATTCTTTATCTGTCATGTTGCATGCCTCTGTATTACTTAGCTGCTTTTCTGGAGAGTCCTCCTTCTCTTTCCTTTGAGGGTTTCTTTGTCTACCCATGTTTGATCTCACTGACATATCTAGACGTTGAGTCGTTCATTGTTTGCTCCCTTGGTGGCAGTGACTCCTTGGTCTGTGGTTGCTCTTCGGGCGGTTGCGGTAGCAGCTACTCTTCAGTTGGCAGCAGCTCCTCTGGTGGGTGCTGTTCACAGCTGTGGTGGCTCTTCTGGCTGGTGGGGCGAGGTTTCATGTACAGCTGCTGTTCCTCAGCAGAGGATGTGGTGCTCAGGAGGTTGCTGTTGCTTGGATCTGCTGCGTTGATTTAAAGGCACAAAATACAACACAACAAGGCACCACGTACCAGGCACTATACACAAATATATTCACGATATTAATAACCCCAGATAAAGGTGACCACCTGAATTAAGAGAATTAGGGGATAAGGAAGAAGGAAGAGAAAAAGATAAAAGAGAAAAAAGAAAAGAAAAGTAGGGACCAAAAAAAAGGAGTGCAAAAATGAAATTGGGACAAAGGAGGGGGGAAAATAAAAGCGAGAAAAGAAAAAAAAAAAGAGCGAATAGAGAGAATGAAGTGGAAGAGGGGAAGAGACTTTTTATATGAGGAGAATACTCCTATAGAACAGCCATTAATCCCAACAAATTCCAGTAACAGCTCCCTTGATATGAATGCAAACTAGAAACAACCAATAATATAACGATGAAAATAGAATGGAGAACACTAATCCCAAAATAAAATAAAGAGAAAATAAAATGGCACTTTAAAAAATGGTAAAATGGTAGCAGTAATAATACTGGTTAAAAATAAGAAGGTAGTAATTAAAAGGGTAAAATCAGGTGATGGAAAAAGAAGAAAAGAAAAAAAAAAGAACAGGAAAAAAAAGAAAAAAAATTGGTTTCTTAATTAAAAAGTGAAAAAAGAAAAAAAAATTGCAGTAGTGAAGGTCCTTCGTTTCTTCTATTCTTCAGTGTGGCTCGCCTTAGACCTTCCAGGTATTCAGGAGAGTGTTGAGTTTCCCTGCGATATACTGTTCCTCTGTGTTGTAAACCACAGTCCTTATGTTAAAGCATGCCGCATTTATTTCCCAGACTGCCTTATTTTGTGTTTAGCAAAGAGTCAGTTTGTGGGTCAGCCTCTGGGTGGCAGTGTTCTGGGGTTGGCCTCTGAGGCTACAGGGCCTCTCTGTCCAGTGGAAGTTCACTGCCCAGAGCTGACTGCGTAATAGTTAGTTACCGGCGCTATGTTGTTGCTGGGATTGAAAATCCCCCTATAGGCCAGACCCTGTTAACTCCCAGGGACTGATCAGGTTATCTTAATCCTTGATCTCGTACAGGGTGGAATCTGGGTGTGGCTGTGCTCCTTGCCTGGGGGCTGGAGGGAGGAGTCTCACTCTCTGGAGAGGGTGGCTGCCCCAGTCCTGGGCTCAGGGGTGTCTCCGCACTCAATTCACTGCCACCTCTCCCGGCTCCCCCTCTTTCCCCAGTCTCTCCCCAGATTCTACTCCTCAGCACACTCTCCTTCTCTTCAGCACAGGTGAGTGTCTGTATCCGAAATGTCCCATGAACAGGATTCAGTGAAAACAAACAAACAAATGCAGGCCGCGGAAACGGGGAAGGCTTGGTTTCTGTAAGCTTCTTCTCTTACCGGGACTGCATGGTCAGGTCAGCTCTTCAGGCTGCCCCCTTTAGGCTCAGTCCTCCGTGATCACAGAACCCAGCTCTCAATTCCCCTGGCGGCGCCAGGAATCCCGCGGTTCTCCTTCCCCCCCCCCCCCCCCCCCCCCCGTCAGGGGCTGTGCCTGTCCCAAGGGACGCAGCTGTCTGCCATGCGGTCTCCCTCCGACTCTCTGGGCTCAGAGGTCTGGCAAGCTTTCCTGCCCAAATCCCTGTTTTTTTTTTACCTTTCCAGGGGAGTTCTGCTCTTCCCGGCTGCAAACCCTCTCACCAGCTGAGCAATTTCGCCAATTCGGTGTGAGTGTTACTAGTTTCAGCTGCTCATTCCATTTGCTCCCGGACACGACCTGGGACGCGTCTGCCTATATTGCCGCCATCTTCCGTGCAAATATCAAAAAATTTCTATATGTGACATGGCACCAGAGTTAAGTTAGGATTTTTCAAAATGCTGACACGCCGAGCTGAAAAAACTATATTAGAGGAAAAGCTTTCAGTTTTTCACCATTGAGTGTGATATTATCTGAGGGTTTATTATATATGGTCTTTATTATGTTGAGGTGCTTTTCTTCTATTCCTATATTATGAGCATTTTAATCATAAATTGATTATGTATCTTATCAAATGCTTTTTTCTGCATCTATTAATAAGGTCATATAATTTTTATCCTTTCTTTTGTTAATGTGGTGTATTACATTGATTGATTTGCATATGTTGAGTCATTTTTGTGCCCCTGAAAAGAACCTCACTTGCTCGTGATGTATTATTTTTTTGATGCACTGTTGTATTTGATTTACTATCATTTTGTTTAGGATTTTTGCATCTGTATTCATCAGAGATATTTGTCTATAGTTTTCTTTTCTTGTCTTATCCTTGCCAGTTTTTGATATATCAGGGTTATATTGGCCTCCTAAAATGTGTTAGGAAGTATTGCCCCTTCTTCAATTTCTTGGAAGAGTTTGAGAAGGATAGGTTTTGAATCTTTTTTGAACATTTGGTAGAATTCACTAATGAAGCCATCTGGTCCTGGTCTTTTGTTTTTTGGGGAGGTTTTTGGTGGTTGTTTCAATTTCCTCACTGCTGATCAGTCTATTTAGATTTTCCAATTCTTCAAGATTTAGACTGGGAACGTTATATATTTCTAGGAACTTCTCTTGATGTAGTGTCCTCTTTATCATTATAAAGTGTCCATTTTTGCCTCTTGTTATCTTTAAATCTATTTTGTCAGACATAAGTATGGTTACATCTGCTTTTTGTGGGTGTTTTTTGTTTGGACAATCATTTTCCACCCTTTTACCTTGAATCTATCTTTGTCTCTGCAGCTTAGATATGTCTCTTGTAAACAATATATGGCTGGGATTTGTTTTTTGATCCACTCTGTTACTCTTTACCTCCTTATTGGTGAATTTAGACCATTTACATTTAGGGTAATTAATGATGTATGAGGATTTCCTACAGCCATTTTATCTTTTGTTTTCTGGTAGCTCTGTGCCTCCATTGGTTCTTTTCTTTTGTATTTTTATCTGTTGTTTTTGTTTGGTGGAATTCCATAGTTCTTTTCTCTGTTTCCTCTTTTTTAAAGCTACGTGTCCTGGTTTGGGAATTTTTGTGTCTGGTTACCATTAGGTTTATAAAAAATAAAAGTTGCATATATGCAGTAGATTTTTTTTTTCTTTTGAGTTCATCTGATCTTCATCCTCCTTTGCCAGTTCAGGTCTTTATCCCTTCCCTTTTTATGTGTTTGTTGTTACAAATTATCCCTGTTTATGCTGTAAGTTTTTTGGTGAATTTACTCTTAGTGTTGTGACCTTATGTTCTTTGTTTCAGGTAGAATAACTACTTTGAGTATTTTCTGCAATGGAGGTTCTATGGTGATAAAATCCATCAGCTTCTGTATGTCTTGGAACGTTTTTATTTCTCCTTCATATTTAAAGAATAATTTTGCTTGATATATTATTCGTGCTAGTACTTTCTCTCAGATGTTTGAATATTTGGTTTCACTCTCTCCTGGTTTTTAAATTTTCTGCTGAGAAGTCAGTTTAATAACTGATGGGTTTTCCTTTGTCCATCACTTCCTTCTTTTGCCTTGCTGTGTTGAGAATTTTTTCTTTGTCATTAATTTTTGACAGTTCTAATACACAGTGTTTTGGAGAGGGCCTCTTTGGATTGAAGTAACTAGGTGTTTGTTTGCTTCTTGGATTCAAGGATCTAATTTTTTCCATAGGCTTAGGAAGTTTTCATCCACTATTTGTTTGAATAGGATCTCCATTCCCTGCTCCCTATTTTCCTCTTCCAGAATGCCTATTATTCTAATAATGCTTTTTTTATGTAGTCAGGTAGTTCTTGTAAAGTTATTTCATTTTTCTTTATGCTCAGATCTCTCTCTTCTTCCCCCCTACATCATTTCTAGATTCCTATTTTTGATATCACTAATTTTTTTCCTCCATATGGTTGGCTCTGTTTTCTGTGCTCAGTAGTTTACTCTTAATCTCCTTAATTGCATGCTTCATTTCCAGGATTTATGAATAGTTCTTTTTTAAAGTCTCGATCTCTTTGGCAAAGTACTCATCTTGTTCATTGATTTGTTTTCTGAGTGCCTTGAATTGCCTGTCTGTATTTTCTCACATCTCATTGAGTATTTTCAGAATTGCAACCTTGAAATCGCAGTTATTTATATCATATATTTCTATGTGTTCCCTCTTGCTTTCTGGGGATTTTTCATTTTCTTTCTGATCATCCTCATTACCATGGTTATTCATGGTATTTGCTGTTCTTCTTTGTCTAGGCATGTATACCTGTCTATATAATTTTTTTTAGACAGAAGTTTTTTATTTTTTTTATTTTATTGCTTAAAGTATTACAAAGGGTATTACATATGTGTCCTTTTTTCCCCCCGCCCTTGGCAATCCCCTGGCCTCCCCTACCCCGCAGTGTCTTATGTCCATTGTATACCCGTCTATATTAATGGCCTATTTAGCATGTTCCTCTGGAGAGGTCTTTCTACTATTTTCCAGTAGATGGTGCTGAATTGCAGGGTTTCTTTTACCTCTGTGATCTCCAGGACTTGACCTTCATGGCTTCCATAAGACAGTACAGCCTCCCTGCTTGAAGTGGGTTTGTTTTGCGAGTCCAAGTGGCGGCAGGGTTTTGTGGTTCTGTTTCTTTGTCTGAAACACCACCTCCTCGTCTGATAGTGGAAAACTTCACAGCAGAAGCCCATGCTTTGTCAGGCATCTGTTGGCTCAAAAACTGTTTGCTCCACTTGCCCTACTGGTCTGACCCATACTGCTCTCTGTTCCTCCCAGCTGAAGGAAGCACCTGCTGCTGACTTCCTCCCTCTCCAGGCTGAGCTGCAAGCTCCCAGCTGCAGGGCTGTGTCTGTGGGCAGTCTGCGTTTTCCTCCCTTCTCATCTCCCTGTTTATTCCCAGTTGCCCACTTTTAGACGTTTCAATGCGCAGGTCTCTCAGCCATGCCTCCACATTGAGCAGGGAGTTGTTTTATAAAAAATATATATTTGTATTGATTTTAGAGAGAAGAGGGGAAAGAGATAGAGAGATAGAAACAATGACGTGAGAGAAACATGGATCAGCTGTCTCCTGCATGCCCCCTACTGGGGGATCGAGCCTGCAACCTAGGCATGTGCCCTGACTGGGAATCAAACCCTGACCCTCTAAAAGGAATATCACAAGAAATCCACACACAAAATAAAAAACCTCCTAGAATTAATAAATGAGTTCAGTGAGATCACAGGATATAAGATCAACATACAAAACTCAATTTTATTTCTAAATATTAGCAATGAACATGTGAAATCCAAAATTGAAACTACAATATCACTCACAATCACTCAAATAAAATACACAGGTATAAATCTGGAAAAAAATATGTACAGGACTTGTAAGCTGAAACTACAAAACACTGATGAAAGAAATCAAGATCTGACTACATGGGGAGACGTACTGTGTTCATAAATTGGAGTAGTCAACAACGTAAGGATATCAATTTTCCCCAAAATGTTTTATAGGTTTAACACAATTCTTATCAAAGTTTAGCAACATTTTTATAGATACAGACAAGATTATTCTAAAATGTGTATGGAAAGATAAAAAGAACTAAAATAGCTAAAAAATATATTTTTGAGAAAAATAAATAGAAAAAGAATCACTCTACCCAATTTTAAAACTTAGTATGTAGCTACAATAATTGTGTGATATTGTCAGAGGGAAAGACACACAGATCAGTGAAACAGAACACTGAATCCAGAACAGACTCAGACAAGTACAGCCAACTGATTTTTTTTATTTAAAAAACAAACACAAAACTCACCCTTTTTTTTAGTGTATAACTCAGTGAGGTTTTTAAAAATTGTTTTATTGATTTTTTAGAAAGAGAGGAAGATTGATAGAGATATTGAAACATCGATGAGAGAGAAATATCAGCAATTGGCTACCCCCTGACCCACAACCCCCCCGCCCCCCCAGGGGATTGAGCCTGAAAACCAGGCATGTGCCCTGACCAGGAATCGAGCTGGTGATCTCTTGGTTCCTAGATCAAAGCTCAACTGCTGAGCTACACTGGCTGGGCCATCCCACTGATTTTTTTAAGTGCAAAGGCAATTTAATGAAGGATATATTTTTCAACAAATGATGTTGGAGCAATTGGACTTTTATAGGCAAAAAAATGAACTTTGATCTAAACCTCACACCTTATACAAAACTAATTCAAATGGATCACCAATTTAAGTTTAAAACAAAGCTTTTAGAAGAAAATATAGGAGAAAAATCTCTGGAATGTAGGATTTAGTTCTTACTATGCCACCATAAGCATGAACCATAAAAACATTAAGGACTTTTGCTTTGCAAAAAAAAAAAAAAAAGCAAACCTTTTTAAGAGGATGAACACAAAGTACTCGTATCTAGAATATATAAAGAGCTAAAAGTCAACAGTTTAAAAATCTAATCAGTAACTGAGCAAAAGACATGACATTTTACTGAAGAGGATATACAGAGAGCAAATTAACCCATGAAAAGATGTTCAACATCATTAACCATTAGAGACATGCAAATTAAAAATCACAATGAGATATCAGTACACATCTACTAAATGGCAAAAATAAAAAATTGTGATAATACAAAATGCTATTGATTAGAGTGAGAAACTGGATCACCCTTGCATTGCTGGAAGGAATATGAAATGGTACAGCCACTCTGGAAAAGAGTATGGCAGTTTCTTACAAAATTAAACATACAATTTACTGTACAACTCAGAAATTACACTCTTGGAAATAATTCTAGATAAATAAAAACTTGTATACTCACAAAAACCTTTACACAATGCTTATAGCCACTTTATTTGTCATAGTGCAAAACTGGAAACAACCTAAATGTTTTTAAATGAGTGAATGGTTAAACAAACTGTGGTGTATCTAAGGCATGGGATACTACTCAAAATCATACAGATGTTAGATCTAAGCCTAGAGTGCAATAGGAGTGCCAAGGAGTGCCTAGCCCAGCCTGAGAAAAGGCGGAGAAGATGGTTAGGGAAGGTTTCCTGAAGGAAGTAGCACCTGAGCTTGGTTTTGAAAAGTAAACAAGAGATAGCTAGATCAAAAATAGGGGGGAGGGAGCATTTCAAGTAGAGAGAACAGTGTGTGCAAAGGCATGAAGTTTGAAGAGAGCACGCTACATTTGAGGACCTGTAAAATGATAATTCAACATGGTTGGAACCCGTTGGGGAGTAGCAAGAGATGAGCCTGTAGATATAAGCAGAATAGCCCTAGAGCCTCCAGGCTAAGGAGCCTCTCAACATCAGATAGCCACTGAAGGGTCTTAATTGGGGAAGTGAGCGTCAAATCTGTATTTCTGAGAGCTCTCTGTCAAATGCTGGGTGAGGTAGTTTGGAGGGTGGTGAGAAAGATGACTGAGAGATCAATGTGGAGGCTGTTGCAATGTTCGAGGGAATGTGCAAAAGGTTGTGGCAGCAGGGAAGAGAGTGGAGGATGAGCACAAGAAATGTTTGGTGAATCCTAGTAAAATGTTCATTGTTCATTGTAAAATGATGAGAAGCAGGGGAGAAGATTTGTTTAGAAGGCAGAATCCATTGGACATGGAGACCAGTTCCTGAAGGTGAGAGCACAGAAGACCTCTTCCCACTGGCTCCTCTCTGCCTTGGTAACAATGCTGTGCCCACTGTCCCCTGCCTACTCCATGTTCCTTCTCCTTGCCTTAGTGTTCCTGGGCTTGGGAGATTTGGCAGAGTAGGCAGAGGTGATCACCTTCCAGATTACTCAGAACCAACACACTGGCCCATAAACCAGAGGCGCATTTATTTCTGTCCAAGGCATAGCTTGGCCTTGGCATCTCTTGGACAGTGTCCCCTCGTGAGACCTCTGGTCCCTGGGAAGCTGAGTTGGAGAACATGCACCCAGAACAAAGGGAACTGGGTGTTCTTGGATTTTATTTAGAGAGTGGAAAAGCATGCCACCATGCAGAGAGTACCAGCTTGGAAGTCAGAAAGACCTGAGTTCAGAGCCCAACCCTGCCACCATCCTAGGATGGGAAACCTTGAAGACATTTCTTAACTTCTCTGAGCTTGTTTCTTCAGCTCTAACATGGCAATGGAGATTCTCTGCAATAAGACTTGTGAAAACTAAAAGAGATCATGAAGGGAAAGCTCCAGGCTCATGCTACATATGCCATTTGTGTTGGTTGTTTTCCATTGTCTCAAATGAACACTGCCTTCGACAAAATCCACCTCACTAGATACTGAAATATTAGTCACTAATAATTAGTGTCCTCCAGAAACTGTAGCTTTTTTGCTTAGACACTACTAGATTAACATAGACTCTTCTCTGGAGTCCTTTTTAAAAAC
Organism: Myotis daubentonii; assembly: GCF_963259705.1. Classification (NCBI taxonomy): domain Eukaryota; kingdom Metazoa; phylum Chordata; class Mammalia; order Chiroptera; family Vespertilionidae; genus Myotis; species Myotis daubentonii. The sequence continues at coordinate 87,915,519 of NC_081861.1, read as the reverse complement.
CAGTTGCTCAAAACTTCATTATCTCATGCCAGGCACGTTACAACAGCACGAAGAAGGACAAAAAGTTCTTCAGCCATTGACTGGGCTCAGGAGACACATCTATCCCATCAGCAATATAGCCACATCCATTTGCTGTAATGGGTGCTTACTTTTGCATGTGGCTGATCTCATCCACAGTGTACTGATTTTTCCTGGTTTCAGTTTCCAAAGGTGACCTTTTTCTACCCTTGTCCCCAGAGTCTGGGGCCTACAGCTCCTCATGCATTGATCACCTCTGAATGGGATCAATTAGATCTCGGTTTTGTCGCTTCAAGCTTCCCGTTCAGAATAAGCTCTGCTGGGATCTCCAATGGAAAAGAAACTGCAGCCTTTGGTTGTGGAACAGAGTGGACAGGACAGTGAGTCTGGGTCAAGGTTTGTGAACCTCTGTCCTGAGAAGAGAGCTGTCAGCTTCCCTTCTTGATTTTCCTTGTTTAAGAAATGCATGGAAGAATCAGTCTGAGGAGATAATTAATAGAAAATACAACTGTCAGCCATTCTTGTCTCTGACTCATTGTGCAAACTCTGCAGTCGTTACCATGGTTTCAAGGCCGAAGTTTTCTCCTCTCTGCCCCCTGCCTGTTCTGTTCATACATCACTGCTCCACAGACACCTCCACAGACTGGTTTAGACTTAACCCTATATAGAAACTAGCTTTTTTGTTGTTTGTTTTACAACTAATGTTTATTGCCTTTTTTCTTGGGGGGGAAAAACATGCCAGTTGACATAAACATAATGTAAACAGAAAAAAATGAAAAATAATCATTAACTCATATTCCAGAACTAACACTTAAGATTTTATTATATTTCCCGCCCCATCTTTTATGATAGCTGAGATGGAACATGATTTTGTATCTGTCTTTGAAGTGCTTTTAACCCTGAAACCCCCAGCAGAAGTGTACCTATCCTTTACTCCTTTGAGCGACAGGCCTTTAGGCACTGCTTTGGGAAAATTCAGCCACTTGCACAGGCTTGCTTATTGCTGTTGTTGCTGTTATCTGCTGGAATGCACAGAGCATTTGCCTGGCACATCAACCATTGAACACTGGGTTCTTCGCTGGAATCTGAGCTCTACTTCATTCCCACTCCAAGACTGCCATAACCAGTGGTTGGTTGCAGGAAAGGCTGTTCCCTACGAAAACCCGGAAGTAAAGGTGCCTCGGGGCTGTGAATGAGCCGATGAACATGTCATTATCAAAGCCCACGCCACATCTCCCAGCTGGACTTGGCAAGTCAGTACATGGGGCCTGTGGTATCCTCCTCAGAAGTGGGGGAGCAATGACCCCTTCTATGCTGAGTGTGCTCCCCATAGTTGATCACTCCCAATCTGAAATAAGGTGTGCCCAAGATGTGCTGTGTCCAGAAATCACAGCAGCACAGCATGAGAAGGTTGCTTTTTATGTATGTGTTGGAGGTGGGCATGATCTCAGAAATACATGACCCACAGGTCTAATCATAAAGCATCCCAAGTCCAACAAAGCTGTCTCCAAAAGCTGAACTCTGAGCTGAACCACCTATAGGTTCTGGCCAGCAGTGGGAGCTGGCACAGCTTGCAGAATGGAGGAAAAGCTCTAACCTTATATATGCGGGTGATGGGTAAAGGGAGAAAGTGTGGGGGCACAAATTCAAAACTCATTTATCTTAGGCTCTATGAACTAGTGGTTGTTTTATGTGTTTTATAAATATGAACTTATTTAATTCTCTTAATACCCAGTAAATAGGTACTATTAACATTACCTCCATTTTACAGATGATGAAACTGAGCCAGAGAGGTGCGGTAACTTCAAGGTCACGGAGCTAGTAGCCAGATGGTGCAACAGGGATTTAAAGCAAGAATCCAGGCTTTTAACTACTATATTATGCTGCACCATTATAGTAATTTTGGGAAATACACAACTACCTGTGCTAGCACCACTGGTCACATTTCACTGGGTAGCCTTCCTGTCCTTTAATGCATATATTACATAGTACACTATATACTTTTTCCCCTTGGATTGACTTTTATATATTGTAAACAGTATTTTCAAGAAACACACCTTCAACAAAGCACAAGACATTACATCAACAGTTCCAAATTCATTTTACAGACTTTATGCAATAAAAAGCCAAAAGCAGCCCTGACTGGTTTGGCTCAGTGGATAGAGCGTAGGCCTGCAGACTGAAGGGTCCCGGGTTCGATTCCGGTCAAGGGCATGTACCTTGGTTGTGGGCACATCCACAGTGGGAGGTGTGGAGGCAGCTGGTCGATGTTTCTCTCTCATCGATGTTTCTAACTCTCTATCCCTCTCCCTTCCTCTCTGTAAAAAATCAATAAAATATATTTAAAAAATAAAAAGCCAAAAGCAGGTGAACATAAGACTTGTCTAGCAATCAATGATTAATAGTTGAAATTAGTTAATTTGACTTGCTCACATGACTAAGGTTTTTTTTTCTTTCAATAAGGATACACTATATACTTTAAAAAGAGAAATATTCTACAGTTTGGTCTGTATTCTTCCTTAAGGCCATTTCCCATGTCTGTATTGTAAATGGCAAATACCCTTTACTGTGATGGAAACATTTATTAAAGCAATGCCCTACTGAGGCACATTTAGACTGCTTCCAATTTTTCCCCATGACAGAGTTATGCAGGAGGCAGAGAGGGCGATAGCCTTTTTTGAAAACTATCTTTTGAACCCAATCAGCTACAGCTGCAAAATAAAATTTAAAACCTCAAGGGAGGGAGGACTTCTGTGTACGAGGGGGCAGGAGGAGGGCGTAGCCTCGGAGGCTCTTCCTGCTTCACTTTTTGTCTGGAGGCCACACAGGATTGGCTAGAACCGGCGCTGAGAGACTGCAGAGGCCCAAGGCTTCCACTACGCACGCGTAGAGGGGCAGAGGTAGAGGGAGCGGGGGAAGCAAGGGAGCTGGCACAAATAAGGGCTTGAGAAGGAAGGAACATAAAGCGCAGAGGCGGGGCTTCCTGCCTCGCTCTACCTGTGGCCCGGCCCCCAGCCAGCCCAAGCTTCTTATTGGTCAGGTATCTTCAGCCCCATTGGTCCGAGAACCAAAGGACTGTGTCTGCCCCAAGATATGCCTGCTCCCGGAGCCGCAGTAAAAACGGTCAGTTGTGATGCCGCTTTCAGGCATTTGTTTGGGACAGGCCCGTAGGACCTGAAGGGGCTTAGTGGGGCAACCGGTACAGTTGAGAGTTCAACGTCAAGTTTCCTAGATGCCTCCCAAAGGAAAAAGCGGTTCTGGAAAAGGTGGAAAAGGTAGAGTGGACAAAGCAACCAGGGAGAATAGGGTTAGGTGGGAAGCGAGGGGAGGGAGCTGACCGGAGACCCCCGGGGTCCTAGATGGACGCAGCAGGTGGTCAGTGACTGACCTGGAAGTGATTAGAGACAATCAGTGTGAACTTCACTGGAAAGCTTTAATTTAAAAAGCATGGAAATTAGACAGTAGATAGAATAGGACAAAGGACTAAGAGAAAGTGTTGTTTGGGGAAAACTGGGAATGAGGCTGATGTGAAGAATCCAGTTGAATTAGAGACGCAAAGGAACCGAGGAGTGAGATTTAAGAAAAAAAATGGGGTCCAGGAAAGAGGAGCAGTTGAGCTTTGAAGAGGAGAAGGGACACCTAATGCTTGAGGTCACAAGAAAAGCGATGGGGGTGGGGATGGTTGTAAAAATTGGGACCAGAGAGGGGGAAGGGGTAGAGCTTGTAAGAGATTATACTTAATGCCTCAATTTATTAGTAAAATGGAAGGTAAGAGTAAGTTTTAAGACTCAAGGGCAGGGACTGAGTAGGGATCTTGAGAGGTAAAAGTTTGGAATGGTCAGAGAAGGTGATGGGTGAGGGAATGAAATACTAATAAAAAGGATTGCCCTGAGGGCCAAGAGCCTAAGATTAAAGGCTATGCATTTGTAGAGGACACATTCTGCACAGTCATGATTTACCTAGTACCGAAGCTGCTGCCAACGTCCTCAATCAAACTGGAACAATATAGGATTGAAAAGAGGTGTAGCCTTGAGCCAAGGTTGAGGTTTTGTTGGGCAATGATAATAGAAGGCTAGCAACATAAGGGAATTAAGGGTGCTAGTGGGAAGGGATCAAGTTCAGATGATCTATCATGGTATCCAGACTGGGAAGGGAAGGAGCAGTCTGATAGTGCGGGGGAACATAGCTAGATAAAGGAACTGGAGGTGGGGATGGTTTCTGTGAAGATGAAGAGTCGGTGTTGTGGGAATGAGGCATGAGAAAGCTAGAAGAATTGGAAGTTGTAGCCAGAGACTGAACTGCTAGTTCTGAGTGGCACAGTTTCATCCTGTGCCTCTGGGAGCAGGTGGCCTGGAGTAGAAGACATGAGCATTCGGGAGGGAGGTCCAGAAGTGTGAGGTTAGGTTGTTGGGTGATTCCTCAGTGTAGATGGTGAGATCATCTAAGATGATGGCAGGAGTGAGAGTGGAAAGGAAGCCTGAAGCTGCTGCCAAAGTCCTCAGTCAATCAAAGGGAGGGAGATGGCAGTCAGAAGATGACAGCACCCAATGGGGGAGAAGATGGGATAACTGGAAAATATCATTGCTCAACAGTTAATATACAGCAAACTCACTTAAGAGTTCGATGTAATAAAACTCCTTTGGCAGTAATATGTTCTTAGGCATTTAGTGGTCAGAACAGTATTTTGGGTTCTCAGTTTAGTTGAAATTTTTTGAACACCTGTTGTGTGCCAGGCACTGTGCTAGACATTGCAGATACAAGTAAGATGGAGTCTCCTGATTAAAACATGTCAATGGCTCCCTGTTACTTGTAGGATAAATTCCAAGTTTCTTAATGGGGCCTAAAGGCCCTCATTCCCTAACCCTCAGTCACCTCCCCTGGGCTCATCTCACAGCATTCCCATCTCAGATTTGGCTTTATCCATAGTTTCCAACATACCATGCAGTTTTTCCACTCTGGAGTATCCCCTCACCCTTGTTCTTTCTTTACCTCGTCAGTGCCTATACATCCAGGAAACCTTCCCTGACTGGCTAAAATGTCCCACTGTGCTTCCACAGCCCCCTGTCCGTAGATCATAGATCATCTTCTGAAATGATCTGTTTACATATCTGAGAGCAAATGAGCTCCCTGAAGGAAGGTACCATGGTTTTTCATCTTTGTATTCCCAGTGCCTGGAACTTAGTAGTTACTTAGGAAATGTTTATTTAACTGAACATTTAATCCAGCAACAGTTCTCAGGGACGTGAGGCTCTAACGTAAGTATGCTGCCATCAACATAGAAGTTAACATTGTAGTAAAATGATATACTAGTAAAATTTGAGTTTCTGCCAATGGTTGTTAATCTGAATACTGATAACTTTTCTTAGGAAGCTATCAAGTAGGCAATGTAGTAGATTCTGGGAATTTGGACATAAATGTATTATTTAGCCAAATATGGATAGTGGGAAATTTTATCTTTATTTAAAATATATCCTTGGAGATTTTACGTATTGGAATTGTGAGTACTCAAATACATAGTTGTAGTGCTTATTAAAAATCTTACAAGAGCTCAGGGGTTTGCACTTAGAAGGCAGGATTTCAAATTGAGTCCAGAGAATCTGGACCAGGCTTCTGGCACTCTCATTCAACCATTAGCACCCTCACCTGTGTATCTATTTTTCAGTGAATGGTTTACATAGGGCATACATTTCCTGTTTTTAGAGAGGTAAGTCACAAATGAATTTAGCTTGATGTAGTAAAGTGTCTGGCAGAGTTCCCCTTTGAAGCCTGGTGCTATGACAGAAGCATCAACTCCTGTTGTGTTGGACCTTTCTGTAAATATCAAGGTGCAGTTTAAATGAGTATCTGTTATCTCTTCTCTAAAGGAGGAGCAGCATCTGGGAGTGATAGCTCTGACAAGAAGTCTCAGGGTCCCAAAGGTGGTGGCAATGCAGTAAAGGTGAGTTACTGGTTCCTTTTTTTTCATGTTAAATATGAATAACATATGTACATGTGTTATTTTGGTGTGCATAAAAGGAAAAGACAGTTTGTTTAACTCATTCTAAGAGACTAGCCTTAGATAAGCCACTGATATAAAATCAAAATAACACAAAATTGGAAACTATAGACCAATCTCACTTATGAAAAGTAATTCCTTTTAAATATTTTTCAAATGCTTTCTTAGACATCAGAATTTCTTCATACGTTAGTATTGTTTCTTAAATGTATTAAGTTAGATATTACCAGTAAGTGAATGAATTAGTTCTTAGGACAAAATATCTTATAAAACCAAAAGCTTAGGTAAATAGGCAAAGGCACAGGTCTCACTAGATAGCTGCCCTTCTGGTAAGCTAAAAGCCAGGACGCTGACCATGAAAATGGGGGTGGGACACAATCGCAAATAATTATTGAAGAGCTTGACCAAGTCTCAGAGGAGTGTCTGCCCTGGGAAAATATAATCTGCAAACAAAACTATACTACTTAGTACTGTTTAACAGGCCATTTTCCATGTTTCAGTCAGGATATGGGATCCCATACTTTGAATCATTCATTCAATAAGGATTTAGTGACATCTGGCCTATGCCAAGAAGTGTACTAAGTTCTGGGTATTAAAAAACAAACAGCCCAGCTAGTTGAATGTTGTCCCATGCACCAGGAGGTCACAGGTTTGATTCCTGGTCAAGGCATATGCCCGGGTTGTGGGCTCTATCCACAGTAGGGGGCATGCAGGAAGCAGCCGATCAATGTTTCTCATTGATATTTCTATCTATCTCTCTCCCTCTCCCTTTCTCTGAAATCAATAAAAACACATTTTTTTAAAAACAGATAAGAGATTGTTTCTGTTATCCCAGTCTAGTTGGGAGCAGTTAGGCAAAGAAATAAATTTTATCACTGTATGATAAGTGCACTAGTGAAATTATATCATATAAATCCAACCATACACATGCAACCAGAGAGAGAGAGCAGGGGGCAGGGAGAAATAATATAAATAGTGAGGGCTATTCTGCCCACTTTTCTAGCGGGGATGAGATGGGAAACATGAATCTGCTTTTTTGTAGTTGACCTCCATTTTCACATGAACTTCCAACTCATGAAGTGGCTTTTAGTATCCAAAACATGGCCTCCTATATACAAACCAGCTAGTTCAATCAGGTGGTCAGCTGAAGAAGTGGCCATTGTTATAAAACAGGTGGGGAAACAAGTTATATTGGGCTTAAGGAGGGCTGGCATATTGGTCTCCAGTATGGCATTTTCATAAGGGATGTAGGGTGATTTGGGCTATGTATAGTTTTTATCTTACATGCTGACTTTTACAAGCACCTAACCTAAGGAACTGCTCCACTGCATATGGTGTCAACGAGGCATCTTGCCCTTTCTGGACAAAAGTAAGTTCAGTGGGTCTATACATGAACTATATGGAAAAGATTGGCATGGAAAATCTATTAGGGTTAAACTTTTTCTTTTGAGATAATTTTAGCCTCACGTTCAATTGTAAGAAGTTATACATGTACCGCTTACCCAGTTTCCTTCAATGGGTATCTTATTTTTATAATTTTTTTATTCTTTATTGTTGAAAGTATTACATATGTCCCCTTTTTTGCCCATTGTCCTCTCCCAGCCCCCACCCCCAGCAATGGACTTCACCCCCCTGTTGTCTGAGTCAATTTGTTATCCGTACATACATATAAGTTCTTTGTTTGATTTCTAAACCACTCCCCTACCTATCCTCCCCTGCCTTCCCTCTGAGGTTTGAAGGTCTGTTCAATGCTTCTATGTCTCTGGATCTATATTTGTTCATCAGTTTATGTTCATTATATTCCACAAATGAGTGAGATCATATGATACTTACCTTTCTCTGACTGGCTTATTTCGCTAAGCATAATGCTCTCCAGGTCCATCTATGCTGTTGCAAATGGTAAGAGTTACTTCTTTTTTACAGCAGTGTAGTATTCCATTGTATAGATATACCACATATTTTTTCCCTTTATTGATTAAGATATTACAAATGTGTCCTTATCCCCCAATGTCCTCTCATCCCCCCAGTCCCACCCTCACCCTCACCCCCTGTTGTCCACATCCATCGTTTATGCTTATATGCAAGCATACAAGTCCTTTGGTTGATCTCTCACCCTCACCCTCACCCTCCCCTACCTTCCCTCTGAGTTTTGAGCATCTGATCGATGCTTCTCTGTCCCTACATCTGTTTTGTTCATCGGTTTATGTTGTTCATTATAATCCACAAATGAGTGAGAGCATGTGATATTTATCTTTCTCTGACTGGCTTATTTCACTTAGCATAATGCTCTCCAGCTCCATCCACGCTGTTGCAAATGGTAGGAGTTCCTTCCTTTTTACAGCAGCATAGTATTCCATTGTGTAGATGTACCACAGTTTTCTAATCCACTCATCTGCTGATGGGCACTTAGGCTGTTTCCAAATCTTAGCTATGGTGAATTGTGCTGCTATGAACATAAGGGTGCATATGTTCTTCTGATTGGTGTTTCTAGTTTCTTGGGATATATTGCTAGAAGTGGTATGACTGGGTCAAATGGCAGATCCATTTTTAATTTTTTTAAAATATATTTTATTAATTTTTTACAGAGAGGAAGGGAGAGGGATAGAGAGTTAGAAACATCGAGGAGAGAGAAACATCAATGAGAGAGAAACATCGATCAGTTGCCTCCTGCACGCCCCCTACAGGGGATGTGCCCACAATCAAGGTAAATGCCCTTGACCAGAATCAAACCTAGGACCCTTCAGTCCGCAGGCCAATGCTCTATCCACTAAGCCAAATCAGTTAGGTCCATTTTTAATTTTTTGAGGAAGCTCCATACTGTTTTCCACAGTGGCTGCACCAGTCTGCATTGCCATCAGCAGTGTTCCCTTTTCTCCACATCCATGCTAGCACTTGTCATTTGTTGCTTTGTTGATGGTAGCCATTCAGACGGGTGTGAGGTGATACCTCATTGTCATATTGATTTGCATCTCTAGAATGATTAGTGACTTAGCATTTTTTCATATGCCTCTTGGCCTTCTGTGTGTCCACTTTTGAGAAATGTCTATGTAGGTTCTTTGCCCATTTTTTGATTGGATTGTTTATCTTCCTTTTGTTAAGTTGCATGGGTACCCTTATCGGTGATAACAATGGCAAATATGTTTTCCCATGCAGTGGGCTTTCTTGTTGTTTTGTTGATGGTTTATTTTGCTATGCAGAAGCTTTTTATTTTGATGTAGTCCCATTTGTTTATTTTCTTTGACATATCAGTAAACATATTTCTATGACAAATGTCTGCTATTTTGTTGCCTATGGCTTCAACACCATTTATGGAAGACACTCTCTTGACTTCATTGTATCCTCTTGCCTCCTTTCTCAAATATTAATTGACCGTATTGGTGTGGGTCAATTTTTGATGTCTCTATTCTGATCCATTGGTCTATATGTCTGTTTCTGTGCAAGTACCAGCTGTTTTGAAAACAGTGGCTTTGTAATACAGCTTGATATCTGGTATTGTGATCCCTCCAACTTTGTTCTTTCTCAGGATTGCTGTGGCTATTTGGGGTCTTTTATATATTCCATTTAAATTGTTGCAGGGTTTATGCTACGTCTGTGAAATATGCCATTAGTATTTTAATGGGGATTACATTGAGTCTATACATTGCTTTGGGTAGTATGGACATTTTAATGATGTTGATTCTCCCGATCCATGAACACGGTATATTCTTCCACTTGTTTATATATTCCTCTCTTTTTTCAACATCTATAGTTTTCTGAGTACAGGTCTTTTGCCTCCTTAGTTAAGTTTATTACTAAGTATCTTAATTTTTTATTGCAGTGTTAAATGGGATTGATTTTTTATTTTCTCTATCTGTGAGTTCATTATTGGTATATAAAAAAGGCCATAGATTTCTGTGTGTTAATTTTGTATCCTACAACATTGCCGAATTCATTTCTTAAATGTAGTAGGTTTTTGATGGAATCTTTAAGGTTTTCTGTGCACAATATCATGTCATCTGCGAATAATGACAGTTTTACTTCTTTTCCATTTGGATACCTTTTATTTTCTCTTCTTGTCTGATCACTATGGCCAGCACTTCCAGTACTATGTCGAACAGGAGTGGTAAGAGTGGGCATCCATCCCTGTCTTGTTCCTGTTCTTAGGGGAAATGATTTTAGTATTTGCCCACGGAGTATGATGTTGGCTGTAGGATTGTCATATAAGGCTTTTATTATGTTGAGGTATAATCCCTCTATTCCCATTTTGCTGAGAGTTTTTAATCAAAAAAGGGTGTTGGATTTTGTCAACTGGTTTTTCTGCATCAATTGATATGATCATGTGATTTTTGTCTTTCAATTTGGTTATGTGATATATCACATTTATTGATTTGAGGATATTGTACCAGGCTTGCATTCCTGGAATAAATCCCACTTGGTCATGGTGTATGATTTTTTTATTATATTGCTGGATGCAATTTGTTAATACTTTGTTGAGGATTTTAGCATCTATATTCATCAGGGATATTGTCCTGTAATTATCTTTCTTTGTGGTGTCTATATCTGGTTTTGGGATTTTAAAGAGCTTGGAATTGTGTCTTCCTCATGAAATTTTTGGAATAGTCTTATGAGGATAGGTTTTAGTTCTTCTGTGAATGTTTGGTCATACTCCCCTGTGAAGCCGTCCAGACCAGGGCTTTTGTTTGCTGGAAGTTGATTACTGCTTCCATTTCATCAGTAGTTATCGGCCTATTCAAGTTTTCTGATTCTTCTTGAGTTTTGGAAGATTGTATTTTTCTAGGAATATGTCCATTTCGTCTAGGTTGTCCAGTTTGTTGGAATAGAGTTGTTCCTAGTTATTTTTTTTTTTTTTTACAATCCGTTGCATTTCTGTGGGGTCAGTTGTTACCTCATCTCTTTCATTTCTGATTTTGTTTATTTGGGTCCTGTCTCTTTTTTATCCTTTCAAAGAACCAGTTCTTGGTTCTATTGACCTTTTTATTGTTTTTTTGTTGTTGTTGTTGTTGTCTCTTTGTCATTTATGTCCTCTTTGATTGATGTTATTTCCTCCCTTCTACTTGCTATGGGCTTTTCTTGTTGCTCTCTTGTAGGGTTAGATAACTTATTACCAGTTTTTCTTGTGTGTGTTTTTCTGAGGTAGGCCGGTAGTGCTATGAACTTCCCTCTCAGGTTTGCTTTCACTGTGTCCCGTAGATTTTGGATTGTTGTGTTTTCATTATCCTTTGTTTTCAGGATGTTTTTTATTTCTTCTTTGATCTCTTGTAACCCAATCATTGTTTAATAGCATTCTATTGCCTCCATATGTTTGATTGTTTTTTATTGTTTTTATTGTAATTGATTTCTAATTTTATGCCATTTGATTTGATAAGATGCTTGATATTATTTCAGTCCTCTTGAATTTTTAGAGATTTAGCCTGTGTCTTAATATATGGTCTGTCTTTGAAAATGTCCCATGTGCACTTGAGAAGAATGTATATTCAGTAGCTTTGGGGTGAAATGTTCTGAAGATGTCAATTAGTTCCATCTGATATAGGGAATCATTTTTGATTGCTGTTTCTTTGCTGATTTTTTTATACAAGATTTATGCAGTGATGTCAGTGGAGTATTAAAGTCCCTTACTATGATTGTATTGCTGTCGATCTCTCACTTGATATCTTCCAGAAGATTTTTTATGTATTTGGGTGCTCCTGTATTGGGTACATATGTTTACCAGAGTTATATCCTGTTTTATCGACCCCTTTAGTATTATGAAGTGGCCTTCCTTATATCTTGTTATGGCCATTACTTTGAGGTCTATTTTGTCAGATATAAGTATTGCTACCCCAGCTTTATTTTCATTTCCATTTGCCTGAAAAATTTTTTTCCCATTCCTTCACTTTCAGTCTGTGTGAGTCCCTTGTTTGGAAGTGGGTCTCTTGTAGACAGCATATATATTGGTCATGTTTTCTTATCCATTCGACCACCCTATGTATTTTGATTGGAGCATATAATCCATTTATGTTTAAGGTTATTATTAATAGGTACTTGTTTATTGCCATTTTTATTCTTTATGCTTGTGTTTCCTTTTCTCTTTCTATTCGTTCTTCTTACACCAGTCCCCTTAGGATTTCTTACATTGCTGGTTTGGTGGTAATAAACTCCCTTGGCCTGTTTTTGTCTGCGAAGCTCCTGATTTCACCTTCAATTTTGAATGATAGCCTTGCTGGATAGAGTATTCTTGGATTCAGCCCCTTGTTTTTCATTACTTTGTATATTTTATTCCATTCGCTTCTGGCTTGATGTGTTCCTGTTGAGAAATCATTTGATAGTGTAATGGGAGATCCCTTGTAGGTAACTTTCTCTCTCTCTCTTGCAGCTCTTAAGATTCTTTCTTTGTCATTAACATTTGTCATTAATGACATGTCTTGGTGTGGTCTTTTGGGGTTCATCTTGTTTCAGATTCTTTGTGCTTGTGTGACTTCCCGCCTCCAAGTCAAAGAAGTTTTCTCTCATTATTTCTTCAAATAGGTTTTCTATTCCTTGCTCAGCTTCTACTCATTCTACACCCCTATTATGCATATGTTGTTTCGTGTCATGTTGTCCCAAAGTTCCCTTAAATTCTCCTCCAGCTTTTAAAATTTTTTCCCAATTGGTGTTTTATCTACCCTGTCTTCTAACTGGCTGATTCATTCCTAAGCTTTTTCTAATCTACTGTTGAAACTTTCCAGGGTGTTTTTCCCTCCTCAGGTAAAACATGTGAGAATAATGGCGCAATGACTATGAGAGGGGAAAAATGAGGGATTCTAGGGCAATTGGAATATTCTATATCTTGATACAGTGGTTACATGGTGTACAGATACACAAAACACTGAGTCAGAGACATGCTCTCTTCAGCTGTACCAAATTATTTTTCTCAGTTAAAGCACATGAGGTTCTTCCAGGGTATTCTTTATTGCAGCTATGTTATTCTTCATTTCCTCTTAATTCTTACACATATTGGTGAATTTTTTAAAAATACATTTTATTGATTTTTTTACAGAGAGGAAGGGAGAGTTAGAAACATCGATGAAAGAGAAACATCGATCAGCTGCCTCCTGCACACCCCCTACTGGGGATGTGCCCGCAACCAAGATACATGCTCTTGACTGGAATTGAACCTGGGACTCTTCAGTCCACAGGCCAACGCTCTAGCCACTGAGCCAAACTGGTCAGGCAATTGGTGAATTTTTTATCCAGATGTTTGAGCATCCTTGTAACCATTACTTTTACACTGAATTCTTTCTCTGACAAATTGGTTGTCTCCATTTCATTTAGTTCCCTTTCTGGCGATTCCTCCTTTTCTTTACTTTGGGGATTGTTTCTTTGTCTCTCCATTTTTGCTGTCCCTTTGTATTTATTTCTATGTAATGTGAATTGCTGTCACTTTCTGGCCGTGGGCATCGTGCTTGTGGTCCGAGAGGTTGAAGCCCCTAGCAGTCCAATGATCCGGGACTCCTTAGCATAGGAGGCTGGGTCTGCCTTGAGTCTCACACCTTTATTGTCTCTGGCATGAATATCACTCCAGCATCCATGAGCAGATGGTGCCTTAGAACCCTCTGGTTTGCCCCATCAGCTGGGTGCTGGGCGTGGCACCAGGCTGGGTGCCCCCAGCTTGCACTATCATTGTGGTCCTTGTGGGGCACCGGGCCAGATGTGCCAACTCACACCTTTGGTACTATCCTTGGGGCTGGGTGGGATGCCAGGCCGGGGGTCCTCAGCTCTCACTGTCAGCAGGGTCACTGTGGATGTCTGGGAGCCGGCAAAGTAGGGTGCCACTCACTGGAAAAGTGTGGCAGTGGTCCCTTGTGAGTTATGGCTGGTGAGCAGCTCACTGCTCAGTTTCTGGATGGTGTCCAAGTGTAGTCTAGGTGTTGGTGTGGCTGCGCTCCTGGCCTACACTGCTCCCACCTTCAAGATGGTGTGGGCTCCATGCCCGAGCCGCACTCAGCCTGGGAGTGCCTGTGGCGGTAGCCAGGAGAGCCTGATCTGCCAGTCCCCAATTCTCCTGTGAGATCTAACTGTCCCTCGCTCACCCCCCCCACACACAACACACATCCACACACTACACTCTCTCCCTCACTGCCGTCCTGCTGGCCGCCATTTTGGGATCTCCTACAGAGCCTTTCTGTGACCTCAGGGATCCCTCCTACTGCCCTTTTATAACTACACCTCCCTCCTTCCTACCCCTACCTCTGCCTCCTCCTTTAACCCCTGTGAGCATGTAATGTGATTTCTTTTACTGAATTTTATCATTTCAAAAATGTTATATGAATGGAATGATACAGTATGTAGCATTTGGGGATTGGCTTTTTTTACTCAGAATAATTTTCTGGCCCTGGCTGGTTTGGCTCGGTGGATAGAGCATCAGCCTGCGGACTGGGGGGTCCCAGGTTTGATTCCAGCCAAGGGCACATGCCTGGGTTGTGGTCTCAATCCCCAGTGGGGGATGTGCAGGAGGCAGCCGGTCAATGATTCTCTCATCATTGATGTTTCTGTCTCTCTCTTCCTCTCCCTTTCTCTCTAAAATCAATAAAATATGTTAAAAAAAGAATAATTTTCTGAAGATTGTATTCCAGTTGTGTGTCTCAATAGTCTTCACCTTTGTATTGCAGAATAGTGTTCCATGGAATGAAAGTGCCTTAGTATGTTTAACTGTTCACCTGCTAGAGGACAACTGGGTTGTGACCAGTGTTCTTGAAGGCCCTAGCAGGGGAGGCACTTGGAACCCTCCAGCCTTTTAGGGTCTAGCTGTTTAGACCCCACTCCTAAGCCCCTGTCACTAGACTGTCCAGATTCTGAAACCCACCTGCTGACCAGAGCTTCCCTCTTTTCCCTTCACTTCCTGTTTCCCCCAATCCTGACCTCTTCTCCTCACACAGACCTCCAGGCCTTCTGGCCCCCTGGTAATCCCCACTTTCTCCCAGGCTTTGTGTCTGTTCTTCAAGCCCCCTATGTCCTGTAACCTGGAGATTAGATCAAAGAACTTGACCATTGGATCAAGGAGCCCCAACTTTTTTTCCTTTGGTTATCCTTTACATCCACCTGCAAAACTAAATCTCAGGATAAATCCAGTGGTCTACTTTCTTTACACTTAAAGCCAGAACTGCTGGACCCTACTGGAGAATCTCATGGCCTTGGGTATTGGGTCCACTACTTCCTGGTCTCTATCCTCACCTAAGGCCCTCAGTACAGCTCAGCAGCCCTTTGCCACTCACCTCAAGCAATCAATACCTTGCTCTAGTTCTTCTCACCCCTAGTGTACATCAAACTGAACTGGAGAGCTTCTAAAACTAACAATGCCTAGCGTAGGATCCCACCCCAGACCAGGTGCCTTAGAATCTCTGGGGGTGAGGCCTAGACTGTGATATTGTTTTTTTAGAAGCTCTGGGGGTGATTCTGCTGTGCTGGCAGGGCTAGGAAACACTGATACAATCTCACAGGGTTAGTGTGAGGATTTCATGTGATAATGAACATAATGGCTCAGTGGTTGAGTGTCAACCTATGAACCAGGAGGTCATGGTTCTATTCCAGGTCATGGCACATGCTGAGTTGCAGGCTTGATCCCCAGTGTGGGGTATGCAGGAGGCAGCTGATCAATGATTCTCTCTCATCATTGATGTTTTTATCTCTCCCTCTCCTTTCCTCTCTGAAATCAATAAAAATATATATTTTAAAAAATAATAATACAGCACTTAGCATAGTGCCTAGCAAATATTAAGGACTCAGTAATTTTTATTTATTTTTCTTTCTGTAAATAGTTATTTATTCAGGGCTTTTTAAAATAAATCTTTATTGTTGAAAATATTACATATGTCCCCCCCCCCCATTGACCTCCAGCCTATTCCTGCCTCCCCACCCCTGCCCCAGGCCTTCACAACCCTATTGTCTGTGTCCATGCATTATGCATATATGCATACAAGGTCTTTGGTTGATTACTTCCCACCCATCCATCCTCTCCTGCCTTCCCTTCGAGATTCCTCACTCTGTTCTATGCTTCCATGTCTCTGGATCCACTCCATTCACCAGTTTATTTTGTTAATTAGATTCTACATATGAGTGAGATCATGTGATACTTGTCTTTCTCTGACTGACTTATTTCACTTAGCATGATACTCTCTAGGTCCCTCCATGCTTTCTCAAAGGGTAAGAGATTCTTCTTTTTCACTGCTATATAGTATTCCATGCTAGAAATGTACCACAGCTTTTTTATCCACTCATCTACTGACGGGCACTTGGGTTGTTTCCAGATATTAGCTATTGTAAATTGTGCTGCTATGAACATAGCATTGCATACATTCTTTCTGATTGGTGTTTCAGGTTTCTTAGGATATATTCCTAGAAGTGGGATCCCTGTGTCAAATGGCAATTCCATATTTAATTTTTTGAGGAAACTCCATACTGTTTTCAATAATGGCTGCACCAGTCTGCATTCCCACCAGCAGTGTACTAGGGTTCCCTTTTCTCCACATCCTTGCCAGGACTTGTCATTTGTTGATGGTAGCCATTCTGACAGGTGTGAGGTAATAACTCATTGTCGTTTTAATTTGCATCTCTCTAATGATCAGTGACTTTGAGTATATTTTCATATTCTCTTGGCCATCTGCATGTCCACTTTGGAGAAGTGTCTATTTAGGTCCTTTGCCCATTTTAATTGGATTGTTTGTCTTCCTTATATATTTTGGATATTAACCTTTTATCAGATGTATCATTGCCAAATATATTCTCCCATACAGTGGGCTCCCTTTTTGTTTTATTGATGGTTCCTTTTGCTGTGCATTTTGATGTACCATAGTCCCATTTATTTATTTTCTCCTTAGTTTCCTTTGCCCTAGGACAGTGGTCGGCAAACTGCGGTTCGCGAGCCATATGCTGCTCTTTGGCCCCTTGAGTATGGCTCTTCCACAAAATACCGACTTCTGCGCATGGGCCACGAAGTTTCAATTGCACTGTACGTGCGCGCCTGCACGTGGAATTTTGTGGAAGAGCCACACTCAAGGGGCCAAAGAGCCGCATGTGGCTCGGGAGCCGCAGTTTGCCGACCACTGCCCTAGGAGATGTATCCATAAGCATATTGTTATGAGAGATGTCTGAAATTTTGCTTCCTATGGTTTCTTCTAGGATTTTTATGGTTTTCTGACTTACATTCAAGTCTTTTATCCATTTTGAGTTTATTTTTATATATGATGTAAGTTGTCTAGTTTCATTTTTTTGCAGGGACAGTACTTTTTAAATATTGTTATAATTTTCACAAGAAACAGATGTTGAGTCCAGAACTCATGGGCTTTCCAGCCCCCTGTCAACAAAATTATCTTCACCTGCATCGCTCTGCACTCCCTCCTTCCCTTTCTTCCTTTTGGTCACTTGTTTTTCAAATAATACTCTGAATGCCACACCTTGTTGTTTCATTTATTCCACCCACTTTCTTTGCTCTCTCTTTAACCTTTCCCTCTTCACAGCATCTTTCCCTCCATTCTGAAAAGTACACTCAGTTATCTTTAAAATATATACATGTCTGTGACCCTTTTCCTCTGACCAGAACCCTTTCTCCTTTTCTAACTCAGTTGAGGGAGAACTCCACATGCATTCCCTTCCCATTTCCCATTACCTTCCTCAGTCAGCCTGCTGTAGTCTGGCTTCTGCACATTACCACTCTTCCAAAACTGCTTTTGCGAAGGTCATCAATCACTCACTGCTAAATTGATTGTGCTTCTTAACTGACCACTCCGCATCATTTAACACTGTTGACCATTTCCTCTTTGAAACTTTGTCATACCTTGGTTCCTGTTAACACATCTTCCTCTCCCACCCACCTGGACCTTCCTTTTTATTATGCTTGTTGAGCTTCTTTTTTTGCTTATTGCTTAAATATTGATATTCTCCAAGGATGTATTTAGCCTACTCTTGTCTTCATCTCATTCTACGTATCCTCCCTGGGTAACGGCATCACCTTCTGTAGCATCAGCTACTCCCTCCATGCTGATTGCTCCCAAATTCTCTCTGTAGCTTGGCACTCTTCTGAGATGCTAGTCTTATACAGTTGCCAGTTGGTCAGACATACTTGTAAACCCCACAGGTACTCATTATGTCTAACCTGTCAAACTGTCCAAATCAGAATATGTTTATTGAAATATAAAATGGCAGGCGGTATCCCCTTTCTGTGATCATGGATGTTGTGTGCACCCTCCCAGTAATTGAAACAGAAGATTGCTTTGGGAATGTGGAAGCAGAAAGGAAATATGCAGTCTAGAAGCTATTTTAGCCAGACCAAGTGAGGTCTAATGAACAGTTCTAGTGTCCAGATCATTTGTCCCTTTCTCTACTAGACAGTGCTAGACACATTCTATAGAAGTTTGCCACTCTGAGTCCTGCTTTTTGACACATTCTTTCCTTTGTTGTGTTCCTATCTCCTGTGGGTCTAGGATCTCCTCAGCAATTTTAGTAGTCAAACCATGAGGAAAACTTGGTTTGCTTGTCTCTAAATTTATGAGGCAGACACCTTAAGCCCCACCCCAGTGTATCACCTACAATATGAAACAAATAACAGATTCTATTTGAATAGGAAATGAGAAATCCTCTAAAAGATATCTTGACAAAATCATTTATGTAAACACTAGAGGCCCAGTGCACGAACTCGTGCGTTGGTGGGGTCGTGGGTTGGGGCGGGGGAGAGGGGAGCAGGATGCAATCGGCCCTCCGAGTGGGCTGGCGGTGGGAGGCCCTTGCCGGCCCAGATCCAGATCTGTCACACTGACATTCGCGCTATTGTTGGGAGCCACCTGGTGGCAACTTTTATATCCTTTCTTCCTTGTGGAGCATCTAGGGAGGGGAAGTGGCCACAGTGCCTGAGGGCAACTTCCAGGAGGCCAGTAGTGCTGTCAGGATTGTGCCATTGGCACTGGTCCATTGGTACCTGGCCCATTCTCCAGAGTTTAGACCTGCAGGACTAATGAGGGAGTGAGTGGCTGCAGCCAAGCTGGTGGGCGCCAGGATGGGTCGGTCAGCTGAGCAGTGCTCCCACTGTGGGACCACCAGGGGGCAGCACCTGCATTGAGCGTCTGCCCCCTGGTGGTCAGTGCATGTCATAGTGACTGGTCATTCGGTTGTTCCAGTCGTTCTGTTGTAACTGTCACTTAGGCTTTTATATATATACTAGAGGCCCGGTGCACAAAAATTTGTGCACTCGGGGGGGGGGGTCCCTCAGCCCGGCCTGTGCCCTCTCGCAGTCTGGGAGCCCTCGGGAGATAACGACCTGCTGGCTTAGGCCTGCTCCCGGGTGACAGAGGGCAGGCCCAATCTCTAGGTGCAGCCCCTGGTCCGGCTCAGAGCAGGGCCGATTGCGGAGTTGGGGCGCCGGCCTCTGTCATGCACAGAGCAGGGCGGATCGGGGGGTTGCGATGCCACTCTCAGTCACGCTCAGGGTAGGGCCGATTGGGGAGGTTGCGGCGCCACCACCTGTCATGCACAGAGCAGGGCCAATCAGGGGGTTGGGGCGCTGCCCCCTGTCACGCACAGAGCAGGGCCCATCAGGGGGGTTGGGGCTCTGTACCCTGTCACGCACAGAGCAGGGCCAATCAGGGGGTTGGGGAGCTCCCCCCTGTCACGCACAGAGCAGGGCCCATCAGGGGGTTGTGGAGCTCCCCCCTGTCACTCACAGAGTAGGGCCGATAGGGGAGTTGGGGCACCGCCCCCTGTCACACACAGAGCAGGGCTGATCAGGGGGTTGGGGCACCGCCCTCTATCACCCACAGAGCAGGGCCGATCAGGGGGTTGGGGCACCTCCACTGTCACACTCAGGGCAGGTCCGATGGGGAAGTTATGGCTCTACCCCATCACACACAGAGCAGGGCCCGTTGGGGGGGGGGGGCACCACCCTCTATCACCCACAGAGCAGGGCCGATCAGGGGGTTAGGGCGCCGCCACTCTCACACTCAAGGCAGGGCCGATGGGGAGGTTATGGCTCTACCCCGTCACACACAGAGCAGGGCCCGTGGGGTGGGGGGGTTGGGGCGCCGCACCCTGTCACACACAGAGCAGGGCCGATCAGGGGTTTGGGGCACCGCAGCCTGTCACACACAGAGCCGCAGGGCGATTAGCAGTTTGGGGAGCTCCCCCCTATCAGGCACAGAGCAGGGCTGATCAGGGGTTTGGGGCACCGCAGCCTGTCACACACAGAGCCGCAGGGCGATTAGCAGTTTGGGGAGCTCCCCCGTATCAGGCACAGAGCAGGGCTGATCAGGGGGTTGGGGCACCTTCCCCTGTCACGAACAAAGCAGGGCAGATAGGGAGGTTGTGGCCCTGCCCCCTGTCACACACAGAGCCGCAGGGCAATCAGGGGGTTTGGGCGCTGCCCCCTGTCACGCTGATCCCGGTGCCGGGAGGCCTCTCAGCTCCGCTGATCCCGGTGCTGGGAGGCCTCTCGGCTCCGCTGACCCCGGTGTTGGGGTGTTGGGAGGCCTCATGGCTCCGCTGATCCTGGTGCCGGGAGGCCTCATGGCTCCGCTGATCCCGGTGCTGGGAGGCATATTACCCTTTTACTATATAGAATAGAGGCCTGGTGCATGGGTGGGGGCTGGCTGGTTTGCCCTGAAGGGTGTCTTGGATCAGGGTGGGGGTCCCCACTGGGGTGCCTGGCCAGTCTGGGTGAGGGGCTGAGGGCTGTTTTCAGGCTGGCGGGTGACTGAAGCTCCCAACCACTCCTTTTTTTCTTTTCTTTTTTATTCTGGGCCAGCTTTAGCTCTGGCTCCAGCTCTGAGGCCTCTGCTGCTGAAAGCAGGTATCTGGTTTGTTTGGGTTCTATAATATCGAAACACTGTATCAACTCCAGCTCTGAGATCCCGGCTGCTGAAAGCAGGTTTCTGGGGTTTTGTTTTGCTTCTATATTTGTTACAATGGTTCAAACTGCAAGCTCAGAGGCCGGCAGCGGCAGGCGGGGAACGTTGCAGTCCTCTGTCACTGAAGCAAGCAAGCCTCATGTACAGTTTAAGCTGCCTGGCTGCCGGCCGCCATCTTGGCTGGCAGTTAATTTGCATATCGCCCTGATTAGCCAATGGGAAGGGTAGCGGTCGTACGCTAATTACCTTGTTTCTATTTTATTAGATAGGATAGACTAGTGGCCCAGTGCACAAAATTCGTGCACGGGGGAGCGTGTGTTCCTCAGCCTGGCCTGCACCCTCTCCAATTTGGGACCCCTCAAAAAATGTCCTGCCAGTTTACAGGGATTGGGCCTAAACCAGCAGTCGGACATCCCTCTTGTAATCCGGGACTTCTGGCTCCTAACCGCTCACCTGCCTGCCTGCCTGCCTGATTGCTTCTAACCACTCTGCCTGCTGGCCTGTTCGCCCCCAACTGCCCTCCCCCCTGCTGCCGGCCTGCTTGCCCCCAAATGCCCCCCCGCCAGCCTGATCACCCCAAACTGCCCCCACTGCTGGCCTGCTCGCCCCTACCTTCCATCCCCACTGGCCTGCTCATCCCCAACTGTCCCCCTGCTGGCCTGCTCACTCCAAACTGCCCTCCCCGCTGTCCTGATCACCTCCAACTGACCCCCACTGATGGCCTGCTTGCCCCCAATGGCCCCATCCCCCACCAGCCTGATCACCCACAACTGCCCTCCCCTCTTGGCCTCTAACCGCCTTTACCTCAGCCCCACCACCATGGCTTTGTCCAGAAGAACATCTGGAAGGTTTCCTGGAAAGTCTCCCAGTCTAATTAACGTACTACTCTTTTATTAGTATAGATATATTTGTCTGTAAATATGGTTATGATTGCAGATATGAGCATGACCAGATAAAATTTTATAGAATGGGCCTTTTATTACAGATGGTTTGCCATGTATGCATTTTTTCTAAAGAAGTAAAAATTACTTTAAAAAGTGTTTCAGGAAGACTTTGAGAAATTTACAGTATCTGCTTTTCTTCCAAGAAAGTTGTCACTTTTATGCCAGAGTGAGAATTATTTGTATGCTTTGTATGTCAGCATTGGGCCACTGTGACTGGGGGGTACTTAGCTTGACTTGAGGGTAATTATCTTGCTCACTGGCTGGGACGGTGTGTGTGTGGCAGAGGAGATAAATACTCGGTTCTGGATTATTCATAGATTGCTGACTTTCTGGATTGATTGTGCAAGCCCCTCCTTTTATTGATGTCCACCTTCTGTTGACAGACATCTACCCTGGGAGAGAAATGAGATGAAACTCTCTTTCTTTTCATTGTAAAAAGCATTTGAATTCCTAAGGTGTGATAAGGCCACCCAGCCATCCACAGCCAAGGTACACATTTTCATGGAGGATGTTCCCACTCTTGAATAAATTAAAACAATTTTTTTCTTTTAAACTTTCTTCTATAACTGCTTTCTTGTTACTTAAAAGCTAGTTTTTTTTGAAACTGCTTCCAAAGCTTTTCAAGCTGTATATGTCCTTGGAATGAATCCATAAGTAAGAATTGAGGCCCTGACCGGTTTGGCTCAGTGGATAGAGCATCGGCCTGCGGACTCAAGGGTCCCAGGTTCGATTCCAGTCAAGGGCATGTACCTTGGTTGCGGGCACATCCCCAGTGGGGAGTGTGCAGGAAGCAGCTGATCGATGTTTCTCTCTCATTGATGTTTCTAACTCTCTATCCCTCTCCCTTCCTCTCTGTAAAATAATCAATAAAATATATTTTTTAAAAAAAAGAAAAGAATTGAGCTCGGCGGGTGTGACTCAGTGGTTTAGCATCGACCTATGAACCAGGAAGTCACAGTTTGATTCCAGGTGAGGCCACATGCCCAGGTTTTGGCCTGATCCCCAGTACGGGGTGTGTAGGAGGCAGCCGATCAATGATTCTCTCTCATCATTGATGTTTCTATCTCTCTCCCTCTCCCTTCCTCTCTGAATCAGTA
Source organism: Myotis daubentonii (assembly GCF_963259705.1). Lineage (NCBI taxonomy): Eukaryota > Metazoa > Chordata > Mammalia > Chiroptera > Vespertilionidae > Myotis > Myotis daubentonii. The sequence continues at coordinate 87,892,619 of NC_081861.1, read as the reverse complement.
AGAATATATTTTAAAGAGAGAGAGAGAGAGAGAGAGAGAGAGAGAGAGAGAGAGAGAGAAGAGTATATATGTTTGTAAATAAGAAAACATGTATTTGATGCTCTTAGAAAGTCTTCTTTTCTTTCATTAAAACTTGTGCAGTATAGGAAACTCCATAGATTCTCTCAATTTGAAGAAAGTTAGAGGGAAAGGTACCAATTCAGAGTTCCTTGGGAAAACGTATCATTCATATATATATATATATATATATATATATATATATATATATATATACATACATACACACACACACACATATATATATACATATACACATATATATATGTTTTTAAATCAAAAACTGAAATATTTTCTATTCAGAAAATATATTTGGAGCTAAATATCTTCTATAATTTTAACCCTGAAATATCAATTTAAATATTTTAAAAATGGTTGGGATGTTTGTTTTTTTAAATAAGTTAGGTTACTGGAGTTCTACATGTTACTGGATCACCTGGGGTAATTTTCTGATTGGAAAATTAAGAATTATAGTCAGAGGGGAGGACATGAAAATTTTTAAAGAACATTCAATTTACTTTAGAAGCCGAACCTCTCTTATCATGTGACTTGTTTTGTATGTTAAACTATATTATCACATAAGCATTGCTGCTATTGGGACAAACAGTGACAGTTGATTCGGGTCATTTGAATGTCCACTGTCTGTTTTAATTTGTATGTTCGTTTTGACTCTGTCATATGCTCAATCTTCAGTGGAAGTCATGAAAACCTATTGTTTTTGCCTGCTCCCTCCTTTACTTTGGAAATATTTTTTTTTACTCAGAGGGACCTTAACTTTGATGTAAGGGATTGTTTCCGTTGCCAACTTTTTTGTTCCTTGCCAAGTAAGACAGTTGTTGTGAACTCTTCAGTGATGCCTTCCCCAGGATATTTGCAGATGTGGTTGGGAAAAGTCATTTCATCACCGACCTTTGCATGTCAGGTGCTGGGGTGCCCGGGTGCCGCCTGGCCTGCGCCCAGGCTCTCCTGCCTTCCAATCGCCATGGCGATCACGGGGCCGCAGAGGTTTTTTTGTTTTTTTAATATATATTTTATTGATTTTTTACAGAGAGGAAGGGTGTTGGATAGAGAGTTAGAAACATCGATGAGAGAGAAACATCGATCAGCTGCCTCCTGCACACCTCCTACCGGGGATGTGCCCTCAGCCAAGGTACATGCCCTTGACCAGAATCAAACCTGGGACCCTTGAGTCCACAGGCTGACGCTCTATCCACTGAGCCAAACCGTTTAGGGCCACAGAGTTTTATTTGTTTCAGAGGAGTATAAATTATTTAAGAATTAAAGCTATGTGCACATGGCCAAAAAAAAAAAAATCGGCTCCACCAGTCCCACCTGTCCCACCCGTCCCAGCAGGGACTGATGGCAAAGCCCCTCTCCATCCTGAGCCCTCCAGCCCCGTGCAGACGGAGCCCCCCCGCCGGGCGAGAGCCGAGCAGCGTGGACCTGAGGGCTGTGCATCTGGAGCGACTGCAGAGGGAGAAGGGCAGGCAGGAGCAGCGAACCAAGGAGGGCCCATGGGCCGCAGGCCCGGGGCTGCGGAATTTACCAGAAAAGAAAAAGAAGAAAGATGCAAAAGCACCCGTGGCCCTGGATCTGCCCTCCACGGAGGACTTCGAGGCCCTGGTCTTGGCCGCTATGAAGGCTGATAACACCTGTGGCCTCCCCAAGTGCTGGGCCAGCATCGTGACTCTGGGCCAGCTCTGCCCACACTGCAGCCACTGCTTCTGCCTCAGCCACTGCCTGCCCAAAATCCATGGCTGTGGGGAGAGGGCCCGCGCCCACGCCCCACAGAGAATCAGCTGGGAGGGAGTGCTGTATGCCGGCAGTGGGGCCAAGGACCGGTCCCTGGACCCCACCAAGTGGGCCCAGTTGCAGAGGAGCCTGGATAAGAAGCTGGGCGAGCTCAGCATCCAGAGGAGGAGCAAAAGGATGGAGAAGGAGATGTGAGCTGGCCCTCACACCCTCCGGCCTTGTCTTTGCAAATGCGGGTAGGGGCAAGCGGCTGTCCCTGGTGCTTTCTGTGCCTTGTAGCTGCTCCGGTGATGTGACCAGGGCTGCATGAGCAAGCCAGGCACCTCTGGGAGGGGGTGGGTCCTCGGGCCCAGCGTGCCCTGCCTTGCACTGGGGTGGGGGCGGGCTACAGTGGCTGTTCCCTGGACCTTCCTGGGGAGAGCGGCCCCAGGTCTCAGTTTTGCTGGCATCAGGGCCCCCTGGGGCTCTCCGAGGTCCCTCGCCAATTGCTTTAATAGAACCTTTAAGAGAGGTTCCGGGGGTCCGGGGTTGCCGCCTGGCCTGCGCCCGGCCCTCCCACCCTCCGTTCGTCATGGCGATCACCGGGCCGCAGGCCAGCCGGCCACTCCGGCCCCCGGGGGTCCGGGGTTGCCGCCTGGCCTGCGCCCAGCCCTCCCACCCTCCTATCGCCATGAGGGCCCGGGCGATCACGGGGCCGCAGGCCAGGGGTCCGGGGTTGCCGCCCAGCTTTCTGATGGCGATCACCGGCTGGGAGGTGGGGAAGGGCGGCCTTTGCCCACCCCCTAGCTCTTGCCTGCCACCTGGGTTGCCGATCACCATTCTTCAGTCCTTCCCCTTTCGCCTCCCATCATTGCGTGTATGCAAATTAACCGCCATCTTTGTTGGCAGTTACCGCCATCTTTCTTGGCAGTTAATTTGCATATCGCCCTGATTAGCCAATGGGAAGCGTGTTGGAGGTACGGTTAATTACCATGTTTGTCTATTATTAGATAGGATAGATCAAATTTGATTACTTCTATGAGGTTGAGTATTCTTTTTTTTTCCACGTTGAACAGCATAAATGAAATAATGTTTATCATTGTAATAATTTGTGTGTATTTTAAGGTAGAAGAAGTCCTTAAGAAACTTTGACATATTAAATCTTTTTATTTTTCTAAGATTTAGGACATTTGTGTGAGTTTGAAATTAACATCAAAATGTTCTTCAATCCTGTGAGCCAAACTTTTGATTCAGAGTCCTGTAGGATCTTTGAGAACCAGACCTAGAGCAAAGCCTGTTTGCCAGCTGTTCAGGGATGGAGTGCAGGGTGAAGCCCTGAGTGGCAGAGGCCACATGGGAAGGCAGGACCCACTGCCCCATGCCCCGCACTCTGGCTGTCCAGACCAACATGCTCCTCTCCCCACACTCATCTGAGCTCTTTAGGGCTGCAACAAACTCAGAAGAGCTCTTGGCAGCCTCATCCCAACCCAGAGCAGTGCTGAGCACAGCCCAGTCACAGACCTCTCATGGGCTGAGGAAGCCAGCCTAATGGACCTTGCCCACATCCATGCCACTCTCCATCATGGAAATGCCTCCACAGGCCCAGGTGACACCCCCCGCCCCCCACATCTAGGGATGATACTATGCTACTAAGGTAATTTCCTTCTGCTTATTTGCATTTTAAAGTCTTTATGCAATGAATCTGCCTTGTTCTGAAGAAAAAAGCAAAAAAAGCATGGGCTATTTTAATAATAAAAGATTAGAAGGAAAAAAATGTTTAAAAGAAATTTATAACATAACATTTTGAAATTAGTTGTATAAGTAGTGTTTAAATTTTTTAATTTAACAGATTTATAAATCAATAAATTGAAAATTGAAATAATTAAAATTAGAAGCAAATGTTCTTTCCCTCAAAGAAGCCCAGACATTATAGATTTCAGCTATGTCTCTCCCTCTTCTCTGTCTAGCCTCCTTCCTCTAGTGCACACACATAATACTATGACCCTAGCCCAGCATTTGGAGTACATTAATATCACTAAATTTACACTATTACCCCCTTCATGTTCTCACCTGTCTCCTTCCTGGCTTACAGTCCATAGTCCATAGAGGTTGAGTATTCTTAAACAGTTATCTGCCATGCATCCAAAGACACTTTATCTCGCTTCTATAGATACTTATGGCATACAAAGGTTTAATAGTCAACATAAGATACTTGTTCAAAGTGTTGAATTGTGGAGAGGCTTTATACTTTGGGCCTCTTTTGGTAAAAAGTATTTCTTAGTGGTGCCCTGGCTGGTGTGGCTCACTTGGTTGGAGCCTTGTCCCATACACTGAAGGTTTCAGGTTTGATTCCCAGTCAGGGCACATACCCAGGTGTGGGTTTGATCCTCAGTCAAGGCACCTGCAGGAGGCAGCTGGTCGATCTCTCTCTCTCTCTCTCTCTCTCTCTCTCTCTCTCTCTCTCTCTCCTCCTCCTCCTCCTCTGTGTCTCTCCCCCTGCCCTCCCTCCTTTCCTCTCTCTAAAATTAATTAAAAAATAAGTATTTCCTGGTAGTTTTTTTTCAAATTATTCCCACTCTGATGAAATAATAGCCTTTATTGAATGCTAGCTGCAGTATCTCAATCTTCACAAACCTATGAGGACACGTAAGTACTAGTACTGTTATTATCTCAGTGCACAAATGGGGAAAACAGGTTTAAAGACATGCCTAAGGCCATACAGCAGAGTTGGGATTTGACTCCAGGACCCCAAATCTCAACCATTATTGTGTTTCTTCTTCCTGTTACCACTGAGGTACCTGGTAAAAGATGGGAGCTTTCCACAGCCAGGTGCCCAATTTCCATGTAAATTGGGATCCCAAGATATTGTCTTGATATGCAAAATTGGTTTCTTGTCATTGCCCCAAGTGGGCAGACTTCTAGGATTTTCCATTGCCATGAGCTAATGTGATTTTTCACTAGTGAGGGTAATCCCGACATGACTGCTATACTGTGAAGAAATGAATCATTTGCATCTCCAGGTATTATGTGAACATACTTTTTTCCTTGTAGGTCAGACACATTTTGTGTGAAAAACACGGAAAAATCATGGAAGCCTTGGAAAAGTTAAAGTCTGGAATGAAATTCAATGAAGTGGCCACACAATATAGTGAAGATAAAGCCAGGCAAGGGGTATGGTGCTAATATCATTTACAATGATCTTTCCCCCAGCAGTAGGGATTATTGTATTGCTATGTTATGCCATTAATTTTAGCCATATCTTGGTTTAAAGATCTTAAAAACAGAAGTGTCCAACTTGTGGACAGATGGATACAGGTCACCTATATCTCAATCTAGGCATGACCAAATTTGCACAGCTGACAAATACCCAGCAGCATTGTGAGTGCTTATATGTTCAGTGCAGGCTGGACCTCTTCCACCCAATTGTCTTTGTCTAGCCTACTTCTTTACAGCCCATATGAATAACCTAGAAACCTTAGCATTCAAGGTACAGTAGAACTGTTCTCTCTTCAGAGCCGCTTGCAATCACATATCTTTTGGGTTTTTCAGGGCGACTTGGGTTGGATGACCAGAGGGTCCATGGTGGGACCGTTTCAAGAAGCAGCATTTGCTTTGCCTGTAAGTGGTCTGGACAAGCCTGTGTTTACAGACCCTCCAGTTAAGACAAAATTTGGATATCATATTATTATGGTTGAAGGCAGAAAATAAAATTGTATGGAACACTGAATATGTTTTATACATTCTGTTTATTTCTTTAAAAGGTACTGAATAATCCTTGAATGTTATTAACTCTGTCATTGTGGGTTTGTAAGTGCAAAATTGCTGTCAGAGAGGAGGAGGGGACTGGATGAAAGAAGGTGAAGGGATGGGCCAAAGAACATATATGCATAACCCAGTGTGGTTCCAGAGGGAACGGGGGTGGGGACTGGTTGGAGGAAGGCAAAGAGGGGGGAAATGAGGACATCTGTAATACTGTCAACGATAAAAAAAAAAAAATCAGGCGTGTAAAGGTTTGTATACACTACAATAGGTATTCAGTCAGTGGTTCTCAATGTTGAGTCAAGCAGACCCTTTTTAACCTGTCGTTCCTTTCCTCCCAGTACTAATTTATCCGATTCTCAGTATATGCCATAAGTTAATTTAGAAACCATCTCTAGGGGAGCTAAGTGTCAGCTCACACTATTCACACATTGAATTGGGCCTCAAAAAGACAGATTAGGCCCATCCAGCATGGCTCAGTGGTTGAGCGTTGACCTATGAACCAGGAGGTCACAATTTGATCCCAGGTTGCAGGCTCAGTGCCCAGTGGGGGGCATGCAGGAGGCAGCCGATCAATGATTCTCTCTCATCATTGATGTTTCTATCTCTCCCTTCCCCTCTGAAATCAATAAAAATATATTTTAAATAATAATCCTATTTAATAAAGGGCGAATATGCAAATTGACCATCACGCCATAACAAGATGGTAGCCCCCACAGCAGAGGCGTTGATCCCATAACACAAGATGGCTGCGCCCACAATGGAGGCAGGGTTTCTGTAACACAAGATGGCTGCACCCACAACTAAGGCCAAGTTCCTTTAACGAACAATCAGTAGGAACCTGAGGCTGCATGGCACTGGGCTGGGGCAGGGGACCTGAGGCTGCGCCCACCACCACCTGGTGGGGCTTGACAGGGGACCTCAGGCCATGTCCCCCACCCGGCAGGGCTTGACGGGGGACCTCAGGCTGCACCCCCATCCCGGCGCCTGGCCAGGGGACCTGAGGCCACACCCCCTGCCCCGGCACTGGGCCGGGGGCCCTAAGGCTGCACCCTGTGCCCAGCAGGGCTTTACGGGGTACCTGAGGCTGCACCCCCACCCAGCAGGACTTGACAAGGGTGGGGCCAGCTGGGTCTGGATCTCACCCAATGGGGGTGGGGCTGGCTGGGTCTGGGTGTCACACAATTTTGAGGTGCCGTGGGTGGGTTGGGACTTGACTATGGGTCCCGCGGTGCACCCCAGACTCTGACAGGAGGAAGATTTTCATATACATTTTACTAATTTTCTTTCATCTCTGACACTTCTATTATAGAGAAGGGGCAAATAGCAATATTAAAATATTTCCTCTAATTAATCCCCTTTTAATGTGCACTAATTTTGTGCACCAGGCCACTAGTAATAAAATAAAAACCACCATGATTTTGTAGTTATGACTATCAATAGTATTTTGAGATAGCTGCAATAACAAATCTGTGATTTCTATTGGTGACAAAGTCAGAGGTACTGCTAATACTTCTGCATTTTGTTGCCTTCATTCAGACATCTGAATTCTATTCATGAACTTCAGTTTTAAAATCCCTGCCTTAGATACCATTTGAATAATTTACTGTGGCCATGTTCTTTTCTCCCCAAATGTTCATAATATACATTCAAACAAGAACCATTTTGTGTTTTCAGTGAGAAAGTGATGCATCACTGAATGACAGGTATACGTTCTGAGAAATACATTGTTAGGCAGTTTCAATGTTGTAACAACATCACAGTGCACTTAAACCAGCCGTGGGCAAACTACGGCCCGCGGGCCGGATCCGGCCCGTTTGAAATGAATAAAACTAAAAAAAAAAAAGACCATACCCTTTTATGTAATGACTAGGGGCCCGGTGCACGAAATTCGTGCACTGGGTGTGTGTGGGGGGGAGTGTCCCTCAGCCCAGCCTGCCCCCTCTCACATACTGGGAGCCCTCAGGCATTGACCCCCATCACCCTCCAATCGCAGGATCGGCCCCTTGCCCAGGCCTGACGCCTCTGGCTGAGGCGTCCGGCCCGGGCAGCGGGGACCCGCAGCTGCAGTGGCCCCGCGATCGTGGGCTCCGTTTTAGGCCCAGGCAAGGGACCCCTAGCTCCTGGGACTGCCAGCTTCGACCGTGCCCAGCTCCCATCGCTGGCTCCACCCCTACTTCCTGCTATCACTGGCCAGGGCGGAAAAGGCACCTGATTCTCCGATCATGGCTGGGGGGCAGGGCAAAGGCGGCCCCGGGGCCGCCTTTGCCCTGCCCCCCAGCTCTTAGCTCCCCCCTGGGTTTCCAATCACTGTCAGTGGCAGGGGGCTTCTTCCTGCATTCCCTTTCGCCTCCCTGCATTGTGCCTACATATGCAAATTAACCGCCATCTTGTTGGCAGTTAACTGCCAATCTTAGTTGGCAGTTAATTTGCATATAGCCCTGATTAGCCAATGAAAAGGGTAGCTCATACGCCAATTACCATTTTTCTCTTTTATTAGATAGGATGTTTACTTTGAATTTATATTAGTTCACACAAACACTCCATCCATGCTTTTGTTCCGGCCCTCCGGTCCAGTTTAAGAACCCATTGTGGCCCTCGAGTCAAAAAGTTTGCCCACCCCTGACTTAAACAAACCTAGATGGTATAGCCTACTACACACTTAGGCTGTATGGTATAGCCTATTGCTCCTAGGCTACAAACCTGTAGAGCATGTTATTGAATACTGAAGGCAACTGTAACAAAATGGTATTTGTGTATCTAAACATAGAGAATGTACAGTAAAATTATGGTATAAAAGAAAAAATGATATGCCTGTTTGGGGAGCTTACCATGAATGGAGCTTGCAGGACTGGAAGTTGCTCTGGGTGAGTCAGTGAGTTAGTGGTGACTGAATGTGAAGGCCTAGGATATTGCACTACTGTAGACTTATAAACACTATACACTTAGATTATACTAAATTTATAAAACATGAGATTAAATCAAGCACAAGAGAAAACAATACAATCTAGAGACATGGTAAACATTAGCTATACAAGGCTGCTGCCAGCCTAACATACTCTTTTATAGCAAACATTTTTTACAAGAAGAAAGAGTACACTCTAAAATAATGGTAAATAGTAAATACATAAACCAGTAACATAGTCTCTTATATCAAGAATTATGTACCATACAATTGTATGTGCTATGTATTTTTATAGGACTGGCAGCATAGGTTTGTTTACACCAGCACCACCACAAACATATGAGTAATGTTTTAGGCTACACATGACTAGGCAATAGGAATTTTTCAGTTCCATTTATAATACTAGAGGCCTGGTGCATGAAAATTGATGCACTGGAGGAGGGTCCCTCAACTCGGCCTGCCCCCTCTCAGTCCGGGAGCCCTCAGGGGCAGGAGGCGACCTGGCAATTGGGAAGGCGATGCCCCATCACACCTCTGCTGCTGCTACTGCTGGCAAAGCAAGCCTCCGCCAACCCTGGTTACCTGAGCCTCGGGCGGCCCTGAGCAGCCGCCATCTGAGGCTTGCCTGTGCCCCGGGATGGCCCTGGGCAGCTGGGCAGCCGCCATCCAAGGCTTGCCTGCACCTCAGGACGGCCCTGGGTGGCTGAGGGGACTGGGGGACTCTGGAAGCAGGCGCATGACAAGACCGGGCCTGCTCCCGGGCAGGCGTGGCCTTGCCACGTGCCTGCCACCCTGGTGGGGCTGAGGGGACTAGACGCTGCCATCTTGTGGCTGTGGATGCCACCATCTTTGAGGGTGTGGCAGTCAATTAGCATATTCCCTCCTTATTGGCTGTGGGTGCCGCCATCTTTGAGGGCAGGGCACTTAGCATATTCCCTCATTATTGGCTGTGGGCACTGCCATCTTTGAGGGTGGGGCATCAATTAGCATATTCCGTCCGTATTGGCTGTGGACGCTGCCATCTTTGCGACAGCATGAGGCTCAATTAGCATATTCCCTCTCTATTAGATAGGATGGTACCATGTCATATATGTAGTCTGTCATTGACCGAATCATGCAGTGCATAACTGTACACCTAGGACTTAGGCCTCACTGTTCAATCAAATGGATACAAGTCCCTAATGCAGTGGTTCTCAACCTTGGCTGCACATTAGAATCACCTGGGAATCTTTTTAAAATCCTGATTTCTGGGCCTCATCCTCTGGAAATTGTTTCTTTGTTATGGGGTGAGGCCACAGTATTAGTAACAAAGAAACAGAATTTCCTGAGGATGAGGCCCAGAAATCAGGATTTTAAAAAGATTCCCAGGTGATTCTAATGTGCAGCCAAGGTTGAGAACCACTGGGCTAGGGCCTTTTTTTTTTTTTTTAAACATCAGGGGAAAGAGGAATTCAGTAGCTGAATTTCCACAAACATTTGTATGCTCCATGGAAGGGACTGAAAAACAAAGACATAGTCCACATAGGGAAAGTGTGAGCTGGACTCAGATGCAGAATATGAATTGCTGAATCACAGTGTTACCACCAAGATTTTTTTTAATGATATATATTCAATCACATCACTCTCCTTAAAATATTGGTAACTTATTTTGGTAAGAGCAAAATTTTGTACTCAATAAATAACCTATTATTTAAATTTTCCATCTTTTTTTTCCAAAAATGTTTTTATTGATTTTTAGAGAGAGAGAAAGGGAGAGAGAAACATCAATGTGAAAGAGAAACATCAATTGGCTGCCTCCTGCATGCACCCCCACCAGGGATTTAGCCTGCAACCTGGGCATGTGCCTTGACTGAGAATCGAACTGGCAACCTTTCAGTGCACAGGACAATGCTCAACCAATAGAGCTACACTGGCCAGGGCTCAGCCCAGCTCTTTCAAACTTCTACCTGTATATTAACATACATCATATACGAGAACAGTGTGTAAATTGTGAGAGAGAAAACCACAGGCCCCAAATGGCATCACTTGTGCCAAAGCCCATGATACCAGACCTATACTTAATACCTGACCTAATTGAAGTTATTTTTTTAAATATATATGGATTCGTGCACATTGGAGAAAATTAATTAGAAGGCGGCTGGAAGGGCGGGACTGGGCGAGACAGGCTGGACACACCCTGGAGCCAACCTCCCGCGGTCCTTCATGGCTGGCCACACCTGGGGCAGTGCCAGGGCTCAAAGGACATCGACAGAGTGAGCAGGGGTCCTTCTGGCAGGTGAGGTCCCTCAGCCTGGCCTGTGGGGATCGGGCCAAAACAGGCTCTCCGACATCCCCCAAGGGGTCCCCAATTGCGAGAAGGCAGTTCTCAGGTAAACACCCTGGAATTGGGCTCCCTCCTCTCTGGTTCCGGGATGTGTCATATGAGAACCACAGCTGCCCAGTGACCACAGCTTGGCAGCTTCTGCATTGAGCGTCTACCCCCTGGTGGTCATTGACTGTCATAGCTACTGGTCAGATGGTCACTTAGCCCTTTATATATATACCAGAAGCCCCGTGCACAAAAATTTGTGCACTGGCGGGGGGGGTGAGGGCCTCAGCCTGACCTGTGCCCTCTCACAGTCTGGGACCCCTCGGGAAATAACCAGCTGCTGGCTTAGGCTCGCTCCCCTGGTGGCAGATGGCATGCCCAATCCCGCGGTGTCTGCCCCGTCTCCCCTGGTTGCAGATGGCAGGCCCGGATCCCGAGCTGGGGCAGGCAGTGGCTCGGGATCGCGCTGAGGTCCCTGTGGATGTTCAGGCTCCGAAAGCGTACTTTTTCTTTCTTGGTTTTGTTTTTACTTCTTGAAATTGAAATGTGTTAAATATATATATATATATATATATATATATATATATATATATATATATATATATATATATATATTTTTTTTTTTTTTTTTTCCTGCACCTTTTCAGGTCCCAGGGACCCTGCCATGCACCAGCTGTCCTTTCCCAGCTCGGTGCTCCTCTGAGCTTTTCATGGAGGGGCAACCTTTTAGGTTGCGGGGTGCATTGAGAGAAGCCCGGCTTTCTGAAAGCGAGTGTTTGATTTGGGGATTTGTGGTCTGGCTGAGGAACCCCCAGGGCCCACTCAGAACAGTGGGGGCAGCCACAGTGAGTGACCAAAGAAACCAGAGAAAAGTTAGGAGACAATAAACGGTTCGATTTCTAATTCCGCACGTTGCAGGAGCCGAGGTGCGCCCTGGATTTTCCAGGGAGAGAGTGAGCGAGTTGCATGTGTGTCCACTGCCCCTCACACAGCCGGCCACTTGGAGTGTGACTTTTGCCAGCAAGGGTGTGGACGCGGCCGCCTGGGCCTTGTTCCCGCCTTTGCAGATGCATGTGTGTGTATGTGGAGGCAGGAGAGGTGATTAGGACCAGGAGGCGGGTGCGTGCTCTTGGGGTCATGAGGTCAGCGAGGTCTAGGTGCACCAGACACTCAGGGGCTGCCGCCCAGCTGTTGGGGCCAGCAGGGAGCCGCGGTGGCCACCTGCCCCTGGGGTAGCTGGGAGCCGGTGCTGCTCCATGACACTCTGCTTTCCCCACCCCAGGAGGCTCTGTTTGTCAAACTTGGCCGCCTTGGCAGGAGGCACCTGCCTGCATGTTCTCACCGGGAGAATTGTTCCCTTTGCAGTCCTTGGATCTGGGCTCAGGAACCTTAGCCTCACAGAATGATGGGAGGGAGGGGGGGTGTGTGCAAAGAAAAGGGGTCTGGGACCCATCAGTGTCTGCGTTTTACCTGTGAGTCCTGCCAGGCCTCCCACCTTCCAGGGCAGGAGAGAGGGGGCCGCTGGTGCTCCCCATGCATTTGGGGCGTGGTGTCCAGTTACTTGCCTCTCAGTGCCAGCAGGATTCTGGCCTGGCTTGGGTTCAGTCACCACATGTCTCCGGAGGGCCCTTTGGCCACTGTCTCGGCACAGAGAGCAAAGGCGCCTTCCCTGGGCCTGACAAACCCACCCGAACCTGGCCTCCCCACCTTTGTGCGAAACTTCACAGGTTGGGGTGGCCCTTGCTTGCCCGACCCCCCCCCCCCCCCTGTGATGCAAGGTAAAGCCCAGGAGCACTTGGGGCCCGCGTCACTGACCCGGGACAGGCAGGGTTTGCCAGTGTGTGGCTGTTCCACCCTCTCCTGCAATTCACTGCACTTTCCAGGTGCCTCCTCCTGGGATTTCCCTCTTCTCAGGCTCTCCTGGCCCTTTGGCCTCCTTCTGTCCAGGGCTCAAGGTCAGTCCCCTAAGGGTTTGAGGTTCTTCCTCTGGCCTCCGCCTGTGCTTGGCGCCGGCCCCAACCCCAACCCCAGGCGGGAGCCAGGCTGGAGGCCAGTAGCCACATAGTATGAGCGTGAGCCCCGGGCACGGAGGACGTGGGGGCGGGCCGCGTCTGCAGCTCCGCACTGGCCTGGAGAGCACGAACCGCCGGCCTTAGGCGCATTGACTCGCACCGGTTCCGAGCACTCCGAGTGGCCTGGCCGCGCAGCCTGGGCCTGAAGCCACCAGCCCTTGGAGGGCCCCACGCCTGTCCGCACCCACACACCCCCGGCCCGGGCTTCTCCTCACCGGAAATGCACTTTATTACACTTTGGAAGGCTGGTAGGATGCTCACAGACTCCTCGGGCTCTGCTGCGAGCAGGAAGGGGCACCCAGGAGTGGGCCCCCTGTCTCCGGTGGGTGGGTGAAGGCTCCCGGCAAGGCAATGGACACTGCTTGCCTTCGCCCCAGCCCCCGCCCACCCCTGGGTCGCATTGGGACATGTCTCCGGTGGGCGGGTGAGGGCTCTGGTGAGGTGATCAGCGATTGCTTTGCCTGAACCCCTGGCCCCAGGTTGCACATGGGTGCCTGGATGGTGGCTTGTGCTGTCCTACCCTGCCTGCAGTATGCAAATTAGCCGCCATCTTAGTTGGCAGTTAATTTGCATATCTTGCTGATTAGCCAATGGGAAGCATAGCGGAGGTACAGTTAATTACCCTTTTTGTCTTTTATTAGATAGGAGATATGTATATATATTTCAGAGAGGAAGGGATTGGGAGAGGGAGATAGGAACATCAATGATGAGTGAGAATCACTGATCGGCTGCCTCCTGCACACCCACTACTGTGGATCGAGCCTGCAACCCAGGCATATGCCCTTGACCAGAATCGAACCCAGGACCCTTCAGTCCTCAGGCCGACATTGTATGCCAAACCAGCCAGGGCTAAAGTTTTGACCTTCACTAGAAATGTAATCAACCAGACTGGAATTTTCTGGTCAACATCAATGAGATAATCTGTCACAGGGGCCCACTCCAACCCCCAAAGGAAGAGGCAATCTATTTATATAAAAACCCTGGGTGTAATGCATCATGACTGAGGCTTAACCAACCAGAAGGAAGTCAGTCCTGCAGGGGTCATCTTGGAAATGGCTGCGCCCTCCCTGAGCTGTTTCCTGCGAGGGCGAGGTTTCAGGCAGGAACCCACCCTCGGAGCGTGGACACACTAAGTCCTGGGTCCTCTTAGCAACAGCTGCGCCTTCCAATATGAGATCAGAGGATTCTGCTTATAGTGAATGGTTAGTAAAACTTGGAGCTGGCAAACTTGATAGCAGTTTTCATTTAGGAATGGATATTATTGAAATCCCCTGTGAAAGGATTTGTAATGGATCTATTATTGAAACTACCTTTGGAAATACTATATCTATAGATAATATTAAAAATATATCTAAACGTGCAATTCTTGGCCCAAAAAATGATTATGTTCAAAAATTAAATGAAGAAAATTTGGATATACTTGATGGAGATTTTCACACATATTTGAGTGATGATTCCATTGATTCCACAGATGATGCTGAAAAGGAAAATTTTCCCATCAAATTTCTTAATAGTAGTATTCCTTTGGGAATGTCGTGTCATAAATTAAAATTGAAAGTGGGTGCAATCATGCTATTGAGAAATCTTAATAGTAAATGGGGTCTTTGTAATGGTACCAGATTTATTATCAATAGATTACGACCTAACATTATCGAAGCTGATGTACTAACAGGATCTACAGAGGGAGAGGTTGTTCTGATTCCAAGAATTGATTTGTCCCCATCTGACACTGGCCTCCCATTTAAATTGATTTGACGACAGTTTCCTGTGATGCCAGCACTTGTGATGACTATTAATAAATCACAAGGACAAACTCTAGACAGAATAGGCATATTCCTACCTGAACCCGTTTTCACACATGGTCAATTATATGTTGCTTTCTTTGAGTTTGAGGAGCATGTGACATTAAAGTTCTAAATACTTCATCACAAGGGAAATTAGTCAAGCACTCTGAAAATGTTTTCACTCTTAATGTGGTGTACAGGGAGATATTAGAATAAGTTGAATCACTTTATCAGTCATTGTTTGCATCACTGTTTTTATATCATGTATCAGGTGATCGGAGGGTGATGGGGGTCTACGCCTCTGGAAGAGGCATCAGGCCTGGGCAAGGGGCAGAGCCAGCAATCGGAGGGGTCTGGGGATCCCCTGCCCAGGCCTGACGCCTGGGTCAGAGGCGTCAGGCTTGGGCGGGGGGTGGAGCAAGCGATCAGAGGGAGATGGGGGTCCCCTGCCCAGGCATGATTCCTGGGCCGGAGGCAGAACCAGTGATGGGGGGAAATGAGGGTCCCCTGCCCAGGCCTGACACCTCTGTCAGAGGCGTCAGGCCTGGGCAAGGGGCCGATCCTGCAATTGGAGGGTGATGGGGGTCAACGCCTGAGGGCTCCCAGTATGTGAGAGGGGGCAGGCTGGGCTGAGGGACACTCCCCCCCCACACACCCAGTGCACGAATTTCGTGCACCGGGCCCCTAGTTTATTAATAAATTTATATATTATTTTCATATACATTTTACTAATTTCCTTTCATCTCTCACACTTCAGCAGTCCCGGATTGTGAGAGGGATGTTAGACTGCTGGTTTAGGCCCGAGGCATCCCAAATTGGAGAGGGTGCAGGCTGGGCTGAGCAACACCACCACTACCCCCCCCCCACAGTGCACGAATTTCATGCACCGGGCCTCTAGTCTATAATAAAACCCTTTTCCTTCCCCTTCCCCCCAAAATGATGATGTCCTGACCTAAAAATCCATTTTTTCCCTTTTGCTAATACCTCTGCCCCACCCTTCTTCTTATAAAAATATTTTATTTTGTACAACCCCTGAGTGCCCTACTTGCTGTATACATACAATTTATAAGTAACTTTTATATATGTGTGTATGTGACATAAAAAATAAGTGGTCACCTAGCTGGTGTGGCTCACTGGTTGAGTGCCAACCTAAGAACGAGGAGGTCACGATTCAATTCCAGGTCAGGGCACATGCCCAGGTTGCAGGCTCAGTCCTCAGTAGGGGATGTGCAGGAGGCAGCCAATCAATGATTCTCTCTCATCATTTATGTATCTATCTCTCTCTCCCTTCCTCTCCGAAATCAATAAACGTATTTTTAAAAAAATAAGTGGTCTTCGTCCCTGGTTCCTGCCTGGCACACAGCTCCTAAACCCTTTGAATCTGGGTTATCTTTGGTATGCTAATGAGATGACTAGTGGCTGGGGGGCCCTAAATAGCTTCAGATATGGACTGGTTACTAAAAAGACCAAAACAAAATAGAGGTTTGGATGTTGTAGCCCCTTCTCCTGGCCTCTGGGTTGGGGAGAGGAGCTAGAGATTGAGTTACCAATGGCCAATCATTTACATAATCATGCCTATGTAATGAAGCCTCCATAAAAAACCCTAAAGCTTAGGATTGGTGAACACATCAAAGTGCTGGGAGTGTGGCAGTGTCCGGAGGGCATGGACACTTCACTTACCCTTTCCAACCCCCATACCTTGCCCCATACATGTCTTCTGGAGTTGTATTCTTTATAAAAACAAGTAATAATAAGTAAACTGTTTTCCTGAGTTCTGTGAGCTGTTCTAGCAAATTATTGAACCTAAAGGAGCAGTCATGGAAACCCTCAGTTTTTAGCCAAGTTGAACAGAAATGTGAATAACATGAAGACCCAATACTAGCAACATGCATCTGAAGTGAGGGTAGTTTTATGGGAATGTGCCCTTAAACCTGTAGAGTCTGATCCTAATTCCAAGGAGTGTCAGAATTAAGTTGAATGGTAGGACACCCAATTGGTGTCTGCAGAGAACTGGAGAACTGCTTGGTGTGAAAATTCCTAAACATTTGGTGTCAGAAGTGTGACTATGATATACAGTATATTATATGGCTTTTCACTAGGTAACACACAGTTAAAAATCAATTTCACCCCTTACTATGTGATCTTGGGCAGGTCACAACCTCGCAGCATCTTAAGTTTCCTCAATTAAAAAATGGAAATGCCACCCTTGACCTCAAAGATTATGGTAGAGATTAAACAAGAAACCTATGAAGAGTACCCAATATACAGTAGGTACTTGATAAATTTGAGTTTTTCTGCCCCAGTGACCAAGTGCAGAGTATGCTACACTGCATTTGTTCCTGAGAAGGAACCAAACTTCTTTTCAGTACTAGTATATGTCAGAACACAGCTGGTGGTGAGGGAAGAATGATAAGTGGTTGGCAAAGTGACTCTAGGGTAGGGTACCAGTGATAAAGAAGCCTACTATAGTAAGCTGAGAGCATAAAATAGCAGATCTTAGGTTTGGAATACTAATGACAACCTCCTGCCTAAACTAAGGAGTTTGTATATGCATTTGCCAGAATCATAGCAGGGAAAGAAAGTGAATGGAAAACACTTGAGAAAAGTAACTTTAATAATCTTATCTGTATTGTGATACACAAAAGTGATCATTTTCAGAATAAAATTTAAAATGGCCAGAATAATTTCACAAAAATATTTCTAGAAATAATATAAAAGAATACCAGAATATATGTACTGGGAGGGCAGGAGAAGGGGGTAAAGGCAGAATTTGTAAAAAAGCTAGAAACAAAAACTTGCCTTTTGAGATCTTTCTCACCTGAAGCCTGAATGCTCCATAATTCCAAAGAACCCAATCATAACATATTATCTCATATTTAGTTTTGCTTTAAAATACAATAAACAGGTTATATTCTCAAGTTGTATTAAGTTGCTTATATAAACTTAAAGTCATGAGCATGACTTCAGGATCTGCACTTTTTATGTCAAGTGCTTTAACTAAACAGTTTAAGGCCTCCTGTATTTTCCCACATTCTTTCAATTCTTTTCCACGCATTACAAGAGTCTCATAGTCATTCACAGCCTCCACTGCCTTATCTTGAGGAGAATCAACCAACTGTCCACTAGACAAAGGCCCAGGGTCACCAGGAGAGGTCTCCTGAGCTTCAGCACCAGACTTAGGTGTACTTAACCAACTGGACTTACTTTCTGAAGACAATGTCTCTCTGAAAGGTTCCTCTTCTGTACCCTCTGAGGCTTCACCACTGCTTTCCTCGGCTCTTTCCTCCAGAGACTCTTCAGCTACCTTTGCTTCACTGCTGTATTCAAGTCTTTCCTCCATATCCTCCACATGGTCCAAAACCACATTAATAAGAGACCTCCTAGAAGCCAAGGATCTTCTAGAGTTTACAGACTTATTTATACTATCAGGTATTTTAGGTGAAAAGAACCTTCCAGGTGGACTGATGTCATTTTTGGGAGTTGAAGCATCAAACTGTTTTACAGATAAGAACTGAAAGGGAGATGTGCTGAATGGATTTGTGCTTGAAGTATCTTTAACAGTATCATGTTCATCTTCACCATCTGAAACGATCCTTCTAGTTTTACTTCTGACTCTCAAATTAACTACTACTTCTGACTCATCATCTTTCTCAGAAAGATCCATACTGAGACCTGTTTTGCTATGCACAAACTCTGCTCCAGAATTAGTTGCAGAGCCACACAAGCTATTTTCTTTCTCAACATGCTCCAAAGACTGACTGGAAGGATTTTGTCCATTGTCTGCAGAGTCTTCCAAGAAAAGATTGAAATCACACACATACTGTGGTGAAGATTCTAAAGGTTCCTCTTCTAACGTCGCCTCATTTGCATGAGCATCCAGCAGTGCACTGTGGGATGCTGACAAGACATCATCAGCTATTTTAATAACAGATGCATCTGATTCTGTATTTTTATTTTCATCTGTTATAGGATTAGTGGGCCAGGGATTACACTGGTGTAAAATCTCATCATCTTTTAGTTCATCTATATTTGGCCCATGATCAGCTCTGACAGATTTGCTAAGTAAATAATTAAAACTTTGCAGAGGGTTCTCTTGCAGTGCCTCCTGTGTAGTCCCCTCTTGTGGTGCCTCTTTTTGTAGAGCCATTCCCAATAAAGAGTCGGTCCCAATTTCTTCTACACTTCCACACCCCTTGGGTAACATAGCTATAAAGTCAGCATCAAATGTGCTTTCATGTGGGTGCCTACCATCTTGTACAATGGTAACGTTCGTCTTTACACTGGAAAGACAGTATTTCTCACTCTCTTCAGGCATATCATCAATGATCACACTTGCCATTTGGGAACTGATTTCTTCTTCCTGGGTATAATGAGTAGTTAGAAAAGATGAGGGCTGAGGCTGTGGTTTATTCACTTCCCGGCATTTCTCCTTTGTTTGAGAAGGAAATACAGGTTCTCTCAGCCAGATTCTCTCATTTCTACTTCTTTGTCTTTCCATTAAGAGCTCTGTATTTTGAGACTCAGATTCAACAAGGAATTGAGCTTTCTGAACCCTTTGTTGAATATAGTGAGATTCTTCTATCACATCAAGCTCTTCTTTAACAGATAGATCATGTGTGTACATCAAATCATGGTCTGAGATTCCAGCTATCCCCAAAGTGTGCAGGTAGGCAATATGTTCATCTAGTTTCTTATCAGATCTCCTCTGAGCAGCATGCAAAGACTGAAGCTGCAACTGGGTTACAGAGTTCTGAAAATCCTCGATTGTGAAGAGCTCTCTTAATTCCTGTTTACTAAAGTATCGGAAAGGGTTCTTCTTATCACCAGTAGTTTGTCTTACTAATGACTCCTTGAAAACCTGTCTTCTGTATATTTTTTCCTCTACAGTTCCACAAGTGATTAACCTATAAACCACAACATTTTCTTTTTGTCCAATTCTGTGAACTCTATCCACAGCTTGAGCATCAGTTGCAGGATTCCAGCTAGGGTCATAAATGACCACTCTGGTTGCTGCAGTTAATGTTAAGCCAACACCACCTACTTGAGTGGTAAGCAGAAAGACAGAGTAATCTTTATTCTGCTGGAATAAGTTAATTCTTTTTTCTCGTTCCACAAGATGAGTAATTGTTCCATCGATTCGCAATATCTTAAAGTGTCTATTCTTTAGAAGGCGTTCAATGATGTTTAGAATTTGTCTTGACTGGGAAAACACCAAAGTCTGATGCCCCTCATCTCGCAGTCTGTTAAGGAGGTCCATTAGAAATATCATTTTTCCAGATTCTTTCATCAGTGTATCATCAGTTATTTGGTCAATATGAATATGGTCCACATCTGAGGAATCTTCCCCTTCATTTTCATCTTGAGCAGAAAATCTGACAGCCCCTAGATTCAGCAAATGACAAGCCCTTGCAGAGAGCAGCCTAGGATGATCACACAGCTTCTTTAAGACACCTAGCTCAGCCAAAGGTGAGCGTGTCTCCATTAACAACTCCTTGATATGATCTAGAGACACGAATTTCCTGTATATTTCTTCTTGTAAAGGTACAAGGCGTATCCAAATAATTAAATCATTTTTCCTGGAAAGGGAAGGCATTTCATAACTGGCATTAACATCTAGATTCTTTTCACTAAGTCTGACCTCTGAGTTGCTTGACTTTTTCTTCTGTACCTCTTCTTTAGTCCTCCTAAGAAAATAGGGTTTTATGATTGCCATTAGGTTTTCAGATATTTTCAGTCCCAAGGCTTTTTCCCCTGCAGTAGCATCCTTCTCTCTTGCTCTAGTAATAGGATTTTCATACTCTATTTTAAAAGTTTTTAATGTTCCTAGCAGGGACCCCTGACAAGCAAAATCAAACAGGGACCACAGTTCTTGCAAATTATTCTGGATTGGGGTTCCTGTGAGGAGAATGCGATTACTGGCAGGGACAGCACGAGCACATATTGCTGACTTAGTAGATGAAGATTTTATTTTATGTGCTTCATCAAGTATGACATAGTCCCACACAAACTCTTGGCCATTCAAGGTTGAAAGTTGCTGCCAATTATTGATTAACATTTGGTATGTAGTGATAATTACACCATTCCTTTGCTGAATCCGACTGAGGTTTCTGGCACGTTCATCCTTACTAGGACCATGAAAGGTTTTGACTCTCATTCCTGGAGTCCACTTGACAAATTCTTTTACCCATGTGCTAATAAGACTTGTTGGCATGATCAGCAGCACATGATTGACAAGTGAAGCATCAAACATACCAGAAAGGAAAGCAATGATTTGAACAGTCTTCCCTAATCCCATATCATCTGCCAAGATACCACCTTTTCTTCCATCCCTATATAGGCTATATAGGAAAGCTACACCTTCCTTCTGGTGCTCAAATAGTTGGTTGTGCAGTTCTCGATACAGCAGCAGGCCAGAGTTGCACACATCTGTGAATTCATCATCTCCATCTGCCAACTCCTCCAAGGCTTCCTGTAGTTTTTGGATTCTGCTCATCACTTTTTCATTGGGAAAAATGTCCTTTGCTAAATTGAAAAGTTTAAATGCTTCTTCCAGATCTCCATTCTTGGTTGCTTCTTTGGCCTCTTTCACATATCTATTTAAAAAATTAAAGATATATATTAACATTTAGAAAGAAAGGAAACATTTTGAACATTCAGTCTAAGAATAATTTAGAGTCCATTTTGGAATCGAAACTGCACTTAGGCTTTTAATATCCTCAATTCAGGATGGGAAAGATTAGCACAGAAGACGCCAATGAAAGCTGGCATTAGTTAAGATGCAAATATCCACCAGACACTGCCAGCAACACCTTCAGGCACTAGTTGTGGGAAATGTATGTGCAAAGGTTATTGGTTCCACAGTATTAAAAAAAAAATTGCCACCCATAAGAAGTACGGAGTGATATTTTTTGTAAAATCAACCAACCAACCTATATTTTGGGAGCATGGAAAAATACATGGGCACTTCTCAGGCCTTATTTTTCTAGACCTCTATGATGCATTTGACACTAATAATCATTCCCCTCCTTAAAATTCCCTTCTGAGAGATTCCTTCTGGTTCACCCCCACAAGCACCACCACCAATCACTGGTCATTTCTTCTGTGTCCTTGGGCTCTTATTCTTCCTCCAAGGTGGTTCAGTCCTGGGCCATCTTCTCACTCCTTTTACTTTCCTCAGGCTCTCCTAGAGCTTCCACTCCCACCTTTGTGCTCATGATTGCCCAATCACTCTCCAACCCAGGTCTTGCCCCCAAGCTCTAATCTAGATCCATATTCCAACTGTCTTCTGGACATCTCCACTTGAAAGTCACATAGACACCTGAAATTCAATTAACCTCAAATTAAAATCATTATGTCCTCTCTAAAAACATGCTTCTTCATTTGTGTGATAGTAAATGATACTACTATCCACTTAGTTATACAAGCTAGAAATCTGAAAATCATTCTTGACTCCAACCCAAATATAAATCATCCTTGACCTCTCCCCTCTTTTAACCTCCCTAGCCAGACAGTCCCTAGTCCAATTAACTTTATTTCCCAAATATAAATTGTGTATTTCTCTACGTCTCCATTACCACTACTGTTGTCTAAGTCATAATTATCTCTGGCCTGGATAACTGCAGCTTCTTGCTATTGGTCTCCCTACATCCACTCTTGACTCCTCCAATACATTCTCTACATAGCATACAGTGATATTGTCTTAAAATATAAAAGAAATCATGTCACTCCTCTGATTATGGTCACGTGCTTTCAAAAAGATGCCAAGACAATGCACTGAGGAAAGAACAGTCATTTAAACTGGATATCCATGCCCTGGCCAGTGTTTCACAATGGTAAGAGCAATAGCCCATGCACCAAAGGGTCATGGGTTCAATTCCCAGTCAAGAGCAGGTACTTAGGTTGCAAGTTCAATAACTGGCCTGGTCGGGACACATGTGGAAGGCAACCAATCTATGTGTCTCTCTCACATTGATGTTTCTCTCTCCCTCCCTCCCTCTCTCCCTTCCTCTTCCATCTTCCC
The DNA here is from genome assembly GCF_963259705.1 of Myotis daubentonii. Lineage (NCBI taxonomy): Eukaryota > Metazoa > Chordata > Mammalia > Chiroptera > Vespertilionidae > Myotis > Myotis daubentonii. Next base: position 87,869,983 of record NC_081861.1, on the reverse strand, counting down.
TTCCACTCTAAGTATTAATGGAATATCCTACAGCAGTGGTCGGCAAACTGCAGTTCACGAGCCACATGCGGCTCTTTGGCCCCTTGAGTGTGGCTCTTCCACAAAATACTGACTTCTGCGCATGGGCCACGAAGTTTCATTCGCATTGTACATGCGCGCCCACATGTAGTATTTTGTGGAAGAGCCACACTCAAGGGGCCAAAGAGCCGCATGTGGCTTGCGAGCTGCAGTTTGCCAACCACTGTCCTAGAGTAAGGATTAACAACAAAAAGATAACAACAAAAATAAATGAACTTGATATCCGTGTGAAAAAGAATGGAATAGATCCCCTACCTCACACTATACAAATAATTAATTAGAAATGACTCAAAGACCTCAATATAAGAACTTAGACTACAAAACTATTAGAAGAAAATACAGGAACAGAAAAGACAACCCACTGAATGGAAGAACATATTCACCGATACATCTGATAAGGGGTTAATATCCAAAATTTATAAAGAACTTATAAAACTCAATACCAAAAAAAAACCCAATTTAAAAAATGGGCAAAGACCCTGTTTTAGACACTTCTCCAAAGAGGGCATAAAGATGGCCAATGACATATGAAAAGACGCTGAGTCACTAATCATCAGAAAAATGCAAATTAAAACCACAATGAGATATCAACCCACACCACAATGAGATACCAACTCACACCTGTCGGAATAACTATCATAAACAAATCAATAAACAACAAGTGTTGGCCAGGATGTGGAGAAAAGGGAACCCTTGTGCACTGATGGTGGGAATGCAGATTGGTGTAGAAAGCAGTATGGAGTTACCTCAAAAAATTAAAAATGGCCCAGCGATGTGGCTCAGTGGTTGAGCGTTGACCCATGTACCAGAAGGTCGCCAGTTGGATTCCCCGTCCAGGCACAAGCCCAGGTTGTGGGTTCAATCCCCAGTAGGGGGTGTGCATGAGGCAGTTGATCGATGTTTCTGTCTCTCTCTCCCTCTCCCTTCCTCTGTCTAAAATCAATTAAAAAACATTAAATTTTTTAAAAATTAAAAATGGAACTGCCTTATGTCCCAGCAATTCCACTTCTGGGAATTTATCCAAAGAAACCTGAAACACTAATTATAAATAACATATGCACCCCTATGTTTATTTATTTATTTATTTATAATATATTTTATTGATTTTTTTACAGAGAGGAAGGGATAGGGATAGAGAGTTAGAAACATCGATGAGAGAGAAACATCGATCAGCTGCCTCCTGCACACTCCCCACTGGGGATGTGCCCACAACTAAGGTAGATGCCCTTGACCGGAATCGAACCTGGGACCCTTGAGTCCGCAGGCTGACGCTCTATCCGCCGAGCCAAACAGGTTAGGGCACCCCTATGTTTATTGCAGCATTATTTACAACAGCCAAGATTTGGAAACAGCCCAAGTGTCCATCAGTAGATGAATGGATAAAACAGCTATGGCACATTTACATAATGGAATACTACTCAGCAGTAAAAAAAAGAAGAAAATATTACCCTTTGAGACAGTATGGATGGATCTGGAGAACATTATGCTAAGTGAAATAAGCCAGTCAGAGAAAGATAAGAACCCTATGTTTTTATTCATATGTGGAATTTAATGATCAAACTGAACTACCAAGCAAAATAGAGACAACTTTATAAATAGAGAGAAGGCAGACAGCTCTGGTGGGGAGTTTTGGGGTGATGGTGGAGGATTGAGAAAAAAAAAGAAAGAAGGGAAGGGAAAGGAAAGGGGAAGGGAGGGGAGGGGAGGGAAGGAAAAGGGAAAAATAAAGTGGGCTTAATTACATTAAAAACTTTTGTGCTTCAAAGGGTACCAACATGAAAGTAGAAAAACAGCTGGCCGGCGTGGCTCAGTGGTTGAGTGTCGACCTATGAACCAGGAGGAGGTCACGTTCGATTCCCAGTCAGAGCACATGCACAAGTTGCAGGCTCGATCCCCACTGTGGGGCATGCAGGAGGCAGCTGATCAATGATTCTCTCTTACCACTGATGTTTCTATCTCTCTTCCTTCCTCTCTGAAACCAATAAAAATATTTTTTAATTTAAACTATTTTTTAAAAAGAAAGTAGAAAAACAACCCAAGGAATGGGAATCACGTATCTGATAAAGGATTTGTACCTAGGATATATATAGAACTCTTACAACTCAATAATTTAAAAATAACCAATTAAAAATGAGCAAAGAATCTGAATAGACATTTCTCTAAAGAAGATATCCAGATGGCCAATAAATACACGAAAAGAAGCTCAACATCATTAGTCATCAGGGAAATGACGTGATACCAAAACCACAATGAGATACCATGTCATACCCATTAGGATGCTATAATCAAAAAGTGAAAAAAAAATACCAGGTGTGGAAAAATTGGAATTCTCATAACTTTGTTGGTGGGAATGTAAAAAGGTGCAGTTGCTTTAGAAATCAGCCTGTCAGTTCCTCAGTGGCTTCCTGTGGCCTACAGAATGAAGTTTAAGCTTATTAGCTTGGCATTCCAAACCCTTCCTGGTACAGCCAGAAACTGCTGACCTCTCCTGTTACTTCCTGCTTCAAACATTTTATTTTAACCCTTTATGATCATCATGCTGCTTTGTGTTAGCTAAGCTTAGGCTCACAGCAACTTCCTCTTTCTGGTATGCAATCCTCTCCTTTCACCAAGCTAATCTCACTGAACTCAGTCTTTAAGAGCAATTTCTCAATGTTCTGCAGAATCTCTTGGAGGAGCTGTTAAAAAAAAAACAGATTGCTGAGGAACCAAGATGGCGGCGTAAGGTACAGACCTGTGCGTGCTGCCTCCCACAACAACATCAAGACTACCAACTATAAGACAAACAGCTATCATTCAGAACCATGGGAAAACTGGCCCAATGGATGCTCTACCGCTGGAAGGAAAGAAAGAAGAGCATTGAGACTGAGTAGGTTGCACAGAGGCTCCAAAAATGGAGGTACGGAGTGGCACGCCAGGCGGGCTGCAACTGGATGCGCGTTTTTTTTCAATCGGAAGGGGCTGCAGACTCTCGAGTCCACTGAACTTGTTTGGGGCGGGATTCTGAGGTCCCAGACCCTTACGGGGAGGGGCGGGATGGCCTTGCAACAGGCTAGAGAGCGAGAGTGGCTGTCTCGCGGAGCTGCTTGCCAGCAGAGAGGCGAGGAGTCGCGGAGACACCATTGCCCCTTGCTCCGCCCTGGTGATTCCCATAGAGCCCGCCCTACTCAATTTACATCCCCGCCCAAGCTGTGCCAGTGGCACAAAGGGAACCATCAGCGTTTTTGCAGCCCAGCCCAGCCCAGCAGACTGCAGATTACAACCCCTCGCATACATAAGGGACACACTCAAGAAGTAGAATCAGGTTTGGAGGAAGCCGGAGCCAGACCCGGCTGGGCGGGCAATGTGGAACCGCTGTACCAGCAAATGCACAGGCAGGTCCACCAGATCCAGTCTCACATGGGACAATGGGAGACGGCAGACAGGCAGTCTGTGCACTTGGTAGGAAAGGAAATCCAAGCAAGCATACCAGCTATTCAGCCACCAGGAACGCCTGGAGATTTTGTCCAGCAAGGAGCCGCCAAACAAAGGACAGAATGCCAAACTTCGTGTTCCTGAGACGGCCCCCGTGAGGCCGGGACGGCCACGGTGAGGTTGCATAGGCCCTGGTGAGGTTGCATAGGCCCCGGTGAGGTTGAGACGGCCCCAGTGAGGTTGAAATGGCCCCGGTGAGGTTGAAACGGCCCCTGTGAAGCTGGGACGGCCCCTGTGAGGCTGAGACAACCCCTGGGAAGCCAAGAAAAATACCACATGATCTCACTCATTTATGGATAATAAGGACCATTATAGACTGATGAACAAAAATGGATACAGAGGCAGAGCAGCATTGAGCAGACTGTCAAACTACAGTGGGAAGGCTGGGGAGGGGGGCGGGTAAGAGATCAACCGAAGGACTTGTATGCATGCATATAAAAATAACCAATGGACACAAGACACTGGGGGGTGGGGGAGGCCGGGGGAATGTCAAGGGGGTGAAAAAAGGAAACATGTGTACTACTCTTTGTAATACTTTAAGAAATAAAAAAATAAAATAAAAATAAAAATAAAATAAAAATAAAAACCAAATTGCTGAGCCCCAAAATTTATTCTGTAGTGAAGCCCAGAAATTTATATTTAAGTTTCCCAGATGATGCTAATACTTGTGGTCAACAGATCATACTTTAAGAGCTGCTTTAAGATATATAACAGGCCACAGTGAGGTTCCTCTAAGACAGCAGTCGCCAACCGGTGTCCCGCGGACCACTGTTGATCTGTGAGGTCCAAAAGTTTGGTGGCCACTGGTTTAAGGAAACCTTTGGAGCAGCAGTCACCAACCGGTGGTCTGCAGACCATTGGTGGTCGGTGAGGTCCAAAAGGTTGGCAACCGCTGCTCTAAGACACTTTCCTTCCCTACCCTATCCTCCAACTGGATTGGTTGTTCCACCTCAGTATTCCCCAGTGTTAATATCTCTCAAAGCATTTAATGTATTGTATTAAAACAACCTAGCTATATATTACAAATGTATGAAACAACCTCACTGAAGGAAAGAAATGAAGCCTGTAAGACTAAAAGCAAAGGAAATGACATAAGGCTTGCACTCTGGTGGATGAAGTTGTTTCCCATGGGGGTATGGACTGACAATTTTGATACTGCAATGCATGTACACTAGCATTGAAGAATTAAGTAAATGGATGGCAGATAGTGGGAGCCAAGTTTCTCAGTGTTGGAGTAGATGTTTCTAGATAAGCAGTATTACGTGAGAATGATTCATGTGGTAATGGATTGGTTGGAGACATTAGTACAAAACCATGTTTAACTCAGACACATATGGTTATACATTGAAATATTTACAGACATGTGTATACACATAGTTTAGTATACACACATATTTCCTTACTCTTTCAGCTGAGCAGGCCAAGAAGCAAGGAATCCCCCGTATCAATGAGCACACCTAACATCCAAATCTTGGTTTCTTTTTTTTTTTAGTTAAATCTTTATTGTTCAGATTATTACATTTGTTCCTCTTTTTTTTCCCCCCATAACTCCCCTCCTCCCAGTTCCCGCCCCACCCTCCGCCCTCACTCCCCACCCACTGTCCTCATCCATAGGTGCACGATTTTTGTCCAGTCTCTTCCTGCATCTCCCAACACCTTTCCCCCCCAAGAATAGTCAGTCCATTCCCTTTCTATGTCCCTGATTCTATTATGATCACCAGATTATTTGTTCACTTGATTCTTAGATTCACTTGTTGATAGATGCATGTTTGTTGTTCATAATTTGTATCTTTACCTTTTTCTTCTTCTTCCTCTTCTTAAAGGATACCTTTCAGCATTTCATATAATACTGGCTTGGTGGTGATGAACTCCTTTAGCTTTTCCTTATCTGTGAAGCTCTTTATCTGACCTTCAGTTCTGAATGATAGCTTTGCTGGATGAAGTAATCTTGGTTGTAGGTTCTTGGTATTCATCACTTTGAATATTTCTTGCCATACCCTTCTGGCCTGCAAAGTTTCTGTTGAGAAATCAGCTGACAGTCGTATGGGTATTCCCTTATAGGTAACTGGGTTTCTTTCTCTTGCTGCTTTTAAGATTCTCTCTTTGTCTTTTGCTCTTGGCATTTTAATGATGATGTGTCTTGGTGTGGTCCTCTTTGGATTCCTTTTGTTTGGGGTTCTCTGCGCTTCCTGGACCTGTAGGTCTATTTCTTTCACCAGGTGGGGGAAGTTTTCTGTCATTATTTCTTCAAATAGGTTTTCAATATCTTGCTCTCTCTCATCTTCTGGCACCCCTATAATTCTGATGTTGGTGCGCTTGAAGCTGTCCCAGAGGCTCCTTACACTATCTTCGTATTTTCGGATTCTTTTTTCATTTTGCTTTTCTGGTTGGGTGTTTTTTGCTTCTTTGCATTTCGAATCTTTGACTTGATTCTTGCTCTCCTCTGGTCTGCTGTTGGGTGTCTGTATAATATTCTTTATTTCAGTCAGTGTATGCTTAATTTCTAGTTGGTTCTTTATCACAACATCGAGGGTCTCATTAGATTTCTTGAGTATCTCACTACATTTATCGGCGGTCTCACCAGTCTTTTCGAGGGCCTTACTAAGTTTATCGGCAGCTTCTAGACAGTTCTTAAGAGACCTTAAAAGTGTGGTTCTGAACTCAATATCCTCCATTGACAGTTTTGTCCTGTTTCTTTGTCTCCGCATTTTTTATGCTTTCTTGGTACACCCCCTAGTGGTCTTTGTGCGCAGTCTTGTTGCCTTTAAGCCTTGACTGATGTTGGCAATACCGGGGGTGATTTGACCTCCAGGCTAACTGGCTATGAGAGTCAGCTGTGTCTGCAGTAGGAGGGCTTCTGTGCTGGATCTCTAGGGCGGTGCTAATCTAGTGTTTGCCTGAGGCTATCCGGCAAATGGTTCTGTGCAGGGCTTGGGCGGGGCGGGTCCCGGGGATCTCAGTATTTCACTTCAGCACTGCACCTCCTCTGAGTCTGGGTATGATATTCTCTTTCCTCCTAGTTGTAGAATTTCCACTCAGCCAGCCTTCCTGTGGTTCTCCAAATCTTGGTTTCTAATACCATTCTCCAATAAAAGGAACCAGGGCTCCTTGGGAAAATGACTGATTCTAGTGCTGGGGCAGGAAATCCATATGATGAGCCTGGAATATCTTGTAGTATCAGAAAATGAGGAAGTGCTAAAAAAACAACAACAACAACAAAAAAACAAAAACAACCAACCTCCTACAATTATGGGAGTATGTCAAACAGACACAGAACTTAAATGAAAGAGCTCCCAATGGTCAAAGCGGAATTATAACTCAAAGTATGAAATATGTGAGTCCATAGCGATGTAAACGAGTGAATAAATATAGGAGAAGAGACAAATCTCCTTTGAAGAAGAATCCTATATAATAAAAGCCTAATATGCTAAGTGTCCGGTCATCCGTTCAACCAATTAAAGTGTAATATGCTAATGATACGCTAAGTCCACTCAACTTCTCACTATGATGTGCACCAACCACCAGGGGGTAGACAGTTGACTGGTCGATTAGTCGCTATGACGTGCACTGATCACCAGGGGGCAGATGCTCCGACCAGTAGGTTAGCTTGCTGCTGGGGTCTGGCCAATCAGGACCGAGCGGAATGAGCCAGACACACCCTGGAGCCCTCCTGTGGTCCCTCCCTGGCTGGCCAACCTCCTGTGTCTCTCCCTGTACCCGATCATACATCAGTGGGGTCCCTCAGCCTGGCCTGTGCCCTTTCACAATCCAGGACCCCTCGGGGGATGTCAGAGAGCCAGTTTCAGCCCAATCCTGCAGGCCAGGCCAAGGGACCCCACTGTTGCACAAATTCATGCACTGGGCCTCTAGTTTTAAATAATTTATGTAAATACTCTGCTCTCAAGGAGATATAGCATAACTCCTACTCCTTAAATGTGGAGTGCACATAGCAACATTCTTCCAAAGAGCATAGTATACTATACAATGGTGCTATCCAGGGTTGGAGGGAGGGGGGAAATTAAGGTGGAGAAATCTGGGAAGCAGTAGCACAGCTAGGTGATTATGGTCAACATTAAGAGGGATAAGTCAAGGAAAACCAAGATGGCGGCATAGGTAAACACCAGAGTTAGCTGCCTCGAACAGGCACTTCACAAATACAACTAAAAGATGGAACAGACATCGCCCAGAACCACGGGAAGACAGGCTGAGGGGAAATTCTTCAACTAGAAGGAAAGAGAACAGCATACGAGACTCAGAGGAGGCGCAGTGCGGAAAATACAAAGGTGCGGAGGTACGCGCGGAGCGGGCTGGTAGCTGAGGGCGCGGTTGTTGTTTTCAATCAGGAGGGAGTCTCAGATTCTGAGCTCCAGTTCTGGGCGAGTCTCTAGGGACCCAAACTCAAACGGGAGAAGCGGGACTGTCTGGCATCGGTAGGAACGCGAGGGCAGCTTTCTCTCCGAGGTTTGCAGCAGTTGCTGAGACTCTGAGAGGCAGAGCCTCTGGGGACGGGACTGAGAGCAGCCATGACTGCTCCCTCCACCTGCTCTGTTGATCCTGTGCGACCCACCCCGCCCAAGCCCTGCGCAGAGCCATTTGCTAGATAGCCTCAGGCAAAGGCTAGATTAGCACCTCCCTAGAAGACAGAAGTTTTCCCACAGCAGACACAGCTGATTCTCACAGCCAGTTGTCCTGGAGGTCAAATCCCCCTAGTATTAACTACAACAATCAAGGCTTAACTACAACAAGACTGCGCACAAAGACCACAAGGGGGTGCACCAAGAAAGCATAAAAAATGCGGAGACAAAGAAACAGGACAAAACTGTCAATGGAGGATATTGAGTTCAAAACCACACTTTTAAGGTCTCTCAAGAACTGTCTAGAAGCCGCCGATAAAGTTATTGAGATCCTCCAGAAATCTAATGAGACCCTCGATGTTGTGATAAAGAACCAACTAGAAATTAAGCATACATTGACTGAAATAACAAATATTATACAGACTCCCAACAGCAGACCAGAGGATCGCAAGAATCAAGGCAAAGATTTGAAATGCGAAGAAGCAAAAAACACCCAACCAGAAAAGTAAAATGAAAAAAGAATCTGAAAATACGAAGATAGTGTAAGGAGCCTCTGGGACAGCTTCAAGCGCACCAACATCAGAATTATAGGGGTGCCAGAAGATGAGAGAGAGCAAGATATTGAAAACCAATTTGAAGAAATAGTGACACAAAACTTCCCCTACCTGGTGAAAGAAATAGACTTACAAGTCCAGGAAGCGCAGAGAACCCCAAACAAAAGGAATCCAAAGAGGACCACACCAAGACACATCATCATTAAAATGCCAAGAGCAAAAGACAAAGAGAGAATCTTAAAAGCAGCAAGAGAAAGACAGTCAGTTACCTACAAGGGAGTACCCATAAGACTGTCAGCTGGTTTCTCAACAGAAACTTTGCAGGTCAGAAGGAAGTGGCAAGAAATATTCAAAGTGATGAATGCCAAGAACCTACAACCAAGATTACTTTATCCAGCAAAGCTATCATTCAGAACTGAAGGTCAGATAAAGAGCTTCACAGATAAGGAAAAGCTAAAGGGGTTCATCACCACTAAACCAGTATTACATGAAATGCTGAGAGGTATCCTTTAAGAAGAGGAAGAAGAAGAAAAAGGTAAAGATACAAATTATGAACAACAAATACACATCTATCAACAAGTGAATCTAAAAATCAAGTGAATAAATAATCTGATGAACAGAATGAACTGGTGATTATAATAGAATCAGGGGCATAGAAAGGGAATGGACTATTAAGGGGAAAAGGTGTGGGGGGGATGCGGGTAGAGACTGGACAAAAATCGTGTATCTATGGAGGAGGACAGTGGGTGGGGAGTGAGGGCAGAAGGTAGAGTGGGAACTGGGGGGAGGGGAGTTATGGGGGGAAAAAGAGGAACAAATGTGATAATCTGAACAATAAAGATTTAATTAAAAAAAATCAAACAACTACACTGCTTTACTCTTAATATCCCAATACTGGAAACAGCCCAAGTGTCCAGCTTGTATTAACATTCTGTGGTATATTCATACCATGGGAGACTACTCAATAAGAGAAAAGAATGAACTATTAGATTAATTCATGCATGAATTCATACAGGTATGAATCTCAAAAACATGCTGAGCCAAAGCAGATAGGCATAAGAGTGGAAGCAGTGTGATTTTCCTTACATGAAGTTCTGAAATAGGCAAGACTACTCTATGGTGGAAAACATCACAGCATTGGTTGCTTCTGGAAAGTGGGAGTAGGGTTGCCTGGGAAGGGGCATAAGGGAACTTTCCGGGGAAATGATAATATTCTATATCTTGACAAGGATTTCGGTTACACAGGTGGATACATTTATCAAAACTCACCAAATGTACACTTAAAATTTGTGCATTTCTTTGTATGTAGATTTTATTTCACAAGAAAAAAAGCTGAACTATTAAAATCTAGTTAATGAGACTATTATTGACTGGCGAAGATGGCTACCAGCAGGAAGGGAGGGAGGGAGAGAGTTTGAGAGAGCGAGGGAGTGATAGAAGAGTGTGTGGATGTGTGTAGTGTGTGTGTGTATGTATGAGCTAGGGACAGTTACATTCTGCAGGTCTCCCAAACCGGGCAGTCTTAGACGGCGGAGCCCCGCTCCCAGCGTGGACACTCCTGGGTGGCCAGCACGGGCACAGAGACCACGCCATCTTGAGAAACAGAGCTGCTTGAGACTAGGATCCTGGCCTCAGCACCACCCAGTCTGGTCTCAGACACAAATCAGGATCCTGCAGCCACTGGGGACAAAGACCTGCGACCACAGCTACAGACCCACAGACACCAAGAATCCAGACATCCCTGCGGCAGATTCCTGTGAGTAACAGGGCCCATCTCCCTCCCCACAGGCTCGAGGGCAGAGCCATAATAACTGATAGACCTGCCCCTCCCATGGCGCACAGAGCCCTACCTGAATTTGAGCCTGAGAGCTTGCAGACACTGGGAATCTGTTCCCTGCAAGGCAATTGGGCGACTAAACCCGAAGCTCATGTTAGGCGGCAGTGCCACCTGACTTTGATTCTGGGCAAGCGCTCACGGAAGTCCCCCAAGATGACCGGAACCCCAATTCTCCAGGCGGGAGGCAGCACTAAGCACCAGTGACTTGACTCTGTTTCTTATCACATACTCCTGGGATCCCTGATTCCCAGTGCATTCACACTAGAGCCAGTGACTCCAATTTTTTGGGCATGCGCACACAGGGACCCTGAATCTCAACGAGAGGTTGAGATACTGGATTCTTGGGGAACAGTGACTCCTGGCACATGCTAGGGGGGTCTGACTTTCAACACACGTCAGGGGGGGTCTCTGTTTCAGTGCAGTGCAGGCAGGGTCCCTGATTCTAGGTGCGAACACTAGGCCACACTGAGCACTGGTAACGCTGCCTTAGGGCAAGCCTGGTTCCCACCAACCCACAACAGTCACACATCTTAGTGTCAAAGCCTTCAGTGACACTAGGGTGGTGCGAAGCTCCCACTGCACACAGCCCGAGGCCCACGCAACTTGACATTTGAACCTTCTGGTGATAGTCAAAATGGGGAGACGACACAATCCCCAGCGGAAAGAAAATGAGGATTGGCCAAGAAAGGAAATTAGTGAAATTGAAGCATGCAACATGACAGAAAAAGAATTCAGAGGAATGGTTGTACAATTCATTCACTGGATGGATGAAAAAATCAACAACTAATGCAAGAATCAGGAAGAAATGAAAAGTGATATATCTACAATCAAAAACACCATAGAAGGTTTCAACAGTAGATTAGAAGAAGCAGAGGGCCGAATAAGCAAGTTAGCAGATAAGATAGAGAAACAAGCTCAATCTGAATATCAACTGGAGAAAAAAATTAAAAAGCAGGAGGAGAGCCTAAGCGAGCATTGGGACAACATGAAACAAAGTAACATACGCATAATAGGGCTGCGAGGACGACAAGAAGAGCAGCAAGGATTAGAAAATACATTTGAAGAAATAATGACAGAAAACTTCCCAGATATAGGGAAGAAAAAAGTTACACCAAATACAGAGAGTCCCAACCAAGATTAATCTCAAAAGACCCACACCAAGACACGTCATAATAACAATGGCAAATGTACAAGACAAAGAGAGAATCTTAAAGGCTGCAAGAGAGAGACAGAGAGTTACCTACAAAGGATCCTCCATCAGATTATCAAATGATTTCTCAACAGAAACACATTAAGCTAGAAGGGTATGGAAGGAGGTATACAAAGTGTCACAAAACAAAGGACTGAATCCAAGAATACTCTATCCAGCAAGACTATCAATCAAAATTGAAGGGGAAATCAGCAGATTCACAGAAAAAAAAGGCTAAGGGAGTTTATCACTACCAAGCCAGCAATGCAAGAAATGCTAAAGGGAATGCTGTAAAAAGGAGAAATAAAAAGGTAAGAAAGAACAAAAATAGAAGTGACTACTAACAAGTACATTTCAATGATAACTTTAAACGTAAACGGACTAAATGCTCGAATCAAAAGACATCGAGTGGCTGAATGGGTAAAAAGACATGACACATATATATGCTGTCTACAAGAGACGCACCTCAGAACAAGAGACTCACACAGACTGAAAGTGAAGGGATGGAAAAATATCTTTCAGGCAAATGGAAATGAAAAAAAAAGCTGGAGTAGCAATACTTACATCTGACAAAATAGACCTCAAAGTGAAGGCCATAAAAAGAGATAAGGAAGGCCACTTCATAATACTAAAGGGATTGATACAAGAGGATATAACCCTGATAAACATATATGCACCCAATGCAGGAGCATCCAAATACATAAAAAAAATCCTGGAGCCCGAACCGGTTTGGCTCAGTGGATAAAGGGTCAGCCTGCGGACTCAAGGGTCCCAGGTTCGATTCTGGTCAAGGGCATGTACCTTGGTTGCGGGCACATTCTCAGTAGGGAGTGTGCAGGAGGCAGCTGAATCGATGTTTCTCTCTCACTGAAGTTTATAACCTCTACCCCTCTCCCTTCCACTCTGTAAAAAAATCAATAAAATATATATTTTTTAAAAAATCTCCTGGAATCTATCTAGGGAGAGATGGACAACAATACAATCATAGTAGGGGACTTAAACACACCACTGACATCACAGAATAAATCCTCTAGACAAAAAAATCAGCAAAGAAACAGCAATCCTAAATGACTCACTAGATCAGATGGACTTAACTGACATCTTCAGAACATTTCATCCCAAAGCCAAAGAATATACGTTCTTCTCAAGAGCACATGGGACATTTTCAAAAATAGACCACATACTGGGTCACAAGAAAAGTCTTCCCAAATTCAAGAAGATTGAAATCATACCAAGCATCTTCTCAGACCAGAATGGCATAACATTAGAAATAAACTAAAATAAAAAACAATCCAAAAAACTCAAACAATTGGAAGCTGAATAGTATGCTACTAAATAATAATTGGGTTACCAATGAGATCAAAGAAGAAATTAAAAACATTCTAGAAACTAACCACAATAAAAACACAACAATCCAAAATGTATGGGACACAATGAAAGCAGTCCTGAGAGGGAAGTTTATAGCTCGGCAGGCCTATATCAAAAAATAATAAAAAAGGATAATAAACGATCTAACTCTACAACTCGAAGAATTAGAAAGAGAGCAACAAGAAAAGCTTTGAGTGAGCAGAAGGAAGGAGATAATAAAGATTAGAGCAGAAATAAATGACATGGAGACCAAAAAAACAATACAGAAAGTCAATGAAACCAAGAGCTGGTTCTTTGAAAGCATAAATAAGATTGATGAACCTCTAGCCAGGCTCACCAAGAAGCAAAGAGGGAGAACTCAAATAAACAAAATCAGAAATGAAAGAGGTGAAATAACAACAGAGCCCACAGAAATTCAAAAGATTGTTAAAAAAATACTATGAACAACTCTACTCCAACAAATTAGACAATGACAGGCACACAGCCAACATCATACTCAATGGACAAAAACTAACACCATTTCCCCTAAGAACAGGAACAAGACAGGGATGCCCACTCTCACCACTCCTGTTCAACATCGTATGTAATACCCTTTGTAATACTGTAAGCAATAAAAAAAATTAAAAATAAAATAAAAAAAACAAATTAGACAACCTGGAGGAAATGGACATATTCCTAGAAAAATACAACATTCCAAAACTCAATCAGGAAGAATCTAAAATTCTCAACAGGCCAAAAACTATGGAAGAAATCAAAGCACTCATCCAAAAGCTCCCAGCAAACAAAAGCCCGGGACCACACGGCTTCATAGGGGAGTTTTACCAAACATTCCAGGAAGAACTAAAACCAATTCTCCTCAGACTATTCCAAAAAATTCAAGAGGAAAGAACACTTCCAAGCTCATTCTATGAAGCCAGCATTACCTTAATCCAAAACCAGATAAAGACAACACAATGAAAGAGAATTACAGGCAAATATCCCTCATGAACATAGACGCCAAAATCCTCAACAAAATTCTAGCAAATCAGATCCAGCAATACGTCAGAAAGATCATACACCATGACCAAGTAGGATTTATCCTGGGGGTGCAAGGATGGTACAATATCCGAAAATCAATAAACGTGATAGATCACATAAACAAATCGAGACATAAAAATCACAGTCGAGAGAACCAAGATGGCGGCATAGGTTAACGCCGGAGTTTGCTGCTTTGAACAACTACTTCAAAAGTGAAACCAAAAAACGGAAGGGACATCACCCAGAACCACAGGAACGCTGGCTGAGTGGAAGTCCTACAACTAGGAGGAAAGAGAAACGCATACGGACACTCAGAGGAGGCGCAGTGCTGAAGTCAAATTCTGAGGTGCGGAGTGCGCGGAGCGGGCTGGCGGCGGAGGGCGCGGTTGACGTTTTCAATCGGGAGGGAGTCGCAGACTCTGAGCACCAGATCCGGACGAGTCTTTAGGGACCCAGACTCAAACGGGAGAAGCGGGACTGTCTGGCTTCGGTCAGAGCGAGTGCAGCTTTCTCTCCCAGCTTTGCAGCGGGTGCTGGGACTCAGAGAGGCAGAGCCCCTGGGGACAGGACTGAGAGCCGCCATAACTGCTCTCTCCGGCCCACCCTGTTGATCCTGTGCGACCCGCCCCGCCCAAGCCCTGCACAGAGGCATTTGCCGGATAGCCTCAGGCAAAGGCTAGATTAGCACCTCCCTAGAGGACAGAAGTTCTCTCACTGCTGACACAGCTGATTCTCATAGCCACTTGGCCTGGAGGTCAAACCCTCCCTGGAATTAGCTACAACAATCAAGATTTATCTATAAGACTGCGAACAAAGACCACTAGGGGGTGCACCAAGGAAGCATAACAAAATGCGGACACAAAGAAACAGGACAAAATTGTCAATGGAAGAAATAGAGTTCAGAACCACACTTTTAAGGTCTCTCAAGAACTGTTTAGAAGCTGCCGATAAACTTAATGAGATCTACACGAAAACTAATAAGACCCTCGATCTTATATTGGGGAACCAACTAGAAATTAAGCACACACAGACTGAAATAACGAATATTATACAGACGCCCGACAGCAGACCAGAGGAGCGCAAGAATCAAGTCAATGATTTGAAATGCGAGGAAGCAAAAAACATCCAACCGGAAAAGCAAAATGAAAAAAGAATCCAAAAATGCGAGGATAGTGTAAGGAGCCTCTGGGACAGCTTCAAGTGTACCAACATCAGAATTATAGGGGTGCCAGAAGATGAGAGAGAGCAAGATATTGAAAACCTATTTGAAGAAATAATGACAGAAAACTTCCCCCACCTGGTGAAAGAAATGGACTTACAGGTCCAAGAAGCGCGGAGAACCCCAAACAAAAGGAATCCAAAGAGGACCACACCAAGACACATCATAAATAAAATGCCAAGAGCAAAAGATAAAGAGAGAATCTTAAAAACAGCAAGAGAAAGAAACTCAGTTACCTACAAGGGAATACCCATACGACTGTCAGCTGATTTCTCAACAGAAACTTTGCAGGCCAGAAGGGAGTGGCACGAAATATTCAAAGTGATGAATACCAAGAACTTACAACCAAGATTCCTTTATCCAGCAAAGCTATCATTCAGAATTGAAGGTCAGATAAAGAGCTTCACAGATAAGGAAAAGCTAAAGGAGTTCATCACCACCAAACCAGGATTATATGAAATGCTGAAAGGTATCCTTTAAGAAGAGGAAGAGGAAGAAAAAGGTAAAGATACAAATTATGAACAACAAATATGCATCTATCAACAAGTGAATCTAAGAATCAAGTGAACAAATAATCTGGTGATCATAATAGAATCAGGGACATAGAAAGGGAATGGACTGACTATTCTTGGGGGGGAAAGGGGTGTGGGAGATGTGGGAAGAGACTGGACAAAAATCGTGCACCTATGGATGAGGACAGTGGGTGGGGAGTGAGGGCGGAGGGTGGGGCGGGAACTGGGAGGAGGGGAGTTATGGGGGGGGAAAAAAAGGAACAAATGTAATAATCTGAACAATAAAGATTTAATTAAAAAAAATAAAAAAATAAATAAAAAATAAAAATCACAGTCATATCAATTGATGCAGAAAAAGCATTTGACAAAATCTCAACACCGTTTCTTTATAAAAACTCTCAGCAAGGTAGGAATACTTCTATCATACCTCAACATAATAAAAGCCATACATGACAAACCCACAGCCAACATTATACTCAATGGGCAAAAGCTAAAACCGTTTCCCTTAAGAACAGGAACAAGACAGGGATGCCAACTCTCACTACTCCTGTTCGACACAGTACTGGAAATACTAGCCATTGCGATCAGACAAGAAGAAGAAATATAAGGCATCCAAAGTGGAAAAGAAGAACTAAAACTGTCCTTATTTGCAGATGGCATGATACTGTACATAGAAAGCCCTAAAGACTCCATCAAAAAACTACTAGACATAATTAACAAATTCGTCAATGTATCAGGATACAAAATTAATGCCAAGAAATCTATGGCATTTCTTTACACCAATAGTAAACTTACAGAAAGAGAAACTAAAAAAGCAATTCCATTTACCATCACACCAAAAAAATTAAGATGCCTAGGAATAAACTTAACTAAGGAGGTAAAAGACCTATACTCAGAAAACTACAGGACACTGAACAAAGAGATAAAGGAAGACCTAAACAGATGGAAGAACATACCATGTTCATGGATTGGTAGAATCAACATCATCAAAATGTCCATACTACCCAAGCAATCTATAGATTCAATGCACTCCCCATTAAAATACCAATGGCATATTTCACAGATCTAGAACAAACGTTCCAAAAATTCATCTGGAACAAAAAAGACCTCGAATACCTGCAGCAATCCTGAGAAAGAAGAACAAAGTAGGTGGGATCTCAATACCAGATAGCAAGCTATATTACAAAGCCACTGTTCTTAAAACAGTTTGGTACTGGCACAAGAACAGACATATAGATCAATGGAATAGAATAGAGAGCCCAGAATTCGACTGAAACCACTATGCCCAATTAATATTCGACAAAGGAGGCAAGAGCATACAATGGAGTCAAGACAGTCTCTTCAATAAATGGAGCTGGGAAAATTGGACAGATACATGCAAAAAAATGAAACTAGACCACCAACTTACACCATACACAAAAATAAACTCAAAATGGATAAAGGACTTAAACATAAGATGGGAAACCATAAAAATACTAGAGGAATCCACAGGCATTGAAATCGCAGACATATGCTGAAGGAATTTCTTCACTGATACTGCTCCTAGGGCATTGGAAACTAAAGAGAAAATAAACAAATGGGACTACATCAAAATAAAAAGCTTCTGCACAGCAAAAAAACAAACAAACAAAAAAAATCAACAAAACAACAAGAAAGCCCACTCCATGGGAGAACATATTTGCTAATGTTAACACCGATAAGGGTTTAATCTCCAACATTTGGTGGGAACTCATACAACTTAACAAAAGGAAGATAAACAATCCAATCAAAAAATGGGCAATGAACCTAAATAGACAGTTTTCAAAAGAGGACATGCAGAAGGCCGAAAGACATATGAAAACATGCTCAAAGTCACTATACGAGAGATGCAAATCAAAAAGACAATGCGGTATCATCTCACACCTATCAGAATGGCTATCATCAACAAATCAACAAACAAGTGTTGGAGAAGATGTGGAGAAAAAGGAGCCCTTTGGCACTGCTGGTGGGAATGAAGACTGGTGCAGCCACTGTGGAGAACAGTATGGAGTTTCCTCAAAAAAACTAAAAATGGAGCTCCCATTTGACCCAGTGATCCCACTTCTAGGAATATATCCCAAGAAACTAGAAACACCAATCAGAAAGGATATATGCACCCCTATGTTTATAGCAGCACAATTTACAATAGCTAAGATTTGGAAACAGCCTAGGTGCCCATCAGCAGATGAGTGGGTTAAAAAACTATGGTACATCTATACAATGGAATACTACAATGCGGTAAAAAAGAAGAAATTCTTGGCATTTGTAACAGCAAGGATGGAACTGGAGAGCATTATACTAAGTGAAATAAGCCAGTCAGAGAAAGATAAATATCACAAGATCTCAATCATTTGTGGAATATAGTGAACAACATAGATTGATGAACAGGGACAGATCCAGAGACAGAGACGCATCGATCAGACTGTCAAACCTCAGAGGGAAGGGGAGGGTGGGGGTAAGGGGGAGAGACTAACTAAAGGACTTGTATGCATGCATATAAGCCCAACCAATGGACACAGACAACAAGGGGATGAGAGCATGAGTGGGGGGGGGGTTGTTTATGGGGGGATGAGGTCACATATGTAATACCTTAATAAAGAAATTTTAAAAAATAAATTAAAAAAAATAAATAAAATCTAGTTAATGATATGTATGGTGAAGTCAGAGGAAGTATCCTGATGTCTGCAATTCACTTTGAAATGTGTCCAAAAATAAGATGGATCAGAATGGATGTAATAAAACAAGTACATCGAAATATTAGTAACATATCTGGGTGGTGGATTAAAAAAAAAAAAAAAAGAGTAAAAGGCTGCTTTGCCCATAGATTGTTGCCTCCGTTTGGAGACACAAATAACTGGGAATCATACTGCAATTTGGCTCCTTACCCAAGAACTCTAATGCAACTATTTTCAACAACAGCACCAATGTCCTTTGCCGGGAGCCGGTCCATCCTTGCTGTTTCAAGGGGCCTGGCATATATGGCATACTGTTCTTAATATGTTTGCTCACCTTCTTGGCACTATGTGTTTTAACCAAGGTCACCTCTCTGAGAAAGGTTGTTTCCCCAGGTAGGGATTTTCCCCTGAAGTTAGGGAGGGAATAAAACCCCTTAACTAAGTGCCAGGCGGGTAATTAATCACTTTAACTACGAACAATCATGCTTAAGCTACATAATCTTTACTCCCTGGAATGGAGATAAGGAACGCCCTAACCTTTGGAATAGAGATTGATAGGATTGGAATCAACTGGTATAAATACAGATGTTAACAAGACAATAGACACAAAGAACCTAGACACAGAACCTACACAGAAATTAGAGACAGAAGAACTTCGCTGGAGAGAACATGGCAAAAGATCCTGGACATAAACTGGCCACAGAACCTAGAGACAGAACCTAGCGAGAGAACATGGCAAAAGATCCTGGACAGAAACTGGCCACAGAACCTAGAGACAGAACCTAGCGAGAGAACCTGGCTGAAGAACCTAGAGACAGAACCTGGATAGAACATGGCAAGAGAACCCGACTAGAACCTGGCTGGAGAACCTAGCGAGGGAACATGGCTACAGAACCTGGCTGGAGATCCTAACCAGAACTTCGCTGGATATCCTGAACAGAACTTGGCTGGAGATCCTGGCTAGGCTGCTGATCAACTGAACGCTGTCTCCGTGTCATTCCTTCTTCGCCGACTCCGTCTACACCTTTGGGAACCCCTGGACCAGCTGGGGTCCTTCATATAGCCAAATCCAATGGTCTCTTCTTCTATTATTATTTTTTTTAAATATATTTTATTGATTTTCTTACACAGAGGAAGGGAGAGGGATAGAGAGCTAGAAACATTGATGAGAGAGAAACATTGATCAACTGCCTCCTGCACCCCCCTACTGGGGATGTGCCTGCAACCAAGGTACATGCCCTTGACCGTAATCGAACCTGAGACCCTTTAGTCCACAGGCCGACACTCTATCCATTGAGCCAAACCGGTTAGGGCCCAATGGCCTCTTCTTGGTGTTTATCTTCCTTGACCTTTCTGATGCATTAAAAACCCCTGACCATCTTCCTCATGAAGTTTTTCCTCCTTAGGTACAGTGGTGCACAACACTCTCTTGGATTTCTTCCTACCTCTCTAACCATTCCTTCTCAGACTGCATCTTGAATTCCTCTCCCTCTGCCTATGCCCATATAAACATTAGTATTTCTGAGGATCTTTCTGTTGTCATTGCCCTTCTGAATCTATGTACTTCCCCCCAGATTTTGTCGATGGTAGTGGCTTTGTACTAGGTTGAATAGCATTCCCCTGTGAATGTGACCTTATTGGAATTAGGGTCTTGGCAGATGTAATCAAGTTAAGACGAGTTAATACTGGATTAGGGTGGGCCCTAATCCAACATGACTGGTGTCCTAATAAGAGGTACAGTTGTATACAGAGAGCCAGAGTAGAGAATGGAAGACAGAGGCAGATATTAGAAAGATGCACCTACAAGCCAAGGAACTCCAAGGATGATTGCTGACACCACCAGAAGACCTAGGAGAGGGTTGAACAGATTCTCACAGTCTCCAAAGAGAAACGAATGCTGATAACAACCTTGATGCAGAGTTCTGGCCTCCAAACTAAAAGAATAAATTTATGGTGTGTGTGTGTGTGTGTGTACGTTGAAATCTATAGAAAAGTTGCCATTTTAAATTGTACTTCAAATAGATTAATTACATCAATAATGTTGTACCCTAACCTGTTTGGTTCAGTGGATAGAGCGTTAGCCTGCAGACTGAGGGGGTCCCGGATTCGATGCCGGTCAAGGGCATGTACCTTGGTTGCGAGCACATCCCCAGTAGGGGGTGTGGAGGAGGCAGCTGATCGATGTTTCTCTCTCATCGATGTTTCTGGCTCTCTACCCCTCTCCCTTCCTCTCTGTAAAAAAATCAATAAAATATATTTTAAAAATAAATAAATAAAATAATGTTGTATAACCATCACTACCATTTCTAAAATGTTTTAATCACCCCAAACAGAAATTCTTCCCCATTCCCCTCTGCCCCGAGCCTCTGGTGACCTCTATCCTACTTTCTGTTTCTACGTTAATTTGCCTATTCTCAGGATCTTATACAAGTTGAATCATACAATATTTGTCCTTTTGTGTCTAGCTTTTTTCACTTAGCATACTGTTTTCAAGGTTCATCCATATATTGCAGTATGTGTCACAACTGCACTCCTTTTTAAGTGTGAAAAATATTCCATTGCATTTAAGCACTTTTTTTTTCTTTATTGATTAAGGTATTACATGTGTCCTTATCGCCCCATTGCACCCCTACCCCCCCACTCATGCCCTCACCTCCGTTGTCTGTGTCCATTGGTTAGGCTTATATGAATGCATACAAGTCCTTTGGTTGATCTCTCCCCCTCACCCCCACCCTCCCCTACCTTCACTCTGAGGTTTGACAGTCTGATCGATGCTTCTCTATCTCTGGATCTGCTTTTGTTCATTAGTTTATGTTGTTCATTACATTCCATAAATGAGTGAGATCATATGGTATTTATCTTTCTCTGACTGGCTTATTTCACTTAGCACAATGCTCTCCAGTTCCATCCATACTGTTGCAAATGGTAAGAATTCCTTCTTTTTTAGTGCAGCATACTATTCCACTGTGTAGATGTACCACAGTTTTCTAATCCACTCATCTGCTGATGGGCACTCAGGCTGTTTCCAAGTGGTAGCTATTGTAAATTGTGCCACTATGAGCATAAGGGTGCATATATGCTTTCTGATTGGTGTTTCTAGTTTCTTGGGATATATTCCTAGAAGTGAGATTACTGGGTCAAATGGGAGTTCCATTTTTAGTTTTTTGAGGAAACTCCATACTGTTTTCCCCAGTGGCTGCACCAGTCTGCATTTCAACTAGCAGTGCACGAGGGTTCCTTCACTCCTCATCCTTGCCAGCACTTGGCGTTTGTTGATGATACCCATTCTGACAGGTGTGAGATGGTACAGCAATGTCATTTTGATTTGCATCTCTCGGATGATTAGTGACTTTGAGCATTTTCATATGTCTCTTGGCCTTCCTTATGTCTTCTTTCAAAAAGTATCTAATCAGGTCCATTGCCCATTTTTTGATTGGGTTGTTTATCTTCCTTTTGTTAAGTTGTATGAGTTCCCTGTAAATGTTGGAGATTAAACCCTTATTAGTGATAACATTGGCAAATATGTTCTCCCATGCAGTGGGCTTCTTGTTGTTTTGTTGATGGTTTCTTTTGCTGTGCAAAAGATTTTTATTTTGATGTAGTCCCAATTTTTTATTTTCCCTTTAGTTTCCATTGCCCTAGGAGCTGTATCTGTGAAGAAATTGCGTCAGCATATGTCTGAGATTTTGCTGCCTATGGATTCCTCTATTATTTTTATGATTTCCCATCTTATGTTTAAGTCCTTTATCCATTTTGAGTTTATTTTTGTGTATGGTGTAAGTTGGTGGTCTAGTTTCATTTTTTTGCATGTATCTGTCCAATTTTCCCATCACCATTTATTGAAGAGACTGTCATGACTTCATTGTATGTTCTTGCCTCCTTTGTCAAATATCAATTGAGCATAGTGGTTTGGGTCGATTTCTGGGTTCTCTATTCTATTCCATTGATCTATATATCTGTTCTTGTGCCAGTACCAGGCAGTTTTGAGAACAGTGGCTTTGTAATATAGCTTGATATCTGGTATTGAGATCCCACTTACTTTGTTCTTCTTACTCAGGATTGCTGCAGATATTTGGCATCTTTTTTTATTCCAGATGAATTTTTGGAGAGTTTGTTCTAGATCTTTGAAATATGCCGTTGGTATTTTAATGGGGAGTGCATTGAATCTATAGATTGCTTTGGGTAGTACGGACATTTTAATAATGTTTTTTCTACCAATCCATTAGCACAGTATGTTCTTCCATCTGTTTACGTCTTCCTCTATCTCTTTTTTCAGTGTCCTGTAGTTCTCCAAGTATAGGTCTTTTACCTCCTTAGTTAAGTTTATTCCTAGGTATCTTAATTTTTTTGGTGCAATGGTAAATGAATTTGTTTTTTCTTTTTTTAGTCTCTTTTTCTGTAAGTTCACTATTTTGTATAGAAATGCCATATGTTTCTTGGTGTTAATTTTGTATCCTGCTACATTGCTGAATTCATTTATTAAGTCTAATAATTTTTTGATGGCATCTTTAGGGTTTTCTATATACAATATCATGTCACCTGCAAATAAGGACAATTTTACTTCTTTTCCAATTTGGGTGCCTTTTATTTCTTCTTCTTGTCTGATCTCAATAGCTAGTACTCCAGTACTATGTCAAACATGTGTGGTGAGAGTGGGCATCCCTATCTTGTTCCTGTTCTTAGGGGAGATGGTTTTTAGTTTTTGCTCATTGAGTATGATGTTGGCTGTGGGTTTGTCATATATGGCTTTTATTATGTTGAGGTATGATCCTTGTATTCCCCCCTTGCTGAGAGTTTTTATCAAGAAAGGGTGTTGGATTTTGTCAAATGCTTTTTCTGCATCAATTGATATGACTATGTGATTTTTATCTCTCAATTTGTTTATGTGATGTATCACATTTATTGATTTGCAGATATTGTACCATCTTTGCATCCCCGCTATAAATCCTACTTGGCCATGGTGTATGAGTAAGCACATTTTCTTTATCCATTTGTCTGTTGATGGACACTTGGATTGTTTCCACCTTTTGGATCTTACAAATAATGTTGCAATGAACACTGGTGCACAAGTATCTGTTTGGGTCCCTGTTTTCAATTCTTTTGTGTGCATACCTAAGATTTGAATTGCTGTGTCACATGGTAATTCTGTATTTAACTTTTTGAGGAACTTCCATTTGTTTAAGGAGACTGTGGAGATGGATGTGGCAGAGGTAGAATTTTATCTGACACCTGAAAAATCCAAAGCCATTGTATTATTGACCATATCATATTTTTCCCAGGCTTACCATCAATGTCCAAAGATCTGCTTCCATACCTCCCACATACTAAACATATACATGTTCCAGCAATACTAAACATATGCATGTTCCAGCAATACTAAATTCCTACACTGCTCTTTTTTTAAAATATATTTTATTGATTTTTTACAGAGAGGAAGGGAGAGAGATAGTTAGAAACATCGATGAGAGAGAAACATCGATCAGCCGCCTCCCGCATATCTCCCACTGGGGATGTGCCCGCAACCCAGGTACACGCCCTTGACAGGAATCGAACCTGGGACCTTTCAGTCCGCAAGCCGACGCTCTATCCACTGAGCCAAACCGGTTTCGGCCCTACACTGCTCTTAAACAGGCCATGCTTCTCCTTGCTTCTGACCCTTTATACATAAAACTGTGTAGTATGCCATGTGCATCAGCTTCTTCCCCACTTAGTTAATTCTAACTCATCCTTTAAAAGTCAGTAATGGGCCTTGGCCAGTGTGGCTCAGTTCTTTGGAGCATCGTGTCATACACAAAAAGGTGGCAGGTTCAATTCCAGTCAGGGCATGTGCCAGAGACAACTGGTCGATGTTTCTCTCTCTTTCTCCCTTCCTCTCTCTAAAAATCAATAAATTAAAAAATAAATAAATAAAAGTCAGAAAAGGTACTATTTTTTCCAAGAAGTCATCCTCTGACAATTCCTCCCCTTCTCTCTCTCTCTCTCTCTCTCTCTCTCTCTCTCTCTCTCTCTCTCTCTCTCCACACACACACACACACACACACACTCCAAATCTCAGAATTCTGGATTAGGGATATATCCTCTGTATTTATATCTATCATATGATATTTTTCATTTGTCTTTCTTCCCCACCAGACTATAAGAACATGTGTCTTTTCTACCGCTGCATCCTCAGTAGCTAGCAGTGTAGACTGGTCCACAGGAGACATTTACTAAATGTTTGCTGAAGGCATCAAAGTGAGGTCAGGATACTCTAAAGTTAACAGAAAGAAAGCAACTTTCAGATACAACTGGCAATCTTTTGTCCTTCCAGAGGTTTGCAACCTTCCATCGAACTATTACAAGTTCTTCCACTTACCATGCACAGACTATATAACATGTGCAACTACCTAAGATCTGGTGTGCAAAATACTGCCTTCAACACAGCACATTAAGCCTGGCTGCTGTGGCTCAGTGGTTAAGCACTGATCCAGGAACCAAGAGATCACAGTTAGATTCCCAGTCAGGGTTGCAGGCTTGATCCCTAGAAGGGGGCGTGCAGGAGGCAGCCAATTGATGATGTTTCTCATCGATGTTTCTATATCTCTCTCTCCCTTTCTCTCTCTCTAAAAATCAATAAAAACATATTTTTAAAAGACAGCACATTAAGCAGAATTCATACGAGGTCACTTCAACATTAATACAATTTAAGTGCTTTTATAAGCAGCCAAATTTAAAACAAATCCAAAAAACTGGGCATGTAGAGATCTCAATGGAAAAACTTCAGCTTAGCTATAAGATTCAGCAGAAGCTTAGATACTGAGTCATAACTACTCCTGAATTAGCTCTGATCAAGATAGCATGGAGGCATCAATGCCCAGTGATTCATATTCCCCCCCCCTCTCTCCATTCTCCTGTCATAATCACCCAATGTTTATAGGTCCTCCACTGGTAAAATTGTGACCACTGTGGTTGAAGGACATTTGACTAACCAGTTGTTCATCAAACAGGTATTAAGCACTTCCCATGTGTCAAACACTGTGCTAAAACACTGGAGATACAGCCCAGAGCAAAGCAGGTGTCTGCGTTCATGTAGCTTACAGTACCGAGGATTTATATTTATCAAAGAATCACATAAATAATTAATTATAAACTGTAATAACAGCTATGAAAGAAAAGTATACAGGGCTATTAGAGCATACAACAGGGAAACCCAGGAATGAAGCACAATGGGCCTCAAACCTCATAGAATTCTATTTTAACTCTCCAGGTTTAGTACTTGCTGAATACACCCAAAGTATAGTGGTCACAAAGCAAAGACCTATAAGAACACAGCAAGTGACAGAACCAAGTGAAGCTGCTGTATGAAAAGCAACACTGAGACCCATATGTCCCATCTAAAGGGGGAAACCTGATAGTCATTCCTAGATGAAACCTGCAATACAGGAATGAGAGCCCAAGGTTACCAAGATCTTTTGATGGTTGAAAAAAAGTAAGAAATTCTGATTTTTATGTGAATTCTCCTGATTTTTAAATGGTAACTAATGCACATGTTTTTAAAAAATACTGGGCAGGGCAAACAAAACCTATCAGTGAACCTGGGTCATGAGCTGCCAGTTTGTGACATCTGGTTTATCTCAGCTTAAAAAGGTCACTGACTTTGCCTGGATCTCCCCTCCAAATGATTTCTTTAAAAAAAAAAAAAAAGTAGCTCTAAGACTCTCAGGATTGAAGCCTACACAAGGTTTGGTTCGGGGCTTAACACCATCCACTTGTAAGACCAATCATTTAACACGGTGTAAGGCTTTCTGTAGTATGTAGTATTTATTACTGGCTTTGGAGTCCAGAGACAAGAACTATATGGATCACACCATATGGCCCCAAAGATAGTCAAGGTTCTTAGTGCTCTTGCAGGTCCTTTATATCCTGTCACAAAGAGAATACAAGCCTGTAGGAAGATCAAGGCCTGTTTCAAAGTGGGTAAAGGCAGGCAGGGATCTGGTCCACCTCCTTTGTAACTTTGGTTAAACTAGGTAAACACTCTTCTGCCAGAATAAACAGGAAGACAGCATCCTCTTACATGTTAACAACATGTCCTCAGAAAGCAGCTGAACCTGCTGACTAGCTATTCTGGAAAAAAACCCCAGTTAATTAATAATTATGCCAAAACCAAACTTATCCTTTTTTCTGGCACAGATGTGCTTTGGCATCCAGATAGAGCAGCGGTCGCCAACCGGTGGTCCATGGACCACTGGTGGTCCGTAATGTCTGAAAGGTTGGCAACCGTTGGTTTAAGGAAACCTTTGGAGCAGTGGTTGCCAACTGGTGGTCCAGGGACCAATGCTGAGATAAAGCATACCAGGCAATGTCCTCAGCAGGTAAGTTTCATTATTTTGGGAACCATTTGGTGGCAAACATCCTGATTGGCTCTCTGAGATAAAGTCTACCTAAAAATGAAGAATTATCTAAGAACAATATTAACTTTTTAAAAACATTTTTATTGATTTCAGAGACGGGGGCGGGGGGAAGAGAGAGGAAGAGAGAGAGAGAGAGAGAGAGAGAGAGAGAGAGAGAGAGAGAGAGAGAGAGAGAGAGAGAGAGAGAGAAACATCAATGATGAGAGAGAATCATTGATCAGCTGTCTTCTCACACCCCCACTGGGGATTGAGCCCGAAACCCAGGCACGTGCCGACCTGGAATTGAACCTCGACCTCCTGGGTTCATGGATCGATGCTCAACCACTGAACAACACTGGCTGGGTTGTTAATTTAATTATAAGCAAATTTTGGTTAAAACCATTTTAAAATTAACAAGGTGTTAATTTTCACATATGACATATGGACTGGAAATTGTGTCTGTGAAATCCGAAGTTCATTAAATCAAGGTCCTCGAGATCAAGGTTTTACTGCACTTTGAAACTCAACTTCCAGGAAAAGACAGGCAAGCTGCATCAGTGTCTCTTCCTTACCTGGCTTTACAACAAAAAAGCATAGCCAGGGGATCACTCCGGAGGTATTTCATTAGGGGCAGTTCTCTCTTGGCCTAGTTGGATATTGGTCATACAGGTAGGTATCCCTTGCTTTTCAGAAGTTCACTTTACACCCCATCCCCTTCGTAAGAGCCTTGCAATAATACCTGCTTTCACCAACTGAAATAAATCTGAAGAGAATTTTCACTTTTACAAAGATAAAAAAGCAAAAATGTTCTGTCTTTGTTTTGCATTGGGCCACTGTAGAGGCCTTGCACACTGGTAAGTAAAACATCACTGTGCAAACATTATTTCTACTTTATGTAGGCTATGTTAATTATCATATCATTCCTGATTTCATTATATGTTAGTGTTATTTTAGGTTTTAGTGTTATTTGGTATGATTTTGTAGGTTATTTTTTGGGTCTGGGAACAACCAAAACATTTTTTCCATATAAATAATTGTAATTGCTTCTTCATATTTATGCCGTTTCATTTTCCAAAATGTTTCTATTGAGGAGCACTCTACTTTCAGGTAGCAGGGGAAACTCCTATTTTGGTAGAGACCCTACCTCTACCACGTCGTTGTGTTTTTTTTTGTGCCAAGAAGTCCAGTGGTGGTGTGGTTTCCCATGGGAGGATATGAATGGTTTATTTCAAGTAAGAATTTCATCTTGTGTACCTGATAAAATAGAAGTTTTGTTTTTAAGAACTTGTGTACCTCAAGTCTCTAAGCTGATGATTTTACCTTTATTTATTTTTTGTGTTTTTTTAAAATAAGTCTTTATTGTTCAGATTATTACAGTTGTTACTCTTTTTTCTCCACATAGCTCCCCTCCACCAGGTTCCCACCCCACCCCATGCCCTGACCCCCACCCATTTTCCTCGTCCATAGGTGTTTTTTGTCCAGTCTCTTCCCCGACCCCCCACATCCCTTTGCCACTGAGAATTGTCAGCCCACTCCCTTTCTATGCCCCTGATTCTATTATATTCACCAGTTTATTCTGTTCATCAGATTTTGATTCACTTGATTTTTAGATTCACTTGTTGATACGTATTTGTTGTCACTTTGTTATTCATAATTTTATCTTTACCTTTTTCTTCTTCTTCCTCTTCTTAAAGAATACCCTTCAGCATTTCATATAATACTGATTTGGTGGTGATGAACTCCTTTAGCTTTTTCTTATCTGTGAAGCTCTTTATCTCACCTTCAATTCTAAACGATAGCTTTGCTGGGTAGAGTCTTTGCTATTCATCACTTTGAATATTTCTTGCCACTCCCTTCTGGCCTGCATAGTTTCTGTTGAGAAATCAACTGACAGTCATACGGGTACTCCGTTGTAGGTAACTGTTTTTCTCTTGCTGCTTTTAATATTCTCTCTATATCTTTTGCCCTTGGCATTTTAATTATGTGTCTTGGTGTGGTCCACTTTGGATTCCTTTTGTTTGGGGTTCTCTGCGCTTCCTGGACTTGTAAATCTATTTCTTTCACCAGGTAGGGGAAGTTTTCTATCATTATTTCTTCAAATAGGTTTTCAATACCTTGCTCTCCCTATTCTTCTGGCACCCCCATAATTTGGATGTTGGTTCACTTGAAGTTGTCCCAGAGGTTTCTTATACTATCTTCATATTTTTGGATTCTTTTTGCTTTTTGCTTTTCCAGTTGGGTGTTTTTTGCTTCTTCTTATTTCAAATCTTTGACTTGATTCTTGGGATCCTCTAGTCTGCTGTTGGATCTCTGTATATTATTCTTTATTTCAGTCAGTGTATGCTTAATTTCTAATTAGTCCTTTTTCATAACCTTGAGGGTCTCACTAAATTTCTCGGAGGTTTCTAGAAGATTCTTGAGTAACCTTATAACCGTGGTTTTGAACGCTATATCCAGTAGTTTGCTTTCCTCCATTTCTTTCATTTGTGACATGTTTCTTTGTCTCCGCATTTTGACTGCTTCTCTGTGTGGACAGAGTGGCCTTGTGTGCTAGGTGTCCTATAGGGCCCAGTGGCTCAGCCTACCCAGTCACCTGAGGTGGATGCTCTTGGTGCACCATTTTGTGGGCTGTGTGCACAGTCTTGTTGTAGTTAAGCCTTGATTGCTGCTGGTATCACTGGGAGAAATTGACTTCCAGACCAACTGGCTGTGAGGACCAGTTGTGTCTACAATGTGAGAACTGCTATGTTGGAGACACCCTTATGGGACAGGACTTCCTTCAGTGGGGCTTTGGTGCTCACTGAGTCTGTCCTCTAAGTGTGTCTCTTATGGATCTGCAGAGTTGTAATCTGGTGTGGTCTCACTCTGACCACTGGGTACACTGGCTCTTGAATATCCAAGGAAGTGCAAAGTCAGCCACTTCCTGAGGCCACCCAGCAGAGCTACAAAGAGATCTGCAGATTCCTTCTTTTTGCTTGGGGTTTGGAGGTGCCCAGATGAGGCGCAGCTGTGAAGCAATGCAGGACGCTGACGAGCCTTAGGCCTTCTTTTGGAAGCTCTGGGGTACTTTGACCCACCTGTAATTTGTTAGGTTTTAGATTGCAAAAGGCCAGGCCATTCATATACAAAAGCCTCTGCGGGAGAAAATGGCAACCAGCAGGAAGGTAGGGAGGGAGAGAGTGTGAGAGAGCAAGGACGTGATAGAGGAGTGTGTGGACGCGTGTGGTGTGTGTGTATGAGCTAGGAACAGTTAGATTCTGCAGGTCTTCTAAGGGGCTGCTAAACCGGGCAGTCTTAGGCAGCAGAGTCCCGATCCCTGCGCGGACACTCCTGGGCGGCCAGCACAGGCAAGGCGACCACGCCATCTTGGGAAACAGAGCTGCTTGAGACTAGGATCCTGGCCTCAGCTGACCCAGTCTGATCTCAGACGCATATCAGGACCCTGCAGCCACTGGGGACAGAGACCTGTGACCACAGCTACAGACCTG
The DNA here is from genome assembly GCF_963259705.1 of Myotis daubentonii. NCBI lineage: Eukaryota > Metazoa > Chordata > Mammalia > Chiroptera > Vespertilionidae > Myotis > Myotis daubentonii. The sequence goes on along the minus strand of NC_081861.1, from coordinate 87,839,608 downwards.
CGGACACCAAAAGTTCAGAAATCCCCGCGGCAGATCCGTGAGTAAGAGAGCCCATCCCCCCTTCCCACAGGCTTGCAGGCAGCGCCAGAGTAACTAACTGATAGACCCACCCCTAGCCGGGGCCTCAGCGCTCCAGGAACTTTAGCTTGGAAGTGCGCGAGCACCTTGGAACTGATCCCGCGTAGGGCCAGGTTCAGGAGTCCTGGGCTGGGAGCAATCCTGTGAACACCGGGAACTGGTCCTACGTGCACTGCCGGCTTCGGAGCCCTGGGCTGGGAGCAATCGCGCGAACACTGGGATCTGGTCCTGCTCACACTGCCTGCCCCAGGAGCCCTGGGCTGGGAGCAAACGCGCGAACCCCAGGAACTGATCCTACACGCACTGCCCGCTTCGGAGCCCTGGGATGGGAGCAATCGCGCGAACACCGGGAATTTGTCCCATGTATCACAGGCCCAGGGACCCCGATTCTCTGGGCAGGAGGCAGCACCAAGCACCAGTGACTTGACTGTGTTTCTTATCACCTGTGCCTTAGATCCTGATTCCCTGTGCATTCATACTAAGAGCCAGTGACTCCAATTCCTGGTGCAAGGGCACACAGGGACCCTGATTCTCAAGGCAAGGTCACGTGAAGCAACAGAGACTCTGATACTGGATTCTTGGGAACTCTGACTCCTGGCGCATGCTAGGGGGCTCTGGTTTTCAACACGCTTCAGGTGGGTCTCTGTTTCAGCACGGTGCAGGCAGGGTCCCTGATTCTAAGGGCGCGTACGAAGCCACATTGAGCGCTGACAACACTGACTCTGAGCGAGCCTCGTTCCCACCAACCCACAACAACCACACATCTTAGTGTCAGAGCTCTTCAGTGACACTAGGGTGGCAGGAGGCTCCCACTGCACACGGCCCAGGCCCACGCAACTCGACGTTTGAACCATCGGGAGATAATTAGAATGAAGAGAGGACACAACACCCAGAGGAAAGACAATGAGGAGTTGCCAAGAAAGGAAATTAATGAAGTTGAAGCATGCAACATGACAGAAAAAGAATTCAGAATAATGGTTGTACAATTCATTCACCAGATGGATGAGAAAATCAACAACCTATGTAAGAATCAGGAAGAAATGAAAAGTGATATAGCTACAATCAAAAACACCATGGAAAGTTTCAACAGCAGACTAGAAGAAGCAGAGGACCGAATTAGTGAGTTAGAAGATAAGGCAGAGAAACAAGCTCAATCTGAACAGCAACTGGAGAAAAAAATTAAAAAGCAGGAGGAGACCCTAAGGGAGCTTTGGGACAACATGAAACGAAGTAACATACGCATAATAGGGCTGCAAGAAGGACAAGAAGAGCAGCAAGGATTAGAAAATCTATTTGAAGAAATAATGTCAGAAAACTTCCCAGATATGGGGAAGAAAAAAGTTACACAAGTACAGAGAGTCCCAGGCAAGATGAACCCCAAAAGACCCACAACAACACACGTCATAATAACGATGGCAAATGTACAAGACAAAGAGAGAATCTTAAAGACTACAAGAAAGAAACAGAGAGTTACCTACAAAGGATCCCCCATCAGATTATCAAATGATTTCTCAACAGAAACACATCAGGCAAGAAAAGAATGGACAGAAATTTACATAGTGATGCAAAGCAAAGGACTGAATCCAAGAATACTCTATCCAGCAAGGCTATCATTCAACATTGAAGAGGAAATAAGAACCTTCACAGACAAAAAAAGTCTAAGGGAGTTTATCACCACCAAGCCAGCAATACAAGAAATGCTAAAGGGACTAGTGTAAAAATAAGAACTAACAAGCCCAGAAAGAAAACAGCCACACACACAAAAAAAATAGAAATGGCTACAAACAAGTACCTTTCAATAATAACTTTAAACATAAATGGACTAAATGGTCCAATCAAAAGACATCGAGTGGCTGAATGGATAAAACAACATGACCCATATATTTGCTGTCTACAAGAGACCCACCTCATTAGAAGGGACTCACACAGACTGAAAGTGAAGGGATGGAAAAATATCTTTCAGGCAAATGGAAATGAAAAAAAAGCTGGGGTAGCAATACTTATAACGGACAAAATAGACCTCAAAATGAAGGCCATAACAAGAGATAAGGAAGGCCACTTCATAATACTAAAGGGATCAATACAACAAGAGGATATAACCCTGATAAACATATATGCACCCAATGCAGGAGCACCCAAATACATAAGAAAACTCCTGGAAGATATCAGGGGAGAGATCGACAACAATACAATCATAGTAGGGGACTTTAATACACCACTGACATCACCGGATAAATCCGCTAGACAAAAACTCAGCAAAGAAACAGAAATCCTAAATGACTCACTAGATCAGATGGACTTAACTGACATCTTCAGAACACTTCACCCCAAATCCACAAAATATACATTCTTCTCAAGTGCTCATGGGACATCTTCAAATATAGACCACATATAGGTCACAAACAAAGTCTCCCCAAATTCAAGAAGACTGAAATCATACCAAGCATCTTCTCAGACCACAAGGCCATAATATTAGAAATAAACTACAATAAAAACACCTCAAACACTTGGAAGCTGAATAGCATGTTATAAATATTGATTGGGTTACCAATGAGATCAAAGAAGAAATTAAAAACATCCTGGAAACGAATGACAATGAAAACACAACAATCCAAAACCTTTGGGACGCAATGAAAGCAGTCCTGAGAGGGAAGTTTATAGCTCTACAGGCCTATCTCAACAAACAAGAAAAAATGGTAGTAAATCATCTAAATCTACAGCTCAAAGAATTAGAAAGAGAGCAACAAGAAAAGCCCAGAGTGAGGAGAAGGAAGGAGATAATAAAGATTAGAGCAGAAATAAATGACATAAAGAACAAAAAAAAACTACAGAAAATCAATGAAACAAAGAGCTGGTTCTTTGAAAGGATAAACAAGATTGACAAACCTCTAGCCAGGCTCACCAAGAAGCAAATAGGAAGGGCCCAAATAAACAAAATCAGAAATGATAGAGGCGAAATAACAACAGATCCCACAGAAATACAAATGATTGTCAAAAATACTATGGACAACTCTACTCCAACAAACTAGACAACCTGGAGGAAATGGACATATTCCTAGAAAAATACAACATTCCAAAACTTAATCAGGAAGAATCTAAAAATCTCAATAGGCCAATAACAAGGGAAGAAATTGAAGCAGTCATCAAAAAGCTTCCATCAAACAAAAGCGCAGGACCAGATGGCTTCACAGGGGAGTTTCACCAAACATTCAAGGAAGAACTAAAACCTATCCTCCTCAGACTACTACAAAAAATCAAGAGGAAGGAACACTTCCAACCTCATTCTATGAAGCCAGCATCACCCTAATACCAAAACCAGGTAAAGACAACACAATGAAAGAGAATTACAGGCCAATATCCCTCATGAACATAGATGGCAAAATCCTCAACAAAATCTTAGCAAATCGGATCCAGCAGTACATCAGAAAGATCATACACCATGACCAAGTAGGATTTATCCTAGGGATGCAAGGATGGTACAATATCCGAAAATCAATGAACGTGATACATCACGTAAAGAAATTGAGAGAAAAAAACCACATAGTCATATCAATTGATGCAGAAAAAGCATTTGACAAAATTCAACACCCATTTTTGATAAAAACTCTCAGCAAGGTGGGAATTGAAGGATCATACCTCCACATAATAAAAGCCATATATGACAAACCCACAGCCAACATCATACTCAATGGACAAAAATTAACACCATTTCCCCTAAGAACAGGAACAAGACAGGGATGCCCACTCTCACCACTCCTGTTCGACATAGTACTAGCCATTGCAATTAGACAAGAAGAAGAAATAAAAGGCATCCAAATTGGAAAAGAAGAAGTAAAACTGTCCTTATTTGCAGATGACATGATATTATACTTAAAAAACCCTAAAGACTCCATCAATAAACTATTAGACTTAATAAAAGAATTTGGCAATGTAGCAGGATACAAAATTAACGCCAAGAAATCTATGGCATTTCTATACACCAATAGTGAATTTTCAGAAAGAGAGACTAAAAAAGCAATCCTATTTACCATCGCACCAAAAAAATTAAGCTACCTAGGAATAACCTTAACTAAAGAGGTAAAAGACCTCTACTCAGAAAACTACAGGGCGTTGAAAAAAGACATAGAGGAAGACATAAAGAGATGGAAGAACATACCATGTTCTTGGATTGGTAGAATCAACATCATTAAAATGTCCATACTGCCCAAAGCAATCTATAAATTCAACGCACTTCCCATTAAAATACCAATGGCATATTTCACAGACCTAGAACGAACTCTCCAAAAATTCATCTGGAATAAAAAACGACCCCGAATAGCTGCAATGATCCTGAGAAAGAACAAAGTACGTGGGATCTCAATACCAGATATCAAGCTGTATTACAAAGCCACTGTTCTCAAAACAGCCTGGTACTGGCACAAGAACAGACATATAGATCAATGGAATAGAATAGAGAGCCCAGAAATTACCCCAACCAATATGCTCAATTAATATTCGACAAAGGAGACAAGAGCATACAATGGAGCCAAGATAGTCTCTTCAATAAATGGAGTTGGGAAAATTGGACAGATACATGCAAGAAAATGAAACTAGACCACCAACTTACACCATACACAAAAATAAACTCAAAATGGATAAAGGACCTAAATATACGACGGGAAACCATAAAAATACTAGAAGAATCCAAAGGCAACAAAATCTCAGACACATGCCGAAGCAATTTCTTCACTAATACAGCTCCTAGGGCACTTGAAACTAAAGAAAAAATAAACAAATGGGACTACATCAAAATAAAAAGTTTCTGCACAGCAAAAGAAACCATCAAGAAAACAATAAGAAAGCCCACTACATGGGAGAACATATTTGCCAATGCTATCACTGATAAGGGTTTAACCTCCAACATTCATAGGGAACTCATACAACTTAACAAAAGGAAGATAAACAATCCAATCAAAAAATGGGCAAAGGATCTAAATAGAGACCTTTTAAAAGAGGACATTCAGAAAGCCAAGAGACATATGAAAACATGCTCAAAGTCGCTAATCATCCGAGAGATGCAAATCAAAACAACAATGAGGTACCATCTCACACCTGTCAGAATGGCTATCATCAACAAATCAACAAACGACAAGTGCTGGAGAGGATGTGGAGAAAAAGGAACACTTGTGCACTGCTGGTGGGAATGCAGACTGGTGCAGCCACTATGGAAGACAGTATGGAGCTTCCTCAAAAAACTAAAAATGGAACTCCCATTTGACCCTGTGATCCCACTTCTAGGAATATATCCCAAGAAACCAGAAACACCAATCAGAAAGGATATATGCACCCCTATGTTCATAGCAGCACAATTCACCATAGCTAGGATCTGGAAACAGCCTAAGTGCCCATCTGTTGATGAATGGATTAGAAAACTGTGGTACATCTACATGATGGAATACTATGCTGCTGTAAAAAAGAAGGAACTCTTACCATTTGCAACGGCATGGATGGAACTGGAGAGCATTATGCTAAGTGAAATAAGCCAGTCAATGAAGGAAAAATACCACATGATCTCACTCATTTCTGGATAGTAAAGACCATTATAAACTTATGAACAAAAATAGATACAGAGGCAGAGCTGCCTCGAACAGACTGTCAAACTACAGCAGGAAGGCCAGGGAGGGTGGGAGGGCAGAGAGGGGGTAAGAGATCAACTGAAGGACTTGTATGCATGCATATAAGCATAACCAATGGACACAACACACTGGGGGGTAGGGGAGGCCAGGGGATTGTCAAGGGCGGGGGGAAAAAAAGGAGACATATGTAATACTCTTTGTAATACTTTAAGCAATAAAAAAAAGGGGGAAAAAAAGAAAAAAAATAGATACAGAGGCAGAGCTGCCTCAAACAGACTGTCAAACTACAGCAGGAAGGCCGGGGAGGGTGGGAGGGCAGGAGGGGGGTAGGTAAGAGATCAACCAAAGGACTTGTATGTATGCATATAAGCATAACCAATGGACATAAGACACTGGGGGGTAGGGGAGGCCAGGGGATTGTCAAGGGCAGGGGAAAAAAAAGAGGCATATGTAGTACTCTTTGTAATACTTTAAGCAATAAAAAGAAAGGAAGGAAGGAAGGGAGGGAGGGAGGGAGGGAGGGAGGGAGGGAGGGAGGGAGGGAGAGAGAGAGAGAGAGAGAGAGAGAGAGAGAGAGAGAGAGAGAGAGAAAGAGAAAGAAAGAAAGAAAGAAAGAAAGAAAGAAAGAAAGAAAGAAAGAAAGAAAGAAAGAAAGAAAGAAAGAAAAAAAGAAAGAAAGAGCGAGCCTCTGTGCACAGCTTCGGTGGGGTTGTAAATTGGGTGGGGTGGGGTTGCAGGGAATCACAGGGCAGTGCAAACAGCAATGGTTGCCTGTCGGCTCTGCCCCGATAGGTCCCTGGGTCTCTGTGTCCTGTGGCCCCATGCAGGAACAATGAACGCTGTGAGCACCTCTGAGAGAAAGCCACCCTCATGTTCCAGCCCAATGCCAAACAGTCCAGTTTCTCCCCATATGAGTCTGGGTCCCCAGAGTGTCGCCCAGAACTGGAGTTCAGAGCAGTCTGGAGTTTGTATCTCCCTCCCAATTGAAAAAGACCACAGCATACCCAGTTGCCAGCCCGTTTCCCACGTGCCTCCATACCTCTGTTCTTCCGCACCTCTGCACCTCCTCCCAGTCTAGATGCGCTTTTCTCTTTCCCTCTAGCTGTCAAAGTTCCACTCAGCCAGCCTTCCCGTGGTTCTGGATGATATCCGTTTTGTCTTTTAGTTGTAGTTATGATGTGTTTGTGCGAGGCAGCAAGTTCAGGTATTTACGTATGCAGCCATCTTGGTTCCTCAATATTACTTTCTTTTACAGTAGGTATAGACCTTTCGTACTTGAACCCAAAATCTTCTAGCTCAAGCTTATCTAGTTAACCATCGCATTAGAGTGAGAAACTCTGGGGCTTCAAGCAAGCACTTATTCCAGAATTTGAACAAAGCTAGGATTATTTGGAAAGAAGTCCCAAACCCTCCTTTTTGCCTTCAATTCTCTTTCAGGCCACATCAATGGGGAAGCAAACAAGACCATACATTAAGACAAGAATATAAACCTAAAAAAAGCCCATGATCTAAGTAGTGGTTATAATAATAATTCATTAAATTCAATATTTTATGTTTTATGCACTTTCCTATATATGTCTTATATTTCAGAACAAAAGTTTTAAAGAATATTACTTGCCCACACTAGTGGCCAGAGGATAAGATATATCACCAAAAGAAGGTGGATTTCATATCGTAGTGAGTAGGCAAAAAAAGCAAAAACAAAAAAACACATACACACACAAAAACAAAACACAATAGCAACCAAAATCCCCACACCTAATCATATCAATTGATGGAAAAAAGGCATTTGACAAAGTCCAACACCCTTTTCTGATAAAAACGCTCAGCAAAGTGGGAATAGAGGGATCATCCCTCAACATAATAAAAGCCTTATATGACAAACCTACAGCCAACATCATACTCGACTGGCAAAAACTAAACTCATTTCCCCTAAGAAAGGGAGCAAGACAGGGATGCCCACTCTCACCCCTCCTGTTTGTCATAGTACTGGAAGTGCTAGCCCTAGCGATCAGACAAGAAGAAATAAAAGGCATCCAAATTGTAAAAGAAGAAGTAAAACTGTCCTTATTCGCAGATGACATGATACTACACAAAGAAAACCCCAAAGACTCCATCAAAAAACTACTAGACCTAATAAATGAATTAGGCAATGTAGCAGGATACAAAATTAACATCCAGAAATCTATGGCCTTGTTATATACCAACTAGAGGCCCGGTGCATAAAAATTTGTGCACTCGGGGGAGAGGGGGGGGGTCCCTCAGCCCAGCCTGTGCCCTCTTGCAGTCTGGGACCCCTCGGGAGATAACGACCTGCTGGCTTAGGCCTGCTCCCGGGTGGCAGAGGGCAGGCCCAATCCCTAGGTGCAGTCCCTGGTCGGGCACAGAGCAGGGCCGATTGTGGAGTTGGGGCACCACCCCCTGTCATGCACAGAGCAGGGCGATCGGAAGGTTGTGATGCCACCCTCAGTCACGCTCAGGGTAGGGCCGATTGGGGGATTGGGGCACCGTTCCCTGTCACATTCAAGGCAGGGTCGATGGGGAGGTTGCGGCGCCACCCCGTCACACACAGAGCAGGGCCAATCAGGGGGTTGGGGCACTGCCCCCTGTCACTCACAGAGTAGGGCCCATCAGGGGGGTTGGGGCTCTGTACCTTGTCACGCACACAGCAGGGCCAATCAGGGGCTTGGGGCGCCGCCCTCCATCACCCACAGAGCAGGGCCGATCAGGGGGTTGGGGCGCCGCCACTCTCACACTCAGGGCAGGGCCGATGGGGAGGTTATGGCTCTACCCCGTCACACACAGAGAAGGGCCCGTGTGTGTGTATGGGGGGGTTGGGGAGGGTGAGGCGCCGCACCCTGTCACACACAGAGCAGGGCCGATCAGGGGGTTGGGGCGCCGCACCCTGTCACACACAGAGCCGCAGGGCGATCAGGGGGTTGGGGAGCTCCCCCCTATCAGGCACAGAGCAGGGCTGATCAGGGGGTTGGGGCGCCTTCCCCTGTCACGAACAGAGCAGGGCGGATAGGGAGATTGTGGCCCCGCCCCCTGTCACACACAGAGCCGCAGGGCGATCAGGGGGTTTGGGCGCTGCCCCTTGTCACGCTGATCCCGGTGCTGGGAGGCATATTACCCTTTTACTATATAGGGTTGAGGCCTGGTGCACGGGCGGGGGCCGGCTGGTTTGCCCTGAAGGGTGTCCTGGATCAGGGTGGGGGTCCCCACTGGGCTGCCTGGCCAGTCTGGGTGAGGGGCTGAGGGCTGTTTTCAGGCTGGGGATGACTGAAGCTCCCAACCGCTCCTTTTTTTCTTTTTTCTTTTTTTATTCTGGGCCAGCTTTAGCTTTGAGGCTTGGCTCCAGCTCTTAGGCCTCTGCTGCTGAAAGTAGGTTTCTTGCCTTTGCTTACAATGTTGCGATCCTGCTGGCTGAAGCCTGGCGGACTAAAGCAGGTTTCTGGGGTTTTGTTTAGCTTCTATATTTGTTACATAGTTGCTTAGAGTTGCAGCTCAGAGGCCTGCAGCGGGAGGCGGGGAACGTTGAAGTCCTCCGTCACTGAAGCAAGCAAGCCTCATGTTAGTTTCAAGCTGCCTGGCTGCTGGCCGCCATCTTGACTGGCAGTTAATTTGCATATCGCCCTGATTAGCCAATGGGAAGCGTAGCGGTCATGCACCAATTACCATGTTTCTCTTTTATTAGATAGGATAATGAGCTCACAGAAAGAGAAACTAAAAAAACAATCCCATTTACAATTGCAACAAAAAAATTAAGATACCTAGGAATAAACTTAACTAAGGACGTAAAAGACCTGTACTCGGAAAACTACAGGACATTGAAAAAAATTGATAGAGGGAGACATAAACAGATGAAAGAACATACCATGTTCATGGATTGGTAGAATCAACATCATTAAAATGCCCCTATTACCCAAAGCAATCTACAGATTCAATGCAATCCCCATTAAAATACCAACGGCATATTTCAAAGATCTAGAACAAAGGCACCAAAAATTCATCCAGAATATAAAAAGACCCTGAACAGCCACAGCATTCCTAAGAAAGAAGAACAAAGTTGGAGGGATCACAATATCAGATATCAAGCTATATTACCAAGCTATGGTTCTCAAAACTGCCTGGTACTGGCAGAAGAACAGACATATAGACAAATGGAACAAAACAGAGAACTCAGAAATCGACCCAAGCCATTATGCTCAATTAAAAAAAAAATGAAACTATATCACCAAATTACACCATACACAAAACCAAACTCAAAATGGCTAAAGGGCTTAAATGTAAGACAAGAAACCATAAAAATCCTACAAGACTCCATAGGCAACAAAATAGCAGACATATGTCTTAGCAATATCTTTACCGATACAGCTCCTAGGGAAATTGAGACTAAGGAGAAAAATAAACAAAAAGGACTACATCAAAATAAAAAGCTTCTGCACAGCAAAAGAAACCATCAATAAAACAACAAGAAAGCCCACTGCATGGAAGAACATATTTGCCAATGCTATTTCAGATAAGGGTTTAATCTCCAATATTTACAGAGAACTCATACAACTTAACAAAAGGAAGATAAATGATACAATCAAAAACTGGGCAAAGGATCTAAGTAGACACTTTTCAAAAGAGGACATACAGAAGGCCCAGAGACATATGAAAACATGCTCAAAGTCACTAATCATCACAGAGATGCAAATCAAAACCACAATGAGATACCATCTCCCACCTGTCAGAATGGCTATCAGCAACAAATCAACAAACAACAAGTGCTGGCCAGGATGCAGAGAAAAAGGAACCCTCCTGCACTGCTGGTGGGAATGCAGACTGGTGCAGCCACTGTGGAAGACAGTATGGAGTTTCCTCAAAAAACTAAAAATGTGTGTGTGTGGTGGGGGGGTTGTTGTTTGTTGTTGTTTTTTAAAGATGGCGGCTGGCAGGACAGAGCTGAGGGATAGGAAACGAGTGAGTGAGGGGATGAAAGGAGAGTGTGTGGATGTGTGTGGTGTGTGTGTGTGTGAGAGAGACAGTTAAATTTGGCAGGAGCAGCAGAGGCTGGCAGACCAGGCTCTCTGGGACAAGGAGAGACTACCACCACTGCAGGCACTCCCCAGTCTGCCGGACTCGGGCACGGAGCCCAAGCCATCTTAAAGAGGAGAGCGACCTCTTCTAGAAACTCATCAGCACCACCACCCAGACAAGCCTTGGACACTGCCCGGAACCCGGCCACCACTCCAGCCAAAATCCTCTTGCCACACCCACAGACTCCCAGACCCTGGGATCTCCACCTCCATAGGAGCACCGCGCCAGCAGCAGTAAGTGCAGCCTCCCCCCCACCCCCACCCCTGCCCCCAGCTGCAGACCTCCAACATCACATTCGCGAGTCTCCAGTGCATAGGTCTCCGAGGCACACCACTCTATAGACTTCTCTTAGAAGTCACTGTGAGCCCCAACTGGGTGTGATTTTGTACAGACATAGGCGCACTGCCCCCCAGTAGAAACTCTGAATTCCCTCTGCCTGAATAACTTCCCACACACCCCCACCTGCACAACTTTAGCACCAGGGCCCCACAGAGAGCGTCAGAGCTCAGCGCCGGCACTACCACATTTGCTTATTCCTCCTGAGCCCATCTATCCACAGGGCACTTTGGGAAGCCGTAGTGAGCCTCTGCTGGGTCTGATCTTGGACAAATAGGGACGCACTACCCTGGGCAGTAGAAATTCTGAATTCACCCATCCGGGATACCTGCCCAAAGACGCCTCGATTAAGCATGCCAGGGCCCTTCAAAGTGCTTCAGTGCGCCTGTGCTACCAAACTCATTGTGGGTGCTCCTGTGTGCCACCACTGGGAACGCGCGCCTATCCACCTCAGGTAAATCAGCAAAATCTGAGTTTCCCCACCCCACAGCTGCAGAACTCTGGACACTACAGTTGCATGCTTTTCTAGCGAGCAGGTCTCCCAAGACCACTGCTGCACAGGCAACCCTGGGGCCCCGCTGCGAGCCCTGCTGGTCGCGTACTTAAACAAACAGGGGTGCACTGCTGGGCTGTAGAAAAGCAGAATTCCCTTTTCTGGGATACCTGCCCACAGACACTGCAATCCAGTGGCTTCAGTGCCAGGGCCCTTCAGAGTTTGTCAGTACACCCTGCTGGCAAACACACCACAGGTGCCTCTGTGAACTGCCACGGGGATCATGTGTATCCAACCACAGAGGCAGCAGCAAAAGCTGAGTCTACCCACCCCACAACTACAAAACTCTGGACACCACAGTCACACCTTTCCAGAACGCAGGCTTCCTGAGCACCACCACCCCAACAGACGGTTCCTGGGTGCCACTGTGAGTCCCCACTGGGCACGCGTGATTTCAACCAAGGGCACAAGAGAGCAAAAATTGGGACACCCCCTACACAGCTGCTGACTTCTAGACACCTCAGCTGCACCTTTCCAGCTCTCAGGCCTACATCAAGAGAACCCAAATAGCTCAAGTAGGGAGCTACACTACACTACCAAACCCAAGAAACCTGAGAGGTCACACCAGTAGCACCATACCCTAAAGAAACTGGGTAGCAAAGCAATCGGAGCTACAATTAAAACATTACAGCAAAACATGGGAAGACAAAAAAGCAATCCACAAAGGAAAGAAAAAGAGGAATCACCAGAAAGGGAGTTAAATGAAACTGAGGCTACTAACTTATCAGAGAAAGAATTCAGAGTAATGATTATAAGGATGTTCAAACGGCTGGATGACAAATACACAAAACTCAATGAGAATTATAAGGAGCTGAATGAGAATGTCACCAACATGAAAAGGAACCAAGAGGAAATGAAGAACAACATAGCTGCAATAAAGAACACAATGGAAGGCTTAAACAGCAGACAAGAGAGGCTGAGGACCGCATCAGCGAGTTAGAAGACAAGGTAGGAAAAAAAGTACAAACACAGGAGCAACTGGAGAAAAAAAAAAACTTAAAAAGCAAGAGGAGAGCCTAAGGGAGCTTTGGGACAACGCAAAACGAAACAACATTCGCTTAATAGGGTTACCAGATGGAGCGGAGGAGAAGCAAGGAATAGAAAACCTGTTTGAAGAAATAATGACAGAAAACTTCCCTGATACTGGCAAGAAAAAAACTACACAAGTCCAAGAAATACATAGAGTGCCAAACAAGAGGAACCCCAAAACACCAACACCAAGACACACCATAATTAAATTGGTAAACACCAATGACAAAGTAAAAATCTTAAATGCTGCCAGAGAGACAGAAAGTTACCTACAAGGGATTTCCTATTAGAATATCAGCTGACTTCTCAACAGAAACACAGCAGACAAGAAGGGAATGGAATGAAAAATACAAAGTGATGCAAAGCAAGGTAATGAATCCAAGAATACTATACCCAGCAAGACTATCATTCAAAATTGAAGGTGGAATCAGGAGCTTCACAGACAAAGAAGGGCTAAGAGAGTTTATTACCACCAAACCACCAATGCAAGAAATGCTAAAGGGACTGCTGTAAAAAGAAGAAACAGAAAGACAAGAAGAAACACAAACATTAAGAACAAAAATGGCCACAAACAAGTACTTTTCAATAATAACATTAAATGTAAATGGATTAAATGCTCCAACGAAAAGACACAGGGTAGCTGAATGGATAAGAAAACATGACCCATATATTTGCTGTCTGCAAGAGACGCACCTCAGAACAAAGGATTCACACAGACTGAGAGTGAAGGGATGGAAAAAAAATTTTCAGGCAGATGGAAATGATAAAAAAGCTGGGATTGCGATGCTTATATCTGACAAAATAGACCTCAAAGTAAAGGCCATAACAAGAGATAAGGAAGGCCACTACATAATACTAAAGGGAGCAATTCAACAAGAAGATATAACTCTGGTAGAGACAGAATTCAGAAGACAGAACCTACGCGGAACCTGGAGATGGAGGAGCTTCGATGGAGAGAACATGGCAAAAGATCCTGGACTGAACCTGACTACAGAAATTGGCAAGAGAACCTGACTAGAACCTGGTGACTGAACCTGGCTGGAGAACCTGTACAGAACCTGGCTGGAGATCCTAAGCAGAACCTCTCTGGAGATCGAGACCAGAACTTGGCTGGAGATCCTGGCTAGGCTGCTGATCAACTGAACACTGTCTCCGTGTCCTTCCTTCTTCGACGACTCCGTCGACGCCTTTGGGAACCCCTGTACCTGCTGGGGTTGGACCCCGGCACATGTGAGAAGGGATTATTGTAGATTTATTTAGTTGGGGCAGCAGACAAGCCATTGCATACTGAGCTAGACACTTAGCATAAGGACAAGGAGAAGTCCAAATGGGGATTTTTTTCTCAACACTTTCTCATACTGGCAAGGAAAAAAGAAGCTGATGTTTAATGTAGGTTTGGATTGGGGGTGTGGGATGGATGGTGGTGGTCGCAGTCATGAGGAAGAGGGTGCTGTGTTGGTGCTCGCAGTGTATAACAATGAATTTGATTTCCTTTATACATAGCAGACTATTGAATACTGTTAAACTATTGAAAGGATGGTCAGCTCAAGATCTGAATTTTTATGGCACAACTGGTACAGTTTTTCCTTTAACAACTTGGTCTAGAACAGCATTGCTGGATATTGGAGATATTAGAGAAGTGAGGTTTCACTTGGTTTCACTGATGATTCACTTCATGTTACCTTTGCCCCATACATAAGTAAGATATTAGTAATAAGGGAAATTGGGTATTGTGTACATGGTTATTATCTTCACAATTTTTCTGTAAATCCGGAACTATTCTAAAATAAAACATCCAGTAAAACAGCACTCAAAAAAAAAAAAAGAAGAAGATATAACTCTGGTAAACATATATGCACCCAATACAGGAGCACTCAAATACATAAAACAACTTCTGGAAGATATCAAGGGAGAGATCGATAGCAATATAGTCATAGTAGGGGACTTTAATGCCCCACTGACACCACTGGATAAATCCCCTAAACAAAAAATCAGCAAAGAAACAGCAATCCTAAATGACTCACTAGATCAGATGGACTTAATTGACATCTTCAGAATATTTCACCCCAAAGCTACAAAATATAGATTCTTCTCCAATGCACATGGGACATTTTCAAAGATAGACCATATATTAGGGCACAGGCAAAGTCTCTTCAAATTCAAAAGAATATAAATCATAACAAGCATCTTCTCAGATCGCAATGGCATAAAATTAGAAATCAACTACAATAAAAACATTGAAAAAAAATCAAACACTTGGAGGCTAAATAGCATGCTATTAAGCAATGACTGGGTTACCAGAGAGATCAAAGAAGAAATAAAAAGCATCCTGGAAACAAATGACAATGAAAACACAACAATCCAAAATCTATGGGACACAATGAAAGCAGCCCTGAGAGGGAAGTTCATAGCTCTACAGGCCTACCTCAAAAAAAAAAAAAAAAAAAAAAAAAAAAAAAAAAAAACAAGAAAAACTAGCAATACATACTCTGGTTTCTCTTCAGATCGTATAAATCTTTCGCCTTTTACTAAAAACTAGCAATAAATGATATAACCCTACAACTCAAGGAGTTAGAAAGAGAGCAACAAGAAAAGCCCACAGTGTCCAGAAGGAAGGAAATAATAAAGATCAGAGCAGAAATAAACAACAGAGACAAAAAAAAAAAAAAAACAATACAAAAGATCAATGAAACCAAGAGCTGGTTCTTTGAAAGGATTAACAAGATTGATGAACCTCTCACCAGGCTCACCAAGAAACAAAGAGAGAGGACCCAAAAAAACAAAATCAGAAATGAAAGAGGTGAAGTAACAACTGACCCTACTGATATACAAAGGATAGTCAAAAAATACTACGAACAACTCTACCTCAACAAACTGGACAACCTCAATGAAATGGACACATTCCTAGAAAAATACAAGCTTCCAAAACTCAATCGGGAAGAATCAAAAAACCAGAATAGGCCAATAAGTACTGGTGAAATTGAAACAGTAATCAAAAAGCTTCCAGCAAACAAAAGCCCTGGACCAGATGGCTTCACAGGGGTGTTTTACCGAACATTCAAAGAACTAACACCACTCCTTCTCAGACTATTCCAAAAAATTCAAGAGGAAGGAACACTTCCAAGCTCTTTCTATGAAGCCACCATTACTCTAATCCCAAAACCAGATAAAGACACCACAAAGAAAGAGAATTACAGGCCAATATCCCTGATGAACATAGATGCTAAAATCCTCAACAAAATTCTAGCAAACCGGATACAGCATTACATTAGAAAGATCATACACCATGACCAAGTGGGATTCATTCCAGGAATGCAAGGCTGGTACAATATCTGCAAATCAATAAACGTGATACATCACATAAACAAATTGAGAGACAAAAATCACATAATCATATCAATTGATGCAGAAAAGGCATTTTACAAAGTCCAACACCCTTTTCTGATAAAAACGCTCAGCAAAGTGGGAATAGAGGGATCATCCCTCAACATAATAAAAGCTTTATATGACAAACCTACAACCAACATCATACTCAATGGGCAAAAACTAAAACCATTTCCCTTAAGAACAGGAACAAGACACGGATGCCCGCTTTCACCACTCCTGTTCAACATAATACTGGAAATGCTAGCCAAAGCAATCAGAGAAGAAGAAGAAATAAAAGGCATCCAAATTGGAGAAGAAGAAGTAAAATTGTCATTATTCGCAGATGACATGTACTGTACTTAGGAAACCCTAATGATTCCATCAAAAAATTATTAGACCTAATAAATGAATCTGGCAATGTAGCAGGATACAAAATTAATGCCAAGAAATCTATGGCATTTCTATACATCAAAAATGAACTTATAGAAAAAGAGACTAAAAAAGCAATCCCATTTACCATTGCACCAAAAAAATTAAGATACCTAGGAATAATCTTAACCAAGCAGGTAAAAGACCTATACACAGAAAACTACAGGACACTGAAAAAGGATATAGAGGAAGACATAAACAAATGGAAGAGCATACCATGTTCATGGATTGGTAGAATCAACATCATCAAAATGTCCATACTACCCAAAGCCATCTATAGATTCAATGCACTCCCCATTAAAATACCAATGGCATATTTCACAGACCTAGAACAAACTTTCCAAAAATGCATCTGGAATAAAAAAAAGACCCCGAATAGCTGTAGCAATCCTGAGAAAGAAGAACAAAGTAGGTGGGATCTCCATACCAGAGATCAAGCTGTATTACAAAGCCACTGTTCTCAAAACAGCCTGGTACTGGCACAAGAACAGACATATAGATCAATGGAATAAAATAGAGAACGCAGAAATAAACACAAGCCACTATGCTCAATTAATATTTGACAAAAGAGGCATGAACATACAATGGAGTCAAGACAGCCTCTTCAATAAATGGTGTTGGGAAAATTGGACAGATACATGCAAAAAAGTGAAACTAGACCACCAACTTACACCATATACAAAAATAAACTCAAAATGGATAAAGGACTTAAACAAAAGATGGGAAATCATAAAAATACTAGAGGAGTCCACAGGCAGCAAAATCTCAGACATATGCCGAAGCAATTTCTTCACTGTTACTGCTCCTAGGGCAATGGAAACTAAAGAGAAAATAAACAAATGGGACTACATCAAAATAAAAATCTTTTCACAGCAAAAGAAACCATCAACAAAACAACAAGAAAGTCCACTGCATGGGAGAACATATTTGCCAATGTTATCACTGATAAGGGTTTAATCTCCAACATTTACAGGGTACTCATACAAGTTAACAAAAGGAAGTAAACAACCCAATCAAAAAATGGGCAATGAACCTAAATAGATACTTTTGAAAATACATCCTGCATATCAGATATTTTCATTGCAAATTTACAGTTATGAAGTAGCAACGAAAATAATTTTATGGTTGGGGGTCACCACAACATGAGGAACTGGATTAAAGGGGCGCGGCTTTAGGAAGGTTGAGAACTACTACTATGGAGTTTCCTCAGAAAACTAAAAATGGAACTCCCATTTGACCCAGTGATCCCACTTCTAGGAATATATGCCAAGAAACTAGAAACACAAATTAGAAAGGATATATGCACCCCTATGTTCATAGCAGCACAATTCAGCATAGCTAAGATTTGGAAACAGCCTAAGTGTCCATCAGTAGATGAGTGGATTAAAGAACTGTGGTACATCTACACAATGGAATACTATGCTGTGGTAAAAAAGAAGTTCTTACCATTTGCAACAGCATGGATGGAACTGGAAAGCATTATGCTAAGTGAAATAAGCCAGTCAGAGAAAGATAAATACCATATGATCTCACTCATTTATGGAATATAATGAACAACATAAACTGATAAACAAAAACAGATCCAGAGACAGAGAAGCATCGATAGAGCATCAAACCTCAGAGGAAAGGTAGGGGAGAGTGGGGGTAAGGGGGAGAGATCAACCAAAGTACTTATATGCAAGCATATAGGCCTAACCAATGGACACAGAAACAGGGGGGTGAGGGCATGAGTGGAGAGGATAGGGGGTAATGTGGGGATAAGGACACATATGTAATAACTTAATAAATAAATTTTTAAAAAAACAAAATGAAAATGCGTTATCATCTCCCACCTGTCAGAATGGCTATCATCAACAAATCAACAAACGACAAGTGCGGTCTAGGATGTGGAGAAAAAGGAACCCTAGTGCACTGCTGGTGGGAATGCAGACTGGTGCAGCTACTGTGGAGAAAATTATGGAGCACCGGTTCTCAACATGTGGGTCGCAACCCCTTTGGGGGTCAAATGACCCTTTCACAGGGGTCACCTAAGACCATCGGAAAACACATATATAATTACATATTTTTTGTGATTAATCACTATGCTTTAATTATGTTCAATTTGTAAGAATGAAAATACATCCTGCATATCAGATATTTACATTGCGATTCATAACAATAGCAAAATTACAATTATGAAGTAGCAACAAAAATAATTTTATGGTTGCGGTCACCACAACATGAGGAACTGGATTAAAGGGTCGTGGCATTAGGAAGGTTGAGAACCACTGCTATGGAGTTTCCTCAGAAAACTAAAAATGGAACTCCCATTTGACCCAGTGATCCCACTTCTAGGAATATATGCCAAGAAACTAGAAACACCAATTAGAAAGGATATATGCACCCCTATGTTCATAGCAGCACAATTCACCATAGCTAAGATTTGGAAACAGCCTAAGTGTCCATCAGCAGATGAGTGGATTAAAGAACTGTGGTACATCTACACAATGAAATACTACGCTGCGGTAAAAAAGAAGGAGGTCTTACCATTTGGAACTGGAGAGCATTATACTAAGAGAAATAACCCAATTAGAGAAAGATAAATATCACATGACCTCACTCATATGTGGGATATAATGGTTAACATAATTTGATGAACAAGAATAGATCCAGAGACAAATGGCAGGAGGGGATGTTAGAGAGCAACCAAAGGACTTGTATGCATGCATATTAGTAAAACCAATGGACAGACACTAGGTCAGTGGTGGCTTGCCGGGGGTGGGAATGGTTGGAGGGGTGGGGTCAATCAGGGAAAAAGGAGACATATGTAAAATTTTAGACAAAAAAAAAAGGGTAAGAGGCTTAAGAAATATAATCAAATGCTGCATATGGACCTTCTTTGGATTCTGATTCAAACAAACCAATTATAAAAGACTTAAAAGCATTTCAAAAATCCTATGTAATGAAGAGTTAATATGCAAATTGACCCTCACACCATAATGCCGTCACAAGATGGCGGCACGCACAGTGCGGGGTGGGGCAGCAGGAGCAGGGCCAGCGGCTGCTCTACACGCTTCCACTGAGGTTTCTGGGTTTCCACGGGGGTGCGGGGATGCTGACGGCCTCTCCACATGGCCTGGAGGCAGGGACTCGGAGCTGTCCCGCCGCACACTGGCCATGCAGGGCGGGACTCCGGGCAGTCCCATGGTGTGGGGGGGGAGGGGCGGGTCTCATTAGATTTTGTGGGACGGGTCACTAGTTGAAACATAAATTGTGGCCAAACCGGTTTGGCTCAGTGGATAGAGCGTCGGCCTGCGGACTCAGGGGTCCTGGGTTCGATTCCAGTCAAGGGCTTGTACCTTGGTTGTGGGCACATCCCCAGTAGGGGGCGTGCAGGAGGCAGCTGATCGATCTCTCTCATCAATGTTTCTAACTCTCAATCCCTCTCCCTTCTTCTCTGTAAAAAAATCAATAAAATATATTTTTTTAAAAAAATTGTGTATTAGCTGATATCAAATAATTAGTTTGTTAGGTGTAATATGGTATGATGGTTTTTAAAATTACGTTCTTTTTCAGAGATGCATACTAAATATTTGAAAATGAAATGCCACGATGCCTGAGAATTTAACTTAAAGTACATTAGAAGGAAAATGCGATTGAGGGCATGAGGAAGAATCAGCAGAATCTGAGAAGCAGCAACCAGTGAGGTAGGAAGAAAATCAGAAGAATGAGGGGTCCTAGAAGCCAAATGAATCAAGTGTTTCATGGAGAAATGATAAACTCTGTCAAATACTGCTGGTAGGTCAAAGAGGATGAGGATTAAAAATTGCCCATTATTTACTTATATGAAAGTGATTGGTGACCTTGACAAAAGCAGTCTGAATAAAGTAATAAGAGATGTGGGTGATAGGAAAACAGAGAAAAAGAGCAGATGGGTGACAGAAGAGAGAGTGGACAACAATCAAGTGGGTGACAGAGAGAGAGGATGACACAAACAGTGAGTGACAGAGAAAAAAGGTGGGCAACATAGGAAAGAATGTGGGTGACAGAGATAGAGGATGGGTGACTGCCAGTCATCATTTATTGCCTCTCAGTTCCAAATTCACTCCTCAGTACCTGTTCTGTGATAATGGACAGAATTCCTTTAAGCATCTCTCCTTTACAGCCAGGACAATGTTAAGTTTTCCCAGTAGAGGGCGCCTGAGGGACACTGCAGGAGAAACGAACTCTCCTGAAGTTGCCAGCTGCTGCAGAACAGATCAGCCACACACTAACAACATCCAGTCCCTCAATGACCTTGAAGCATCCACCTTGCCAAGAAATGATTTTCTTGCAGCCCTCTCTGAATGAAAACTAGTTCCCTCAGCAGCTCACCTATGCTCCAAGCCCCACCCCTTTCGCTTGTCTAAGCCAGTGGTCGGCAAACTCATTAGTCAACAGAGCCAAATATCAATAGTACAACGACTGAAATTTCTTTTGAGAGCCAAAATTTTTTAAACTTAAACTACATAGGTAGGTACATTGTTATTCACTTAATTAGGGTACTCCTAAGGCTTAGGAAGAGCCACACTCAAGGGGCCAAAGAGCCGCAGTTTGCCGACCACGGCTCTCGGGTACCATAATAGAGTGTCCTTATTTCGTATAGCCCATTCATTTCATAGTTTAATAATTATTTATATTAAAATCCATGCTTTAACATACTGTATGACTTCTATTCTTGATTGGACCCAGAAAGATACAGTGACAGAGAAAAAAGGTAAGTGACAGAATGAGAGAGTGACAGAAAAAAGTAGGTGACAGGGAAAGAGTAGATAACAGAGAGAATGGGTCATAGAGAAACAGAGCTAGAGAGTGGGTAATAGAGATCATGGGTGACAGAGAAAGGGAGAAGGGGTAACAGAGGTACAGAGTGGGGAGGATGACAGAGAAAAAGAGGGTGGGTTGACAGAAACAGTAAGTGTGAGCAGGTAGATGACAGTGTGGAACAGGTGGGTGACAGAAAGAGAGAGGGGTGAGCAACATAGAGAAGGGGGTAGTGGGTGACAGAGCAAGACAATGAGAGCGCGAGAATGAGTGCCAGAGAGAGACAACGGGTGACAGAGGTGGGTGACACAGAGGGAGAGATAATGGGTGACAGAAAGACAAAGAGACAGAAGCGGGGAGAAGAGAGAAAGAATGCCAGAAAATGAAGGGGCAAGGGTGAGGGGAGCAACAGAGAATGGAAGCATGGGGGTACAGAGAGCACAAACAGACAGTGGGCATCAGAGTGAGAGGGTGGGTAATAGAGGAGCTACTGGGCTGACATCACCAAGGGAGAGCAGGACTGACACAGAGAATGTGTGACAGTTATCATATGTGACAGAAAATGAAGGTGTGAAAAAAGAAAGGTGTGCAGAGAGTGTGTGACAGCAAGTTTCAAAGTTTTCTTTCATCTTTTAGGCAGGGGAGGAAGAGACAGGGAAGGAGAGGGACAGAAAAGGGAGGGAGAGGAGGAGGGAGAAATAGTGACAGAGAAATTGTGTGAGAATAGGATTATGCCAATGAGCAGAATTATGAGTAAGAGAGAAGGTAAAGAAGGCTGTGTGTGGGATTTGGGAGAGGATGGAAAACACTGAGAAAGATTAGGAGTAAAACAAGAATTATAAGACTTGAGGGGTCACGAGAGATGGGATGTCTTGAGAGACAAGGAAACTGTGAAAGAAAGGTATGGATTGTGACAGCAGAAAATGACTGTGAGATAAGGGGGTGACTATTGAGGGGAGTAGGAGAGAGACAATTTGAGAATGTTCTGAAGAAAGCACTTAGGAGCAAGTGAGAAACAGGTGCCAGCTTGAGAGACAGTGTTAAGGAACCAGTGCACAGGGCAAGCTGAGAGGCCCACTTGCTTGCTCACAGAAAGGAGGGAAGGAGACTAAATACCTTAAGCCTCACCACCATTTTCCAGATGAGAAAATTGAGGGTCAGAAAAGTCAAGTGACTTGTTTGAGGTCTCCCAGCTAGCAGGTGACAAAGCCATAATGTGAAACCCAAATGACCCAACTCTAAAGCCAGCACTCGCACTGGCTGGTTTTGCTCAGTGGTTAGCATCAGTCCGCGGGCCTAAGGGTTGAGGGTTCGATTCCCCATCAAGAGTCAAGGGGACTACCTTGGTTGCTAGTTCCCCAACCCCAGTAGGGGTACATGCGGGAGGGCAACCAATCTATGTGTCTCTTTCACACCCATGTTTCTCTCTCTCCTCCCCCTCCTCCCTCCCTTCCACTCCCTCTGGAAATCAATGGAAATAAATAAATAAATAAATAAATAAATAAATAAAGCCATCACTTTACCACACCACACTGCCTCCCTCTGTTCCCAAGTCTTCCTTAAGGAAGTCATGTAACTTAGTCCAAAAATGTACTTTTACTCCTCTGTAAGGTCTTTTGGCTTTTAACAGCTTTAAAACATTGTTTTTCTGAAAAGGGAGACAGAACTGTTCACTGGCCCAATTTATTTCTTTGGACTCCATCAAAATATAAAACTTCTTTAAAAAGTCCTCATAGACACAGACAACCGTGTGGTGATTACCAGAGGGAAAGCGGGGTGGGGTTGGTACCAGAATAAGATAAAGCGGGGATAAATGGTGATGGAAGGAGACTTTACTTGGGGTGGTGAACATATAATACAATATATAGATGATTAGCATAGAACTGTACACCTGAAACCTATATAATTTTATTAACCAATGTCATCCCAATAAGTTCAATAAAAAAGTATATTGAAAAAAATTAAATTAAAATTAGACTAAATTTAAAAAAATAAAACTGTACATCAAAGGACACAATCAACAGAATGAAACGGCAACCTATAAAATGGGAGAAAATATCTGCAAATTATATATCAGATAAGGGGTTAATATCCAGGATATATAAAGAACTACAACTCAACAACAACAACAAAAGCTACCCAACTAAAAAAGGACTTGAATAGACATTTCTCCAAAGAAAACATACAGATGACCAACAGGTATATCAAAAGATTCTCAACATCAGTAATCACTAGAGAAATGCAAATCAAAACCAGAATGAGATACTACTTCACTATCATTAAGATGGCTACTAACAAGAACAAAACAGAAAATAAGTGTTAGCTAGGATGTGGAGAAACTGGAACCCTTGTGCGCTGTTGGTGGGAATGTAAAATGATGTAGCTACTCTAGAGGACAGTATGGCAATTCCCCAAGAAATTAAAAGTAGAACTGCTATACGATCCAGCAATCCCACCTTGGATATATATCCAAAAGAATGGAAAGTAGGATCTTGAAGAGATATTTGCAAACCCATGTTTACAGCAGCACTATCACAATAGTTAAGAGATGGAAGTAACCCAAGTGCCCATCAATAGATAAAGAAAATGTGAATAATGCAGACAATGGAATATTATTGCATGTTAAAAAGGAAGGAAATCCTGTCACACAACACTACATGGATCAGTGGTTCTCAACCTTCCTAATGCCGCGACCCTTTAATACAGTTCCTCATATTGTGGTGACCCCCAATTTCATTGTTACAAATTGAACATAATTAAAGCATAGTGATTAATCACCAAAACAATATGTAATTATATATGTGTTTTCCGATGGTTGAGAACCGCTGACATGGATGAACCTTGATTGAGGACATCATACTATGTAAAATAAGCCAATCACAGAAAGACAAATACTGTATGATTCCTCTTATGTGAAGTGCCTAGAGGAGTCAGATTCACAGAGACAGAAAGTAGAATGATGGTTGCCAGGAGCTGGGGAAGTGGAGAATGAGAAGCTGGTGTTTAATAAGTACAGAGTTTTAGTTTTACAAGATAAAAAGAGTTCCGGAGATGGATGTTGGTGATGGTTGAACAACAATTAATATATTTAATACCACTAAAGAATGGTTAAGACAAATTAGGTTAATACAAATTTTATGTTGTGTGTATTTTACCACAATTTAAAAATACTTTAAATGCTTCCTCCCACATCACCAAGCCCTTCTCCACCTTCAGCCATCTGCTGAATGTTTCCTCATTTTTCAACACAAATGTCTCTTCCTTTTATGAGGTCTTCCTAGGCTCACCGACCCTGTAGTTGGCCATTCCCTCCTTGAATGCCCATACTATGCCTTACACATTCTACCTCTTACAGCACTTATTAAACATTATAAATTTACCTATCCCTTTCCACTATTCGATTATAAGCAATTTGGAAAGGAGGCCAATATTTTAGGCCTGGGGCTTGGTAAGCTGGAAAGACTCAAGGAAAGCTGCTTGATCAATTGAAATTCTGGCTCTTAAGAAGTTCATAAAAGTGAGTCATTTGATTCTCAAAGGGGGCATTGGGGAGCTCCCGGGCTTTGGAAAGCTCCCGCGCCCTAATCGCAAAAGGCTCCGCCTCAGCAGTTTTAGGCCCCTGGGAGGGTCAGAGGGCCCTCCCCCCGACTCCTCACCCCCACTCCCGGCCAGAACCTGCGAGCTAGACCCGCCCAGCGGCCCAGACATACCTCAGGTAAAGAGCAGCCAGCTCTGGGCTTAAAGCCTCGGCGTCTACAAACCCTTGGGACGCCTCCATGACCGTCACTTTGGGTCCTAGTTATCTCCGCCAGGGATTGAATTTCTCGCGCTCCCGCCCTGCGCATGCGCTGTGCACGTGGAAGGGCGGGGCGAGGAGCAAGGCCAACCATTGGCCACCGAGCTGGTCAATCCCCCCAAGTTCCGGCATCAGCACCTGAGTCCAGCCCACAAAAGTCGCGCGCCTGCGCCTAGGCTTGCTGGAGCTAAGAGGCGGTCCGCCCCCTCCTCCCCCCCGGGCAGCGCGGGGTGGGCGTGTCCTCTTTTTTTTTCTACCATTTTCAGTCCAATCCAAACCCTGCTGAGGCTAATCGTCAGTTTGCGTGTACGTGTGCGTGTGCTATCCTCGCGAGTGGAGTAGACTGCATGAGGTGATGTCAGTCATAGCCACTAGAGACCTCCTCCCCAGCCTGCGACCCAAATATCATTCCTTCCACTGCCTGGCGCTGGAGCATGCTTTGAATTCAAACACCCAAGGAGGCATAATCCCATGAGTCACACTGAAGAAGGGTTTCAAGAACGGAGCCAAAGCCCTTATTTAAGAAATAAGTAATACTGTCCTTATGGTCACCATTTCTTCAGAAGCTCTAACTGAGATGCATATTTTCAAAGGCAGAGCTTAGGGCTTCCAGAAACATGGTGATTGAGTTAATGGCTTGTTTTGGCGATGTAAATAGGTTATGAGACAACAAAAAATGCCCTTGCTCATAAACTGGTAAGAACATGGACATAATGATTCCTCGAGGCACAATTAACATTCAGTATTTGAAAACTCACCTATTGGCCCAGTCATATGTCTACTATATGTTAAGGGAATTTTAGCTTTTTGTAGATTTCATAGACCATTAGGCGTTTGTTTATTTTTAAGGTTTTTTTCTTTCTTTCTTGTTTTCCTAATCCTCACCAGAGGATATTTTCCCATTGATTTTTAAAGAAATTGGGAGGGAAGGGGAGACACACAGAGAGAGAACCATTGATGTGAGAGAGACATCGATTGGTTGCTTCCTGCACACACCCCTACCAGGACCCAGGTACAACCAAGGTATGTGCCTGTGATCAGAATCAAACCAGTTGCCGAAACCGGTTTGGCTCAGTGGATAGAGCGTTGGCCTGCGGACTGAAAGGTCCCGGGTTCGATTCCGGCAAAGGGCATGTACCTGGGTTGCGGGCACATCCCCAGTGGGAGATGTGCAGGAGGCAGCTGATTGATGTTTCTAACTCTCTATCTCTCTCCCTTCTTCTCTGTAAAAAAATCAATAAAATATATTTAACAAAAAAAACAAACCAGTGACTCTTTAGTCCATGGGCCAATGCTCAATCCACTGAGTCAAAGCTTGAGCTTGTTAGGCATTTGCAAAGGATTTTAGAGAAGATGGTTTATATATTTAAACTCATCTAAAAAAGAGGGAATATGCGCATTGACCATCACACCATAATGGTCAAGATGGCTGCGCCCACAGCTGAGGCCAAGTTCCCGTAAGGAGCCTTAACAGAGCAATCAGCAGGGACCTGAGGCTGCATGGCGCTGGGCCAGGGCAGGGGACCTGAGGCTGTGCCCCCTGCCAGATGGGGCTTGACAGGGAACCTCAGGCCATGCCCCCCGCCCGGCAGGGCTTGACAGGGGACCACAGGCTGTGCCCCCCGCCCAGCAGGGCTTGACAGGGGACCTGAGGCTGTGCCCCCCACCCCGGTACTGGGCCAGGGTACCTGAGGCCACACCTTATGCCCCAGTGCTGGGCTGTAGGACCTGAGGCCACGACCCTCGCCCAGCGGGGCTTGACAGAGGACCTCAGGGCGCACCCCCAGCCCAGAGGGGCTTGACTGGGGACCTCAGGCCATGCCCCCCGCCCCAGCACTAGGCCAGGTGACCTGAGGCCACGCCTCCCAACCCAGCGGGGCTTGACGGTGGTGGGGCCAGCCAGGTCTGGATCTAGCCCAATGGGGGTGGGGCCGGCCAGGTCTGGGCTCGCGCAATTTCGAGGTGCATGTGGGTGGGCAGGGACTTGACTTTGGTTCCCGTGGTGCACCCCAGACTCTGACAGGAGGAAGATTTTCATATATATCTTACTAATTTTCTTTCATCTCTGACACTTCTATTATAGAGAAAGGGCAAATAGCAATATTAAAATATTTCCTCTAATTAATTCCCTTTTAATGTGCATGAATTTCCTGCACTGTGTCACTAGTATGTTCATATGGCTTTAGGCCCTCTCTCAAGAGGGCTTTTAATATACTACTACTATCCCCATTTTTCTGACATGAAAACTGAGGCTCAGAAAAAAAGGTGGCTTTGGGAAATGGCAGAGCCAGAATTAAATACCAGCTCTATGTGGACATAGGTCTGTGCTCCTTTACTGTAACCCACTACCTACTGGAAAGAAAAGGGAAGTGATAGGAAATGAGATGGATGAGATCGTTGGAGACCAGTTTGGAAAGAGTTTGTTTACTCTGCTAAAGTATTTGAATCAAGCCTACAATGGAGGCAAGACAGTCTCTTCAATAAATGGTGTTGGGAAAATTGACCAGATACATGTAAAAAATGAAACTAGGCCACCAACTTACACCATGCACAAGAATAAACTCAAAATGGATAAAAGACCTAAATGTAAATCAGGAAACCATAAGAATCCTAGAAGAAACCATAGGCAGCTAAATCTCAGACATCTCGCATAGCAATATGTTTATAGATACATCTTCTATGGCAAAGGAAACTAAGGAGAAAATAAACAAATGGGACTACATCAAAATAAAAAACTTCTGCACTAAAAGAAACCATCAACAAAACGAAAAGGGAGCCCACTGTGTGGGAGAATATATTTGGCAATGATATATCTGATAAAGGGTTAATATCCAAAATATATAAGGAACTTATGCAACTTAACAAAAGGAAGACAATCTAATTTAAAAATGGGCAAAGGACCTAATTATACACTTCTCCAAAGTGGACATACAGATGGCCAAGAGACATATGAAACAATGCTCCAAGTCACTGATCATTAGAGAGATGCAAATTAAAACGACAATGAGGTATCACCTCACACCTGTCAGCATGGCTACCATCAACAAATCAACAAATGACACGTGCAAGCGAGGATGTGAAGGGGAACCCTAGTTCACTGCTGGAGGGAATGCAGACTGGTGCAGCCATTATGGACAACAGTATGGAGTTTCCTCAAAAAATTAAATATGGAATTGCCATTTGACACAGGGATCCCACTTCTGGAAATATATCCTAAGAAACCAGAAACACCAATCAAAAAGAATGTATGCACCCCTATGTTCATAGCAGCACAATTTACAATAGCTAAGATCTGAATACAGCCCAAGTGCCCATCAGTAGATGAGTAGATAAGAAAGCTGTGGTGCATTTATACCATGGAATACTATGCAGCAGTAAAGAAGAAGAAGCTCTTACCATTTCAGACAGCATGGAGGGACCTGGAGAGTATCGTGTTAAGTGAAATAACTCAGTCAGAGAAAGACAAGTATCGCATGATCTCACTCAAATGTGAAATTAACAAAATAAACTGGTGAACGGAGTGGATCCAGAGACATGGAAGCATGGACCAGAGTGAGGAATCTCAGAGGGAAGGCGGGTGAGGGTGGATGGGTAGGAGGTAATCAACCAAAGATCTTGTATGCATATATGCATAACCCATGGACACAGACAGTGGGATGGTGAGGGCCTGGGGCGGGGGAGAGCTGTAGAGGGCTGATGGGGGAAAAAAGGGACATATGTAATACTTTCAACAACAAAGATTTTTTTAAAATAAAGTGTTTGAATCACTTCTTTTCTGGAGGCAATTTTGGACTGCCGTAGGTCAAGAGTGCAGGTGCCCTGGGTACCCAAAGGATGAGTGAGGTGAGAAGGGATGGTGGGGAGAATTCCACAGAAAGGAAAAGAGAGATGGGAGCACAATAATCTTTATCGTAAGTCTGAGGAAGGCCTTCTCTAGTTGTGCTTTTAGCTCAGTGTCTGCCATCATCACTTATATCCTTGTAACTGTTGAGAACTCAAGATGAAGCAAAACAGAACCCCAGTTGCTGTCTTAGGCAGCTGCCCTTCTGTGGTCTGTGGAGAAAAGCTAAAAGGAATTCTCTCAGGAATTCCTGCTTTCCTACTGGCAGTGATCCCCAAAGGCCCTAATCACTGGGAAGAAAAGACCAACCTTTGGCTTGCCTGCCCTTAGGTTATTGGATTTTTCTCAGGTGCCATTTTCACACAGCCACAGTACTCCCCTCTTCTTTAAATCCACTAAATCCTCCAGCTCTCCTTCCCTCCACCTCAGTCCTTAAGTAGCTGCCCTTTTCGGTACATTCTGGTGTCCCAGCTCCCACCCTAGGGTGCCAATGACCCAGAAAACTCACCACCTAGTCCTCCTTTGTAAATGGTCACACACATTCACAGACCCAAAATAAGAGAAAAGTTGGGGAGGATTTAGAGTAGGTAAATGGGGGAAACAAAAGAGAATCAAAATAATAGTTACTACTATATCCCATTTATGTTGTCAATCCCTGTATAAAGCACTTTTTCTTATAGTAACTCTCCTGGCTGTTCCTCATTTCACATCTGCCCTGAAGTGAGGACTCTCATTCCCCCAGCTTTTCTCAAGGGAATGGGGTTTTAAAAGCCTTCCCTAATTATTGTTAATTTTTAAGTGTTTTAATGGTATTGTTGTATTTTTTAAAGTCCTTATCTGCTAGACATACATAATGGAGTATTTTCAGATAAAATGATATGACACCTGAGATTCACATTAAAATACTCCACTAGGAAGAAAAATGAGAGGGGAGCAGATGAACATAGTTTGGCAAAATATTGATAATTGTTGAAGCTTGTTACAGAGGTTCATTATCCTGGACTCTCTACTTCTCTGCATGTTTAAAAATTTCCATTATAATTAAAAAAAACAAACAACAACACCTTTTCTATCTGTTCTGCAAATTACACTGAGTCACCCACTCACAGACCAGAAATAAGATAATGAGGCCTGAAAAAAAAAAAAGATAATGAGGTCTGGTGGGAGAGTTCAGAATGGGCAAGTGGAGGGATGGATGAGGCAAAATAAGAACAATAGGTATTACTAATATAGCACTTGAATGCCAGGCTTTGTTCTACACACTTTATAGATATTAAATCTTTTAATCCTCACAACAACCTTGTTAGGCAGTATATACTACTATTATCCTCCCTTTAAAGATAAGGAAACTGAGGCACAGAAAGATTGAATAAATTGCACAAATTTACACAGCTTGTGAGTCATAAAGCTGGAGTCCAAACCCAGGCAGTCTGGATTTGACTTTTTGCTCCTAAATACTATGCTAGTTAGATATATAAAGCAGCTGATAGATGAAGGAGGGATTCACTTATCCATTTACTTTTTCGTTTATTTAATAAATACGTGTTGAGCTTTACAAGATGGTCAGGCAAGGATCTGGATGCTGTGATACAGTGGTGAGCAAAACAGACAGGTCTTTGCTATCAAGGAGTTTATGGTGGGGAGAGAGTTGACGTGAAACAATAATCCCACAACATGTGAAAAATTGCAAACCATGATGAGGGCACACAAAGAAAACTCCAGGGAGTTCTGATAACATATGATGAAGTACCTGACACAGTCTGGCAGGCCTGGGAAAGGTTTCTCTGAGGAAGTAACATATGAGCTGAGGGCTGAAGGATAAGGAGGAGTTAACTAAACAAAAAAGGGAAGGGAAGAACATTTCAGACAGAGGGAAGAGCATGACCAAAGACCCCGAGGTAGAAGAGAACTTGATGCATGTGAAGAACTGAAAAGGCTAAGGTAGTTGGAGTAAAGCCTAGAAAGCTAGAGTTGGAAGTTTTTTGGAGTCCAATCAATGTCACAAGTGAGAGAACTGCCACTGGGAAAGAAGGAAGTGACTGGCCCAAGGTGACACTCTGAATCAGTGGCAGAAACAGGACTTAAACCCAGCTCAGTGCTCTTATCATCACAGGCCATTGCTTTCCTGTATATGAGGAGGAAGGCCAACTGGTGTCAGTAAAATGTTACTCTGGGAGAATGAGATACGGAGAGAGTGTTTTTGGAGATAGGTATAAATAACCAAATTAAGTCTTCATGGGCAAGGCAATCAAGAGTGGGTTTAGGCCTTAGCCGGTTGCTCAGTGGTTAGAACGTCAGCCCAAGGCTTATGGGTTTGATTCCACTCAAGGGCATGTACCTAAATTGCAAGCTCAATCCCCAGCTCCAGTCGGGGCACGTGAGGGAGGCAACCAATTGATGTGTATCTCTCACATCGATGTTTCTCTCTCTGTCACTCTCCCCCTCCCTTCCACTTTCTCTCAAAAAAAAAAATCAATGGAAAAAAATCCCTGCGTGAGAATTAACAACAAAAAAAGAGTGAGTTTGGGGCAAAAAACAAAAGAAAGTGATTTGGAAATAGGAAAGCTTTAATTTGCTTCCCAGTACCTAATTAGTCTTTTATCTCTCTATTTCTAGCTAGAGTTCTAAAGTGGGTGAAGTGTTGGGGAAAAGAGGAGAAGGGGGCTGGAATGAGGTCTTAATCCCCTCCTTTGGGCCGAGAAGGGTCTACCCCAAGGGAAGCAGGACATAGGGGTGCTCTCTCAAGCTCTGCACCCAGCCTTGAGTCATCTTCAGCTCTGCCAGCAGGGGGAGTTGGAAACCGAATTTCCTAAGAATGGCAGCTGGCCTGGCCTCTGCCATTCTTATTGGAAACTAGTCAAGTCAGCCCAAGATGCTGTGGAAATTACAGGAACTGGGAGGGAAAAGGGAGCCAAGAGTTAGGACTATCTGCAGGGCCTTCGCACTAAATTGCAAAGTCTTTGATAACTGCCTTCTAAAACTGCCTCCCAGGGTTTAGGCTGAAGCAAGAACAAAATTTTTTAAAATATATTTTTATTGATTTCTGAGAGGAAAGGAGAGGGAGAGAGAGATAGAAAGATCAAAAATGAGAGAGAATCATTGATTGGCTGCCTCCCGTATGCCCAGCACTGGGGATCAAGCCCGCAACCAGGGCATGTGCCCTTGACTGGAATCGAACCTGGGACCCTTCAGTCCACAGGCAGATGCTCTGTCCACTGAGCCAAACCGACTAGAACCCAAAGCTTTTTTTTTTTTTTTTTTTTTGACAGGACAGTGCTGCTGCACAAAACATAGCGTTCTCCACTCCTCATCACTTCCAAAACTTCACAATTCTATCTCTAGCCTCATTCTCTCTCCTGAGTTTCAGACCTAGATGACCAACAGGCTACAGGACATGTCTTACTGGAAGCTCTCACCATGGCACTGAACTCATTTCCCACTCTCCCCTAGATCTGTTCCTTCAATATTCCCCATATCATAAATAGCACTACCAGTCTGTCAGTTGTTCAAGTCAGACACTCAGAGGCATCTTTTCAATCCACCAGTAAGTCCTGTTGACTCAACCTCCAAAATACATCCCAAACCCAAACACTTCTTTCTGTCCCCACCGCTACCTTTCTGGTCAACATCAATATCATCTCTCCCCTGGCCTACTGCAATAGCCTCTTGACTTTCTTCCTGTGTTTATTTGTGCCTGCTCCCCACTGTCTCTGCACCCAGAAGTCAAAGTGATCTTTGAAAAACACAAAAATGATCATGTCATGGCCCTGTCTAAACCCTTCAAAGCTTCCTCCTTTCCCTCAAAATCAAGTCTTGACTCCTTGCCATGGCATACAAGGCCTTCCTGATCTAGTCCCTGACTGCTTCTTCCACCTTATGTTTCACTTCTTTACTGCTCCTACACACACACACACACACACACACACACACACACACACACACACACACACCACTCTTCTCAAAGGGAACCATTTTCTTACTCAGATCTTGCCTCCAGGCCCTCTCACATGCTGTTTCCACTGCCTGGATTTTATTCCCTTCCTTTTTGTCTCACTATCCCTCCTATTGACTCCCCCTGCACCCCTCCACCCAGCTCTCAGCTCTGGTCCCTCTTGTTCTAGGGTCCTTCCATGATTCTTCCCAACAGTGTCCTCTGTGACACAATGTGACATACTTTGCTTTTATCCTTGGACTTAGTCCATAGAATGTGGCTTCCTGATAACCTCTCTGACTCCCCCATGATCATGTGAACTCTGTGAAGGACAGATGTCTTTTTCACAGTTACAGATTCACAGAACTTAGCTTAGTACCTACACATAGGAGTTGATAAGTAAATATTTGTTGGATGGATGGATGGATTTGTCAGTGTACTAATCTCTAAAAGGGAGCAATGGACAACATGTTGGAGAGCTAGAATGAGGCCCTGGGTAGGATTGATATATCCAAAACACTAATGGGGACCAGAAACCAGGGAAGGGGAGTATACCCATCCCAGTCACTCCTCTTGCCAGCATTCGCCCTGTCTCCCTCTTGAACCTGCCCTCAAGACAGACCTGGAAATAGCTCAGAGAAATCTGAGTTACACCCAGGAATGTGGCATTCCTTTTCTATTCCCTACTCACATCTTGTGCTAGGACAAAACCACCCATGCTTGGCTGTGAAATGAATGGGATCCAGCCAGTACCTAGGGTTGGTGGATTCTCTGGATGCCCTATACCCACTTGTTTCCCAGGTCAAGGACATTTCTGGGAGCTTCCCATGAATTCCCCCTCAGCTTCCTCATCCTCCTCCTGGAGCAGCAGAGAAACCCTTCCTTTACTACATGGGCGCCTCTCCACCAGATGGAGTCAAGGCTCCTCTCCGGTGCCTGCCCAGGAGGACATTCCCAGGGAGCACCTAATCTTAACCTTTGTGGTCCTCTTCCCTTCCTCTTTGGCACTAAAAGAGACAGACAGTAAAAACTATGAGCTCTTAAAGAAGGGAGTGAGGGTTACATTTTTCTACAGCCCTTCAAAGGCCTTGGCTCCCTGCCCAGATCTGAGTCAGGAACTGTATGTCCCAAAGAATTGGCTTCCAAGCCATCTTCTCTGAGCTTAAAGACCCTAGGCGCCCTCTTGGGATGCTCTGTTCAAATTAGCCAAGAAGGGCAGGTGAGGATGACACAGCAGGAGGGACATTGGCCAATCTAGGCTTCAGAAGGTATGGAGGAAAGGGGCAGATAAATAACACCAGAGCATATTGAGGGCAAGGTAAATCCCCAAGCATGGGGCTCAGCTGCACTGCTCCCAGAGCCAAAACTTCACAGCTCCCATTTCAAGGGAACTAATGGCTTGTGAACACCTACTTTATGCCATGCACTTCCTCCACAACAAGTGAGAAGTTCCTTTACGGGTCACAGGAACCAAGACTCAGAGAGGGGTTAAGTGCATTATGCAATGTCATGTAGCAAATACACAGCAAATTCCAAGAGATCAGGACCAGGCCGTCAATTCCAAGCCTCATCTGAATGGTTGCTGAGGCTGCTAGAAAATGATTCTTCTTTTCAGTGAGCATGTAGGCAGCCTGAGGACAATGGCAGTGAGGAGAAACAGAAAATCATACTCCTATACCTAGGACATAGCTTGCTCCATACAGGAGAAACATATCTTTGTCCCTTTGATACAACCATCTCCAGGTGGTGGGAATGGGTCAGACAATAAGAGCCGTTTCAACTCTGGCAGGTGTTTCTCAGTGGTTAGAGGGTCGGCTCACACACCAAAAGGTCGCAGATTTGATTCCTGGTGAAGGGCATGTATCTGGGTTGCGGGTTCGCTCCCCACTTTCCCTCACCCCCACCCCCACCCCCCATCGGGGCATGTGCATGAGGCAACCATCAATGTGTCTCTCTCACATTGATGTTTCTCTCTCCACTCCCTTCCATTCTCTCTGAAAAGCAATGGGAAAAATAGCCTCAGGTGAGGATTAACAAAAACAACAAAAAGATCAAGTTTCAGACATGGAAAATTTTACAGTGGAGACAAGAATAGAATTATCTATGGTCTCACATCAGAGGATAAGAGAACATTTCAGATTAATGGAATTGTCCAAAGCCAGACAGATCCAGCCCTCACTCCTAAAATCCCTCCAGCCATGGATATTCACGTAGATTGAAGAGCCAACCCTCAGGCACAGTTGCCAGGGGGGCAGATTTGGGGACCCATAAAAGTAAAGAGCTTCTGGGACTGATCTTTAGTGAGCCAGGGGTTCATGTTAGAATCACTGGGGATCTTTTAAACAATAGTTATATTTACAATACATGTTTTTCATAGAGGACTAGTATCCAGAATATACAAAGAGCCCCTACAAATCAATAATAAAATAACAACCAAAAAATATGGGCAAAAGACTGGAACAGGCACTTTATGAGAGAGGATATGTGAATGAGATAAATACATGAAAAGATGATTAACATAATTAGTCATAAGGGAAATGCAATTTAAACCCCTGAGGAGATACTGTAACCAGACAAACAATGGGTCCGTGCTGTCTGTCAGTACTTGAGCCAGTGAAGCAGAGACAGGGTTGAATCATATACTATGAGAGTTTATTCCAATACTGCTGGCAGTATGGGAGAGCAGCAGGTCAGCCACAGAAATCTTCTCTGCAGCTCACCATAGCCAGTTGCTTATATAGCAAAAGCACAAAGGAAAAGTAGGCAAAAGGGCAGTTTACAGATATGCAAAAGGACTAGGGGTCTTCAAAGGGCTTAGTGATATGCAAGGGTTGGCATTACATGGGCAAATAGCCAAAGATAGTGCCAGATGGACAATTAACAGGTAAGCAGGCTGGAGCTCCACAAAGGCCTGCAGGTATGCCAAAAGGGCTGGGGATCTTCAAAGGGCTGGCGATTCTGGTTTCTGCAGCAAAGTTGTTCATCTTTCCATGATAACATGCAGCTCCAAATAGGGAGGAAGGGCTGCATCTCCAGGTCAGCTCCAGCCAGGGTAGAAGTACCTTCTTTAATCAGAATAAAACAATCATGGCTAACAGAGCATAATTAATATTTCTTATAATACTAGCTGGTTCCCCAAATTCTATTGCTGCCCCTTTTCAATACCACTATGTATCCATGAGAACTTATACAATTAAAAAAACAGATAGCTCACCCTAGCCAGTTTTCTCAGTGGTTAGAGCAGGGGTCCTCAAACTACAGCCCTCAGGCCACATGCAAATACGAATATTGTATTTGTTCCTGTTTTGTTTTTTTACTTCAAAATAAGATATGTGCAGTGTGCATAGGAATTTGTTCATAGTTTTTTTTTAAACTATAGTCCGGCCCTCCAACGGTCTGAGGGACAGTGAACTGGCCCCCTGTTTAAAAATATTGAGGACCCCTGGGTTAGAGCATCAGCCTGTGGACTGAAGGGTCCTGGTTTGATTCAAGCCAAGGGCATGTACCTTGGTTGCAGGCTCCATTCTGGTCGGGGCACATGGGAGGCAGCCAATTTATGTGTCTCTCTCACATCGATGTTTCTCTCTCTCTGTCTCTCCCCCTCCCTCACACTCTCTCTAAAAATCAATGGGAAATATGCCCTTAGGTGAGGAATAACAAAACAATAATAATAAGCTATATATAAAAGGCTAATATGCAAAGTGTCCCCTCCGGAATTCAACCAGGAGATCGAGAGTTCGATCACTCACTATGATGCACACTAACCACCAGGGGGTGGCACGGAATGAAGGAAGGCCCCAGCCAGCAGCTGGGGAAGGAAGGCCCTGGCTGGCAGCGGGAGGTCCCCTATCGGCCCTAATAGCTGGCCAGGCCTAGGGAACCTACCTGTGTATGAATTTCATACACTGAATCTCTACTAATACTAATAATCCTATCTAATAAAAGAGAAACATGCAAATTGGTGTCACTCCACTACCCTTCCCATTGGCTAATCAGGGCGATATGCAAATTAACTGCCAGCCAAGATGGCAGCCGGCAAGCAGGCAGCTTGAAGCGAACATGAGGCTTGATTGCTTCAGTGATGGAGGACTCCAATGTTCCCCGCCTGCTGCTGCCAGCCTCTGAGCTTGCAGTTTGAAACATTGTTACAAATATAGAAGCTAAACAAAACCCCAGAAACCTGCTTTCAGCCAGCCGGGATCTCAGAGCTGGAGTTGAAACAGTGTTTGGATTATAGAACCCAAACAAACCAGATACCTGCTTTCAGCAGCTGAGGCCTAAGAGCTGGAGCCAAGCCTCAGAGCTAAAGCTGGCCCAGAATTAAAAAAGAAAAAAGAAAAAAAGGAGCGGATGGGAGCTTCAGTCACCCACCAGCCTGAAAACAGCCCTCAGCCCCTCACCCAGGCTGGCCAGGCACCCCAGTGGGGACCCCCACCCTGAAGGGGGTGTGACCAGCTGCAAACAGCCATCATCCCCTCACCCAGGCTGGCCAGGAACCCCAGTGGGGACCCCCACCCTGATCCAGGACACCCTTCAGGGCAAACCAGCCGGTCCCGACCCATGCACCAGGCCTCTATCCTATATAGTAAAAGGGTAATATGCCTCTCAGCACCGGGATCAGCAGAGCCGTGAGGCCTCCTGGCACCAGGATCAGCATGACAGGGGGCAGCGCCCAAACCCCCTGATCGCCCTGTGGCTCTGTGTGTGACAGTGGGTGGGGCCACAACCTCCCTATCCGTCCTGCTCTGTTCGTGAGAGGGGAAGGTGCCCCAACCCCCTGATCAGCCCTGCTCTGGGCCTGATAGGGGGGAGTTCCCCAACCCCTTGATCGCCCTGCGGCTCTGTGTGTGACAGGGTGCAGCGCCCCACCCCCCTCCCCCACGGGCCCTGCTCTGTGTGTGACAGGGTAGAGCCATAACCTCCCCCTTGGCCCTGCCCTGAGTGTGAGAGTGGAGGCGCCCCAACCCCCTGATCAGCCCTGCTCTGTGTGTGACAGGGGCGGTGCCCCAACTCCCCTGATCAGCCCTGCTCTGTGAGTGACAGGGGGGAGCTCCCCAACCCCCTGATCGGCCCTGCTCTGTGCGTGAAAGGGTACGGAACCCCAACCCCCCTGATGGGCCCTGCTCTGTGAGTGATAGGGGGTGGCGCTGCAACCTCCCCATCGACCCTGCCTTGAGTGTGACAGGGGGCGGTGCCCCAACCCCCCAAATCGGCCCTACCCTGAGCGTGACTGAGGGTGGCATCACAACCTCCCGATCCTCCATGTTCTGTGCATGACAGGGGGTGGCGCCCCAACTCCCCAATCAGCCCTGCTCTGAGCCCGACCAGGGGCTGCACCTAGGGATTGGGCCTGCCCTCTGCCCCTGGGAGCAGGCCTAAGCCAGCAGATCGTTATTTCCCGAGGGGTCCCAGACTGCGAGAGGGCACAGGCTGGGCTGAGGGACCCCCCTCCCCCCCGAGTGCACAAATTTTTGTGCACTGGGCCTCTAGTGATAAAATAAAAAGACAGATAGCCCTGGCCAGGTAGCTCAGTTGGTTAGAGTATTGGCCCAGTACACGAAGGTTGTGGGTTTGATTCCTGGTCAAGGTACATTCAAGAATTAAGTAATGAATTTATAAATAAGTGGAACTACATATAGATGTTTCTCTCTCTCTTCCTCTATTTTTAAAATCAATCAAAATTTTTTTGAAAAAAAGACAGACAATACAAAGTATTAGCAAGTATGTGAAACAACTGTAAACCTCATATTTTGCTGGTGGGGGTGCAAATTTGTGTAAGAACTTTGTAAAACTGTCAGTTTCAAATAAGTTCAACATAAATCCAGTAATTCCATCACAAGAGAAACGAGTGCATGTGCCCACACAAAGACTGGGATCAACTCAGGATGTGTAAATGGCTAAACAAACTTTGGTGTATCCATACAAGGAATATTGCCCAGCAACAAAAGGAATGAACTACTGATCAGTGCAACAGTTCGGATGAATCTCAAAGGCATTATATGCTATGTGAAAGGAGCCAATCTCAATGCGTTACATACTGCTTAATTCCATTTATATACATTTGAAGAACAATCAAAATGAATCTAAAATAGAATCCAGAATGTTGGCTGCCTTTGGCAGGAGTGGGGCATTGCTTGGGGTGGTGGAAATGGTCTATGTTTTGTTTTGTGTGTGTGTTTTTAAGGCAGTGTTATTTTATTTTTAATATGTTTTTATTGATTTTTTTAGAGAGAGAGAGAGAGGAAGGGAGAGGGAGATAAATAGAGGAAAATTGATGAGAGAAAGAAGCATTGATCTGCTGTCTCCTGCACATCCCCTACTGGTGATTGAGCCGGAAACTCTGGGCATATGCCCTGACTGGAACTGAACCATTGACCTCTCAGTGCATGAGCAACACTGGCCAGGGCAGTCTATGTTTTTATTGGGGCAGTGGTTACACAGGTATTAACAATTATCACAATTCCTTGAAGTATGCACTTAAGACTATGGATTTTACTGTATGTAAATTATACCTAAATTTTAAATTTCGTGCCCAGGACACACCCCTAACTAATTAAATCAAAATCTCTAGAGGTGAAGCTTGGGCAAGGACATTTTAAAAAATCTTCCCAAGTGGGGACTCTTTCCCCCTCCCCATGTGGGAGTCTGTGCTATGAGATTCTTTCCCCTTCCCCACGTGGGAGTCTGTACTTGTTCTTCAATAAAATTTCCACCTTTGCTATAAAAAAATAAAATAAAATAAAAAATCTTCCCAGGTTACACTAATGTGCTTCCAGTCTGGAAACACCTGATTAATATTACCATCACCCTTCCCTACCAACAGAGCCTCTCAGCCTCCTTTGTCACCCAGACTTTTCAAAGGTGCTCATTGGCAAAAGTTCCTCCCACCATCAGCAGCAGAGGTAGACAGATGGGAACAGAGGTGAGTGAAGGTAAGCACTTACCAATATATCTCTAAGGATGTTTTATATTAAAACATAAAGACATAATTTTACACTTCAAAATGGTCAAAATCATGAATTTAATGTAATGTGAATTTCATCTCAATTTTTAAAAATTCAAGAGTTTTCTCAGTTTTAGGGGCTGCATATATTATTTCACTGTTAAGAGTGCAATTTATTTGACCAGTCCCCCTATTATAGATATTTCCGACTGTTATTACATTGTGGCAATAACTATCCTGGTGCATGCATTTTTTGTGTGAATATGTGTGAGTATATTTGTAGGATAATTTCACAAAAATGAAATTGTTGGGTCAAAGTGTATGTGTCTTTTTCATTTTCATAGAAACTGCTAAATTGTCATCTATAAGGGATGAGGGAACTTACATTCCCTTCAACAATATGTGAGGGTGTGCCTGTTTCCCCACCTTTGTCAACAATGTTTTTCAACCTTTTGATTTTCACTCTTCTGATTATTAAAACAGGGAACCTTGTAGTTTTCTTTACTGAGCTTCACTGAGACAGGTCAAGAGCATTCATGGAGAGCAAGGGGTTGTTTTGGAGGCAGAAAGGGAGGCAGTTATCTCCCCACGTTTCTGTTTTGGCCTAGTGACTTGGCCCCATCTAAATCTCATCCTGTTAATTTCACCTCAACCTCATTGGCTTTCTTTCTCTTCTTGGAACAACCAAGCCCATTTCTACCACAGGGTCTTTACATTTGCTATTCCCTGTGCCAGCAGCACTGTCCCCTAAAATCTTAGCATGGCTCGCTCCTTCTTATTGTTCATATCTCAGCAATCTCTCCTGTGAGATCTTTCCTGCCCCATCTTCTTTTAAAAAATATATATTTTATTGATTTCAGAAAGGAAGGGCAAGGGAGAGAGAGAAACATCAATGATAAATGAGAACCATTGATCAACTGCTTCCTGCACGTGGCACACAGGGGCCGAGCCCACAATCCAGGCATACGGAACCATGATCTCCTGGTCCATAGATCAATGTTCAACCACTGAGCCACGCCTGGCCAGATCTGACCCATCTTTTTTAAGGTAGCTACCCCACCTCCCTCATCCTATTTATCTCCTTTAGAGCCCTTACTACTGATGAGGAAAATAAGATATTTTTTTGGGGGGTGGGGGGGTGGGGAGACCAGCAGCCTGACTCTGTATTTAGTTAATTAGTATCCCTAAGGCACATTCCTGTTAGCCTCTAGTCCAGGGGTGGGCAAACTTTTTGACTCGAGGGCCACAATGGGTTCTTAAACTGGACCGGAGGGCCGGAACAAAAGCATGGATGGAGTGTTTGTGTGAACTAATATAAATTCAAAGTAAACATCATTACATAAAAGGGTACGGTCTTTTTTTTTTTAGTTTTATTCATTTCAAAAGGGCCGGATCCCCACGGCTGCTCTAGTCACTGCCCCTTTCTCGTTTATCTGGTCTTGCAAGACCTGTTTACCTAAATACTCACATTTTACAGAGGCCATAAACCATGAAGAGTACACAACCCCCAGAGGGGGTTATCAGCGCTGGTGCCAGGCCAGGCCAGGCCTTTAGGTATAGTCTCATGGCCCCCATCCCAACACACGGGGCTTTTTGTAAAGGCCACGAAAGGTCTGGAAGTTTGATTCTTATTTGGGGGACAAAGAAACCAAAGGGTATAAAGAGACAGCTTCCTTCATATTGGCTTGCTCAGGATTTGGAAACAGGTTCCTCTGAGTCACGGTACTAGTACATCTGGAAATAAATGGGTTTTTCCTGTATCTCCGAGTACTCCTGTGTGTGTGTTTTCCGGTCGCCTGGTAAATTCTGTAACACTACAATTTAAAAGTGTCTCCTTTCCCTGGTTACTTCAATATTGTCTGTTCCTCCTCTAGAACATTAGCTCTATGTCTGTGATGCCAATACTCCTGGCACATATGTGTTTAAAAAATATTTGGAATGGCCCTAGCTGGTTTGGCTTAGTGGATAACGCATCACCTTGCAGACTAAAGGGTCCTGGGTTCAATTCCTGGCACATGCCTGGGTTGCAGGCTTGATCTCCAGTATGGGGTGTGCAGGAAGCAGCCAACAATGATTCTCTCTCATCATTGATGTTTCTCCCTCCCCCTCTCCCTTCCTCTCTGAAATCAATAAAAATATAAAAAAAATTTTGGAATAAATGCATAGTTCCTAGTGCAGGGGTGGGAAACCCCTGGCATACGTGCCAAACATGGCACGCCAGTAACTTTTGCTGGCACGCAAAACCCTCTCTTATAATCTTCCATTTACAATTTTTGTGAACATTTGAATGACTTAAATGTTAAATTACAAGGAACTGGCAAGGCACTTGATGTTATGTTTGATTACATAAAGGCTTTTGAAAAGAAACTGGAAGTCTTTAAGAGGGATGTGGATGGTGAGAGATTTAGATATTTCCCAAACCTCAAGAGGCACATCAAAGACCTCCCAAAAGATGACAGAACAGACTGTCAAAGCCTTCAAAAGCTGTTTCTAAACATCATCGAGTCAACTATTGAGCAATTCTCAAGATTTGCGAAATTCAGAGAACTGGAAGAGACAGCAAAATTCATGAGGTTTCCAGACAGCATGAAACTGGAGGAACTAAACTTACAAATGTTTTCATGGATAGACATGGCTGACTTTGAAATGCAGTTGATTGAATTTCAGAGTAGCTCCATTTGGAAGCAGAAATTTATTGACCTTAGAGTTGACTTGGAAAACTTTGAAAAAAAGCGATTAGAGACAGGAGTCCCAGAGAGAAGTGTCGAAAACGAACTATTGAGGACTTGGAATGCCATTCCAGAAAATTTTTTCTGTCTAAAAAACTTTGCAACAGCGTTACTCTCCATGTTTTCATCCGCATACACTTGTGAATCTTTATTCTCAGTGATGAATTTTGTTAAGTCTCATAATAGGGGTAGCCTGACAGATGAAAGTAGTAGCTCGTGCATATCTCTGAAGGTCACGAAATATAAACCTGATGTAAAATGTCATCAGTGGTGCAGCAGCAAAAGTCCCACTGATAATATCAAACGGAGTCATAAAGTTTTCTGTTGGACTATCAGTGTACATGTATACATTAAAAAATAAATGTATTTTTCATCATCATATACTGTGTTTTTGTCGCTCGAATGAATTTTATTATTTCTTCAAGGTTCTTCACATACATGCACCTTAAGAGATATCAAGTAGGTGTAACATGTTCTCAAAAAATTAGGGTTGGCAGGCAGAAGAATTTTGAGTCAGAGATTTTGCTGGTTTGGGCACGCACTCACAAAAATTTGCCCACCCCTGTCCTAGTGCTTTCTTGTTTTCAAATCAGAAACTCAGATTTAGAAAGGGAGGAGGTAGTTGGAAAAGGAAGGGCTGCTTTTCAACTCCTTGAAGAGATCAAAACTGATTTTAAGGACTTGAGGTCTATGTCCACCCAAATAATTCACAAAAAAGTCTTATCTATTCACTAACTAAAGCTCTCCTTGGAAACACTCAGAGAACATCTTTGAATTATCACGTGTCATTGCAGGCAATAAGACAGCCTTTCTTTTTCAATATTCTCTGCCTCAAATTTGTCACTAATTCCAGCTGGCCTCCTCCCAGTCAATCTGAATTACCGAAAAGCAGAGTGAATACAATTTAATCAGTAGCTCGGCCCCCACAGGATGAGCAGGCAGTGTCTCTGTGGGCTTCATCGCTAAAAGGTGTACAGGGGCCGTGCTATTTGCACCGAATAAAAGAGCACCAGCAGGAACCGCACTCCTGTGACAGGGGAATCTGGCAGGCACTGGCTCAGGGCGCAAGACAGGCAGGGGGAGCCACAGAAAGGCGGGAGAATTGGGAAAGAAGACAACATCGCGAAAAAGAATGGTCATATTGCTGATAGCCAGCCCTTGGTTTACAGTTTTACTAACTGTTCAGGCCATTATCTCATTTTCTGCTGGACAACAGCCTGCGTGCGAGTTATTATTCCCTGTTGCCAACAGGGAACCCCAGGCTCAGAGAGGTGGCGGCGGCGAAAGCAGCGGCTCCCTGCTGCGCGTCCCCTTACCTGGCCCGCCTTCTCGGTGCTGTGCACACCCGCTCCCCCCACCTGATCTCCATCAGGGAGCACTGCGGTGCCAGGCTGTTGCTATGGCATTTCTGGA
This sequence comes from Myotis daubentonii, assembly GCF_963259705.1. NCBI lineage: Eukaryota > Metazoa > Chordata > Mammalia > Chiroptera > Vespertilionidae > Myotis > Myotis daubentonii. The sequence continues at coordinate 87,795,682 of NC_081861.1, read as the reverse complement.
GTGTCACAAGTGCTCTGCAAGCATACAAATCGACCTGCGGGAGACATAGCCCTGTGCAAAACAACTTCCAATTTACTCGCAATAATTACCACCTCCAGATAACTGCCTGTACTCAGGAGGGCCGGGGCGGGGGAAGGGAGGAAAAGGACAAGGAAGGAAGGGAGGTGGGCACACCCGGCTGACAGCCCCGGCCTAGTCTGGGATTTCAGGGAGAGGTGGGGGAAAGCAGAGAGGTGATCTTCCTGAACCAGGTACTGAGGAGGCCTCTGTCCTGTGTGTTTCTGGAAACTAGAATGTCCTTCTGAATGGATCATAGCAAGGCAATTCATTCTAGATGTAGTGGGCATGTTTGCTGGTGGACACTTGGCCTGGCACTGGGGATGCAAAGGCCAGTTCCTGTGGTGGAGAGGCTTACAGACTCCTTCCTGGGAGACAAAAAAACCTCACAAAAATAAAAAAAATAACCAAGACACCCAAGCAAGGTACAATTATAAGGGACATCATTCGCTCAACATATATTTATCAAGTACCCACTATATGCCAGGCATTGTGTTGAGGATACAGCAGTGAACAAAAAAGAGAAAAATCTTAGCCCTCATGAAGTTTATGTTGGAGTGGAAGGAAACAACAAATTTTTTAAAGTAACAAAAGTACACTATTAATTGGTGTATTTTTCTGGGTTCTCCAGAGAAACAGAACCAACAGTATGTGTGTATACACCTGAAGAGATTTACTATAAGATTGGCTCAGGCAATTTTGGAATCTAATTGCAAGATGTGCAGTGGGCAAGCTGGAGACCAAGGAGGTATCCAGGTGTCCTTTGCTTTTCAAAAGTTCACGTTACACCACTTTGTTTTTAGGAAAGGCCTGCATCATTGCCCTTTTATGGTAACTAACGGAAATCCAAAGAGGATTTTAGCTTTTGTGAAAAAAGGTGAAAATAGTGTTTAGTATTTGTTTTGTTTGTAGTTGTAGAGGCAGTATGCATCCTGAGTAGGAGAGTGGCCCTGCCAGGCTCTTCCCCAGGAACTATATTCATCCTCTCAGCACCAAGCCATGGAGCTTTGAGCTGTGTCTGTGAGCATCTGTGCTTTCCTCATTTTATTTTCTGCATTTGTTAGCAAGATGTGTCCTAAGATAATTGCTCCTTCACTTTTATGCTCTTTTGACTTATGAAAAGTTTCATAGGAACTCTCTACTTTCAGATAGCAGGGGAAACCTGTATATAGTTCCAGTCCAAGTGCAAAGGCCCGAGACCCAGGAGAGCTGTTGGTGTAAATTACAGTCTGAGTCGAAGGCAGGAGACTGATGTCCCAGCTCCAAGACAGACAGAGAGAAAAATTTCCTTTTTATTCAACCTTTTTTTTTTTAAATCCTTACCCAAGGATATTTTTCCATTGATTTTTAGAGAGAGTGGGAAGGAGGAGGAGAGACAGACAGAAACACTGATGTGAGAGAGAGAGACCTGGATTGGTTGCCTCCCAAATGAGCCCTATCAGGGCATCAACTTGCAATTGGTATATGCCTTTGACTGGAGGCATGAACCTGAGACCCATCAGTCCTTGGGCTGAAACTCTATCCACTGAGCAAACTGTCTAGGACAGGGGTGGGCAAACTTTTTGACTCGAGGGCCACAATGGGTTCTTAAACTGGACCGGAGGGCCGGAACAAAAACATGGATGGAGTGTTTGTGTGAACTAATATAAATTCAAAGTAAACATCATTACATAAAAGGGTACAGTCTTTTTTTTTTTTTTAGTTTTATTCATTTCAAACGGGCCGGATCCGGCCCGCGGGCCGTAGTTTGCCCACGGCTGGTCTAGGACCTTACTAAACTTTTTATTGTGTTCAGGCCCTCAATAGATTGGGTGAGGCCCACCCACAATGAAGAGAGAATCTGCTTTTCTCAATCTGTGGATTCAAATGTTAATCTCACCCAGAAACACCACTCATGCCCTCACCCCCACTATGGCACACAAATTCCCAGTATAGCTAGGGGTTACTGAGCTCTGTGCTGTGTGAAGTCTCACAATAAACATCTGTTTTGGCCACTGGCCAGGACAGCCCCCCTCCCTGTAACTATACACACACTGATTGTGAACATATGGCCCCCAATGTGGTGGGGCTTTCCAAAAGACCTCGAGTCATCTTTGCCTTTTGGCCTGAATTGCCCTGGCCTGGAGCCTGCCACCAGGGCCCCCTTGCCCAAAATCATGAATTGGCTTACATGAGACCAATCAGCTCTTGTCAAGGACACCCCTCCCCCTGAAACACGAATACCAACCCCCCACCTCATGGGAGGCTTTGACAGCAGGCTGCTTGGGTTTCCATCCAGCCCCATCCCTATTGTGTTTTTTACTTCTCTGAGCCTTACTTTCCATCTCCACAAAGAATATAATGACACCTTCATCACAGGCTTGATGAGAGGCTCAAATGGAATTATCTGAGACTATGACTCAGAAGTTCTAAGAGCTGAAAAGATGTGAATTCTACCTTGACCTCTGCCCCCCTCCATATGCAATGCTATCATTAGGTGACTCAGAGGAAAATTTATACCAAACTGTAAAAAGGGGAAGAAAGTCTGACCAAGTTTGGATTTTTCCTGTGATGGCTCCTTTGGTAAAATTCTTGGAACTACCAACTATCATATTCTTTTCCAGAAAGTTTTGTTGTTGTTCCAGCTTTCTGAATGCCCTAAGCATTTAAAAAAATATGTTTTTATTGGTTTCAATTTCAGAGAGAAAGGGAGAGGGAGTGAGAGATAGAAACATCAATGATGAGAGAAAATCATTGATCACCTGCCTCCTGCATGCCCCCTCCTCCCCCCCAACCACTAGGAATCAAGCCCGAAACCCAGGCATGTGCATAACTGGCTCATGGGTAGATGCTCAACTACTGAGCAACATCAGCCGGGCATGCCATAAGCATTTTTATTGAACAATCTGGCTCTGGAGAATATGGATTTGGAAACTGTAATGAGTCAGACACATTTCCATTGGCCAGAATCAGCTAACACTCAATAGAGTTTTCTACCTGCCAGGGAATGTTCTAATTCATTTTACCCTTGCAACAAACCCTGTGAGGTTGGTACAACTATTGTCCCCTTTTTACAGATGGGAAAGCTGAGAATTGGGAGGGAAGGTGAATTGATTTGCCTAATGTTGAACAGCTAGTTTATGTTGGTGGAGATTTTGAACACAGACAGTCTTGCTGCAAAGGCCATATGCTTAATCACTGTGCTATACTGTCTCTTGTCACACATGTGAGAGACTTGTATCCCAAGGAGGGACTGGAGGCATTAAGAGAGTGGGATTAACTTTAAGTAGCCTTTCCCATGGCTAGAGACCCAGCCCCAAGCCCTCATCCTCACTGCAAAATACACTAGTGCTCAAACTGGCAGTGGTGCCTGTTTGGGAAGGCACCTGTATATGAGAGGTTTGAACTAAATACCTTCCAAAGGTCCTCTCAATTCAAGGAGTTGAAGTGTCAGCTCTGTATCAGGTTTGCCAGCTGTCTGCTCCCATAGGAGGAAGCAGACCCTTTGCAGTGCCTAGCAGACCTTTTTCACCTTGTCCTCTCTCAAACAGAGGTGTGCACCTGCCCGTGCCTTTTTCACTAGGCACATCTGGGAGACCTCATTCTTCTACAGCTGGAATCAGCTTCTTTATTCTGATGATGGTCCAGACTTCCTCTTAGAGCTCTAGAAACATCTCTTCAGCTGTCTCCCAGAGCTCTTCTCCGTAGTGTCTCTCATGGACCTTGAACTCCACCTGCATTGTGAATTCAATGGATGTCAGAAACTCTTTCTCCTTCCATGTTCCTCTTCTCGAGGAATGACTCTTGCCATTTATCCATCTGCTTAAGCCAGAATCCCAGGAGTTATCCTTAAGTTTTCCTTGCCCTCACTCCCACATCCCATCAGGCACCAGGGCCTGTAAATGTGACCTCCTACATATCTCATGAATCCACTCTTTGTACCTCTACCACTTCCTCTCTAGTTTAAGCCACCACCATCTGAGAGATGAAGTAAAAAGCAAAAGCCTTCCCCTGCCCACTCTGCCTCTTTCTCCCCTTTCTAGTCCATCCTCCACCCCACAGCCAGGGTGAGTTTTTTTTAAGCAAATATAGGTGTCTCTTCCCTGCCCAAAACTCTTCGATGACTCTATTTCTCTTAGAATTAAGTCTAAATTCCTATTTACATCTGATGAGGTGTGGTGCTTGCTATTAGGCAAGCCATTTTCCAGGATGGGTTCTGGAGTCTATATCAAACCTTGATCCTGATGCCAGATGGGCCACCAATGTGACTTTTGCTATACTCCGTAACCTCTCTAACCTGCAAATTCCTTTCATTTGTAAAGTAGGTTTGTTGTGAGGCTGAGAGGAGATAGTGCATGTAATGTTCTGCAAGGAAGCAGTTGAATCGTTCACTTCAAGTTAGACCTTATGATTATAAAGGTATTGGTAACAGCCACAGAAATTATTATTTATTTAATCAACTGATGAATCATTGTGAATAATATTATGGATCTTGTTATGTTGTATTGTATATTATTATTATATTAATTTGGATTTTATGATTGTCACTCCAGCCTCACCTCTCACAACCCTCCCCATCTGTCTTCTCTAGACTTTCATTACCACACACTCAAGCCCCCACCCCAGCTGTCTTACTCTCTGTCCCTGAAAAGTTTTTCTCTCCCCATCCTCTGATTTCTCTAGCCCCTTTTTGTATTGCTAAGTCCCTTTCATTATGGGCTCAGGCATCAATTCCTCTGGAAAGCCTTTCAAACCCTCCCCCAGATCACTGTAGATGTCTCTTCTACAGGCTCCCAGAGCACCCTGTGCTTCCTTTCTAGAGCTTCTATCACACCACATTTGTAATTATTTACTTGTCAGACTCGTGGATTAGGCCATCATCTTGGCAAGGAACTCTGTCTTATTCATCACTTTATTCCCAGCTTTTAGCACTACTGGACCCATAGTAGTTGGCCAATAAATGTTTGCTGAATGAACAAGAGACTAACCTGGCACCAATCCTCTCTACCAATCCCCCACCCCCTGAGCCAAACCTCTTCAAAGCTAAAAGCTGCTGAGCACAGAATCAGACTGAACCAAAGCCAGAAGGTTGACCACCTGGTCACTGCAAGAACTTTCTGTCATTGCCCTAGAGATATTTCTGTCTTTGGTTTCACAACCCCCTCACTCTGTGTGGGCTTAGTGAAGGTGTGTGCATTGGGGGTGGGAGGGTAAGGCATATTGATTCACTTGCCTGAATTTCATTTTTGTCTTCTGTAAAGTGCCGAATAAGGCCCACTTGGCGGAGTCACCTTGGAGAGTCACTGAGGTGGCACATGGAGATGCTTTGTAAACTGCAAAGGTCTGCATGTCACACCTGATGATGGTCAAACACAGAAAATGTGTTGCTCTTTGGCTCAACTCCTTCCAAGACCCCATATAGACAAGGGCCCTCCTGCTTATACAGCATTATCTCTAGCAACCTGGTTACAATTGATTGACATTATCGCTTTCTTGATATTTGGCAGATTCCTAGCCTGTGGCAATATGCTGGTCACCATAGAGACCTGAGAAGCACCCTTGTGCATTGGTACCACATTTACAAACCAACATTTAAAGTGGATTATTTTTCAGTTGGCTGATCTCATCATTCAATGTTGATTTTATTAGTTCCAATTTCAGAAGGTGACATTTTCTGACCTTGTCCCATTAAGCAAAAGCAAAAACTATAGTTTTTTGGGGGGAGGGGGAGTGAAAAAGTACAAGATGTGCTTGGGGAATGGTGAGGAAAGAAGACATATGGAGAGGAGATTTTGTAAGGGAACTATAGGATATACCTCTCATTTATTCATTTACTCACTTGTTTAGCATCCGCAATGTGCCAGTAACTGGGCTAGCTACTGGGCATATAGTGGCGAGCAAGATTAGCCTTATGGACCTCATACTCTTTTGGGGAAGACAGACAATTAAATAGACAATTTTAATACAGTGCAGAAAAATCTATGATGGGAAAACAGGGAAATGGGGTGCTATGGGCCCCTAACCTTTCCAGAGGTTTCTCAAAGAAAGCAACATCTCAGCTGAGACCTAAAGGATGAGTGAGAGTCAGCTAGAAAATGTAGGGGAGGGGTCAAGCAGGGGATGGAGTGGAAAAAAAGTTCCTGAAAGAAAATAGTATCCAAAGAGTATGAAGAGAGATGGGAACAGGGTAAATATGAGGACCTAAAAGAAAATCAGAGACTATAGAAACAGAAGCACTGTGGGAGAGGAAGGGACTGGAAAATGATGAACTCTATTTGGGAAATGCTGAATTTGACATGTCTGGGGACCATCCAAGAGATGTCCAGGTGACTATGTGGGTCTGATATCCCAGAAAGCAGTCCTGGCAAATAGAGACCTGGAGTTGGGAGCTGCTGTGTTGTCCTTCTATTGAGAGGATGGCTTAGCACCAGACTGGGGAGAGCTTGCAGGATAGCAGAGGAATTTCGACCTGATTCTACAGACAGTGCATTTGAACAAGACATTTTGGAGACATGACACAATTTGAGTTGGGTTTTAGTGGGTTGGGCTGCAGTGTGTAGAGGGGAGACTTGGGTGGGAGCATGCTGGAACTGGCTTATACCAGCTCATGGGAACCAATTGTTAACTTTTCAGGAATATTCTCAGCCACTTGTTCAAATCAGCCATAATGAAATATGTAAGCTATAAAATATTTAAATTATTTAAAAAATAACAATAGACTTAAAATTAAGTAAATTATATTAAATACAAAGGTAATAAGTAAATACTAAAAATTCATTGCTCCTTAATTATTTTACTACTAGAGGCCTGGTGCACAAAAATTTGTGCACTGGGGGGGGGGGGGGAGAGGGGGTCCCTCAGCCCAGCCTGTGCCCTCTTGCAGTCTGGGACCCCTCGGGAGATAACACTCTGCTGGCTTAGGCCTGCTCCCGGGTGGCAGAGGGCAGGCCCAATCCCTAGGTGCAGCCCCTGGTCGGGCTCAGAGCAAGGTCGATTGCGGAGTTGGGGCGCCGCCCCCTGTCATGCATAGAGCAGGGTGATCAGGATGTTGTGATGCTACCCTCAGTCACACTCAGGGTAGGGCCGATTGGGGGATTGGGGCACCGTCCCCTGTCACACTCAAGGCAGGGTCGATGGGGAGGTTGCGGTGCCACCTCCTGTCACGCACAGAGCAGGGCCAATCAGGGGGTTGGGGCACTGCCCCCTGTCACTCACAGAGCTGGGCCCATCAGGGGGGTTGGGGCTCTGTTCCCTGTCACGCACAGAGAAGGGCCCATCAGGGGGTTGGGGCGCCGCCACTCTCACACTCAGGGCAGGGCCGATGGGGAGGTTATGGCTTTACCCCGTCACACACAGAGCAGGGCCCGTGGGGGGGGGGGGGTTGGGGCGCCGCAACCTGTCACACAGAGCAGGGCCGATCAGGGGTTTGGGGCGCCGCACCCTGTCACACACAGAGCCGCAGGGCGATCAGGGGTTTGGGGAACTCCTCCCTATCAGGCACAGAGCAGGGCTAATCAGGGGGTTTGGGCGCCTTCCCCTGTCACGAACAGAGCAGGGTGGATAGGAAGGTTGTGGCCCCGCCTCCTGTCACACACAGAGCCGCAGGGCGATCAGGGGGTTTGGGCGCTGCCCCCTGTCACACTGATCCCGGTGCTGGGAGGCCTTGCGGCTCCGCTGATCCCGTTGCTGGGAGGCATATTACCCTTTTACTATATAGGGTAGAGGCCTGGTGCACGGGTGGGTGCCAGCTGGTTTGCCCTGAAGGTGTCCTGGATCAGGGTGGGGGTCCCCACTGGGGTGCCTGGCCAGCCTGGGTGAGGGGATGATGGCTGTTTGCAGCTGGTCACACCCCCTTCAGGGTGGGGGTCCCCACTCGGCTTCCTGGCCAGCCTGGGTGAAGGGCTGAGGGCTGTTTTCAGGCTGGGGGTGACTGAAGCTCCCAACCGCACCTTTTTCTCTTTTTTTTCTTTTTTATTCTGGGCCAGCTTTAGCTTTGAGGCTTGGCTCCAGCTCTTAGGCCTCGGCTGCTGAAAGTAGGTTTCTGGCCTTTGCATACAATGTTGCGATCCTCCTGGCTGAAGCCCTGCAACTAAAGCAGGTTTCTGGGGTTTTGTTTATCCTCTATATCTGTTACATAGTTGCTTAGAGTTGCAGCTCAGAGGCCTGCAGTGGCAGGCGGGGAACATTGGAGTCCTCTGTCACTGAAGCAAGCAAGCCTCATGTTCACTTTAAGCTGCCTGGCTGCCGGCCGCCATCTTGGCTGGCAGTTAATTTGCATATTGCCCTGATTAGCCAATGGGAAGGGTAGCAGTCGTACGCTAATTACCATGTTTCTCTTTTATTAGATAGGATTAGCTATGAGCATGAATTTATATAGACCTATTGCATCTGGGTGGTAGAAATGCTATATTATGGTGTGTTCTTCCCAGCTCCCGGTTTAGTGACATCATGGCATAGCTTGCAGTGGGCCATGGAAATTTGTAAACACTACAAATCAGCACATGATGCTTTTGTCAATTGTCTAGAATTAGGGAAGTGATGGAGAAAATGTTCTTAGAAGTGTCTTACAACCGTTACAGTGTGAGTAGTACAAAAAATTAAGGAAATATTCTTTTAGTATTAAAAAACTATTATCCAACTCAGCAAAATAGTTGCTGAAATCATTGACAAACAAGTGAAGTTCTAAATACAGCCTTGTTTCACTTTTGCCCTATTTGTTAATGCAAACAAAAATATCAATGAACATTCTTGTCAGAACTACATAACCATAGGATACAAGAAGTTGGCAAAAATCAATAAAAGCATTCTGTGACAATAAATTGGCTATATGGAATTCACAGTAAAGAGTATTGCCTAGTTTATTATTATTTATAAGTTGTGTTATATATCCTTTATATCAGAATTTATACTAAACCTATACACACAGACACACACACACACACACACACACGCACGCACACACACATTTTTCCCAAGGAGCTAGTTGTTAACCATTTATCAGTACATCACTGATTACACATGTTCACTACTGCTAGAAAAGCTAAGAAAAATACATGAGCATATTCCTAGAAAGGCCCCAGGAATAAACTGAAAAGCTGTTGGCTCTTGGGAAGTTTCTTCTTTCTGTTATTATTATTATTATTATTATTATTATTATTAGGCTGTTGGTTGTCTCCTAGGAACATTCTTTGTTCTTCTTATTTATTGTTCAAACAGTACAACATTCTCAAAAGTCAGAATGGTAGAGAAGATCAGCCCATTAACTTCTGCCTGTGCAGAGCAAAACTTTTCATTCTCTCTTGGGGCTTTAGGATTGACCTTCGGATCTGGGGAATTTTCCAGGCCCAACAACCTGAGGCAGATGAATAGATTCCCCTGATTCAGGATGGAAAAGTCATAGTGAAAAGAAAGCATCTTTCCTGAGATCTAGTTTATACCCAAGGTAACATGGAAATTAATTCCTTAGGTGGAGCCTCTGAAAGCTAGCACTTGCCATCTCTTGGCACCAGGCAACTCAAGGTCATGCCTGCAACTTACTTTCAAAGGGTTCAGAAAAATAGGTGTGTGTGTTCATGTCTACACAGAGAAATAAAGCCATTATGGAATCTAGCTGATGTCTATATAGGTATTCATCATTCTACTCTTTTGACTTTTCTGTATATTTGAAAATGTTCATACTATAAGCTACATGTCTTACAAAAGGAGTCAGTGCAAGGAGCTTAGACAGGAGAGTACCTCTCATGTTCAAGAAACAGCAGGAGGCCAGTGTGGCTGGAACAGATTGAACTGGAGTAGAGTAGTAATAGATTATAGGTCAGAGGCCAGATTGTGGGGGCCTCATAGGGCCTCGTGATCACCGTGGGTTTTAGTCTGAGTGAGTCAGGAGCCATCAGGAGCTCTACGCAGTGACTAGACCTGACTTAAACACTTTAAACAGGATGCCTCTGGCTGTTAGGTTGAGACTGTATGGGGGCAAGGATGAAAGCCAGATCAGCCAGTGGCGAATACTCTAATCCAGCAATTTTCAAACGGTGTGCCACAATAATTTTTAAAACATGCAACACCTGACTATTTAGTCAGGGGCACTGATCTCTTTTCCCTTAGATCGGTGGTTCTCAACCTTGGCTGCACATTAAAATCACCTGGGAATCTTTTTAAAATCCTGATTTCTGGGCCTCATCCTCCGGAAATTCTTTTTCTTTGTTACTAATGTTGTGGCCTCACCCCATAACAAAGAAACAGAATTTTCGGAGGATGAGGCCCAGAACTCAGGATTTTAAAAAGATTCCCAGGTGATTCTAATGTGCCGCCAAGGTTGAGAACCACTGCTTTAGATTGACAAATAAGAATATGACAACTGCCAACATAACCATGGCTGCCAGTATGAATGCTGTCTTGAACTATATAGTTCCATCTTATTGGTCACATCACATAATTAGGTTGTGTCTGACTGGTTAATTCTTGGTACCAGAAATCCTTATATTCCAGTATAGGCACCTGATTTTTAAAGAAAATGTTTTTACTGATTTCAGAAAGAGGGAGATATAAACATCAATGATGAGAATCATCTATCAGCTGCCTCCTATTGGGGATCGAGCCTTACCAGGAATCCAAATGACCTCCTGGTTCATAGGTCAATGCTCAACCATTGAGCCACCCCAGCCGGGCTGGGCACCTGATTTTTAAAAAAGTAACATTGGAGTAAAAATGGTAGGTAATTAATCTTTTTTGTAAATCAATCAAAGTTATACCCCTTTTTTTGGGTTAGATCAGCAAAAAATATATATATTTTAGTGTGCCACAGAATTTTAATTAGTTTGTGTGCTACAAGATGAAAAAGACTTAAAATTGCTACTCTATCCTACAATATAGACAAGAGTTGTTTGGCAGCTCAGGCCAAGGTGGTAGCCCATGCAGGCGATAAGTGGTCCAAATTTATTTGGGAGGAAGGTCAGACAGCATACTACTTGCTTCTTTTATAAGTTTATTATGAAAAATATCAAACACATATAGAAATAGAGCCATTAGTGTAATGAACCCCATTGTACCCATTACCCATTTTTAACATTATCAGTACATGGACAATTTTGTTTCATTGATCTTCATCACCCACTAGATCAGTGGTTCTCAACCTTCCTAATGCCGTGACCCTTTAATACAGTTCCTTATGTTGTGGTGACCCCCAACCATAAAATTTTGTTGCTACTTCGTAACTGTAATTTTGCTACTGTAAACAATATGTAATTATATATGTGTTTTCCAATGGTCTTAGGTGACCCCTGTGAAAGGGTCGTTCGACCCCCAAAGTGGTCACGACCCACAGGTTAAGAACCGCTGCACTAGATTATCTTAAAAGCAAATTCCAGATTGCTTCTCATTTCTTCTGCAAATCTTTCAGTATGTATCTCTGAAAGATGACTGATTACACAGAAAATTAATTTCTAAATACCACCAAATATGGATTCTACATATATTTTGAAGGTAAAGCCAAGAGGATTTCCTAATAAAGGTATATGTGGAGCATGATAAAAGGAAACAAGTCAAGGACATGTCCAGTGTTTGGCCTGCGTAACTGGTAAAATGGAATTTGCCATGACAGATTGGATAGATTGGCATCGATCAGGGAGCAGTGGGATGGATATCACTTTCTGTGGTTTAGCAATGAGAACACAGGATTTGGTATTAAAAAATCAAGATAGGCCCTGTGGTTGGATGGCTCAGCTGACTGGAGTGTTCTTCCATACATCAGAAAAGGTTGTAGATTCCATCCCCGGTCCAGGTGCATACGAGAGGCAAGCAATTGATATTTCTATTTCTCTCTTCCTCTAAAAATCAATGAAAACATTTCCTCGGATGAGAATTAAAATAAAAAAAAAATCAAGATGTCAGTTGTGAACTATTAAGTACACAAGTCCTAGATGTTTGTATTCTTGTTCTTTCAAAGTTGTGTTGCCCTGATGGGAGCATGAAGCCGCCCTACCAAGTTCTGCTTGTTTCATTTTGGAACGTCTGCCTCCTTGCTGAGATGATCCGTAACGTCTGTTAAGACTTCATAAATCAAATTGGAAGCCTTGAAAAGCCCTACAAAGAGCTTATTTTATTTGGAAACTTTTAGCTCATTCCCATGATACAGGCCACTTTGGCCGAGTCTGTTGACATGATCTGGTGTTAGAATGTCAACTTTTCCCACACTGGGGTTAGTTGCTAATAAAAAATTTGTGCGGCTTAAAAAAATTAAAACAAATTTAAAATGTCTTAAAAAAAATTATGATGTGAGGAAACTGCAGCTGAACACACTAGTTCCCATTATGTAAGATGGCCGGCCTATCAGTATTCAGGAAAAAACTTGCACTTGTGGAACCAAGTTGGAAGCCTCATACCCATTTGCTTTGGTTCCTTAGCCGAGACTTAGAACCTATAAAGTGCAGCCAAGGTGGGTGCAAGAGAACCCACCAACATTCAGGGACCCTAGTACTTGGGACTTTTCAGCCTCACTTGCCCATTCCTCAAGGGGGCACCAATTTACTTCTAACCGTGAACCTCACAATGGCCTGAACAGGTAAGATTCCACTCTGCTTCTACTTAAGCGGAGGTCCTGAGGCCCCTGCCAGTGGTGATTTGGAGTTTGCAATTTGTCAAACAGGAGAGTCCTGTGTGGCCAAATCTGGGCTTGAGACTCCTGGATATGCCTCCTTTAGATGACTGATTTGGATGATGTTCAGTTATTCCAGACCAGTATTCTGCCACTCTTGACTCAGGCAGGGGCCAAGACAGTTCCTCAGCAGGCCTCTTCTCTGAACCACAGGCCGGGGAAATCAGGGATGACCATTAGACACCCCCAGTTAAATATAGTGATTTGGCACAGATGCATCATGCATGCCTCAGATGGAGAAATATGTCCAAGTTTTTCAACCCCAAACCTGTCACGGTGGGATGACTTAGGGCAGCGGTTCTCAACCTGTGGGTCGCGACCCCTTTGGGGGTCAAACGACCCTTTCACAGGGGTCCCCTAAGACCATCCTGCCTATCAGATATTCACATTACAATTCATAACAGTAGCAACATTCCAGTTATGAAGTAGCAACGAAAGTAATTTTATGGTTGGGTCACAACATGAGGAACTAACTGTATTTAAAAGGCCAGAAGGTTGAGAACCACTGATTTAGGAAGCCTGCATAGATTGTAGCAAATAATGACATTAAATGAATGTGAAGGTTGGGAAGCCTGGCTATGGGAGACAAAGTTGCTTTTGGTTTTTGCAAGACATGCTTTATAGTGTAATGGGAATAATTGCTGGTTGAGAAGGCTAACAGCAAAAGGCAAAATAATTTTTGGAGAAGACCCAGGGCTTGAGATGAATAGGTATAGGACCTGGCACCTTACAGCAGGGGCACTTTTGGGGTTTGGCAGTCAAGTCCCACCTGACATTACAGGGTCAAGAAAGCAGGAACAAGTTTATTTTCCATACACTTTCTGTTTTGCAGAGACCTGAGGTTGGAGTTGAGGACAGCAGTGGCAGGAAGACCAGAGATAAAGGAAGGCACTGATTTTCTTTTAAAGTCAGGAAGACTTAACAGGGTAGACAAGGTCTTGGCCAAGTCAAGGGCTGCTGTTCCTTCTTTGTCAGGTGTGTTCTCCTACCCAAGCCCAGCCTGTAACAGACACAGGAAGGTAAATAGAATGTCTGAAAAATTCCATCTGCTTTACATGTTATAAAGTAGAATAGCAGGAAACTAAATTAAAAAAATAAAAAACCCAACCCTCTCATACCAAAAAGGCAATTAATCATGCTGTATTATCTTTAATTAAGTACAAAGACTTTTCCAATCATGTCACCTAGAGCTCATTTCAGCCACTGCTCTGTTTGGCCGCCAGTCTCTTGTCTCTCTCTTCAGCAATGGTGAGGCGGATACCCTTTCCACGGGGTAAGGAAATCCAAGGTTTGTTGCCCTGAAGGAGAAAACAAGAATCAAAACCTGCTATACACCAACTCCATTAGCAGTTCAGCACATTTATCATGTCATTTAAAGGAACAGAAGCCTGCTTGTGAAAGCACTTAGCAATAGCCAAGAAGTCTTCGGACACTTGGATGCTGGTTTTTCAGAAACATTCACTACTTGGAGCCATTCCCCTAAACCTGCTGCCCATATACGTAAATGCAAAATCTACAAGGCTGATGATCGCCATTGGCACTTTTTACCAACCAAGGTGATCAGCCCTCCCGCTGCTTCTGCAACATTAAAAAAGCACAGGTCTGCCCAGCCCCACTCTATGTGAGCCCTATCCCAGAAGAAGCTTCACACTAGGTTCTGCACAGCCAGTCAGTCCGTCGGGAGCTGCAATCCCAGCAATACCTGCACTTACAGGTTTTCCTTAGACTGGAGAGAAGGGAAACCCAAGACTTACTTTGCCAATTACAAAAATGTTGGAGAGCCGGGTGGCAAAACTGTTGCCATTGGCATCTTTCACATGAACTACGTCAAAAGAACCAGGATGCCTCTCCCTGTTGGTGATTACGCCAATTCTTCCCAGGTTAGCACCGCCGGTCACCATGCACAAGTTACCTAGGCAAGAAGGAATAATCTGCTATTACAACCGAGTGTATTACATGACAGAGACAGGTGTAAGTTCATTAATCCCTTCTCTCATTCAAATTTACTCCTGTGGATCTGTTACCCAAGCCAGGCCTGTTAAGATTTCTCCCATCCCTCCTACACACCTAACAAATGTGAACTCTACTGCACCCACCTTGCCAGGTCCAAACTATGTCTTGCCTAGACTATGCTGTTCTTCCAAGGCACAATGACAGCATTAACAAGAGCTCTTGTTACAAAGAGGCTGGCTTGCTTTTTCACCAGACTTACCTGCCCAGCCCTCAAGCTGTTTCCACGGATAGGGGAATTTGAGACATCTAGAACAGGGCTGAGAATATGCTTTGCCAGGCTTCACCTCAGCCATCCAGAATATTCTGAGCATTTGGGCCTTAGAGTAGCTACACTCTCCAGTTTCCCTTACAACAAAGGACATCTAGCTTCTGTTGCTAACTAGGCGCATGGGAATCACCTGGAAGATTCAAACAAAAACTCTGTACCTAGGCCCTGTGCAAGTGATGACTGATGAAATGTAATTAATAAAAAAATTCTTAAAAAGGGGTGGGGGTGGGGGGAGAGAAAAGCAAAGAACAGCTCCTGCAGGGAAGATGGCACAGAAGGGATAAATGGTGATGGAAAAAATAAAACAAAACAAAAAACCCAGACAGCTCTTACAGCTGGGCTTTCAAGAGAATGCCCAGGTAGTGTAGAGGCTTGCTTACCAGTGTCAAACTTGATGAAATCAGTAATTTTGCCTGTCTCCAAATCAATCTGAATGGTGTCGTTCACCTTGATGAGGGGATCAGGGTAGCGGATGGTGCGAGCATCATGGGTTACCAGATGAGGGATTCCTTTTGTGCCCACAAAGATCTTCCTCACTTTGCACAACTTGTACTAGAAACACACAAAGGTTAGCTTCATTTAGTCTAGTGCACATGCACTATGCTCCACAGTGGACAAAAAGGTTCTTTCAAAGCCACAAACTGCCAGGTTAAAAATGCAATCAGCAGCCAAAGGCATCAGCTCTACATAGGAAGTGCTGGTTTCCTGAACGACAGCAGAATGGGTCCTTGACTTTTCTTGCCACCCTCCACAAATTTATCTTGTACATTGCGCCTCTCTCTAGGCTAATGTCACAGTGGGATTTTCCTTGTAGCAGCACATCACCCCATGTTAAAATCCAAGGCACGAAGGCACCATAAATCCTAATTCCTCCATGGAGTGGGCTGATCACCCTCCTTTCCCCAGGCTGTTTAAGCCTCATGGAGCCCCTGAATTCTTCCCTCGCCATTCCTAAAAAGTGCCTCTTAGTGGCTCCCTGTGCATCACAACTGAGTGTCTCAAGAACTGCAATTGCATTAGAAGTTAATCCAATCTACAAATACCTCACAAAATGTTTCAGCTTTGGATTTATCATTCCCTGACATTTTAAACTAAATCAAATCACCCCGATGTCATGAACATACCCTCCAGCCTGCCAATAACAAGGCAGCTAAGGAAGTTAGGAGTTGAATCACACACATCAACCTTCATTTACAGCCAATAATTCAAGAAACCATAAACCTTTGTGTAAACCATCACAACAAATTTCATACAACAACCAATGTCTATAATCTTTTTTCAAGCTATCTCAAAATAGTGCCCAAGGATTTTTAGTCTCCTCCATTAACACCTTTCCCCTTCCAGAGTAATGGAGACATGACAAAGGGCCAACTGGATTGGACTAGATATTGGTTTTCTAGTCCTTTATCCTTAGAGGACCCTTATTTTAGGTAGTCATAAATCCTTGCCTTTAAAAAAGACAACCAGGAAGTCACAATTCAACTGGAATTTATCTCTGTCTTAAAAATCTGTTAACTTGAAATGGGGGTCAGTTATTAGACATCCAGCAACAGACTGCTATACAGCTATTAGAAATGCTTTTAATAACACAACAGGAAATTGCATATATGATAGAATTTAACCAAATTGTTAACTGGACATTTCCAGATACAAGATTTTAAGTAATCTTAATTTACCTATCTCACCCCAATAGACCAGCCCATGTACCTAAGTAATTTTACTGAATGAAAACCCAGTCTGCTTGCACTCACCTTGGCCTCCTCAGGAGTAATACGATGAACTGCAAAGCGGCCCTTAGTGTCATAGATCAGGCGGAAGTTCTCTCCAGTCTTGTCAATGCTGATGACATCTGATATCAAATAGTAACTAAGGTTACTATAGTGACCCCACTATCCCATGTTGCATAACTATACCACAATAAGAAAAAATAAAATGCTTCCCATTTAAAACAACATGGATTCCTAAGGCTAATAATGAGAGCTACTTAATGTTTTAAGGAGCCAAGTACTAACCACTTACCCATAAAACCAGCAGGGTAGGTTATATCGGTTCGGACCTTGCCATCAATCTTAATAAACCGCTGCATGCAGATCTTCTTTACTTCATCTCCTGTTAGAGCATACTTAAGTCTGTTCCTTAAGAAAATGATGAGAGGGAGACATTCTCTCAGCTTGTGGGGACCCGTAGATGGCCGAGGAGCCTGTGAAATGATTTTAAAAAACACCCTCTCAAGCTATTGGGATTCACACAAATCCACCTTCCAAATCCCGAGATCCATTACCTAGACTGTCCATCAACGCCCCCCTCCAATTTAGGTCAACAAGAGGTATTTAAAGCTTACACTATTCCATACCTTAAAATTTTATAATATTTCTCCCCCTTCAAAGGACCAGGCCTGTTAAGTACATGTGAGTCCTGAGTCCATGTAAGTGTACTATGTGGTATGTGGAATAAATGAGGTACAGAAATCTTATGGGAGGCACTGCAGGAAACATTATGAACACATCAATCAAGGATGTCTGACATAAAGGAACGTAATAGTATACAATGTGTCCCTTAAATTGTATCAATTGTATCTCAGTAAAACTGCCCCTTGAAACAAAATTACAATATAATGATACTTACAAACACACCAGTCAGTTTATCCAGCATCCAATGCTTTGGAGCTGCTACACGCTTCAGATGCTTCTTGGGACCACGAGCCTGGGGAAGAGTTTTGTAAGTATTTTCATGTTACTGCTTAAAAGTGTGTCTGCTTCTCTAAGCTTTTACTTTTTCTAGGACACTATACTGGTGAAACGGACAGGGGTTGAACTTCTTGGCACACAGCCAGCCGGCAACAAAAATGTGGACCAGGACCCAATCTGTGCTTCTATTTATTGATCAAATATAAAAGTTTTCCCAACACGAGCGTCTGGTGGCGATGAACCTGATCTCAGCACAACCACGTGCCAACAGCTGCTTCCCTTCACCCCAAAGCCAAAAGCCAACACTGGCTTTCACTTTAAAATGCGGAAGCCTATTGAATGCTGTGTACAGATGCTTACTGGCCTCAGTTCGCAAAGTAAGGCCGTGTCAAAAAGACAATGACGAAGAAAATCCTTTTCTGCCAGTTGCAGCTGCTGCCCACCAGCCCTGGCCCTCCAGGTCCCGGCCTGATTAGAAAGCCGCTCCTCCCAGCCGGGGAAGTATGCGTGGCCCGCCAGAGACCAAGGCCTTCCCGCCAGAGCCACCTATCACCTCCTCCGTCGCTCTCCAGCCCGCCTGGGCCAACCCTGCAGGCCAAACCCCGTTTGCCTCCGCCCGGGCACTCCCTGAGAGGGCCCCAAAACTCCGGACAGTCCCGGCCCTGGGAGGATGGAGGCTGATGGTATCCCAAGAGCTCGCCAAAAAGTTGTCTTACCATGGCTGCGCTAGGCAAAGAAAGAGGACCGCCTCTTTCCGGTGCACCAAGAAAAAAGGGTCGAAGGCTGCGCGCGCCGACCTTGGATGCTCCGCCCACCCCACTCTTTCAAGGGGAGCAGGAACTATCTTGCCACCTGCTGGTGGGAGGTCATAGATCCGGAGCTTGGGAAGGGCCGCTGAAAAAGGGTGTTTCCAAAAAGCAATCTCCTCCCTCCCTTTCCCTCCCTTCCTCCTCCTCTGAGTCACCTGATTCTGTGTTAGGTGCTAGAAATGCCAAGATGAGCTAGGCCAGTGGTTCTCAACCTTCTGGCCCTTTAAATACAGTTCCTCATGTTGTGACCCAATCATAAAATTATTTTCGTTGCTATTTCATAACTGTAATGTTGCTACTGTTATGAATCGTCATGTAAATATCTGATATGCAGGATGGTCTTAGGCCACCCCTATGAAAGGGGCGTTCGACCGCCAAAGGGGTCGCGACCCACAGGTTGAGAACCGCTGAGCTAGCAAACTTCCTGCCTTCTAGTAGAATGCAAAGCGAGGCTACTTTAAGGTCCACATACACATGATTGTACAAGCAATAGAATGCATTTTAATTAATATTTAATATTATTTCTTTTTTAAATAATATTTTTATTGATTTCAGAGAGGAAGGGAGAGGGAGAGGGAGAGAGAGATGGAAGCATCAATGATGAGAGAGAATCATTGATCAGCTGCTTTTATCACGCCCCACACTGGGGATCGAGTCCGAAACCTGGGCATGTGCCCTGACAGGGAATCAAACCATGACCTGGTTCATAGGTTGATCCTCAATCAGTGAGCCACGCCAGCAGGGCTAATATTATTTCTTAAACATATTTGGTCTGCCTCTTCTTCCCAGTTCTCTAGACCAGCCGGTCTGCCCATACTATAAGTTTGGAAGAATCAACATTTTATTTAATCTCTCTTGCTTCTCTGCAGATTGCCGAGAGGGTGAAAGGGTAGGAACTCTCCTTGAACCTTGGTGTCCTGCCCCTGCTTCCTATACAACACACTTGGAACTTAAAAAATCTCAGGGAAGAGAGGGGACATTAGAGACCATCCGGTTATTTAACTAAAACTCAGTCTATCATGTGATTTCTCTACTTTGAAACTCCCTTGGCCCTCCTTCCTGGACTCCTCAGGTACTTCCCTCTGCCAGTCATCTGCTGCCTGGACATCCATTGCTCCTTTCACCCATTCCAAACCTCAAAGCTTAAGCCATTTCAAACAATTACTGCTCTGAAAAAGCTTTCTAGCTTCCTGCCTGTGGACCTGATGATTCCTCACCTTGGAATGGCTGTGGACAACTCAACCCCCTTCCTGGGCCCCTAATCTCTTCAGCCTTGGAGGTAAACACAGTTCTAGTCCCTCTGGCTCTGTGAGGCCCCAGACCCCTAGGCAGGGTCAATCCTACATTCTTCTGCCCCAGAACCCTCAGTTCAAATTCCATGACAGCACTTGGCGTATTGGGCTGTAATGACTGATTTCCTTGTCTGTCCTCCACTAGATTGTGAGTAACTCTATGACAGAACCTACCCTAATTCATCTGAGCAGGTCCTTTGCTACCTAACAGAGAGCTTGGCATTGTGTCCAGCACTTGGTAAATACTTTTTAAATGAATAAATTGAGTTAACATTCAACTCATTGTGCCAGGCCTTCTAGCCTGTTCCTGAACTCCTCCCACCATGGGGACAAGCTCCTAACTCAGGAGGTTCTGTTTTATATGTTGTTGTCTCTGCCTTCCACTCTACCCTTCAGTAGTCTGCAGAGAAGCAAGAAAGAGAAATATTGTTAGCATTTCTCAACCAGACAGTATTAACTAAGAGGGCAAGGACTCTTTGTCTAGAACCAGGTCCATAGTAAAGCATACTATAAATGATTATTCAAAGGAACAGATAATTGATTGGAGCTGAAGATTAGGGAGTGGAGATGGTGAGACAATGGAAGGTGAATTCTGAAGTTTTCAGTCTTGAGGGCACTGGGAAGACGGTGGTACTGCTAACAGAAGTGATGACAGTTGATTTGGGAGTGAGGAATAACCACAGGACTTCCAGCTAGACAGGATAAGAGAAATGGCTGCTCAGAGCTGCAGATATTACTTAATCAATATCACACAGCCAATTAAGAATGGGGGTTGGGTGGGGGGTTGGTTTCTTTGTCTCCCAGGTCAGTGGTTTGTGTTTGTACCACAGCTTATCAAAGGACTTGATGAAATCAAAGCACCCATTTCAGTATATTTTTCCTCTGTCAGCTTGCATTTAAGCACAAATGACATTTTAACAACAATAAATGGAATCTGGAAAGAGCTAAGAAAATCACAAACAGTACTTCCCCAAACACCTTAAACACATCATCTGTATTCATTTGGTCCTATTCTTATTCTGATCAGTTTGTGTGTGTGCATACTTTTACATAATTTTAATCCTAGCGTACAGACCATGTTCTATTCTACTTTTATTACACTACAAATATTTTCTGAGTTGCTACATAAGCTTCAGAATTAGTATTTCAACAGCTGCATCACATTCCATTAAATGGATGTCCCATCCTATCTAATAAAAGAGAAACATGGTAATTAGCCATACCTCCACTACCCTTCCCATTGGCTAATCATGGAGATATGCAAATTAACTGTCAGCCAAGATGGCGGCCAGCAGCCAGGCAGCTTGAAGTGAACATGAGGCTTGCTTGCTTCAGTGAGAGAGGACTCCAACGTTCCCCACCTGCCGCTGCTGGCCTCTGAGCTTGCAGTTTGAAACATTGTTACAAATATAGAAGCTAAACAAAACCCCAGAAACCTGCTTTCAGCCAGCTGGGATCTCAGAGCTGGAGTTGAAACAGTGTTTCGATTATAGAACCCAAACAAACCAGATACCTGCTTTCAGCAGCCGAGGCCTAAGAGCTGGAGCCAAGCCTCAGAGCTAAAGCTGGCCCAGAATAAAAAAAAGAAAAAAAGAAAAAAAGGAGCAGTTGGGAGCTTCAGTCACCCACCAGCCTGAAAACAGCCCTCAGCTCCTCACCCAGGCTGGCCAGGCACCCCAGTGGGGACCCCCACGCTGAAGGGGGTGTGACCAGCTGCAAACAGCCATCATCCCCTCATCCAGGCTGGCCAGGCACCCCAGTGGGGACCCCCACCCTGATCCAGGACACCCTTCAGGGCAAACCAGCTGGCCCCCACCCATGCACCAGGCCTCTATCCTATATAGTAAAAGGGTAATATGCCTCCCAGCACCAGGATCAGCGGAGCAGCGAGGCCTCTCGGCACCGGGATCAGCGTGACAGGGGGGAGCACCCAAACCCCCTGATCACCCTGCGGCTCTGTGTGTGACAGGGGGCGGGGCCACAACCTCCCTATCCACCCTGCTCTGTTTGTGACAGGGGAAGGCACCCCAACCCGCTGATCAGCCCTGCTCTGTGCCTGATACGGGGGAGCTCCCCAACCCCCTGATCGCCCTGCGGCTCTGTGTGTGACAGGGTGCGGTGCCCCAAACCCCTGATCGGCCCTGCTCTGTGTGTGACAGGTTGCGGTGCCCCAACCCCCCCCCACCCCCTGCCACACACACACATGGGCCCTGCTTTGTGTGTGACGGGGTAGAGCCATAACCTCCCCATCGGCCCTGCCCTGAGTGTGACAGGGTGCTGTGCCCCAACCCCCTGCTCTGTGTGTGACAGGGGGCGGTGCCCCAACTCCCCTATAAGTCCTACTCTGTGAGTGACAGTGGGGAGCTCCTCAACCCCCTGATTGGCCCTGCTCTGTGCGTGACAGGGGGGAGTTCCCCAACACCCTGATGGGCCCTGCTCTGTGCGTGACAGGGGGCAGCGCCCCAACCCCCTCATTGTCCCTGCTCTGTGCGTGATGGGGGTGGCTCCGCAACCTCCCCATCGACCCTGCCTTTAGTGTGACAGGGGGCGGTGCCCCAACCCCCCAGTCGGCCCTACCCTGAGCTTGACTGAGGGTGGCATCACAATGTCCCCATCCTCCCTGCTCTGTGCATGACAGGGGGCAGCGCCCCAACCCCCCAATCAGCCCTGCTCTGAGCCCGACCAGGGGCTGCACCTAGGTTTTGGGCCTGCCCTCTGCCACCTGGGAGCAGGCCTAAGCCAGCAGGTCGTTATCTCCCGAGGGGTCCCAGACTGCGAGAAGGCACAGGCTGGGCTGAGGGATCCCTCTTCCCCCCCCCCGAGTGCACAAATTTTTGTGCACCGGGCCTCTAGTCTTATCTAATAAAAGGGAAACATGGTAATTAGCCATAACTTCGCCACCCTTCCCATTGGCTAATCAGGGAGATATGCAAATTAACTGCCAACCAAGATGGCGGCCTGCAGCCAGGCAGCTGAAGCAAACATGAACATGAGGCTTGCTTACTCCAGTGAGGGAGGAAGTCAACATTCCCCGCCTGCCACAGCTCAGCTCTGAGCTCCGGATGAAACAATGTTGCAATTATAGAACCTAAGCAAACCCCAGAAACCTGCTTTCAGCCAGCGCGGCCTCAGAGCTTAGAGCGGCCAGTGATGGCAACAGAGTTTCAATTATAGAATCTAAACAAACCCAGGTACCTGCTGTCAGCCGGCAACGGCCTCAGAGCTGGAGCCTGCTCTCAGCTCCAGTGACAGCTATAGAAGATAAATTAATCCTAGAATAAAAAAAGAAAAAGAAAAAGGAGAGGCTGGGAGCTTCAGTCACCCACCAGACTGAAAATAGCCCTCAGCCCCTCACCCAGACTGGCCAGGCACCCCAGTGGGGACCCCCACGCTGAAGGGTGTGTGACCAGCTGCAAACAGCCATCATCCCATCATCCAGGCTGGCCAGGCACCTCAGTGGGGACCCCCACCCTGAAGGGGATGTGACCAGCTGCAAACAGCCATCATCCTCTCATCCAGGCTGGCCAGGCACCCAAGCGGGACCCCCACCCTGAAGGGGGTGTGACCAGCTGCAAACAGCCATCATCCCATCATCCAGGCTGGCCAGGCACCCAAGCGGGACCCCCACCCTGATCCGGGACACCCTTCAGGGCAAACCAGCTGGCCCCCACCCGTGCACCAGGCCTCTATCTTATATAGTAAAAGGGTAATATGGAAACTGACTCTAACAGCAGAAGGACTGGGAATGACTGATCACTATGACACACACTGACCACCAGGGAGCAGACGCTTAATGCAGGAGCTGCCCTCTGGTGGTCAGGTTGCTCTCACATGGGAGGAGCTCTGCTCTGCCACAAGCCAGGCTGATGGCTGCCAGTACAGCGGTGGTGGTAGGAGCCTCTCCCGCCTCCTCAGCAGCACTAAGGATGTCAGACTACAGCTTAGGCCTGCTCCCCACTGGCAAGTGGATATCCCCTGAGGGCTCCCAGGCTGCCAGAGTGATGTCGGACTGCCAGCTTAGGCCCAATTCCCCAGGGAGAGGGCCTAAACCAGCAGGTGGTCATCCCCCAAGGGGTCTCAGACTGCGAGAGGGCACAGGCCAGGCTGAGGGACCCCCCCAAGTGCACAAATTTTTGGGCACCGGGTCTTTAGTCCTATATAATAAAAGCTTAATATGCTAAGTGTCCGGTCCACCAGTCGGCCTTTCAACCAATCAAAGTGTAATATGCTAATGATATGCTAAGGCCACTCAACTGCTTGCTATGATGTGCACTGATCACCAGGGGGCAGATACTCTGATCGGTAGGTTAGCTTGCTGCTGGGGTCCAGCCAATTGGGACTGAGTGAGATAGGCTGGACATGCCCTGGAGCCCTCCTGCAGTCCCTCCCTGGCTGGCCAACCTCCCACTCCCTCCCCGGCCCCAATTGTGCACTGGTGAGGTCCCTCAGCCTGGCCTGCGCCCTCTAGCAATCTGGGACCCCTCGCAATCTGGGACCCCTCAGGGGATGTCAGAGAGCTGGTTTCGGCCTGATGTCTAATTCACACACCAGTCCTCTAGTAATTAATAAAAGTTCTCTATTGTTGAACACTTAGTTTTTTGCACTTTTCTTTATTATGAATGTTGCTACAGTGAAGTTTCCTTCATATGACTTTCCCTTCAGTCACATGATTTCTTGAGAATAAATTCATTCCTTCACCCAACCTACTCTGTGTTGAGCTCTGTAGAGATGATTAAGATCTAGTTCCTCCTCTCAAGGAATTCACATTATAATGGGAAAGGCAAGCTGGGAGGTGGGGGTAGAAGGCCAGGAGAAGCTCATTGGAAAAAACATGGTGGTGAGGAAGTTTGGAACACAGAGGGCTGCTAAATTTTAAGACCCTTGGACTTGAACATGTAGGTAGACAATGGGGAGCCATTGAAAGATTTTAAGGACAAGATCAGCTTTGTGCTTTAGAAAGATAACTCTGACTGCTCCTTGTAGGTGGTTTGAAGGAAGTGTGAGTGGCTTGGACGAGATGGGTCAGGGCTATTTAAGCAATACAAGCAAGAAACAGAAGGGTGAAACCCAGGTCTGTGACTGTGGGGTCCGGAGGAGAGGGCAGATTCAAAAGACATTGCAGATGGAGTATTGCCAGGATCTGACTGGAAGTGATGGATGTGCAGGGGTGAAGGACACAGAGGTAATTAGGATGATTCCTGAGTTTCTGGCTTGGTGACTCAGTGGTACACTCACTGGGAACAAGGAGGGGGCCTGTCTGGTGTGAGATATGGGGTTGAGAAATGGGAATAGCCTACTGGAGATGTCTTATAGATACAGGTCTGAACTCAGGTGCATGATCTGAGCTAGAGACTCACACTGGGGAGAACTAGTGCATCTGTGTCTAATCCATAGGAGTGGTTGGCAGTAACTGTTAGAAAGGGCACACTATGTTGAGTCTGAACACTTTGATAGCAACAAGAGTGTATTGCCAAAAACCTTTCTCAGAGAATCCTTGCAATTTTACTATACTCGTCCCAGTCTGGTAACTGCTTCTCTTTAACTTGTATTATGTTGTTTTAATTTGTACTTTAAGAAATCACTAGTGAGGTTGAACATTTTGCCATATGCTTGTTTAGTTCTATTTCCTTTCTTGTGAAGTATCTCTGTCCATTTATCTTTGAGGGACATGTTTTCTGATTGACTTGCATGACTGCTTTGTAGAAGTTCATTGTTTGTCATACTTGAGGAAGATATTTTTACCAATTGGTTATTTTTCTTTTGGTTATATTTTTCTATGTACAAAGTTTCAAATTTTTATATAGCCAAATCTGTAATTTCCTGTCAACTCAGAGCTTAGAACTACCATCAGTTTAAAGATCGCTAAATATTAAACTCTATTTACTAACATTTAACTCTTTATCAACGTTGGGTTGATAAAGATAAATAGAATAGATAAGTAGGCAGAAAAAAATTATTTTTTGTAGAGAGCGGCTATAGGTTTAAGCCTCGGACTGACCTGTTGGCAAAGCCACAAACAGGTCCCAGCTTAGAGGGCACAGTCCCCTTAGCATAATTAGGCTTGACCTTATGTGGCTCCCTAGATCTTATCTGGAAAGCTAATGGGTTGAGGGAGATGTAGCAAGTGCTGCCAAAACAAGTGAAACTCACAAGAACATTGTAACTATGGTGACCACTACCTTGTTTACCTCTGGCTATAAAATAAAGGCTCAGTTTGCTGTCTGGGTCTCTCTATGTGGCTTCAGCCAGGCACAGGAGATCCACCTAGACCCAGCTTATTCTCTTTGTCTGTCTTTTCTACATCCTTCGCCGCTCCCCCAGGCTCGGCCAAACCCTTGGCTGAGCTGGCCTGGCACAATTTTTCCTTAAATGGCTAACTGATTTTAATGATATTTTCTTTCACTGTTGTTTTGTAAGAACTGCTTTAGCACATGATAAATGAAATCATATAGGACATAGTTCTATTTCTCTAAGTGTGGGCATTGGAGGTGGAATCTATGGTGAGTAGAGGACTGAGACGTACATCCCCAGCATCTTATCCCGGGTTACCAGAGAGAAGGTAATGGTTCATGGTCGTGAGTCATACCATGGTAGTCCAAGCTCCTCACACCCTATCTAAGGAGTAGCCAGCCCCTCATGCCTCATATTCCCAGATCAACTTATTGTCAGCAATCAATGAACCAGCATAGTCTAATATTCCATTTCTCACATAGTTGGGAGACAGTGAGGCAAAATGGAAAGAGCACAATTTGAACCTGTCTCTATGTGCCCTTGAGCAAGTGGCTTCACCTCCCTGAACCACAGATTACTCATCTGTAAAATAGGGATAACAATATTTACTCCTCTGTTTGTTGTAAGGATCAGAGATGATGTATGAAATGCATAAAACATAGTAGTGACTCAATAAAAATCAATAGATTAGTGCTCTAATTCCCTCTTGGTCTCTCTGACTACTCCCTCCTTATTTTTTAAACAGCGTTATTGAAGAATAATTGATATACAATATATGGCACATATTTGAAGCACACAGTTTGACTAATTATGATGTTTGTACACACCCAACAAAACCATCACCACAGCTAAGATAATGAACATGTCCTTCATTCCCAAAAGTTTCCTCATGTCCCTTTATAATTCCTTACTCCAGCTCCTTCACCTAAATTCCAGGCAACCACTGATCTGCCTTCTGTGGCTGTCGATTCATTTGCATTTTCTAGAATTTTAAATAATGGAAATTTTATAGTATTTTTACTCATTTTTGTCTATCATCTTTCACTGAGCATAATTGTTTGAGATTCATCCATGTTGTTGCATGTATCAATTGCTTATTCTTTCTATTGCTGAGTAGTACTTCATGGTATGGATCTACTACAATTAATTTATCCATTCCCCTGTGGGTAGTCATTTGGGTTGCTTCCAGTTTAAGCGATTACAGATAAAGCTGCTATGAACATTTCTATACAAGTCTTCTTATGGACAAATGTTTTCATTTCTCTTGGCAAATACCTATAAGCAGAATGACTAGGTCACATGGTAAATGTATGTTTAATTTTTTAAAATATTGTCAAACTGTTTCCCAAAGTGGTTGTATTATTTTACGTTCCCATTAACAGTGTATAAGAGTTCTATTTGTTCCACATCCTTGCCAGCACATGCTGAGGTCAGCCTTTAATTTTTTTTATTTTGGTAAAATATATATAACATCCCTGGCTGGGTTAGCTCAGAGGATAGAGCATTGGCCTGCGGACTGAAGGGTCCCAGGTTCTATTACAGTCAAGGGCACATGCCTGGGTTGTGGGCTCAATCCCCAGTAGGAGGTATGCAGGAGGCAGCCAATCAATGATTCTCTCTCATCATTGATGTTTCTATCACTCTTTCCCTCTCCCTTCCTCTCTAAAATCAATAAAAACATATATATATATAATAAAATTTACCAGTTTGACAATTTTTATTTTATTTTATTATTTTTTAGTTTGACAATTTTTAAATGTACAACTAAGTGACATTAAGTCCATTCACAATTTTGTGTAACATCAGCACTATTTATTTCCAGTACTTTTTAATCTTTCCAAACAGAAACCTATTAGATAATGGCTCATAATTTCCCTTCTGCCCCCAGCCTTTGGTAACCTTTATTCTACTTTCTGTCTCTATGAGAATTTGCCTATTCTATTCTGTATAAGTGAAACCAGACAATATTTGTCCTTTTGTATCTAGCTTATTTCACTTTAATATAATGTTTTCTAGGTTCATCCATGTTGTAGCACATTTCAGATTCTTACTCTTTTTTAAATTGGAATAACATTCCATTGCATAAATACAGCACAGTTTATCTATTCCCCTGTTGAAAAACACTTGGGTGTTTCCACCTTCTAGCTATTTTGAATACTGCTGCAGTGAACACTGGTGTACAAGTATCTGTCGGAATCCCTTCTTTCATTTCTTTCCTTAAAAAAATGTAATATATATATATATCTTAAATATATATATATATATATATATATATATATATATATATATATATATAATTTCAGAGAGAGGAAGGGTGAGGGAGAGAGAGATAGAAACATCAATGATGAGTGAGAATCATTGATTGGCTGCCTCCTCCACGCTCCCTACTGGGGATCAAGCCTGCAACCCAGGAATGTGCCTTTTACCGGACTCGAACCTGGGACTCTTCAGTCCACAGGCTGATGCTATACACTGAGCCAAACCAGCTAGGGCCCTCCTTTCATTTCTTTTGGGTCTCCTAGTATACCTAGAAGTAGAGTTGCTGGATCATATGGCAATTCTATGCTTAGCTTTTTGAGGAACTGCTAAATTGTTTTCCATAGTTGGCTACACTGTTTTACACTCTGACCAGCAATGTTCCAAAATTCTCCACCTCTTCAGCAACACTTGTTATGTTTCATTGAAAAAAAAAAAATAACAGCCATCTTGATGGATGAGAAGTGGTATCTCACTGTGGTTTTCATTTGCATTTTTCTACTGATTAGTGATATAGAGTCTCTTTTTGTGTGCTTATTGGCCATTTGTATGTTTTCTTTTCTTTTTTTAAATTAAATCTTTATTGTTCAGATTATTACAGCTGTTCTTCTTCTTCCCCCCCATATCTCCCCTCCACCCGGTTCCGCTCCCACCCTCCACCCTCATCCCCCACCACTGTCCTCATTCATAGGTGCACGATTTTTGTCCAGTCTCTTCCCACATCCCCCACACCCCTTTTCCCCCCGAGAATAGTCAGTCCACTCCCTTTCAATGCCCCTGATTCTATTATAATCACCAGTTTATTCTGATCATCAGATTATTTACTTGATTTTTAGATTCACTTGTTGATGGATGTGTATTTGTTGTTTTTAATTTGTTTTTTTTTTTAATGCAGTATATGTTTTTATTTTCTATTTTGTGTCCTGGAACCCAGATTATCATGTGAACTTTGAAAATCTAAATTACTTAAAAACTCTTTCCTGGAAAAATTGATTCTATGTTTTTTTAAATTAACTAAATCTTTATTGTTCAGATTATTACATTTGTTCCTCTTTTTTCCCCCCATAACTCCCCTCCACCCAGTTCCCACTCCACCCTCCTCCTCCCCACCCACTGTCTTCATCCATAGGTGTATGATTTTTGTCCAGTCTCTTCCTGCATCCCCCTCACCCCATTCCCCCCAAGAATAGCCAGTCCACTCCCATTCTATGCCCCTGATTCTATTATAATCACCGTTCATTCTGTTCATCAGATTATTCACTTGATTTTCAGATTCACTTGTTGATAGATGTGTATTTGTTGTTCATAATTTGTATCTTTACTTTTTTCTTCTTCTTCCTCTTCTTAAAGGATACATTCCAGCATTTCATATAATACTGGTTTAGTGGTGATGAACTCCTTTAGCTTTTTCTTATCTGTGAAGCTCTTTATCCGACCTTCTATTCTGAATGATAGCTTTGCTGCATAAAGTAATCTTGGGTGTAGGTTCTTGGCATTCATCACTTTGAATATTTCTTGCCACTCCCTTCTGGCCTGCAAAGTTTCTGTTGAGAAATCAGCTGACAGTTGTATGGGTACTCCCTTGTAGGTAATTGACTGTCTTTCTTTTGCTGCTTTTAGGATTCTCTCTTTGTCTTTTGCTCCTGGCATTTTAATTATGATGTGTCTTGGTGTGGTCCTCTTTGGATTCCTTTTGTTTGAGGTTCTCTGCGTTTCCTGGACTTGTAAGTCTATTTCTTTCACCAGGTAGGGGAAGTTTTCTGTCATTATTTCTTCAAATAGGTTTTTAATATCTTGCTCTCTCTCTTCTTCTGGCACCCCTATAATTCGGATGTTGGTATGCTTGAAGCTGTCCCAGAGGCTCCTTACACTATCTTCATATTTTTGGATTCTTTTTTCATTTTGCTTTTCCAGTTGGGTGTTTTTTGCTTCTTCGTATTTCATATCTTTGACTTGATTCTTGCGATCCTCTGGTGTGCTGTTGGGAGTCTGTATAATATTTTTATTTCAGTTAGTGTATGCTTAATTTCTAGTTGGTCCTTTATCATAACATTGAGGGTCTTACTAGATTTCTTGATGGTCTCATTAAGTTTATCTGCAGTTTCTAGAAAATTCTTGAAAAACCTTAAAAGTGTGGTTTTGAACTCTATATCCAGTAGTTTGCTTTCCTCCATTTCTGTCATTTGTGTCCTGTTTCTTTGTCTCCGCATTTTTTTATGCTTCGCTGTGTTGATAGAGTGGCTTTCTGTGCTAAGTGTCCTTTAGGGCCCAGTGGCTCAGCCTCCCCAATTACCTGAGGTAGACACTCTTGATGCACCCCTTTGTGGGCTTTGTGCACAGTCTTGTTGTAGGTAAGCCTTGATTGTCATAGGTAACACTGGGAGGAATTGACCTCCAGGCCAATTGGCTGTGAGAATCATCTGTGTCTATGGTGGGAAAACTTCTGTGCTGAAGACACCCTTCTGGGGCAAGACTTGCTTCAGTGGGGCTTTGGTGCTCACTGAGTCTGCCCCCTGAGTGTGTCCCTTATGGATCTGAGGAGTTGTAATCTGGATGGTCCCACTCTGACCACTGGGTACACTGGCTCTTGGATCTAAGGAGGTGCTAATCTAGCCTCTGCCTGAGGCTACCCAGCAGAAGCCAGCTGTAAAGCAATGCAAGTTGCCCTGGGGCCTTGGGGCAGCTGCAGTTTGTTAAGTAATTTTCAGATTACAAAGGGCTGGGCCTTTCATATGCAAAAGCCTCCGTGCTTGGGCGGGGCAGGGTCCCAGGGGATCAACAGGGCGGGTGGAGTGAGCAGTATGGCTGCTCTCAGTCCTGCCCTCAGACGCCCCAGCAATCTCTGTGAGCGCCTCCCAGAGAAAGCTGCCCTCGAGTTCCGACTGATGCCAGACAGTCCAGTTTCTCCCCGTATGAGTCTGGGTCCCCAGAGACTCGCCCGGAACTGGAGCTCAGAGCTTGAGACTCCCTCCTGATTGAAAAAGACAATCGTGTCCTCAGCCGCCAGCCCTCTCCGTATGCACCTCTGCACCTTTGTATTTTACTTCCACACCGCACCTTCTCTGAGTCTCGGTATGCTTTTCTCTTTCCTTCTAGTTGTAGAATTTCCACTCAGCCAGCCTTCCTGTGGTTCTCGATGATGTCTATTCCGTCTTTTAGTTGTATTTTTGAAGTAGTTGTGTGAGGCAGCAATTTCAGGTGTTTTCCTATGCCGCCATCTTGGTTTCTCCCAAGGTCAGTATTTTTAATAATGGCCATTCTAATAGATTGTAGTAGTATATCATTGTGGTTTTATTTTGCATTTCCCTGCTAACTAAAGATGCTCACCATCTTTTTATGTGCTTTTTTGCTATCCATATATCTTCTTTGGTGAAATATCTGGTCAAATGTTTTGCCCATTTTTAAAAATTGGGCTGTTCATTTTTTTATTATTGCATTTAAGAATTCTTTATATATTCTGGATGCAATTCCTTTATTAGATATGTGATATGCAAATAGTTTTCTCCAAGTCTGTTGTTTGTCTTTTAATTTTTTAACAGCATACATATTTTAGAAAGCAGTACTTAATTATGATGTAGTCCAATTTATCACTTTTTTTCTTGTATGTATTGTGCTTTTGCTATTGTATTTAAAAAAATATTGCCTAACCTAAGGTCACAAAGATTTTCTCCTATGATTTCCTCTAGAAATGTAATAGTTTTAGGTTTTACATTTAGGTCAATGATCCATTTTGTGTTCACTTTTGTAGATGAGAAAGATATGTATAGAGTTTCAATTTACTGCTTATGGATATCCAGTTGTTTCAGAACCATTTATTGAAAAGATAATGGCCACTTCTGGCTAATTCTTCATTAAACTTAAAAATAACTTTTTACTCCCATAAGTTACAGATGCATACACTCTCCCTGTAAAATATAAAATAATTTTGACCATTTTTACACCCAATCATGTTTCCCCCTATACTCCTCACCAGGCAACAACTCTAACAACATCAATTTGAGCTGTATCCTTCCAGATTTTTTTCTAGGTATAGAAACATATAATGTAATGCTTTATTGTGTTTATAAGACCATCCTTTATGTATCATTATGAATCTGGGTTTTTGGTATATAACAACATCTCTCAGAGATCTTTCCATGTCAGAACATAGAGATCTACCTCATTTTCTTTAGCTGTTTCTTAGTGTTTCATGGTATACTACATCTTACTTTGTTTTACCGTCAGCTTATTGATGAATATTTAGTTAGTTTCTGTTTTTTGTTTTTCTTTTCTATTGCTATAACAATGCTGGAGATGAGTATCCATGAACCTCTTTTGGTGCTAAGTGCTTCCCTAGGTAGATACTGAGAAGTGGAATTTATGCATCAAATGTAAAACATTTATTATATGCAAGTGCTATTCTAAATGCTTTACACATATGGATTCTCTTCATGTACACAACAACTCCATGATTTTATCCTTGTTTTACAGATGAGGAAACCAAGGCACAGAGAAGTTGAACAACTTACCAAACACCTCACAGTCAATAGCTGGGCCAGGATTTGAATTCAGATAGTTTGGTGACAGAGCTCAGTTTGCAGGGTCATAGGGTATGGGAACTTTTTTTTTTTTAATTAAATCTTTATTGTTCAGATTATTACATTTGTTCCTCTTTTTTCCACACCATAACTCCCCTCCTCCCAGTTCCCGCCCCACCCTCCGCCCTCACTCCCCACCCACTGTCCTCATCCATAGGTTCACGATTTTTGTCCAGTCTCTTCCCGCATCTCCCACACCCCTTTCCCCCCCCAAGAATAGTCAGTCCATCCCCTTTCTATGTCCCTGATTCTATTATAATCACCAGTTCATTCTGTTCATCAGATTATTTATTCACTTGATTCTTAGATTCACTTGTTGATAGATGCATCTTTGTTGTTCATAATTTGTATCTTTACCTTTTTCTTCCTCTTCCTCTTCTTAAAGGATACCTTTCAGCATTTCATATAATACTGGTTTGGTGGTGATGAACTCCTTTAGCTTTTCCTTATCTGTGA
Source organism: Myotis daubentonii (assembly GCF_963259705.1). Lineage (NCBI taxonomy): Eukaryota > Metazoa > Chordata > Mammalia > Chiroptera > Vespertilionidae > Myotis > Myotis daubentonii. Next base: position 87,762,405 of record NC_081861.1, on the reverse strand, counting down.
AGCTCTTTATCTGGCCTTCAATTCTGAATGATAGCTTTGCTGGATAAAGTAGTCTTGGTTGTAGGTTCTTGGTATTCATCACTTTGAATATTTCTTGCCACTCCCTTCTGGCCTGCAAAGTCTCTGTTGAGAAATCAGCTGACAGTCGTATGGGTATTCCCTTGTAGGTAACTGAGTTACTTTCTCTTGCTGTTTTTAAGATTCTCTCTTTATCTTTTGCTCTTGGCATTTTAATTATGATGTGTCTTGGTGTGGTCCTCTTTGGATTCCTTTTGTTTGGGGTTCTCTGCGCTTCTTGGACCTGTAAGTCCATTTCTTTCACCAGGTGGGGGAAGTTTTCTGTCATTATTTCTTCAAATAGGTTTTCAATATCTTGCTCTCTCTCATCTTCTGGCACCCCTATAATTCTGATGTTGGTACGCTTGAAGTTGTCCCAGAGGCTCCTTACACTATCCTCGCATTTTTGGATTCTTTTTTCATTTTGCTTTTTCGGTTGGGTGTTTTTTGCTTCCTCGCATTTCAAATCATTGACTTGATTCTTGCGCCCCTCTGGTCTGCTGCTGGGTGTCTGTATAATATTCGTTATTTCAGTCAGTGTATGCTTAATTTCTAGTTGGTTCCCCAATATAACATCGAGGGTCTCATTAGTTTTCTTGTAGATCTCATTAAGTTTATCGGCGGCTTCTAAACAGTTCTTGAGAGACCTTAAAAGTGTGGTTCTGAACTCTATATCTTCCATTGACAATTTTGTCCTGTTTCTTTGTCTCCGCATTTTGTTATGCTTCCTTGGTGCACCCCCTAGTGGTCTTTGTTCGCAGTCTTATAGTTAAACCTTGATTGTTGTAGCTAATACCAGGGAGGGTTTGACCTCCAGGCCAAGTGGCTATGAGAATCAGCTGTGTCAGCAGTGAGAGAACTTCTGTCCTCTAGGGAGGTGCTAATCTAGCCTTTGCCTGAGGCTATCCGGCAAATGCCTCTGTGCAGGGCTTGGGCGGGGCGGGTCGCACAGGATCAACAGGGTGGGCCGGAGAGAGCAGTTATGGCGGCTCTCAGTCCTGTCCCCAGGGGCTCTGCCTCTCTGAGTCCCAGCACCCGCTGCAAAGCTGGGAGAGAAAGCTGCACTCGCTCTGACCGAAGCCAGACAGTCCCGCTTCTCCCGTTTGAGTCTGGGTCCCTAAAGACTCGCCAGTATCTGGAGCTCAGAGTCTGCGACTCCCTCCTGATTGAAAACGCCAACCGCGCCCTCCGCCACCAGCCCACTCCGCGCACTCTGCACCTCAGAATTTGACTTCAGCACTGCGCCTCCTCTGAGTGTCCGTGTGCGTTTCTCTTTCCTCCTAGTTGTAGGACTTCCACTCAGCCAGCGTTCCTGTGGTTCTGGGTGATGTCCGTTCCGTCTTTTAGTTTCACTTTTGAAGTAGTTGTTCAAAGCAGCAAACTCTGGCGTTAACCTATGCCGCCCGGGAACTTTTTTTATTGTTGAAAGTATTATAGATGTCCCCCTCCTGCCCCCCCCCCCAGCATTTACCCCCTCTACCCCACTCCCACCACACCCAGGCCTTTACCATACTATTGTCTGTGTCCATGGGTTATGCATATATGCACATAAATTGTTTGGTTAATATCTTCTCTCCCCAACCCCTTTTCTCTGATTTGTCAGTCTGTTCTATGCTTTCATGTCTCTGGATTGATTTTCTTCCTCAGTTTATTTTGTTTATTAGATTCCTCATATAAGTGAGATCATGTGATACCTGTCTTTCTCTGACTGGCTTATTTAGCTTAGCATGATATTCTCCGGGTCCCTCCATGCTGTCTCAAAGGGTAAGAGATCCTTATCTTTTTTATAGCTGCATAGTATTCCACCATGTAAATGTACCACTGCTATTTTATCCACTCATCTACTGATGTGTACTTGTGCTGTTTCCAGATCTTAGCTATTGTGAATTGTGCTGCTATGAACATAGGGGTGCATACATTCTTTCTGATTGGTGTTTCAGGCTCCGTAGGATATATGCCTAGAAGTGGGATCACTGGGTCAAATGGCACTATGGAAAACAGTATGGGATTTTCTGAAAACATTAAAAATGATATGGGCATTTTTAATTTTAAAACATTTGTTAAATTGGCCTCTGAAGAGGCTGTATGAATTGCACTCCCATCAACAGTGAATGAGAGTACTCATTTCTTTTTTTTCTTTTTTTATTCTTTTTTCCTCTCCCCCCCCCCATAACTCCCATCCTCCCAGTTCCTGCCCCACCCTCCACCCTCACTCCCCACCCACTGTCCTCATCCATAGGTGCATGATTTTTGTCCAGTCTCTTCCTGCATCTCCCACACCACTTCCCCCCCCCCCCCAAGAATAGTCAGTCCATTCCCTTTCTATGTCCCTGATTCTATTATGATCACCAGATTATTTGTTCACTTGATTCTTAGATTCACTTGTTGATAGATGCATTTTTGTTGTTCATAATTTGTATCTTTACCTTTTTCTTCTTCTTTCTCTTCTTAAAGGATACCTTTCAGCATTTCCTATAATACTGGTTTGGTGGTGATGAACTCCTTTAGCTTTTCCTTATCTGTGAAGCTCTTTATCTGACCTTCAGTTCTGAATGATAGCTTTGCTGGATAAAGTAGTCTTGGTTGTAGGTTCTTGGTATTCATCACTTTGAATATTTCTTGCCACTCCCTTCTGGCCTGCAAAGTCTCTGTTGAGAAATCAGCTGACAGTCGTATGGGTATTCCCTTGTAGGTAACTGCGTTTCTTTCTCTTGCTGCTTTTAGATTCTCTCTTTGTCTTTTGCTCTTGGCATTTTAATGATGATGTGTCTTGGTGTGGTCCTCTTTGGATTCCTTTTGTTTGGGGTTCTCTGCACTTCCTGGACCTGTAAGTCTATTTCTTTCACCAGGTGGGGGAAGTTTTCTGTCATTATTTCTTCAAATAGGTTTTCAATATCTTGCTCTCTCTCATCTTCTGGCACCCCTATAATTCTGATGTTGGTACGCTTGAAGCTGTCCCAGAGGCTCCTTACACTATTTTCGTATTCTTTTTTCATTTTGCTTTTCTGGTTGGGTGTTTTTTGCTTCTTCGCATTTCGAATCTTTGACTTGATTTTTGCGCTCCTCTGGTCTGCTGCTGGGTTTCTGTATAATATTCTTTATTTTCAGTCAGTGTATGCTTAATTTCTAGTTGGTTCTTTATCACAACATCTAGGGTCTCATTAGATTTCTTGAGGATCTCACTACATTTATCAGCAGTTTCTAGAAAATTATTGAAAGACCTTAAAATTGCGGTGTTTAGCTCTATATCCTCCATTTCTGTCATGTTTCTTTGTCTCCACATTTTTTATGCTTTCTTGGTGCACCCCCTTGTGGTCTTTGTGTGCAGTCTTGTTGTAGTTAAGCCTTGATTGTTGTCGGCAATACTGGGGGTCATTTGACCTCCAGGCCAACTGGCTATGAGAGTCAGCTGTGTCTGCAGTGGGAGAACTTCTTGAGAGTACTCATTTCCCTTCACTTTTACTGACACTTAAACCTTTAAAAACATCATTTTCTGATTATTAATAACAATGTGTAACAACTGATTATATATATATATATATATATATATATATATATATATATATATATTAAACTAAGTTTATTGGGGTGACCTTGGTTGGTAACATTATATAAGTTTCAAGTGTACAGTTCTACAATACACCATTGGTATATTGCATTGTGTGCTCACCACCCAAAGTTTGCTCTCCTCCATCATCTTTTTTCCTTTTCTTTTACCTCATCTTGCTTTACTTTTCTTCACAGTACAATCTCTGCTTATGTATATTAATTTGTTTATTGCCTCTCTCACCTCACCCCCCCTCCCCACCAAATGTCAGCTCTATGAGGGCAAATATTTTGTCTGTCCTGTTCTCTGCTATACTCAATATCTGGAACAAAATTTTTGTTGACCCACTAAATAAGTGAAAACCATTTCATGCACAAGGAAATAAAGTCTCAGAGAGATTAAACAATTTAATCAAACTCCCACTAGCACATGGTGGAGCTGGGTTTAAAAGCCAAACTAATTCCAGGGCTTGCCAATGCTCCTAACAGTTTAGCCTACCATGATCTGTTTTCCATTTCTGTAATTATGTTATTTCACGGATGTCATATACATGGAATTATGCAATAGGTATTGTTTGGAGATTGGCTGTTTTTTACTCATCCAAGTTGTCCATTCCTCTTTATTGCTGAACTAGAGGCCTGGTGCATGGATTCATGCACTGATGCGGTCGCTCAGCCTGGCCTGTGCCCTCTCGCAATCCAGGACCCCTCAGGGGATGTTGGACTGGGGAGGAGGCCCAGCTGGGGTGAGCACAGTTCCACTGCAGCTCATCCCGCCCCACTGCACTTGCTGCCTCTGCTCCCGCTGCCGCAGCTGCACTCACCAGCTGTGAGCCCGGCTTCTGGCTGAGTGGCGCTCCCACGGTGGGAGCGCACTGACCACCAGGGGGCAGGTCCTGTGTTGAGCATCTGCCCCATAGTGGTCAGGGTGCGTCATAGCGACCGGTCTACCCATTGTTCCGGTCATTTGGTCGTAACGGTCGCTTAGGCTTTTATATATATAGATAGTATTCCAATCTATGGATATTCCACTGTTTGTTTAACCCTTGGAAACACATCTGGATTCTTTCCAGTTTGGGGCTCTTGGAAAAGCTGCTAGGAATATTTGTGTTCAGGTTTTTGTGTAGACATACGTTTTAATTTCTCTGAGGCAAATGACCAAGAGGTGACTGCTGGGTTTAATCGTAAGTGCAAGTTTACTTTGATTAAAACTGCCATATTCTATGTCATAGTGGCTATACAATTTTACATTCCCATCAGCAGTGTGTGAGTGATCCAGTTTCTTTGCATCTTTGTCAGTATATAGTGTTGTCACTATCTTTTATTTTAGTCATTCTGATAGATGTGTAGTTTGTTGTTGTTTGTTAGAACAACTCAGAAAAGTAAAATTCCCGTTTATTGGGGGCAACATTGTTTCACACATACATCAAACAGCCCCCCCCCCAAATAATAAACAGCAATTTCATAGACAAAAAAAGGGAAAAAAAGAAACCTTTTTATCTTTGGCCTTTTTAACCATCTCATACAAACCAAGGACTTATAATACAGCTATGTACATACACAAAAACTTACTGGAATGCTCAGAATAAGATTGTGTTTTTGTTGTTGTTTTTGCTTTTTTTACAGGGCTTTTTTTCGCCTTTGAGATTATAATGAACAGGGTCTCACCACAAGTAAAGTCAGAAGTAGGCCAGAGAATGCTCCCAAAGCTGGTTTGGTCATCCAAAGATCATTAAAAATGGCTGACCCCTAACAATGTGTACAAAAATATAAAATGTAATTTAAAAATACAAACAAATTTTCCTTTTTAAAGTACTTTCAAGAAAAAAAGCAAGGCCTTGGAGTTTTGGTTCTGTTTTCCTCCCCTGTTGCAAATTCACGTTGTGGTTTTGGTTGGGTGGTGGAGAGTGCGTGTCATCTGCAGGTGGTGCTGCCCGAGGTGGGTGGGTAGGCAGGTGGATGGGAGTCTCTACTCGAAGGTGACCACGTTTAGATTCTGAGATGGGAAGTGAAGGGTGAATAGGTCACGGAGGCCTTTAACTTTTCCTTTTTTTGCTGTTAGTCATCCTCATCGGTCTTCTGCTTCTTGGTGTCAACATTGTCATCCTCATCATCTTCAGCTGCCCGTTTGCCTGTAGCTGCCTCAGCCTCCTCATCTTCATCTCCATTCTCTTCCTCACCATCACCTTTCTCTTCCTCCTCCTCCTCCTCCCCTCCTTCTTCCTCTTCTTCATCTACCTCATTGTCAGCCTCCTGCTCCCCATTTTCCTCATTAGTGTTCCCATTAGCAGGTGCATCTCTTCCATTCTCTGCCTCCTCCACAACTTCCTTCTTCTTTAAATGCTTGATGGTGATCTCGGAGCTGGTGTCCACTGCCTATCTGACATGGTGGGGCATGCCCGTGATCCTATGCAGCAGATTTTTTTTTTAAAGCGAGAGTTGGAGGACTCTGGCGAGAAGCAGCCAGAGTCCGCGGCGGTAAAGGAGGCACTTGGGGGAGGTGGTTGCAGCGAGCGGAGAGGGAGCCACAGGAACAATGCAAAGATGGCTTTTCAGAGCAGCCAGTGGGACAGATGTGTAGTTTTTTTTTTAAAAATATATCTTTATTGATTTCAGAGAAGGAGGGAGAGGGAGAGAGAGAGAAACATCAAGGATGAGAGAGAATCAATGATAGACTGCTTCCTGCACACCCCACACTGGGGATCACACCGCTACCCGGGCATGTGCCCTGATCAGGAATCTAACCTGACCTTTTGGTTCATAGGTCCACGCCCAACCACTGAGCCACACTGGCCGGGCTAGATGTGTAGTTTTAACTAACATTTCAATAATGTCTAATGATGCAGACCATCTTTTCATGGGCCTATTTGCCATCTGTATATCTTCACTGAAATGTCTGTGTATGACTTTTGCCCATTTTCTAAATGGATTGTTCTTTCACTGTTGAGTTTGGAAAATTCTTTACATAAGTTAGTTTGGAGAATGCTTTATGTATTCTAGATACTAGTACTTTGCCAGATATGTAGTTTGGAAGCATTTTTCTTTCAGTCTATAGCTTGTCTTTTCATCCTCTTCATATAGGTTTTCATAGAGCAAAGTTTTAAATCTTGGCAAGATTGACTTTATCAATTTTTTTCTTTTATGGATCTGGTGTTCAAGTCTAAGAATCCCTTGCCTGGCCCTAAGATTTGAGGATTTTCTTCTATTTTTTTTTCTAAAAGTTTTGTGATTTGTCTTATAGTTAAATCAGTTATTATTTTGAGTTAATTTTTATAGAGGATGTAAGGTTTAGATCAAAGTTCTTCTTCTTTTTTTGGGGGGGGGGACGGGGTATGGATGTCTAATTGCTCCAGCAGCATTCTTTGAGAAGGCTATCCCTCCACCTTTAAATTGCTTTTTCACCTTGTCAAAATTATTTGGTTGCATTTGTGTGAGTCTATTTCTGGGCTCTCTATTCTGTTCCATTGATCTGTGTCGCTCCTTCCAGCAGTATCACACCGTCTCAATTACTGTAGCTATAAAGTAAGCCTTAACATTGATTAGAGTCATTTTCCTACTTTATTCTTTTTTAACAAAATTGTTTTAGCCACTCTATTCTTTTGCCTTTTCATATACATTCTGTAGGTGTGACTATGCCTAAAAAAAACCTTGCTGAGATTTTGATAGAAATTGTATTAAATTTAGACCGAGAAACCAAGATGGCAGCATAGGTAAACACCGGAAATTGCTGCCTCGCACAACCACTTAAAAAATACAACTAAAAGACAAAACAAACATCATCAAGAACCATAGGAAGGCTGGATGAGTGGAAATTCTATAACTAGAAGGAAAGAGAAAAGCACACTGAGACTCAGAGGAGGTGCAGAAGTAAAGTGCACAGCTACAGAGGCGCATGAGGAAAAGGCTGGCAACTGAGGATGCAGTTGTCTTTTTCAATCAGGAGGGAGTCACAAGCTCCTGACTGCTCTGAACTCCAGTTCTGGGCGAGTCTCTGGGGACCCAGACTCATACAGGAAGAAACTGGACTGTCTGGCAGCAGGCAGAACTCGAGGGCGGCTTTCTCTCAGAGGTGATTGCAGCAATTACCGTGGGACACTGAGACCCTGGGCCTCTTAGGGCAGGACTGAGGATCAGCCATAGCTGTTTGCTCTGCCCTGTTGATTCCCTGAGACCCTGCCCCACCCAAGCTGTGTGCAGAGGCTTTTGCATATGAATGGCCTGGCCCTTTGGAATCTGAAAATTACTTAACAAACTGCAGCTAGGTCAGAGAGACCCAGAACAACCAAAAGAAGGCCCAAGGCCCCACAGCAGCTTGCATTGCTTCACACCTGGGCCTCATCTGGGCACCTCCAAATCCCAAACAAAGAAGAGGAATCTTCAGATCTCTTCGTAGCTCCTGCTTGGTAGCCTCAGGAATAGGCTAAATTAGCACCTCCTTGGAGATCCAAGAGCCAGTGTACCCAGTGGTCAGAGTGGGACCATCAAGATTACAACTCCTCAGATCCATAAGGGACACACTCAGGGGGAAGACTTAGTGAACACCAAAGCCCCACTGAAGCAACTCTTGCCCCAGAAGGGTGTCTCCAGCACAGAAGTTATCCCACCATAAACACAGCTGATTTTCACAGCCAATTGGCCTGGAGATCAATTCCTCCCAGTGATACCAACTACAACCAAGGCTTAATTACAACAAGACTGTGCACATAGCCCACAAAGGGGTGCACCAAGTGTGTCCACCTCAGGTAATTGGGGAGGCTGAGCCACTGGGCCCTATAGGACACCTAGCACAGAAAGCCACTCTATCAACACAGCGAAGCATAAAAAAATGCGGAGACAAAGAAACAGGTCACAAATGACAGAAATGGAGGAAAGCAAACTACTGGATATAGAGTTCAAAACCACACTTGTAAGGTTTTTCAAGAATTTTCTAGAAACCGCCGATAAATTTAGTAAGACCCTCAAAAAGACTGGTGAGACCGCTGATAAATGTAGTGAGACCCTCAAGAAATTTAGTGAGACCCTCAAGGATATGAAAAAGGACCAACTAGAAATTAAGCATACACTGACTGCAATAAAGAATATTAAACAGAGAAACCAAGATGGCGGCATAGGTAAACACCGGAGTTTGCTGCCTCGAACAACCACTTCAAAAATACAACTAAAGGACGGAACGGACATCATCCAGAACCACAGGAAGGCTGGCTGAGTGGAAGTTCTACAACTAGGAGGAAAGAGAAAAGCATACTGAGACTCAGAGGAGGCGCAGTGCTGAAGTAAAATACTAAGGTGCGGAGTGCATGCTGAGCGGGCTGGCGGCTGAGGGCGCGGTAGTCATTTTCAATTGGGAGGGAGTCTCAGGCTCTGAGCTCCAGTTCCGGGCCAGTCTCTAGGGACCCAGACTCATACGGGAGAAGCGGGACTGTCTGGCATCGCTCAGAACCCTAGGGCAGCTTTCTCTCCGTGGGGCTTGCAGCGATTACTGGGACACTAAGAAGCAGAGCCTCTGAGGGCAAGACTGAGAGCAGCCATAATTGTTAACACCGCCCTGTTGATACTGTGGGACCCAACCCGCCCAAGACCTGCAGGGAGACTTTTGCTGGATAGCCTCAGGCAATGGCTAGATTAGCACCTCCCTAGAGATCCAGGAGCCAGGAAGCCCAGAGGTCAGAGTGGGACCATCCAGTTTGCAGCTCCGTGGAACCATAAAAGACACACTCAGGGGGCAGACTCAGTGAGCACCAAAGCCCCATAGAAGCAAGTCTAGCCCCAGAGGGGTGTCTCCAGCACAGAAGTTCTCCCACTGCAGACACAGCTGATTCTCACAGCCAATTGGCCTGGAGGTCAATTCCTCACAGTGATAACTACAACAATCAAGGCTTAACTACAAGACTGTGCACAAAGCCCACAAGGGGGTGCACCAAGAGTGTCTACCTCAGGTAATTGGGACACTTAGCACAGAAAGACACTCTATCGACACAGCGAACCATAAAAAATGCCGAGACAAAGAAACAGGACACAAACAACAGAATTGGAGGAAAGCAAACTGTTGGATATAGAGTTCAAAACCACACTTTTAAGGTCTTTAAAGAACTGTCTAGAAGCCGCCAATAAATTTAATAAGGCCTTCGAAAAGACTGGTGAGACCGCCAATAAATGTAGTGAGATCTTCAAGAAGACTGGTGAGACTGCTGATAAATGTAGTGAGATCTTCAACACGACTAGTGAGGCCACCGATAAATGTAGTGAGATCTTCAAGAAATCTAATGAGACCCTCGATGTTGTGATAAAGAACCAACTAGAAATTAAGCATACACTGACTGAAATAAAGAATATTATACAGACTCCCAACAGCAGACCAGAGGATCACAAGAATCAAGTCAAAGATATGAAATACGAAGAAGCAAAAAACACCCAACTGGAAAAGCAAAATGAAAAAAGAATCCAAAAATACGAAGATAGTGTAAGGAGCCTCTGGGACAGCTTCAAGCGTACCAACATAAGAATTATAGGGGTGCCAGAAGATGAGAGGGAGCAAGATATTGAAAACCTATTTGAAGAAATAATGACAGAAAACTTCTCCCACCTGGTGAAAGAAATAGACTTACAAGTCAAGGAAGTGAAGAGAACCCCAAACAAAAGGAATCCAAAGAGGACCACACCAAGAAACATCATAATTAAAATGCCAGGAGTAAAAGACAAAGAGAGAATCCTAAAAGCAGCAAGAGAGAGAAAATCAGTTACCTACAAGGGAGTACCCATACGACTGTGAGCTGATTTCTCAACAGAAACTTTGTAGGCCAGAAGGGAGTGGCAAGAAATATTCAAAGTGATGAATACCAAGAACCTACAACCAAGACTACTTTATCCAGCAAAGCTATCATTCAGAACTGAAGGTCGGATAAAGAGCTTCACAGATCAGAAAAAGCTAAAGGAGCTCATCACCACCAAACCAGTATTATATGAAATGCTGAAAGGTATCCTTTAAGAAGAGGAAGAAGAAGAAAAAGGTAAAGATACAAATTATGAACAACAAATACACATCTATCAACAAGTGAATCTAAAAATCAAGTGAATAAATAATCTGATGAACAGTATGAACTGGTGATTGTAATAGAATCAGGCATATAGAAAGGGAATGGACTGACTATTCTTGGGGGGGGGAAGGGGTGTGGGGGTGAGGGAAGAGATTGGACAATAATTGTGCACCTATGGATGAGGACAGTGGGTGGGGAGTGAGGGCGGAGGGTGGGGTGGGAACTGGGTGGAGGGGAGTTATGGGGGGAAAAAGAGTAACTAATGTAATAATCTGAACAATAAAGATTTAATTAAAAAAAGAAAAAAGAATATTAAACAGAGATCCAACAGCAAACTAGAAGATCGCAAGAATCAAGCCAAAGATTTGAAATACGAAGAAGCAAAAAACACCCAACTGGAAAAACAAAAAGAAAAAAGAATCCAAAAATATCAAGATAGTGTAAGGAGCCTCTGGGACAACTTCAAGCAAACCAACATCTGAATTATGGGGGTGCCAGAAGAAGTGAGCAAGATATTGAAAACCTATTTGAAGAAATAATGACAGAAAACTTCCCCTACCTGGTGAAAGAAATAGACTTACAAGTCCAGGAAATGCAGAGAACCCCAAACAAAAGGAATCCAAAGAGGACCACACCAAGACACATCATAATTAAAATGCCAAGGGCAAAAGACAAAGAGAGAATCTTAAAAGCAGCAAGAGCAAAAAAGTCAGTTACCTACAAGGGAGTACCCATACGACTGTCAGCTGATTTCTCAACAGAAACCATGCAGGGCAGAAGAGAGTGGCAAGAAATATTCAAAGTGATGAATAGCAAGAACCTGCAACCAAGATTACTTTATCCAGCAAAGCTATCATTCAGAATAGAAGGTCAGATAAAGAGCTTCACGGATAAGAAAAAGCTAAAGGAGTTCATCACCACCAAACCAGCATTATATGAAATGCTGAAAGGTATTCTTTAAGAAGAGGAAGAAGAAAAAGGAACTCTTACCATTTGCCACAGCATGGATGGAACTGGAGAGCAGATAAATACCACATGATCTCACTCATTTGTGGAATATAATGAACAACATAAACTGATGAACAAGGACTGATCCAGAGATGGAGAGGCATTGATTGGACTGTCGGGCTTTGGAGGGAAGGGAGGGGAGGGTGGGGGCAAGGGGGAAAGATCAACCAAAGGACTTACATGCAGGCATATAGGCCTAACCAATGGACACGGACAACCGGGGGGGGGGGGGTGAGGGCATGAGCGGGGGGGGGGGTAGAGGGTAACGTGGGGACAAGGACACATATGTAATATCTTAATCAATAAAAATATATTAAAAAAATAAAAATAATAAGATGAAAAAAAAGAAAAAGAAAAAGCTAAAGGAGCTCATCACCACCAAACCAGTATTATATGAAATGCTGAAAGGTATCCTTTAAGAAGAGGAAGAAGAAGAAAAAGGCAAAGATACAAATTATGAACAACAAATACACATCTATCAACAAGTGAATCTAAAAATCAAGTGAATAAATAACCTGATGAACAGAATAAACTGGTGAATATAATAGAATCAGGGGCATAGAAAGGGAATGGAGTGACTATTCTCGGGGGGGGGGGGAGGAAGGGGTGTAGGGGGTGCGGGAAGAGACTGGACAAAAATCGTACACCTATGGATGAGAACAGTGTGTGTGTGGGGGGGGGGGTAAGGGCAGAGGGTGGGGTGGGAACCGGGTGGAGGGGAGCTATGGGGGAAAAAAAGAGGAACAACTCTAATAATGTGAACAATAAAGATTTAATAAAAAAACAAAACAAAACAAAATGTAATTTCTTTAATGGTTGTAGGCTATTTAGAATAGCTATTTAATCTTGGTAGAGTTTTGGTAGCTTGTAGGTTTTGAGAAGTCGTTTCTTCCACACTGAATATATAAACCTGAAGTTATTTGTAGTATTCTCTTATTAGCTCTTTAACAGCTGAAGAATCAGTAGTGATATCCTCCGTTTAATTATTGATATTGGTAATTTGTGTTTTTTCCCCTTCTTTTTATTTGTGTCATTCTTGCTAGAGGTTTGTCAATTTTATTGTTGTTTCCCCCCCCCCCCTGAAGAATCCACTTTTTGTTTCATCAATTTTCTCCAGTTTTACTGTCTTCAATTTTATTGATTTGATCTCCATTATTTTCCATCTTTCTGCTTGATTTGGGTTTATTTTGCTCCTTTAAAAAATTGTTTTTTTGTTAATCCTCACCTGAGGATATTTTCCCATTGATTTTTAGAGAGAGTGGAAGGGAGAGGTAGAGACACACACAGAGAGAGAAACATTGATGTGAGACAGACACATCGATTGGTTGCCTCCCACTCAGGCCCCAGACCAGAACCATGGGCCAACACTCTATCCACTGAGCAAACCGGCTAGGGCTATTTTTAAAAAATACATATTTTTATTGATTTCAGAGAGGAATGGAGAGGGAAAGAGAGATAAAAACATCAAATATGAGAGAGAATCATTGATAGGCTGCCTCCTGCAAGCCCCCCACTGGGGACCGAGCCTGCAACCAAAGCATGTGCCCTTGACCAGAATTGAACCCTGGACCCTCCAGTCCACAGGCCAATGCTCTACCCACGGAGCAAAACCGGCTAGGGCCAACTAGGGCTATTTTGGTCTTCTTTTATTGGCTCTTGAAGTGGATATTTAGACTATTGGTTTGAGACCTTTCCTCTTTTTCTTTTTTCTCCTCTCTAATAAATACATTAATATTTATTTTATTAGAAAGCTACTGTTTTAATGCCTTCACCAACAGATATAATGAGCCCTGTTGGAAAAATATCTGTGGTTTCTTATTCTCTTCCCACAAGGGATTAAAGCCATAAGCTTTGGCATCCAAATAACCTTAAGTCAACAATGGTTGACCTAAGAGTGCTACCTGTGGAAAGTCACTTAGCCTTACTCAGCCTCAGTATTCTAGCTGCAGAATGGGGGTGCTAGTGCTTATCTAACTAGGGAAGTTGCCTGGATGAATTCAATTGTTGGTCTTGGTACCAACTGTCCTTTTTGCATTGTTCACAGACAGTCTATGATCAATAAAAGGTGGCTATTATTAATCCTGTTGCTGGTTCTGTCTGGTTTACACTCAGATGGGTTTCATGTCCTTTCTCTGCTCTGTTCTATGGTCAGTGGGGCTTCCCCTGTGTGGCTGAATTTCCTAGGCTTCCAAGGCAGTTGGCTTCCTATTGGGTTGGCCAAAGGCAAGCACTGGCAGGATATCTTCAGATAGCAAGGAGGGAGGAAGGAGACACAGGGCATTTCCCCCTTCCTCTCCTGCAGGTGGCTTCTGGGGCACAGGCTGTGTATCCTCTGTGGCCCCAACTTTTCCCAGACAGATCCATCATGGTTCTAGCTCTTCTGAGTGCGCCTGAGCTCTGGTAACACCACCTCTTCTTTTTACCTCTTTGGGCAAGAGTTGGCAGCAGCTTTCTGCCATATTTAATCTCTGGGTTATCTCAGTATCCTATGTTTGGTCTCAGCATAGCTCTCATCCAGGTAGATAATCTCCTCTATTAGATTCTTTCTGTTTTAAATACTTGGAAGTCTGTCTTGTTGTTTTAAAAAATGTTATTCCATCATATTTTTATTTCAGAGACAAACTCTTTAAAATATATTTTATTGATTTTTTGCAGAGAGGAAGGAAGAGGGATAGAGAGTTAGAAACATTGATGAGAGAGAAACATTGATCAGCTGCCTCCTGCACAGCCCCTACTAAGGATGTGCCCGCAACCAAGGTACATGCCCTTGACCGGAATCAAACCTGGGACCCTTCAGTTGGCAGGCCGACCCTCTATCCACTGAGCCAAACTGGTTAGGGTCCTTTCTGTCTTCTTGCTTAGACACAGACTGATACAATCATCATCCTTGAGATTTTTGTGGGCCTTTTTTTGAAAAATGTGGATCTGATTTCTGACTGCTAATGTATCATGAATTCACTGTGTGGTTTTAGCCAAAGCAACAAATAGCACCTGTGTTCCCAGCTGTAAAACAAAGGTGTTCAGCATGGCCATCACTAAGGGCCGCTATTGTGCTAGAAGCCTCTTTCCACAGCCTGGACTAATTTTTACCATTAGTCTTAGTAACATGTGTCTGCAGTCCCTTCACCACTGGCTTCTGATAGTGTGGTTTCTCTAGGCTGCTGAGTCAATTATGAAAGAAGTTGGGCTGGAGCCAGGCTGTGGAGAATGAGGAAAGTGGCTGAGCAAGGTTGAGGCAACCTCCTTGGGGAGAACCAACCAGCCAGAGCATCCTCAGACCACGCACACTAGGCCTGACCCATCCCGCAGCCATGCACCACATGTTTGGAGGAGGTGCTGGCTCTTTCACTCAGCCACCATAGGGCACTTAGCCAGCAGTCTTGCTGGCTCCACGAACATCACAAGTTGAAAAGCCTAGATATGGGGGCACTCCCCTTTCCAAGTTAATTAATATTTCAGCCTCCAGCTGATGCTATTGTGACTATCGGGGGGGAAGCCCCGATTTTCTTTTTTTGTCTTTTCCCTGAGCTTTTCCTTCTCTTCATGTAGAAACATGCCCTTGGGACTCTAATGGAAGAAGCACTGATTCTGATTTAGTTTTCACAGGCCATCATAACAACTAGTGACCACCTGTAACCATAACTACAGCAGCAGCAACAACAACAATAGCCTTCACTTTCTAAATTCTTTCTTTGTTCCATGTACCTGGTCAGGTACATTCCAATTTAGCACCTCATTTGATCCTCATTAAAGCCTAAAAGCTAAATCCCATGTTCCACATTTTCAGCAGAGACTGGCCTTAGGAGTAGTTATATCATTGCTCAAATGCCTGTCACCTTATCAAAGAGAACTTGCTTGACCACCCTGCCTAAAATTTATCTTGTTCTTCTGTCATTGAGCCCATTCATTGTTGTTTTATCTCAATTACTGTATTATTCATTTCTAAAATTTCTATTTAGTTCTGCTTTAGAGATTCTATTTTGTTGCTGAGTTTCTCTCCCCCCCCATGAGTTTTCATAATGTTTGTAATTGCTCACTGAAGTATTTTTATGACAACTACTTAAAATCTTTGTCAAACAATTCTAACTTCCCTGTCATTTTCATACTGGCATTGACTGTGTTTTCATTGGAGGTGAAAAGTTCTCTGTCCTTGGAATCATGCATGATTTTAATTGAAAACTGGACGGTTCAGGTATTATGTTATGAGACACTGAATCTTATTTCGACATTCTTCATCAGTTGGCTGGAAGGGGGAGGGGCTCACCACCTTATCACTGCTGGGTGGGGGCAGAAGTCCAGGGTCCTCAGTGAGTCTCTGTGGATATCCAAGTGGGGAATGGACTTGACTTCTGTTGTTTCCTCCCTGGCTGTGAGGGGCATGTGTGCTTTGTTATTGCTTCCCAAGTGGCCTCCACTGACACCACAGGGTGTGCCTCACTGCTAGAAAACGGTGAAAGTCCTGACCCCATTCCCATTGGAAGGGTGAGGAGTGTGGAATTCCAGGCTATCAATGTGGTATCCTCTGACAGCACAGTAGCGGAAGGGACTTCATGCCAGCCTGGTAAGGGTAGAATTATAGGCCCCCCCCCCTTCACACTTTGCTAGCTTAGATGAGCATTGGACCATAGTTTTTCCTGTGGAGTTTGGCTAAAGTAGAGCAGTTATTATCTAAAAATTGTCTGTTTTGCTAGGTTGCCCCTTTCATAGTCTTAGACTAGAGAGAGGGTTTTGATGGGGGCTTTCCCCTTCCCCCTTGATATTTCCAGGTTGCTGGTTCTTCAGCTCCAAATGTGAGATATCTCTTCCATACAGCCTTCCTGTATTCTCTCACCAGCAACTGGTTTTGCCCTCATGTGAAATTCATGGAAGATTTTCTATCTTCTCCTCCAGGGCTGAAGCTAATTTTATATCCACTATTTTTATGAGATTTCCTTAAGGTAAAGACTACATTATATTCAGCCATACACATACACATTTCTCTTTTTCGAATGCAAGCACTTAGTGCTATAAATTTCCCTCTCTGCTTTAACAGCATCTCACAAATCTTGATATGTCATATACTTATTTTCATTTAGTTCAATATATTTAAAATTTTTTTCTTTGAAGGGGAAAGATGGCAGGGGAGCAGGTGGAAGTAATACTCACCTCCTCCCAGGACCATATTGAAGTTGCGACTAAATACGAAACAATCAATGTGAATAATCATCTGAAGACTAGCGGAACAGAAAGTCTTATAACTAAGGATGTACTGAGGAACCTGCATTGGGACTGATAGGAAAGGCAGAGACTCAAAAAGGGTTGGATCCGCAATGCCTGAGACGCCACACCACCTGTGAGTCCCAGGTGGGTGATGGCTGGCCTTCATGTATACTGAGAATTTTGCTGAGTGGCCTCAGACCCAGCACTGGTACTGAGTTTCAACCTGTACCAACTTGGTGAACAGCACTCCCCCCTTCCCAGTGACTCACTGAGAACCTATTTCATGCAACTTATGCACTGCCAGAGGCTCTTCCAGTGACTGAGTCTAACAGAAAGCCAGCAGTTGGAGGCAAGTCTTGGGGTGCCTTGGGCCTCCTACTAACCTGCCCCTGGGCTCAGAGCTGGTGGAAGCCAGCCTTGGTATGCAGCCTGGCTTCTTTAACATGCACCAAGGCCCAGGAGAGGCAGCCACAAATTGCAAATCACTTGGTAGCTCCAGACAAGTAGCCCAAGTTTGATTATAGGCAGCATCTGACACTGACCTGCACCGGAGTCCCTCCCAAGAGGCCCTGGAACCAACACACCCAGTGGTGGGCTTCAAACCACATCAGAGCAGGACCCTATTCTCTTCACAAGTGGCACAGCCAAAGGGAAATGTTGGCAGGTACTAGACCCTGCTGAGTTGAATTCCACTTTGTGTGCTCAGCACCCACATAGCAACTTGCATACAGTGCTTGGAGCTGACTCTCAAAGTCAGCCAGCCTGAAGGTGGAGCCCATGCATGGAGGAGCCAACATGAATCAAGACTCAAGTACAAGAGGTGGGCTCACATAACCCAACACAAGGGAAATTCCTGGAGCACCTTGTTTGGGTGATCAGGCAGAGTGTGCTACTAGCCCTACAGGACACCTACTACATAAGGCCATGATACCAAGACTGGAAGGCATAGCAACTTGGTGAACAGTGACTCTACCTAATTCACAGAAATAAATATAGAGAGGCAGCCAAAATTGGGAGACAAAGAAACATGTCCCAAATGAAAGAACAAGAAAAATCCCCAGAAAAAAGAACTAAATGAAATGGAGATAAAACAATGGTTATAAGGAAGTTCAAGGAATTTACATGTTATAAGGGAAGAATGGATGAACTCAGTGAGAACTTAAGCAAAGAGATAGTAAGCATAAAAGAGGACATAGAAACCATAAAAAGAACCAGTCAGAAATGAAGAATACAATCTATGAAATGAATAATACACTAGAAGGAATCCACAGTAGACTATATGAAGCTGAAGATGGAATCAGTGATTTGGAAGACGAGATAGCAGAAAATACCCAATCAGAGGAGCAAAATGAAAAAAGAATTTAAAAAATGAGGACTCTGAGAAAACAGATAGCATAACAACATCTGAATAATAAAGGTACCAGAAAGAGAAAAGAGAGAGCAAGTGATTGAAATCTTATTTGGAAAAATAATGACTTGAAAACTTCCCTAACCTGCTGAAGGAAAAAGACATACAAATTCAAGAAGTGCAGAGTCCTAAACAAGATGAACCCAAAGAGGCCCACACCAAGACACATCATAATGAAAATGGCAAAGGTTAAAGACAAAGAGAGAATCTTAAAAGCAGTAAGAGAAAAATTTACCAACAAGGGAGTTTTCATAAAACTGTTAGCTGATTTCTAAACAAAAACATTTCAGGCCAGAAGGGATTGGCAAAAAATATTCAAAGTGATAAAAAGCAAGGACCACCCGGCCAGCATGGCTCAGTGGTTGAGCATTGACCTATGAACCTGGAGGTCATGTTTCAATTCCTGGTCAGGGCACATGCCCAGGTTGTGAGCTCCATCCCCAATAGGGGGTGAGCAGAAGGCAGCCGATCAATGATTCTCTCTCATCATTGATGGTTCTATCTCTCTCTCCCTTCCTGAAATAAAAACATATTTTTAAGAAATCAATAAATTTAAATAATTATAATAATAAAATGGCAATAAATATGTACCTATCAATAATAACTTTAAATGTAAATGGACTAAATGCTCCAATAAAAAGACATAGGGTAAATGAATGGATAAGAAAACATCATATAGAGAGAGAACGAAGATGGCGGCATAGGTTAACGCCGGACTTTGCTGCTTTGAACAACTACTTCAAAAGTGAAACCAAAAAACAGAAGGGACATCACGCAGAACCACAGGAACGCTGGCTGAGTGGAAGTCCTACAACTAGGAGGAAAGAGAAACGCACACGGACACTCAGAGGAGGCGCAGTGCTGAAGTCAAATTCTGAGGTGCAGAGTGCGCGGAGTGGGCTGGCGGCGGAGGGCGCGGTTGACGTTTTCAATCGGGAGGGAGTCGCAGACTCTGAGCTCCAGATACGGGCGAGTCTTTAGGGACCCAGACTCAAACGGGAGAAGCAGGACTGTCTGGCTTCGGTCAGAGCGAGTGCAGCTTTCTCTCCGAGCTTTGCAGCCATTGCTGGGACTCAGAGAGGCAGAGCCCCTGGGGACAGGACTGAGAGCCGCCATAACTGCTCTCTCCGGCCCACCCTGTCGATCCTGTGCGACCCGCCCCGCCCAAGCCCTGCACAGAGGCATTTGCCGGATAGCCTCAGGCAAAGGCTAGATTAGCACCTCCCTAGAGGACAGAAGTTCTCTCACTGCTGACACAGCTGATTCTCATAGCCACTTGGCCTGGAGGTCAAACCCTCCCTGGTATTAGCTACAACAATCAAGGTTTAACTATAAGACTGCGAACAAAGACCACTAGGGGGTGCACCAAGGAAGCATAACAAAATGCGGAGACAAAGAAACAGGACAAAATTGTCAATGGAAGATATAGAGTTCAGAACCACACTTTTAAGGTCTCTCAAGAACTGTTTAGAAGCTGCCGATAAACTTAATGAGATCTACACGAAAACTAATAAGACCCTCGATCTTATATTGGGGAACCAACTAGAAATTAAGCATACACGGACCGAAATAACGAATATTATACAGACGCCCGACAGCAGACCAGAGGAGCGTAAGAATCAAGTCAATGATTTGAAATGCGAGGAAGCAAAAAACATCCAACCGGAAAAGCAAAATGAAAAAAGAATCCAAAAATGCGAGGATAGTGTAAGGAGCCTCTGGGACAGCTTCAAGCGTACCAACATCAGAATTATAGGGGTGCCAGAAGATGAGAGAGAGCAAGATATTGAAAACCTATTTGAAGAAATAATGACAGAAAACTTCCCCCACCTGGTGAAAGAAATGGACTTACAGGTCCAAGAAGCGCGGAGAACCCCAAACAAAAGGAATCCAAAGAGGACCACACCAAGACACATCATAATTAAAATGCCAAGAGCAAAAGATAAAGAGAGAATCTTAAAAACAGCAAGAGAAAGAAACTCAGTTACCTACAAGGGAATACCCATACGACTGTCAGCTGATTTCTCAACAGAAACTTTGCAGGCCAGAAGGGAGTGGCAAGAAATATTCAAAGTGATGAATACCAAGAACCTACAACCAAGATTACTTTATCCAGCAAAGCTATCATTCAGAATTGAAGGTCAGATAAAGAGCTTCACAGATAAGGAAAAGCTAAAGGAGTTCATCACCACCAAACCAGGATTATATGAAATGCTGAAAGGTATCCTTTAAGAAGAGGAAGAGGAAGAAAAAGGTAAAGATACAAATTATGAACAACAAAGATGCATCTATCAACAAGTGAATCTAAGAATCAAGTGAATAAATAATCTGATGAACAGAATGAACTGTTGATTATAATAGAATCAGGGACATAGAAAGGGAATGGACTGACTATTCTTGGGGGGGAAAGGGGTGTGGGAGATGTGGGAAGAGACTGGACAAAAATCGTGCACCTATGGATGAGGACAGTGGGTGGGGAGTGAGGGCGGAGGGTGGGGCGGGAACTGGGAGGAGGGGAGTTATGGGGGGAAAAAAAAGAGGAACAAATGTAATAATCTGAACAATAAAGATTTAATTAAAATAAATAAATAAATAAAAAGGTTGAACAACAAAAAAAGAAAACATCATATATATATATATATACTGTCTACTAAAAGACCCATATCAGAATGAAAAACACAAACTGAAAATAAAGGGATGAAAATAGATATTTCATACAAATGGAAATGAAAAATAAGCTGGTGTAGCAATACTTATATCTGACAAAATAGACTTTAAAACAAAGGCTATAGTAGGAGACAAAGAAAAACACTACAAAAGGAGCAATTCAACAAGAGGATATAACTCTGGTAAACATTTATGCATCCAACATAGGAGTACCTAAATATATAAAGCAAATTTTGATGGACATAAAGAAAGAGTTTGACAATAATACAATCATAGTAGGTGATTTAAACACTCCATTGACATCAGAAAATCAACAAGGAAACAGTGGTTTTAAATGTCACACTAGATCAGATGTATTTAATTGATATTTTAAGAACATTTTACCCCAAAGCAGCAGAATATATATTATTTTCAAGTGCACATGGAATATTTTCTAGGATAGACCACATGTTAGGACACAAAACAAGTCTCAATAAATTTAAGAAGATTGAAATCATATCAAGCATTTTCTCTGACTGCAATGGTATAAAACTAGAAATCAATTATAAGGAAAAAAACTGAAAAACACAAAAACACATTGAGGCTAAATAGCATGTTACTAAACAATGAATGGGTTAAAATTAAGATCAAAGGAGAGATCAAAAGATACCTTGAGACAAATATAAATGAAAACACAATAACCCCAAATTTATGGGACACAGTGAAAGTAGTCCTAAGAGGGAAATTCATAGCAATATGGCCTACCTTCAGAAACAAGAAAAATACAAATAAACAATCTAACCTTGCACCTAAAGGAATTAGAAAAAGAACAACAAAGGAAGCCCAAAGTGAGTGGAAGAAAGGAAATTGTGAATATCAGGTGGAAATAGACAAAATAAAGTCTAAAAAAAAATACAAAAAAAATCAATGAATCTGAGAGCTGATACTTTGAAAAGATGAACAACACTGATAAAACTTTAACCAGACTCATGAAGAAAAAAGAGAGTGAACCCAAATAAATAAAGACAGAAATGAAAGAGAAAAAACAATTGACACCACAGAAATACAATAAAAAAAAATATTACCGCCCTAGCTGGTTTGGCTCAGTGGATAGAGCGTCAGCCTTAGGACTGAAGGATTCCAGGTTTGATTCTGGTCAAGGGCACATGCCTGGGTTGCGGGATTGATCCCCAGTAGGGGATGTGAAGGAGGCAGTCAATAAATGTTTCTCTTTCATCATTGATGTTTCTATCTCTCTTTCCCTCTCTTTTCCTCTCTTAAATCAATAAAGATATACTAAAAATATTACCTACAGCCTTGGTTGGTATGGCTCAGTGGTAGAGTGTTAACCTGCACACCAAAGGGTCCCAGGTTCCATTCCCAGTGAAGGGTACATATCTGGGTTGTAGTTTGGTTTCCAGGTCCCAGTTGGGGCGCATGCATGAGGCAGCCAATCTCTGTGGATAGAGCATCAGCCTGTGGACTGAAAGGTCCCAGGTTCGATTCCAGTCAAGGGCGTGTACCTTGGTGGCAGGCACATCCCCAGTGGGAGGTGTGCAGGAGGCAGCTGATAGATGTTTCTCTCTCATCAATGTTTCTAACTCTCTGTCCCTCTCCCTTCCTCTCTGTAAAAAAATCAATAAAATATATTTAAAAAATAGCAATGGAATTTTTCACAGATATAGTACAAATAATTCTAAAATTTATATGGAACCACCAAAGACCCCAAATAGCCTCAGCAACCATGAGGAAGAAGAACAAAGTTGGAGGCATTGCACTACCTGATATCAAACCATACTACAAAGCTATAGTAATCAAAACAGCATGGTACTGTCATAAAAATAGACATATAGATCAATGGAACAGAATAGAGAGCACAGAAATAAATCCACACCTATATGTCAATTAATTTTTGACAAAGGAAGCAAGAACATACAATGGGATAAAAGACACTCTGTTTAATAAATGGTATTGGGTAAATTGATCAGATACATGAAAAAAAATGAACCTAGATCACCTCCTTATGCCATATACCAGAATAAACTCAAAATGGATTAAAAACTTACATATACCAGTAAGACTCAAAACCATAAAACTCCCAGAAAAAAACATAGGCAGTAAAATCTCTGACATTTCCCATAGCAATATTTTTTTCTGATATATCTCCTTGGGCAAGGAAAACAAAAGAAAAAATAAACAAATGGGAGTACATCAAGCTAAAAAGTTTTTGCCAGCAAAAGAAACCATCAACAAAATACAAAGACAACCTACAGAGTGGGAGAAGATACCAATGCTACATCTGATAAGGGGTTAATTCCCCAAATTTATAAAGAACTCATACAATTCAACACCAAACCCCCAAAGAATTCAATTAGAAAGTGGGCAGGGAACCTGAATAGACACTTCTCAAAGAGGACATACAGATGGGCAATTCTATATAACAAAGAGGCAATATGCAAATTGACCCTCACACCCTCACAAGATGGCTGCCTACGACCAAGCCAGCAGGGGGGTTAGTAAAGGATGACCAAACAACTTAACAGCAGGTTGAGTGGGGCAACCAGGCTGGCAGAGGGGGGGGGGTAGGCATGAGGGGCGACCAGGATGTTAGGGGGGCAGTTGTGGGCAACCAGGTCAGCAGTGGGGGCAGTTAGGGGAGATCGGGCCAACAGAGGGGGGCAGTTGGGGGCAACCAGGCCAGCAGGGGAGGCAGTAAGAGGTGACCAGGCTGGCGGGGGGGGGGGCAGTTAGGAGCAACCAGGCTGGCAGGTAGAGGGCAGTTGCGGCGACCTGGCCAGCAGTGGGGGCAGTTAGGGGCTATCAGGCAGGCAGGCATGTGAACTATTAGGAACCAGTGGTCTAGGATTGTGAGAGGGATGTCCGACTGCCAGATTGGGGAAGGTGCAGGCTGGGCTGAGGGGACCCCCCCTCTCCTGTGCACGAATTTTGTAGATATACAAAATTCTAGTAGAAATATAAAATGTTACTAATCATAGAGATGTGCAAAGTAAAACCACAATGAGATATCACCTCACACCTGTCAGAATGGCTATCATCAATAAATCAATAAGCCACAAGTGCTGATGAGGATGTAGAGAAAAGGGAACCCTCATGCACTGTTGGTGGGAATGCAGGTTGGTGCAGCCACTATGGAAAACTGTATGGAGGGTCCTAAATAAAATATTTTAAAATGAACTGCCTTATGATCCAGTGATTCTACTTCTGGGTATATATCAGAAGAAACTCAAAACACTAATTTGAAAGAATATATGCACCCCTATGTTCATTGCAGTGTTATTTACAATAGCCAAGATATGGAAGCAAGCCAAGTGCCCATCAATAGAGGAGTGGACAAAACAGTGGTTGAACATATATACAATGGAATATTACTTGGCTATAAAAAGAATGACATCTTTCCATTTGTAACAGTATGGATAACCTAAAGGGCATTATGTTAAGTGAAATAAGTTAGAGAAAGACAAATACCATATGATTTCAATTATATGTGGAATCTAAAGAACAAAATAAACGAACAAGCACAATTGAAACAGACTCATAGGCACAGAGAGCAGACTGATGGTTGCGAGAGGGGAGGGGGGTTGGAGGGTTGGGTGAGAAAAGGTAAGGGATTAAGAAGTACAAATTTATAGATTCAAAATAGTCACGGGGATGTAAATAGTCACAGCATAGGAAATATAGTCAATATTATTGTAATAACTATGTATGGAGCCAGGTGGGTACTGGAAATATCAGGGGAAAGTGTATGATTGTCTAACCACTATGCTGTATACCTGAAACTAATATAAAACTAACATTAAACAATATTAAATGTAAACTATAATTTAAAAATAAAATTAAGCCTAGTCAGTGTGGCTCAGTGGTTGAGCATCAACCTATGAACCAGGAGGTCTCTGTTTAATTCCTGGTCAGGGCACATGCCCGGGTTGTGGGCTCGATCCCCAGTGCGGGGCATGCAGGAGGCAGCTGATCAATGATTCTCATTATTAATGTTTCTATCTCTCTCTCCCTCTCCCTTCCTCTCTGAAAACAGTAAAAATATATTTTAAAAAATTAAATAAAAAACATTTCCTTTGAGACTTTTTTGACCTATGAATTATTTAGAATTATGTTGTTTAGTTTCCAAGTGTTTGAAGATTTTTCTGTTATCTTTGTTATTTATTTCTAGTTTGATTCCATTATAGCCAGAAAACACTATGATTTCTGTTCTTTTAAATTTATGAAGTTTTGTTTTAGGCCCTAGGATGTGGCTTATTTTGACCAATGTTCCATGAGTAGTTGAAAAGAATTATGTGTTCTTGTTTTGTTGTATGAAGTGTTCTATAAATGTCAATTAGATCCTCTTGGTTGATGGTGTTGTTGAGTTCTTTATCTTTGCTGAATTTGTCTAGTTGTTCTATCAATTGCTACGAGTGTTGAACTCTGAAACTCTAATTGCAGATCTGTCTATTTTGCCTTGCAGCATTCTCAGTTTTTGTTTCATGTACTTTGAAACTTTGTTGTGTGCATCCACATTTAGGATTGCTATGTCTTCTTGGATTGATCCTTTCAACATAATGTAAATGCCTCTCTTTGTCCCTAGTAATTTTCTGTTCTGAAGTCTACTTTACCTGATATTAACAGATTAATGTTTCCATGATAAATCTTTTCATCCTTTTGTTTTTAAACTACCTTTGTTGCTATGTTTGAAGTGAGTTTCTTGCAGATAGCATATAGTTGGAATGGTGTTTTTTCTTTTTTTAATCCACTTTACTTATCTCTTTCTTTTATTTTTCTCAATTTTATTTTGTATTGATTTTAGATGTACAGCTTAGTAGTTAGACAATCATACACATTACATAGTGTTCCCCTTGACATTTCCAGTATCCCAACTGGCACAATACATAGTTATCTCAATACTAGTGGCCTGGTGCACAAAATCTGTGCATGGGGGGGGGAGTCCCTCAGCCCAGTCTGCACCCTCTCCAATCTGGGACCCCTCAGTGGATGTCCGACTGCCGGATTGGGCCTAAACCGGCAGTTGGACATTCCTCTCACAATCCAGGACCGCTGGCTCCTAACTGCTCGACTGCCTGCCTGCCTGATTGCCCCTAACCACTTCTGCCTGCCAGCCTGATCACCCCCTAACTGCTCCCCTACTGGCCTGATTGACACCTAACTGCTTCCCTGCTGGCTTGATTGCCTCCAACTGCCCTCCTCTGCTGGCCTGATCACCCCCAAGGCTTTGATTAGTCTAGATATGACCCTTCACAGAAAATTTCATTAAACCTGCTTTACAATAAGGGTTTGATGATTGAATCATTGGGACCAGACACCAAGATGTCCTTTCTTTAAATAGTGGAGGGAATAATTATCTTGTCTTTAAGTTGCCCTAAACATCAAATGAGATAATGACTTAGAAAAGTATAAAAGCACCATATAAAGACAACTGTCTTTTTCATGTACTGAAAAGACAATAAAGTGGTAAAATGAAAAACACTATTTTTATTCTCCCCCTTCCTTCCTTTACAGCCTTTATTTAACCTTTGAAATTCATGAAAATTTCACTCCTATTTTCATTTCTTTACATTAAATATTATTTGGTATTAGTTTCAGGTTTTATATTAGTTACAGAATAGTGGTTAGACAATCATATACTTTACAAAGTGTTCCCCGATATTTCCAGTACCCACCTGTCTTCATACCGTCATTACAACACTGTTGACTATATTCCCTATTTAAGTGACAATAGGTTTATTGGTTCCTTCCAATCTTTCTTTTGTGTTGCTCATCCTTCCTTTTCTTTCTCACTTCTTCCCTCATTTTCTTTATATAGTATCTCAATTGGCCTTCAAAGCTCAGCAAAGGCGCTGGGACATGCTTAATCCATTTTACAGACTAGGAAACTGAGGCCAATTCCAGTTGGCTGTGGAACTGGACTCAGCGCGCGAGGAGTTCTCACAGAGGTGCGCTCCACCCTTCCTAAGGGGCTGCTGGGGGACAAACAGAACAAACCTCCCCGTGAGGCTTCTGAGCCTCCTTCTCAAGCACCTCTTCATCCTGGATGCTCCACATTCTTTTCTCTCCCCCGCCCCCACTCCGCCCCCATTCTTTACTGCCCCCCCTTCTCCGGAGCAGGTGGTAGGATTCACAATCACAGCGCAGGCATGCGCTGCTGTGGTGCAGGGTGGGTGCAGGCTTGCTTTTGGGCCAAGGCAGGAGCAGGAGTCACAGCTTCTGAAGTGCGAAGGCTGCCTGGGCGATGCCCGTTAGCGCTGGGAGCTTCTCTGAATCAGGTCAGTCAGTTGGGTACCCTGCAGTGTGGCACCCTTCCACTGAGGTGGCGCTGCCCCTCAACCCCTGCCTCAGGGCTGCAGGTCTGCGCCCCTCTGCCTGGACGTCCTTCCATGCCCCTTGTTCCCCACCGGCTTGACCAGTGTCTTGGGGCCACTGCAGAACCTTGCTCTCCATAGGTGAGGCAGATCCCCGCCTGCTGGCTCCTTGCCAGAGCCCCCTCTGGTGCACCCTGCCTCACCAGGTTTTTGCCTTTGATCTGTGACATTGGTGACAGCACACTCCTAGCAAGCCTGGTACCCAGAGGGGCACAGAGTCAGTTCTTTGCCCAGAATGTTAGAGGGTGCAGTCGAATTTGCAGATGTCGCCCAGAGCCTGCTGGTGAAGGCAGCGCCTGTGTGGGGTGTCCTCATAGAGGGACAGTGCAGCCCAGCTCTGTGACCCTTGGGCTGCTCACCTCCTGGCAGGCTGCTTCGCCAAAGCCGGGGCGCTCGCCTGGGAGTCACCCTTCAGTCGGCCCGCAGTCGGGCCTCACACCGCTGCTAGGTCTCCATCCTCACCTGGGTCACCTCTTTTCTTCCACATTCGGCCTTCATCTATCCCTCTCTCCTTCAGTGCTTATGCTCCCAGCCTGAAAGAAAAGGACCAAGACCAAGAAGGACAAAGCCCAAAGGAAGTGAGTCTTAAACCCCCACATCCCATTCTCTGTATTTCCTCCCACACCTCCTCTCTGTTTCATGTCTTGAATGGGCACCAGGTTCAGGCATCCTGCAGCCCAGCCACATGGCCTCCGGGCGGCCTGGTAGAGTCTGTCTCCGGGAAGCTGTGTATCTGTGGCCAGAGGCACAGCCTGGGTCTCAGCAACCCCATGCCTGCTGGAAAGGGCTGTTGGAGGAAGGCGGGAGCCCGTCGGTCATTAGCTCCCCAACTCCAGAGGAGGTACCACAGGCTCACCCCCAGTGCAGGCCCTGCTCCCACCTCCCCCCACCCCCAGCGGTTGTGACATTAGGAGTCCTGGCCTAATTTACATATTCCTCTCTTATTATATAGGAGAATTATTGACTACATTACCTAAGCTTACTTACATCCCCATGGCTATCTTGCAACTACCAGTTTGTATTTCTTAATACCTTTACCTCTTTCATCCATCTCCCCCCCCCCCACTGGAATTCACCAGTTTGCTCTCTGTGTCTATGAGTCTGTTTCAATTTTGTTTTTGTTCTTTAGATTCCTCATATAAGTGAAATCATATGGTATTTTCCATTTAAATTTATTTATAACTAGAGGCCCTGCACCCTCTCACAATCCGGGACCCCTCAGGGGATTTCGGTGAGCCAGTTTCACCCGATCCCTGCAGGCCAGGCCAAGGGACCCCACCAGTGCATGAATCTATACACGGGGCCTCTAATCTACTTATATAAAAACCCTGGGTGTAACATCATGGCCAGAAGCATGACCAACTGGAAGTCAGTCAGTCCTGCAGGGGTCGTCTTGGAAACGGCTGCGCCCTCCCCCAGTTGTTTCCCGGAGGGCAAGGTTTCAGGCAGGAACCCGTCCTCAGGGCAAGGTTTCAGGCAGGAACCCACCCTCAGAGGAGAGCATGGAAGTATTGAGTCCGGCTTTCAAACTAGACCCTGACAGTAGGGAGGAGGCAGCCCCATTCCTCACAGAATCTGCTGTTGGATAGCTTGCTGTCAGTGGTCTGCCAGCCAGGAACACCATTCACCTGCACCCTGGACCCTGACAGGAGGGAGGAGGGAGCCCCATTCCTCACGTAATCCACAGGTGGCCAGCTTGCTGTCAGGGGCCTGCCAGCTAGGAATTCTATTCACCTGCATATCTGTATAAAGTTTTAATACATTATATTAGAGGCCATGGTAGTACTGTTTTACCCACAGCATCTACAGGAATTGCTGCAAATTTACTTCTCGGTGGAAGCACCTTTCATTCCCAATATAAATTAAATTACTGATCCATTAAATGAAACTTCAATTTCTAGACTCAATATAAAGAGTGAAGTTGCTAAAACTATTAAAAAGGCCCAACTTCTCATTATTGATGAATGCACCATGGCATCCAGTCATGCTATAAACGCCATAGACAGATTACTAAGAGAAATTCGAATGTTGTATTTGGTGGGAAAGTTCTCCTTGAAGAAGATTTTTGACAATGTCTCAGTATTGTACCGCATGCTATGTACAAACGAGTTTAAAGTACTGCAACGTTTGGGGATGTTTCAGAAAGTTGTCTCTTACAACAAATATGAGATCAGAGGATTCTGCTTATAGTGGATGGTTAGTAAAACTTGGAGATGGCAAACTTGATAGCAGTTTTCATATAGGAATGGATATTATTGAAATCCCTTGTGAAAGGATTTGTAATGGATCTATTATTGAAGCTACCTTTGGAAATACTATATCAATAGATAATATTAAAAATATATCTAAACGTGCAATTCTTTGTCCAAAAAATGAGCGTGTTCAAAAATTAAATGAAGAAAATTTGGATATACTTGATGGAGATTTTCACACATATTTGAGTGATGATTCCATTGATTCCACAGATGATGCTGAAAAGGAAAAATTTCCCATCGAATTTCTTTTTTTTTAAAATATATTTTATTGATTTTTTACAGAGAGGAAGGGAGAGAGATAGAGAGTTAGAAACATCGATGAGATAGAAACATCGATCAGTTGCCTCCTGCACATCTCCTACTGGGGATATGCCCGCAACCCAGGTACATGCCCTTGACCGGAATCGAACCCGGGACCCTTCAGTCCGCAGGCCGACGCTCTATCCCCTGAGCCAAACCCGTTTCGGCGAATTTCTTAATAGTATTACTCCTTCGGGAATGCTGTGTCATAAATTAAAATTGAAAGTGGGTGCAATCATCATGCTATTGAGAAATCTCAATAGTAAATGGGGTCTTTGTAAAGGTACCAGATTTATTATCAATAGATTATGACCTAACATTATCAAAGCTGAAGTATTAACAGGATCTGCAGAGGGAGAGGTTGTTCTGATTCCAAGAATTGATTTGTCCCCATCTGACACTGGCCTCCCATTTAAATTGATTCAATGACGGTTTCCTGTGATGCCAGCATTTGTGATGACTATTAATAAATCACAAGGACAAACTCTAGACATAGTAAGCATATTCCTACCTGAACCCATTTTTGCACATGGTCAGTTATATGTTGCTTTCTCTCGAGTTTGAACAGCATGTGACATTACAGTTAAAGTTCTAAATACTTCATCACAAGTGAAATTAGTGAAGCACTCTGAAAGTGTTTTCACTCTTTTTTTTTCCTCTTCTCTTTTTTTAATTAAATCTTTATTGTTCAGATTATTACATTTGTTCCTCTTTTTTCCCCCCATAACTCCCCTCCTCCCAGTTCCCGCCCTCACTCCCCACCCACTGTCCTCATCCATAGGTGCACAATTTTTGTCCAGTCTCTTCCTGCATCTCCCACACCCCTTTCCCCCCCAAGAATAGTCAGTCCATTCCCTTTCTATGTCCCTGATTCTATTATGATCACCAGATTATTTGTTCACTTGATTCTTAGATTCACCTGTTGATAGATGCATGTTTGTTGTTCATAATTTGTATCTTTACCTTTTTCTTCCTCTTCCTCTTCTTAAAGGATACCTTTCAGCATTTCATATAATACTGGCTTGGTGGTGATGAACTCCTTTAGCTTTTCCTTATCTGTGAAGCTCTTTATCTGACCTTCAGTTCTGAATGATAGCTTTGCTGGATAAAGTAATCTTGGTTGTAGGTTCTTGGTATTCATCACTTTGAATATTTCTTGCCACTCCCTTCTGGCCTGCAAAGTTTCTGTTGAGAAATCAGCTGACAGTCGTATGGGTATTCCCTTGTAGGTAACTGAGTTTCTTTCTCTTGCTGCTTTTAAGATTCTCTCTTTGTCTTTTGCTCTTGGCATTTTAATGATGATGTGTCTTGGTGTGGTCCTCTTTGGATTCCTTTTGTTTGGGGTTCTCTGCACTTCCTGGACCTGTAAGTCTATTTCTTTCACCAGGTGGGGGAAGTTTTCTGTCATTATTTCTTCAAATAGGTTTTCAATATCTTGCTCTCTCTCATCTTCTGGCACCCCTATAAATTCTGATGTTGGTACGCTTGAAGCTGTCCCAGAGGCTCCTTACACTATCTTCGTATTTTCGGACTCTTTTTTCATTTTGCTTTTCTGGTTGGGTGTTTTTTGCTTCTTCGCATTTCAAATCTTTGCCTTGATTCTTGCGCTCCTCTGGTCTGCTGTTGGGAGTCTGTATAGTATTCGTTATTTCAGTCTGTGTATGCTTAATTTCTAGTTGGTTCTTTATCATAACATCGAGGGTCTCATTAGATTTCTTGAGGATCTCACTACATTTATCGGCGGCTTCTAGACAGTTCTTAAGAGACCTTAAAAGTGTGGTTCTGAACTCAATATCCTCCATTGACAGTTTTGCCCTGTTTCTTTGTCTCCGCATTTTTTATGCTTTCTTGGTGCACCCCCTAGTGGTCTTTGTGCGCAGTCTTGTTGTAGTTAAGCCTTGATTGTTGTCGGCAATACCGGGGGTGATTTGACCTCCAGGCTAACTGGCTATGAGAGTCCGCTGTGTCTCTGTTTTCACTCTTAATGTGGTGTACAGGGAGATATTAGAATAAGTTGAATCACTTTATCAGTCATTGTTTGCATTACTGTTGTTTTTATATCATGTTTTTGTTGTTTCCATATCATGTTTTTGTTGTTTCCATATCATGTTTTTGTTGTTTCCATATCATGTTTTTGTCGTATTTACATCATGCCTCTGTTGTTGTTATATCCTTTTGTTACTGTTTATTTATTAATAAATTTATATATTATTTTCATATACATTTTCCTAATTTCCTTTCATCTGTCACACTTCTATTATAAAGGACAAATAGCAATATTAAAATGTCTCCACTAATTAATTCCCTTTTTTAAAAAAATATATTTTATTGATTTTTTTAAAATATATTTTATTGATTTTTTACAGAGAGGAAGGGAGAGAGATAGAGAGTTAGAAACATTGATGAGAGAGAATCATTGATCAGCTGCCTCCTGCACATCTCCTACTGGGGATATGCCCGCAACCCAGGTACATGCCCTTGACCGGAATCGAACCCGGGACCTCTCAGTCCGCAGGGCGACGCTCTATCCACTGAGCCAAACCAGTTTCGGCTTTATTGATTTTTTACAGAGAGGAAGGGAGAGGGATAGAGAGTTAGAAACATCCATGAGAGAGAAACATCGATCAGCTGCCTCCTGCACACTCCCCACTGGGGATATGCCCACAACCAAGGTACATGCCCTTGACTGGAATTGAACCTGGGACCCTTGAGTCCACAGGCCGATGCTCTATCCACTGAGCCAAACCGGTTAGGGCAATTAATTCCCTTTTAATGTGCATGAATTTCATGCACTGGGCTACTCGTATGCATATATGATCTTTAGTTAGTATTTTCCCACCCCTTCTACCCCTCCTTCCCCCTGATATTCATCAGTCTGTTCCATGTTTCCATGCTGTGGTTTCCACTCCTGTGTTGAGCATCTGCCCCCTGGTGGTCAATGCGCATCATAGCTACCAGCCAGTCAGCTGGATGGCCGGTTGCTTAGGCTTTTATATATATAGATAATGATTCTAAGTATATTGCTTTTTACAGTTTTCTTAGAGTTTGCTTTAGGTAGTATCATATACATATGTAACTTAGAGTTTACTGATCTGGTGTTCAAGTAAGTTACCATTGACTAAATTCTATTGCTTTATCTTCAAGTTCACTGATTCTATCCCCTGTCATCTCCACTCTGTTACTGAGTCTATTCAGTGAGTTGTTTTTTTTTTAGCTTCAGTTGTTTTTTTCCTTCCATAATTTCCATTAGTTATTTTTATAACTTCTATTTTTTGTTGCGATTTACAATTTTTTATTTATATCAAGAAAAATTATAATTGCTTATCAAAACATTTTTATGATGGTTGCTTTAAAACCCTTGCCAGGTTATTCCAACATCTGATTCATCTTGCTATTGGTGTCAATGAATTGTCTTTTCTCATCAAATTGTGGTGTTCCTGGCTCTTGTTATGGTAAGTGATTTTCTATTCTGTCCTCAACATTCTGGTTATGTTAGGAGAGTCTTGATCCCATTTCAGTCTTCTGCTTTAGCTGGCAGTCACCATGTTTGGGTTTAGCATGTACATTCAGGTCTACTTCTGTGGGTTGTAAGTCCAAAGACAGTTCAGTTTTCCAAGCCATTGCAGTGTTATTTTGGTATGCTCCATTCTTTTGTTGTTCCTGGGGCTCCCACTCAGTCCTTGCTGGAGCTGTCTGCAGGGGCAGAAGGTGCTTCCCTGAGCTGCTTGTTTTTGCTGGGTGATCTTCTGGTGAATGGAGAGGCTGTTCTTATGCCACTGGGTGGAGAGTAGGGAGATATGGGGTTTGCTACTGCTACTGCTGTAGGCAAATCAGGCTGCCTGCTGGTGTCTCAGTTCTGGAGTGGGAACTGAGACAGCTTAGGGCTTTGCTACTGCAGGCAATTCGCATCACCCTCTGGAGTTTTGGTTGTAGGGCAGGCTTAGTTTGTCAGGCTAAGTCTCTGTTGGGCTTCTCCTTTCTCAGTGGGGTGTGTGTGTGTGTGTGTGTGTGTGTGTGTGTGTGTGTATGTGTGGTGGTGGTGGTGGTTTTGGGTTGCAGGCCTCTTTGGCCCCCAGGGTAGGGGTATGTGGGAGATAAAAAGAAACCCAACAGAATTCACCATGTTGTCATTTCTCAAGTCCTGAAGTTCCTAGCCAGTCCATCTTCTTTTTTTCCTGCTTCCAGAGTCCTTTCATCATTATTGGTTGAGTAACTTCTAGGAAATATAATTGTATTTGTAGGAGAGGAGCAGGGAAAATGAGTCTAAATCATCTTGTTCTGAAACTATATGTCCCCTAGTGTAGTTTTTAAAATAACATTTTGGTATGAGTGAATATTTGAGCATCTTTTGATGAGTTTTATTTTATTTTTAAATATATTTTTATTGATTTCAGAGATGAAGGGAGAGAGAGAGATAGAAGCATCAATGATGAGAGAGAATTATTGTTCAGCTGCTATTTGCATACCCACTACTGGGGATTGAGCCTGCAACCTGAGCATGTGCCTTTGACTAGAATCAAACTTGGGACCCTACAGTTTGCAGGCCGATGCTCTATTCACTGAGCCAAACTGGCTAGGGCTTTTGATGAGTTTTAAAGCCATTTTAATTTCTTTTTCTGTATTTAATTTTGATATCATTTGCTCATTTTTATATTAGGCTTGTGGTCTTTGACATTGATTTGTAACAGCTGTTTTCATGTTCACTATGAGTTGCAGAAATTTACTCCAGATTATTGTTTCTCTCTTTAAAAAATATTTTTATTGACTTCAGAGAGGAAAGGAGAGGGAGAGACAGATAGAAACATCAATGATGATAGAGGCTCATTGATTGGCTGCCTCCTGCACTCCCCCTACTTGGGATCGAGCTGTAAGCCGGGTATGTGCCCTGACCAGGCATCGAACCTCCACCTACTGATTCATAGGTCAACGCTCAACCACTGAACCACACCAGCTAGGCTATTGTTTCTCTTTTGATTTTGCCTTTTTAATTGTATTTTTGCCTTGCCGGTTTTTAAAAATATAGTTGAATATATAAATCTCTTCCATAACGTCTGGTTTTGTGTCATTCTTGGAAGGCCTCCTCATTTCAAGATTTAAAAAAAAAAATCTCCCCATATTTTCTTCTAGTACTTTTATGGTTTTACTTTTTCATTAAAATTTTTTTGGTCCATCTGGAATTTATTTTTGTGTAAAGTGTGAGGTAGTGTATCCAATTGTTCCAAAGCATTTATTGAGTAGTCCATCATTACCTCTCTACTTTGAAATGCTACCTTTAAAAAATGTGGTTAGAAAACACATAATATAAAATTTACCATCTTTACCATTTTAAGTGTACAGTTCAGTAGTGTTAAATTATTCGCATTGCTGTGCAACAGATCTCTAAAACTTATCTTGCAAAAGTGAAACTCTATATTCAGTGAACAATAACTCCCCATTGAAATGCTGCCCTTTCATCATAGTCTCTAGTGTCTGGTCTTTTTCACTTCTTGCCTGAATCACTGTAACAGCTTTCTAGCATCACCATAATTCCAATTGCCATGCACAGTATAGCCTGGTTCATTTTCCTCATGCAAGCTCTGACCACAGCATTCCATTATTCAAAACCTTCAGAAGCCCTTCGTGATATATTGCAATTGAAATTAAGTCCCTCATTATACTCTTTCATAGCACATGTAACTTTTTTCATGTCTCTTTTCATAATTTGTAATTATCTGCATGATATTTGACTGTTGTCTATATCCTAGCTAAACTTAAAATTTCATGAGAGAAAGGGCAATGTGTTCACCACATATTTGCAGTGCGCACCTGGTACTTAGTAGGTACTCAGTCCATGTTTGAGCAATGATAGGTTCCCCTTGGTCTGTGGAATAAAGTAGAAACAATGCAAGATCTGATTCAAACTTAATCTTCTCTCAGCTTTCTGCCCTTCAAGGAAATTAAGCTGCTGGATTTTCCACCCTTCCCTGACAAAACCATGGGCTTTCTCATGTTTGGCTCTGGTTTACAGCATGCCCTGATCTTTTCATTTGTGCCATGTCCTCCCCTCCGTTCCCCACCAGCATTGCTGTCTTGTGGAAATCCAATTCATCCTTCAAGAATATCACAGTCTCCACCACTGGACTGTGAGTTCCTTGAGACCAGAGACAGAGTCCCCTGATTTGCCCCTAGGGAGCATCATAGTTCCTGATCTCTAGGAGGTGCTCTTGGTTATACATCTTCAACTGCACCTAGGCTACAGGCTCCTTGAGGGCAGGCAGTGTTTCTTACCTGTGTGCATCTGGGAACCTTGCTTCCTAGCCCCCAGGGAGAGACTTGGAGTTGGCTTCAGAAATATTCCTGGTAACCTACTGAACCTGTCTAGCTGTGCTATGAGGGGCCTGAATATGAAATAGTGTGGCAGGGGCTAGAGGCTTCCCTGCCTTCTCCCCACTGTGCCCTGTGACATTCCGTCTCTCTGGCTCCTTCTCCAACAATAAAAAATTACTGCCTCACACTCCTCACCTGAGTTCAGCTTGGAGGTTACTCCCTGCCTCCCTCTCCCTCCAAACCCTCTGACGAAGAGGCTGCTCAGTTGGCCACGCTTTCCTGGCACCAGGAGGCAGGATTGCCATGCCCAAGATCTTGTTCTCCCCACTTCAGAAGCACCTTCTCTAGGGATGTCCAGGTCATTCCCCACCACCACCTGCTTCCCAAGCTGTACTCCTGTCACCTCATGATTCCAAGGCAGCCCCTCCCCATCAGAGGCAGTGACTCTTGGCTTGGGTTTCTTCCTCCTCACCCTACGGGCTGCTGACACCCTAGGGGCTTCAGAGGTCAGGGGTGGCAAACAGTCTAGCCTGCTGACCTGTTTCATTTGTCCAGAATCATGTTCTTGTGAAGGCCCCAGCAGAGGAGGGACCCGGAACCCTCCAGCCTTTTAGGGTCTAGGCTTCTTCCACATCCTGCCATTCTGCTTTAGACCCCACTCTTGAGCCCACCCTTACCCTGTCACTAGACTGTCCAGATTCTGAAACCCACTTGCTGACCACAGCTTCCCTCCTTTCCCTTCACTTCCTGCCTCCCTCAATCCTGACCTCTTCTCTGCACACAGACCTCCAGGCCCTCCGGTCCCCTGGTTCTCCCCACTTTCTCCCAGGCTTCCAGTTTTTCCTCTTTGTTTTCTTACCTCTGCCCTACTAGCCCCTCAGGACCCCATGTCTCCACCTCAGAACCCCATGTCTCTGTTTGCAGGGTCAAGTAAATCTATTTATCTTCAGAGGGATAATCCTAAAAATCAAAGTTGTTTAATTCTTTGTTTTCCTACAACCTTCCAGAGATTCTCCACAAGCTACAGGGTTGGTGGTACTAAAAATAAAGGCATGCTCCTCACTTGGTCTTCTAGAAGAAGACAAAAATTCTGGTTTTTAGCCACTGTAGCCCCTTTCATGAACCTGTGCCTGCACAACAGCTTTCCCCCTTACTCATTGTTTCCTTGGCTGGCTCTAGTCTTATTTTTAAACCGTATTGTTTTTGTAGGTACATATGTCTTTGTGTAAAGGCACAGAGTAAGACCAGCGAGGATACACCATGAACAGATAAACATTTGCTACCTCTGTGCAGGGCCAGAGGTGATCAAGATTGAGGGAGGGACTGGGTCAAAGGATTTAACCTTATCTGTAAAGTTTCTACTCTCACAAAGAGATTGTATCATGTACTTACTACTTGTGAGATATTAAAAACAAACAAATGAACCAGTTTAGTACCAGGAAACCTTCTCCAGACTTCCCAGGCAGAGGGAGCTGTTTCCTTTTCTGGGATTGAACAGCACCTTCCGCAAGTGTTATAGGCAATACTGTGTTCATCTTTCTCCTTCTAGATGGGGAATTCCCTCAAAGGTACACACTTTATATAATTCATGCTCCCATGCCTAACAGAGTGCCTGGCCCAGAGCAGGTGCTCAGCGAGTGCCAAACCCAGTGCATTGCCTCTGCCAGCTGGCTCCTTCAAAAGTGCTTGCCGTGGGTCAGGCCTCATGCTAGTCATGAGCTGTTCAAGTAAGTTCCACAATGTCCAAGGAAGGATATCCCCAGGAGTCTTAAATGTGGGTAGAGAAGACCCTTGGGTTATGTTAACACAAGGATGGGGTTGAACTGCCATCCCCCAAGGCCAGGATCCAGTTCAGTGCTACTGTCTTTCACTTGGCATGCTTCCGAAGTCACAGCCTCTTCAGCAGTTAATCTAAGGGCAAAGGCATCCCCAAAAGCTGAACTTGTCAAGTTCAGCCCTGATTTGTATCTCTAAGATGGAAAGGACAGCCCTAATAAACAGGCTGTCCCTATACATGGTGAGCCAGGGAGGCCAGAGTCAGGAGACGCTCAGACCAGGCTTGGAGGGAGGCCCTGAGCAATTGTCTGAGGAGGGGCTTGAAGAAGGCATCAGAATTTCAGTTTAATCTTGGGAGTCTGTAGCTTTTGTAATTTTCCAGAGAAATCTGAGCTCTCAGGTCATAGGATCCTATTTAGGTCCTATCTACTGCTCAAAGGCAAAAGGGCAAAGCCTTAATGGGTCAATTGGATTGGAACTATAGAGTGGGTGGGGATGGCTTTTAGGGTTGGTGAAGTGTGTGTCACGTGGCCAGGGCAACCCTTTAGACTTGAATGTGCAAGTGGTGAGGAGGCTGAGGAAGGGTCTGGATCAGTCTTTCTTCTGAGAATGCCCCCAACCAGCCCCTGTATTTAACCTCGAATAGGACAGTGTTCCTGGGGACTTAGGGCAATGAGGCTAGGTACTTGGGCTCCTGAAGAGATAACGGCAGAAATTTGGTAAGCAGTCCCCTACCGCCCCACCCCCATTCCTCCCATCCCATCCAGCTCCCTCCCAGCTATCCACCCACACCCCACCACGGGCCTCAGAATTGCTGAAAAGACACCAGACCATGCAACACATCTTTAGACCTCAATGAAGAACACCTCCAGTTAGTCCAACTCTTTGTAAGTAACTTTTATTTTTATTTACAACAGAATTGGTGGCTTTATTCCTTCATGTTTAGGGACAGTTGGCATCAGCAGCCAGACGGAAAGTCTGCAGTGAAGTCAAATTCATTCTGCCCCAGCCACAGCTCTGGAAGCTCATTAGCCCGGTCCAGTCCCAGTTCCACCACCAGTGACATCAGCACCTCCTCATCCACTGGGTCCGAATCGATGATAGCAGGGCTCTGGGCACCAGCAGGAGGAGAGAGTGGCCCTGTTCCTCCCGCCTGAGCCCCAAAGCCCCAGTTTTGCAGGGGCCCTGCCTCCCCTGGTTGGCCCGGAGTGGCTGCAGCCATCCCATGATACTGGCTATTAAGTTTCTGCAGCTGCATACTGGCCAGCAGGTGAGGGGCAGGGTGCAGGTTGAAGGGTGGGGATTTAGTGGGAGGGGTGGTGGTAGGAGAGCCTATTGGAGTTGGAGATCCAGAGGAACTAGTGGGAATCCCACTGGCCTTGGTTCCATTTGAGGCTACCCCGGGGTAGTGCAGAGTGGCTACTGCTTTGCGATCTTTCACCCCCAGGTTAGAGTAGGCTAGAGAGCTCATCTCTTGGTTGGCATCCTAGAAGACAAGAAAGGTGCAACATAATATCAGGCCCAGAAAACTCCTACATGCACTTCATTTGGGGCTAGTGGTGAGGAGGTAGCAAGAAGGCCCCCTGCAAAGTTAAGCTCCCAGCTTGAGGATCCTCTTGAGCTCAGTGTTCAGAGCAAAATGCTCATGCTGGGCACCTGCCCTCCTAAGTGGGTTTGCTGCTTTCATCTCCCTCCCTCCACCTCATCACTCTAAAGGCATCTCATTGTCCCTCTTCTCAGCCTCACATTAATCCTTTCCTCTTTTTTTTTGCCCTTCCCCCAATCCTTTCAATGGTGTTGTCCTATTCTGATTCTAATTCTCTGCTCCCTACCCTGCCATCTTTCAACAACCTGAGTGGGTTCGGTTTGACCACATTTAGGCAGAAGCTATCCTCATTCTCCCTAGAGAAAGCCCTGTTGTCTCCTCTCTGCTAAAGGACACTAGACACCACACCTAGGAGGGCCTATAGGTGGCCCCAGACCAGCTCATCTTCCCAGGTCTAAATGTCTCTACTTGTAAAATGGCAAAAGTTACCTCCTTCACAGGTGAGGTGCCACCCTTGACATCAAGTGCAGGTCTCGACATCGTTGGCATTTCAGAGCCTCAGCAGAAGTTGGATAAATTGGTGGGAGGTGATGCTGCCAGCCGGAGCTGTTGTGCTGTATGTGATGGAGAAAAGATAAGAAGGGCAAAGGTTTCATTAGCCAAGAAAAAATTAGCAAAGCCCAAAGCAGGGCAATTACATACAGCTACAAGGAAAGGATGGTGACAGGGTTAGATCCAAGATCAGAGACCACGTGAGCAAGGGAGAAGATCAAGCTGGAACTTTGTTTGCTTGATTAGCCAGGTGCTGCCCAGGTAGCCAGCTATCCACATCATCAAGAGGGTACACAATGACCACTTTCCCATGCCAGTGATTTCAGAGCCCCAAGTGTGTGTGTGTGGGGTGGCATGGCACTGTTCCTGATTCTGAAGGCATAAATATCCATAAGTAGCACACTGTCTTCATGGGCCACTGGCTTCTGAGCTGGGCCTCCACTGGGACTGAGAAAAAGTGGGAAAGAGGGCAAGGAAGACCTAGAAAGCTGAAGGCTGTAGCCCAGGGAAGGAATCAGTCCCCAACGTAAATGCCATGGAGCTCCAAAGCCCTGACTCAGATATGGGTGTGAGAAAAGCCAGGCTGATAAAGGTGGGCTGGGGGCTCCGAGGTGGCCAGAGAGCAGCAAGGAATGTCTCAGTTTCCTCCCTGCCTCAAGCCCCCTCCAAGACAGCCCAAGTAGCATAGGGCTTTCCCAGGACACCTGGTCTGAGCCCAGCCACACCCATCTGTAGTGACAAATGGGAATACTTCTTCCTGAAGGGAAACAGGAACAGAGATTCAATGGCTTTCCTATCAAGTGGCAGTGGTTCCGAGAGCAGGAGCTAGCACTCTTATGTTCATAGGCCTCGCCTGACCACTGAATCATACCTAGAATGATTCAAACAATTGCTGAAGAAATAATTTCCTAGCTCAAGTGCTGAAGGATAAAGGGGTGAGGGAAAAATAATTCCCTCAAACCAGAAACCAAAAAAATTTCCTCACCTGAAAACTCTCGTTATTTTCCTAGAAGCTTGTTTTTAAGCTTCATCTATTCTAGCCTTCATGATGAATCAGAGATGTCAAATTTTGTATTTATAAATACCCTTTGCCCCAAAGAATCTCCCACACCTTAAAAAGCATGTCTAATCTTTCGAACAAGCCTAGAATTCTCCTTGACATTTCCCTCCCCCAGTGGTCATTAAGAATCTGCTCAGACACTTCTAGAAAGTAGCCACTTACTACTTCTCTTTATTGTCTTTTGCACCACTTACTTGTAGGGTAGGGAGGCAAGAAAATAGAGAAACGAAAAAGTGGGGGAGAAAACAGAAAAAAAAACCAGTTGCTGGGTCATCACTACCACTGCTTGATTGGAGGCCTGTTTCTTCTCCGAGGCTACCCAGTCATGTTTCAAGCCAGTGATCACAAGACAAGGAGTCTAATCCATGTCGTCTTCCAGAGCCCAGCATCTTCGGTATGAAGCAATTTTCACATCCTAAGAAAAACGTTGAGGGGCCCTGCCCATCTTTCTCGGTTCGTATCCAGCCTTCCCTCTTTATGCCGCCCAAATGTACCCGAGTGTACAAAATAAGAAGCAGTAGCAACAACAATAAAAAAGGGAGGGGAAAAAGTTATAGAATAAAAGAAAGAGCCAGAAAAAAGTTTTAATATCAGTTCTTGGGGAAGAAGACCCTTTTGCCACATCTCCCTCTTCAGGCTGTGAGCTCTCCTAAACAGGACCCTGTTTCCATTCAGATCTGTTGTCTCTCTTGGCCGCTCTCTCAGCCCCACTCCCACAACCTACCTGACACCCCCCCCCCCACCTCCCCGTCTGCCCCTCGCCTGGGTCTGTGCTCCGTAGGCGCTCAGTAAGTGTTGAATCCACTTTTCAATGGGAATTCCTGACCCTGCTGGCCTGATTTTCTGTCTCCACACTGCCACCCAGCCCATTCGAAGGCAAAACTTGGCAGCTCAGAAGCGTCCCAGCCTGCTCCTCACGCCCAGAGCTGACTACTGTGAAACGACTGCTAGAGGCAGCCGGCAACCCAGAGCAACAAGTGCCTCCTCACAGGCTGGTGCCTGGAGGCTCTGATACAAGTTCCCGCCCCCCCCCCCTTCTCTTCAGACCTTCCCTTAGCCCCACAGCCCCTCCCGCCTAGATGGGGGTGGGGAGAGGAAAGAAGGGACAGGCAAGGCAGGTAGGGGGCTCTCGTCTTTAACCTGTTGGGGGACCAAAAGTTAAAGTGGCACCAACTGGATGGCTCCATCTCGATTGCTATTTTCTCACTTAAGAGAAATTTAAGAATGCAAACAGTACTGCGGCTCCTCTTGGACGCGCTCTAACCCAGACCGGTCAGTTTCGCCACCTGAAAACTAAAGGCCCGTTGTTTGCGGACAGTTCGGCTGCCTTCCTCACGGCATCCCAGGTGGAGCCGCTGGAGTTGAGGGCGACCTGGAGCATCCCTGCAAGGTGGGCACGAGCACACAGTTCACCAAGGCCCCGAGCTTCCGTTCCCGCAAGTGCTGTGTCAAGAACAGATATTAGAGACCGCACCGACAGGCGGGCAGGGGCGCGGGCTCTGGTCCTCCGCAGCGAGTTTGCGGCCCCGCGGTGTGGCCGCGCGCGGGACGCACTCTGGCCCCAGCGGCGGCGGCTCCTGCGCCTCACCAACACTTACTGAGCGCCTGCGGAGTGACCTACACGGCCGCAGGCTGAGCTACCCCCTAGCCAGGCCACCTCTGCTCAGTGCTCTAACCCCGCTACCAGAAGAGTAGGAGAGGCTCCGAGAGGTTCGGTAACTTGCCCAAGGTCACAGCGCTAGAAAGTGGCGGAGCCGGGATTCGCAGCCACGTCTCTCTGACTCCAAGTCCGATGCTCGGCTAGGCAGGGACTCTGTGAGCGGCCAGCCCCGCGGCGCTCGTTTATAAGGAGAGGAGTGTGTGCGTGGGAGTGCGTGGCTGTGTGGGCGTGCGTGTGGGAGAGAGCAGAGGTAGACTGGGTAGTACAGGCAAGTTGCCCAAATTCGCTAACTTCCATCCCGCAATTGCCTCGAACTCGGCCCAAAAAGCCCCTCTCGCCTCCAGCCCCCAAAGGAAACCTGAGCTTTGCGCAGCCCCAGAGCCTGAGCGTCCAGATGCGGTCCGGGTGATTAGCAAAGTCCGTGGAAGCCCAGCTGGAGAAAGCGCGGGCGCAGGGAAAAAGGTGCTGCCGTCTTTGGAGAAGCGGGCGCTGGCGCGGGTGGCCAGCAGGCAGGAGCGCTGGCAAGCCAAGCGGTTCGCTGGCTGGCAGGCGGGCGGCCGCCCCTCCGCCCCCAGCGGAGCAGCTTTCGAACAGAAAAACAAATTCCCCCAGACCCCCCCCCCCCCCCCCCGGCCTGCTCGGCTGGAGTCCTTCGGCCCCGCCGCTCAGCCCAGCGTCCTGCCGGGCGGCCGGGCTTACCTCAGCGAAGCCGCCTGCCTTGGAGATGGAAGCGCGGAGCCCGGCGAGCCGAGTGCGAAGCGGCGGAACCCCCAGCCCCTGGCACGCACGCCGCCACCGCGAGCCGGTCGCGCTCAGTGCCACCCGACCCCGGGGCGCCTGGGAAAAGCCCGCACCGCCGCGCCGCCGCCGCACCGCACCGTGCCCGCCCGCCCGCGGCTTCGGCGCCTGACTCCGGGGCGGTGGCGGTGGCGGCCACCGCGCTCCGTTCTTGGGGGACCGGCTCTCAAGCCCCCATTGCCGCCCCGAGAGCCCTGACGCACACGCACACGGCAGAAGGTTGGCCTGGGCTAGAAATCCCAGGAAAGACAGACCCTTTCCCCCCTTTTTATCCCTCCCCCTCAATTTCCACGTCTTTATAACCGGCTTAGGGCATTATTAGCACATGTACTGGCTCGTGGGCCAGTTGGTGGCAAAATCTGAACTGGATACTCACTCAGGGCCAGAGCTGGTACTGTGCCTTCCTTAAGCCTCTTTCTCCTCGCCAGGGACGACTTAGCCTGTGGGCTGCAGGCGGGCTGCCGGGCGCAGTGAGCAGCCTGCCCGGTGGAGTGAGCAGCGTCTGGGGCGGCTCAGCCGTTTCCCTTCTGCAGCTGTGCCGCTGGTAACATTTTATAGCGGCGGCTAGCGTGTGTGGCCCTTTAAAGGCACTCGAGCTGGTGCAGTCACCGAGGATCTTGTGAAAGCGAAGGGCCGGCTGGGGAACGGAGTCC
Organism: Myotis daubentonii; assembly: GCF_963259705.1. Lineage (NCBI taxonomy): Eukaryota > Metazoa > Chordata > Mammalia > Chiroptera > Vespertilionidae > Myotis > Myotis daubentonii. The sequence goes on along the minus strand of NC_081861.1, from coordinate 87,718,212 downwards.
GAGCGACCCCACGGGTCCGGCAGCGCTGGGAATCCGCCACGGCTCCGGGGTGGGGCTGGCGGACCCAGGGCACGGTCACCCGGAGCCCTGAGTCCTCGGCCTACGCGGGTGCTTCTGAAGCTGGCTGGGGCCCGGGCCCGGGACATCGTCTCTCCCCACCACCCTGCATGGACTTGCCCAATAAATTCCACTTAATTTTGCTAAGGCAAAGGAGAGCTGTTAGTGTCTGTTTTCTGACCTAAATCTAGCGGGTGGGCTGAGAGGGCTTCAGGAGGAGAGCTATGGACTCAGGCAGTGACCCTGAGTAGGGGGCGCACAAGGGACGGTCCTTGGGAGCGGGAGGCATGATTTGGGTTCTCTGAAGGCTTTCTCGGAGCTTGTCTGTCCCTTTGGGCTGAACCATTTCCCTTGTTGAAGGGACAAAGCTGGGGTCCTTTTCCCCCTTAAAGTCGCCAGATCCAGGCAGAGCCTCATTGAGGGCCTATCTGCAGGCAGCAGTGGCTTCCCTCGCAGGCCTGAGCCAAGTATTCTCTTTTGTGGTTATCCAGAGGGGACGGAGGCTGGTGGGATACTACGCAGAAATATACTGCCTTCCTGGATGAGGTGAAGCTCAAGAGGCATGCCAAAGGCCAGGAACGGGAAGCAGGGAATGAAGAGCTTGCCCCTGGGCTGCCGGGATTCCTCCTGCCTTCCCATGATGCCAGGTTATTTTATTATGATTATACAATCATTCCCATCTAGCAAGAATAATACTTTGCATTCAGAGCACATGTTCCTCAGGTTGGGATATTATTTTAAAAATCTATTGGAAAGAGGTCCAGCCTTCTCCTTCATCTCAGTTGGTGTTCCTTGTAGCCAATAAGCTCCTCACATTTTACAAGAAGGCCACCAGGATTACCCCTCTACTACACTCCTTTTTTTAAAACCTCTTTCAGCAACAACTACTCAGTTTACACTGTTTATAAAATATCCTCTTTTTAAAAGTCCCAAATGTTAACAAAAGTGGGGGGGGGGATGTCACCATGGCATATTCACTATGTATGTGTTCTATCTTCTTAATTGGATTTGAAGATCTAAAGGTCTTTTTCTCCGCGCCCCCCCCCCCCACTTTCTTTTCCTTCTTTCATCCCCATTTGCTCTTGGAACAAAGTTCTGTTTGCTGACGGACTGACTGGCTTACTGACACAAAAATGGGCAGCAAAATAGAGGGACAGGTCAAGGACCTTTCTTGATACCTGGAGGAAGGTGGGGCGAATTCTCTAGGCACCAGGTAAACCCATTTCCCAGCCCCCAAAGCTGCTTTGCGTGTCTCCTTTCCTTAGCCTCACCCAGTCCCAACACAAATCTCAGTAACAACCACACCATTGCTGCAGTTTCTCACTTTACCCAAAGATCCTTAATTGTATCCAGTTTCCCTCTGATAAAAGGTGGTATCTGTTGGGACCATAAAACCCTACAGAGTTTTGACTGTAAAATACACCCTCAAGCCATCTCTGGGTTTGCCTGAGGTGAGAGACCCTAGGTTTTCAAATTGTGCTTGGCTAATTTGGACCTCTGACCTATCTTCCCCCTCAGCCCCAGGGGGGAGCAGATCTAGAAACCACAGCAGCAGCTTTGTCGCAGGCTCCGGATCCGTGAGGTGGTAAATCCATCTTCCATATATTAGATGGCTCCCAGTCCAATTGTTAGAAAGAGGCAAATGTTAGTCTCTGCTTCTAGAGTGTCTCCCGAGCAGTTGCTCAACAGCCATCCCCTCCCCCATCCGGACCATTGAAGGGCAGAAAAAAGAGTGCCCTCCGCCCCATTTCTGTGCCCACATGCCAGAAAGGTTCTTCCCACTGGTGACCCTTTATCTCTACTGTCCACCTCCCAGAGAGCAGGAAAGAGGGGCTTCAAGCGCTCAGCTCTGGAGCGCAAAAACCAACCCTTTCTTCTGGAGCGGGGAGGAGCGGGGGTGCAGATGGGAGAGGAGGTTAGTTGCCCAGGCAGGGAGAGAGCAAAGGAGACATTTGCATTTCTCTGCAAATAAACCCCGATCTCCGACTTCCCAGTGGGCTCCAGCTCAGCTCAGAACTCTCCGCTGAACTCTTCTCTCCAACTTGGCAACTAGACTTCCAGCTCGAGTAGCAAGTAGAGGATGGGATGGTCACCTGGCAAGAACCTTCTGTACACCAGCACTGGGCCTGGCATGTTCCCATCCATTATCTCATTTAATTCCCACCTGTGCGGCAGGGTTTTGAAATGGAGTCCCAGAGATTTGCCCAAGTTCACACGGCCAGGAGGCGGGTATTTGAATCCAGTCAAGCTGACTGCAAAATCCTTACTCTCACCCCTGCACTTCGCTGCCTGGGAGGGTAAGAAAGCATTTAGGCTGTCTTCCCACTGGTGACTTCTTGTTATATCTACTGTGCAGTTTAGGGAGTCAGTCTGCCTGGGTTTAAATCTCTACTTTGCTATTTCCTATCTGTGTGATCTTAGGTTAGTTATGTGACTTCATCCTTAGGGCCTTAGTTTTCTCACCTGCTAAATGGGATGGTGGAGTTGTTGAAAGGATTAAAGGAAAAGCTTAGCCAGGTTGATGCCTACTGTAGTAAGTAGTCAAAAAGTGCTGTTATTGTGCCTTTTGATTCTTCTTCTTCTTGCCTCTTAGCCCTGCCTCAGCTCACACACTTCAGGTTCAATAACATTTGCTGACTAATTAATTAAAAACACAGAGAGGAGTCTAAAAACAGACTGAGCCACATAAGAGGAGAAAATTAGGGACCATTACAAGATGATCACCTTTCCCCCAACAGCTGGAAACAGCCAGAATAGTCTCCAGAAACATATATTCAATATACGTGTGGAAAAGTTAAAAAACAGAAGTCTTTGTTCAAGAATGTTTGGAGCAGAATTGTTTATAATAGTGAAAAATAGAAAGCAATCTAAATGTCCATGGTAAGGAAGTGTCCCTTGGGACCTTGAAACTTCAAAACAAAACAAAACACAAAAAAATTACTGACTTCCAAAACTCATTTATGAGAAAATGTTCACTACAAAATATTTAAAAAAACAACAACAACTCTGGCCTTAGTAGGGTAGCTCAGTTGGTTAGAGCATAGTCCCCATATGCTAAGTTGTGGGTTCAACCCTGGTCAGGGCACATACAAGACAAACAAGAGTCAACTAATGAATGCATAAATAAGTGGAACAACAAAGTCTACCTCTCTCTCTCCTCCTTCCTCTCTCTAAAATCAATAAAAAATTAAACGGTACAAAATTAAAATAAAATTAAAAATAATCTCTGGGTACAAAGTTGCATAAACATGATGCAAAGCTGCAAAGGGCACAGAGTAGAATATTAAGTAGTATGTTTCTAGCCATCTATGAATATGGGTAATGAGGTGATGGTCAGGAGAACACCAAACTAGCAACAGTGTCAGTGGAGTGGTGGGATTATGAGTGATTTTTTCTCTCCCTTTCTCCGTGTCATACAATATTATTTTTATAATTAAATATAAGTTTATAGTCAATGAAGTGCATAAACAGTATGCTCCCACTTTCATGAAAATTGTATGTGCATAGGAGAAATATTGGAAGTAAGTACACCAAAATGACAACAGTGATTATAATTGAGTAGTGTGATTATGGTGCTATTTTTTCTTTTTCTGCAATATGACTATTATTTTCTTACAATTAAAATAGATTCATAATTTGGAAAGTGGATAATCTGTACACTCCCACTTGTGTTAAAAGTATGTATGCAAATTGAAAAAAGTGAGAAGGAAATATATGAAAATGTTAAGCTTTTATATTAGGTGGTAAAGGATTATGGGTAATTTTCCCTTTTGATTTTCTGTAATATGATTTTATTACTTTTATAATGTAAATAAAATGATACACAAATGGCATATACAGTAGGATCCCACTTTTGTGTACATGTGTATATATGTGCATAATTTTTAAATTATGGAAAATGTAAAAAGCAGTTCAATACTGAAATATTTTTTGGGGAAAAGGGCATGTCTGGGATTTTCTTTTAAATATTCTGGTGGGGATGGATAGAGTTAAGTGGGTGGGGATATATATAAAATAAGATGGATACATGGCCTTCTTCATTATGTTTACTTGTGTATATCTTTGAAAAGTCCCATAAATATTTTTTAATATATTTTTATTGATTTCAGAGAGGAAGGGAGAGGAAGAGAAAGATAGAAACATCAATGAGAGAGAATCATTGATCGGCTGCCTCCTGCACATGCCCCACTGGGCACTGAGCCCGCGACCTGGACATGTGCCCCAACGGGGAATTGAACTGTGACCTCCTGGTTCATAGGTTGATGCTCAACCACTGAGCTATGCCAGCCAGGCCATAAATATTTTTTAAAAAGCATTTTTGCATACATTATCTCTTTCACTCTTATGTCGCTGTTTTATAGAAAACTAGGATTCAAAGAGATGACATCACTTGCCCTAGGTCACATAATGGCAAGTGAGTGACCTTGACGTGGGCTCCTCACACCAAGCCCAGGGCTCATCTCAGTTGCTTCTTCTTTTTAATAATTAACAATTATTAACATTTTGTTTGGTTATAAATGTCATAATTGTTCCCTTCACAGAATATGGAAATAACAGGAAAGCATTGGGAAGAAAATGTAATAATCAACTTAACCTAATCAGAGTTAACTCTTTGGTGTTTGGCTGCCTCTCACTCCAGAGGTAATGGGTCAGTCATTCTTAACAGGCTAGTGAGCAAAGTTGCAGCTGAGTGGGTGGGGGGCACTAAGGAGATGATGGATCCTTGCCACTGCCCTTCCATTCTTCCCTGGTGCCCTCTTTAGATACTGCAACCTAGACCACAGTTCTTTCCTGTATCCTTCCTTGCCCCATACAATCTCAAGCAATGCAAGTATGTTTGGGGAAGTCCAGGTGGCCCTTTCTCCTCACTTCATCTGGAGACCCTGCCTAGAAGGCCCCTTGGGCTTCTGCAAGTTTGCAACCACACTGAGTGTGGTTGTGCCTCCATTTCCCCATCTGGAAGATGCTAGGGAGAATAGCAGACCAGTGGGTCTCTGCCAGGGAGTGATGAGCTAACGTCTGTAGTGCTTTCCAGCCCCTCGGAGCAAGGTGCCGGAGCCTCCCCAGCTTCAGGCCTACTGCCTGCCGCCTGCCAACCTGAGCAAGGGCCTGGGCCTGGCCATCCTGTGCCCAGCGAACACCACATTCCTCTGTTCCAGGCCAGCAGGCTTGGGCAGACACTGACTTCTGCTCCTGTGTTAAAAATCAGCAGGAGGAGGAGGAGAAGGAGGAAGGGAGGGAGGGAGGGAGGGAGGGTGGGAAGGAGGGAGGGAGGGAGGGAGAGGACCGAAAAGAACAAATGAACGAGGGAGGTAACAAGATTAGCACTGGGGAAAGGGCCTTGAGAAACAGTAAACGGGGGAGGAGAGAGCAGAGAGATAACAGGGCATCCTTGGGCACTCCAGTTAGCTTCGACCTTGGTTTCCTGTTTACACAAGGGGGTGGGGAAAGTTTGGAAAGGGTCAAGAATTGGGTCCAGTTGAATTGATTCCCTACTTGATTTCCTGTTTTTATACATAATGGTAAAACTACAAATATATAAACAGCTTTAGCCACCCAGCCTTTCACATCCTTGGAGACTGTCTCCATGGCTCTGCACACTACAGCTTTTGGGGGATGTCACTCTAGTGTATACCCCTTCTTTTTGTGCCCTTTCAGCATTCAACTTCACAAGAACCCTAGGAAGTCAATACTATCAACCCCATTTTAGAGACAAGGGCATTGAGGCACAGAAAGATGAAATAACAAGGCCCAAATCACACAGATAGTAAGTAGCGGACCTGGGATTCACAGCCAGGTCTGACTGACTCTGTCCAGTTGGCTCCCTGCTCCTCTGTTATCTGTGTCTATGCTTTCCGTTCTTCTAGAATGGATACTCCACCATACACAGTGCAGAAAATGGTCAATGCATGTGGCCAGAATATATGCATGGCCCGGGTTGAGGGAGAGACCCTGAGGGGGTGGTCCAGTTAGGGGCTGTGGCAGGAATCTCCAGGGATGAGGTACAGGGTGGAGAGGGCTTCAGCCTGGGTATGGCAAAGAGATTCTGAAAAATATTACCCAGGGAAGAGCACAGGATTCAGAGGCAGGGAGGGTGAGAGGTGCTGCTGGAGGGGAGAAAGAAGCAGCCAGACCCGGGGCTGTTTGAATGTCAGCAGTGAAGCTGGAGGCCTTGGGAAGGTGTGAGCCTTTGTGGGGGAAGAGAAACTCTGTTTCAAGCATGTTTAGTTTAAGCTGTTGGCAGAACATCCAAGTGGAAATAGCTTGCACACAGCCAGGAATATAGGACTGGAAAGAAAGTGTGAGGTTGTGTCAAAAAGAGCAATAGGCAGGATGACTTTTGGCCAAAGTGTGGGGAACTTTCCCCTGCCCCTCTCCACCAGCACAGAGAGGGGCTTTCTCCTTGGGTCCCAGGACCAGACACTGCTTTTCCACCACAGCTCTCTCTTTCTCTCCCCTCCCGGCCCCTCCAGCCCAGCACAATGATGGACACATGCTTCAAAGCCCTAAAGGGCAGTGTGAGGGGGATCTCAGTCCATACATTTTCCCATGCCAGGGAGTGATAGGGCCTCATCTCACTTTGCTAAATATATTTTGGCTAGGCCTTAAAGCATGCCAGGCCTTCCTTGGTTTCACTTCTAAAACACAAGGTTTTAGGGTCTTATTTGCTCTCCCTTTTCTGCTACCCTCCATCTTAGGCCAGCACAGTGTCTCTCAACTTACTTCATCCTTAAAAAGGTGTAACCATTTTAGTCTGGCCCTGCTGCAGCATCAGACTGAAATTGCTCCCCTTACCTAAGTCCTAAGGTGATGTGGCAGCCCCTTGGCCCCAACCTCATCTCATGCTGGGAACATTTCCCTGCATTCACTTCTCTTGGGCTCTGGGGTCTTGCCCTCCCAGCTTCCCAGTCCCATCTCATCTGAAGCTTTAAACTTCCATTCATCATCTATCCATGGACCCCAGTGTTCCACTAATCAGAGCCCCTGCTGGCATGGAGAAGTCTCCCAACTTGGACCAGTAGCATCCATAGCTTCACTTGAAACTTAACTATGGGTCTGGGGTCAGCTCAGACAAACATGGCTGTGTGAACATGGTTAGGATTACTTTTGAATGTACCACCTGGTGGGCTGAAAAGATTTCTCCAGATTCCCACAGAGACTTGTCTCTTGGGACCTCAATGATCAGAGCTGGAGATGGATCAAGGATATAGAGTACCTTTCGGTGTATGTGGGGGTCAGGTTGCAGACTCTGCTGCCAGCCATGAAGAGAGGACCACAGGTCAGTTACCCAAGGTCCCACTCCTGCTTTGATACAAAGACAATGTCTCTTAGCTAGCACATAGTCTCCTTGTGCTAATAACAAGAGGGAGCAGCACAATTAGAAATAGGTGCTGCTCTCTCTGAGATTTACAAAACCTCCACCCCAGTGCACATGGCTTTGTAAGAGCCAAATTTCAGGTGTCCCCATGCAGGGCACAACTTGCAGAAGTGCACTTGAAGGTCCTGTAAAGAGATGAGCCTGGATCAGCAGCCAGCTTAGGTTCTTGCAGTGGCCCTGCACCACTAAGAAAACCAACCGCCCCAGAGTTTTATTCTTACCAGCTTTGATTAAAAATACCAATGGTAACATTTCCTGAGCGCTTATTAGGTGACAGACCCTCACTGTTCTCAGTACTCCATACTTTCTCATCTAATTCCGACAAAAACTTGTGTTAGCGAGTATAGTAAGTCACTTAACATTATCAATAGGTTCTTGGACTGTAAGCAAAATGATGTATAAGGAAACCAGTTTTCCCATAGGAAAGAGTTAAGTTCCTATGGAATCTCATCAATATAATAATGAAATGACGTTGAACAAAATTATGTTATTTGAGGACCTGCTGTACTGTTATTACCTCATTCCCTTTTTGCCAATAGGGAAATGGAGGCATAGAGTTGCTAGATAGCTTGCCAATGTTCTACACCCTGTATATTTGTTGGCTGAAGATTCAAAGCAGGCATACTGGCCCCAGAACCTCTGCTAGTGACCAGCGGGCTTCACTGCCTCTTAAGTAACAACTGCGGAGACCTACACCTTATATTCCATAAAGGCCTTTCCCTTTTGTGAGCAATATCAATTCTCATACCCCATCCACCCTTAAGGAGGTGGTCGTTATTATTAAATCCAGGCTTTCTGGCCCCTGCCTTGCCTGGTATGAGGAGATGAGTAAATGCTGGTTCTTGTCACCATCAGCTGGAGCACAGTAGGAATAGGTAGGGAGAGAAAAATGGCTGCCCAACCAGCTGGAGGCATTGGCCTAGTCTGACATCAAGAGCTCTGCCATCATGAGGCTCTGCCATCAGATTGACTTTGGTTCAAGTCCCGAAGCTACCACTTCCTAGCTGTGTGACCTTGAACAAATGACTTTAGCTCATTAGGCCTCAGTTTCCTTAGATGTAAAGTGGGGAAAATGAGAACACTTACCTTATGAGGTTATGCCAGGGTTGAATGAGATAATGTCTGGGGCCATAAACTCTCAAGTGCTGTGCACATGTGAGTAATTACTCTTCTCTGACCCCTGTTCACTGCTGCTTGGGGAATGGAGTCAGCCTTCCAATCTGAGTCCAGTTCCAAGCCTGACTTCACCTTCTTGGACTTATTTTCTTCTTTGTCATATATGAATGTATGGGAAATTGGGCCTCCTGACCCACTGGGGTGGGCTCACCAGGGTTGGCTATTATTCCTATATAGTTGTTCCTTCATGTCACAAATGTGAGCTGAGGCCATGCTTAATCCTGCTCTAGTCACCCAGATGGGGACCAAGAGGCCAATTTGGCCCTCAAGGAATTCCCAATACAGTGAGGGAGACAGAAAAGCAGACATTAATAAAATCCAGTGGGCGATCAGAGGAAGTGACTTCTAAGTTGAAGGCCAGCATCCCCCAGGTGTGGGGAATAGTATGTGTAAAGGCATTGATGGGGACTAGGAGAACAGCACAGGATGGAGTTGCTGAGGACATAGAAGCCAGACTTGGATGCTGCATTATGAAATTCAGCTTTGATATTGTACTGACCGAAGGTTATGTGGGCAGATATACATGAAACCTGGTGCATACAGTTTATTAGTTTGTTACTCAGTAAAACATGTTTACCCCCTCAACTTTCTCCATCCACCCTCCACCCCCACCAGCAAGCAATCTAGCAGAGCCCTAAGCTTCCAGGAGAGATCCCAGTTCTCTCTCCTGAACTCTGCACAAATAAAGTACCTGTCCCTTTCCCTCCCTCTTCCCCGAGCTTCCCAAGGTCATCAAATGATACTTCTGCTCACACTGTTTCTCAGGCTAAAAACCTTGCCTTCATTTTTCTTTCTCTTTCTCATCCTATGTCCCATTGAACAGCAAATTCTGTCAGCTTGCTCTTTAAAATACATTCAGGATCCAAATCATTTTTTTACCACTTCCCAAACCATTTTTTTTTACCACTTCAACAGCCACCACTCTGGTCCAAGCCACTGTTATCCCTACCTAGATCAGTGTTGCAGGTTTCTGAAGGGTCTCTTTGCTCCCTGGTGCCTGTCCTCTACAGTCTTTTCCACACAGCAGCCAGAGGAATCCTGACCTGTGCTCAGGAGCCTCAAAGGCTCTCCATCCCACCCAGGCAAAAGTCAAAGTCCTATATGACCTGATCCCTCTTACTTCTCCATAGTCTTTCCCTCCCCCTCTCCTCCTCATTCCCTCAGCTTCATGCATAAGGGCCTGGGCCTTGCTGTTTCTCTGATGAGACAAGGTGATTCCTATCTGTGGCTCTTTGCACCTGCTGTTCCTCTGCCTGAAACACTCCTTCATGAACAAACCCCACTGCATTTAGGACTTTGCTCAATGTCACCTTCTCATATGGGCCTTCCCTGGGCACCTCATCTGAAGTAGCAATCCCATCATTCTTAACATCTACCTGGCTTGATTTTTCTCCATAGCACTGATCACTACTTGCCATATTATATTTATTGTCTCCATAGCTGGAATGCACACTCCACAAGGGTAGATATTTTTGTATTTTATTCCCTTCTGTATCCTGGATGACGAACACACTGCCTGGCACATAGCAGGCCATCAATAAATATCTTCTGGATGAAGGAATGCTGAGCCAGAGAATCTGGCTTCTGGATATGGGAGAGAGAAGTTGCAGGAGAGTCAGAGGAAAGATGGGGAAGAGATTAGACAAGTGGGCTTAGGAGTGGAATGTGTAACAGATTCTGCAGAATATTCCTCAAAGGAGAAAAAATATATGAGTGAAAACCAGATGGAGGGTGGTGGAGGAGAGCCCAATAACTCATGGGCAGAATGAGTAGGATTGGAAAGGTGGTGGTTTCCCCTCCCTCCAGCCTTCTAGGCTGGTTACCTCAGGATCATGCCATGGAGCTGACAGGCACCTTTCAGGAAGGAGGCAGCCCATTCTGGCAGGAAAACTACAGGGCAGTGAGTGATGCCCTCAGTCTGGCAGAGGAGCAAACCAGAGAGACTAGAGTAGGCTTTGAGAAATGGTAGTTGCTTCTGGCTTCCTCCCCAAGTATACAGCTGTGATTTTAGTGGTTTATCTTCTGCTTGTCTCATTTCACATACACATGTAAGCATTATTGTCACTTCTCAGTTCAACCCTCATTTCCATTTTCATCCTGCCTTGATCTCCATTTACAACTAGTGCAAACCCATGCCCTCCATGCAACTCACAGTGTGCTTCCCAACAGCATGTTTCAAACAGCACTTAGGTGACTTTGGAGGCAAGATATGTTAGAATTGCACTGGATGTCTGCAGCTAGCCTGGGCCCTAGGGAGAACCAGGAGGAGATTACAGTTGCTGCTTTTCCTTTAGTTCCTCAAAACATTGACTGAGGCCCTATTCTGTGGCAGTCAAGAGTGCTGACATGAAGAGGTGGGAAAGATCTCAAATATCTTAGATAGTTAAATAATAACATACTATTAAGCATATGAAAACATGTCCAACCTCTAATAAAAGTAGACAGACAAAAATTCAAGCAAGGAGCTATTTTTACTTCTTAGTTGGGCAAATATGAAGTTCCAGGGAGTGGTAGAAGCAGCCACAGTCATCTAGTGTTGGTGGGACTGTGATTGGGTTGACACTCTGGGGATCAAAAGCCACCATCTGTTTTGTTTGTTTGTTTTTAATGTACATGCTTTTGATCCAGCAGTTCCACTTCAAGAAATTTATCATAAGAAAGTCATAGAACAAATGTGTTGTGTAAGGGTGTAAGTATGAGGATCTTCACTGCAATGATTTTTTTGAGGCAAAATTCACATAAAAAATTAACCATTTTAAAGTTAATAATTCAGTGTCATTTGGTACATTCACAATGTTGTACAACCACCATCTCCATATACTTAGTTTCAAAACATTTTCATTATCTCAAAATAAAATCTCTTCCCATTTCCCCCTCTGCCCAGGCCTGGGTAACCACTAATTTGTTTCTGTCTTAATGGTTTTGTTTATTTGGGATGTTTCATATAAATGGAATCATACACTAGGTGATTTTTGGTGTCTGGCTTCTTTCACTTATTATTATTATTATTATTTTTTGAGAACTGTAATGGGTATCAGAACTTCATTACTTTTTATGGCTGAATAATATTCCATTGTATGCAAATACCAATAATTTGATTATGCATTCATCCATTAATGAATATCTGAGTTGTTTCCACCTTTTGGCCATTGTGAATAGGGCTGCTATGAACCTTCATGTACATGTTTTTGAGCATCTGCTTTCAATTGTTTTAGGATGCATAGATTTGGTGGGTCATTTGGTAATTCCATGATGAACTTTTTGAGGAACTGATAAACTGTTTCCACAATAGCTGCACCATTTTATATTCCCACCAGCAATGTATGAGGATTCTAATTTCTCCACATCCTTGTAGATTCTTATTTTCTGTTTTTTTTTTTAAAATTATACCCATCCAAATAGGAATAAACTGATAACTCATTGTGCTTTTGATTTGTATCTCCCTAATGACTAATGATGTTGACCATTATTTCATGTGCTTGTCCATTTTTATATCTTGTTTAGAGAAATGTTTAATCAAGTTCTTTGTCATTTTATTTTATTATTTTTTTCTTTTCTTTTTAAAAAATGTATTGTTTAAGGTATTACAAATAGAAGTACACATGTCTCCTTTTTTCCCCCATTGACCTCCTCCCGGCCTCCCCTATCCCCTGTACATGCCCTCACACCCCTGCCCCCCCCCCCCACCCCGCCGCCGCCAGTGACTTGCGTCTATTGGTTGTGCTTATATGCATTCATACAAGTCCTTTGGTTGATCTCTTAGCCCCACCCAACCTTGCTCTATATTCCCCCTGTAGTACGACAGTCTGTTCAATGCTTCTTTGCCTTTATCTATTTTTTGTTCAATAGTTTATAATATTCTTTATATTCCATAAATGAGTGAGATCATGTGGTATTTTTCTTTCATTGACTGGCTTATTTCACTTAGTATAATGCTCTCCAGTTCCATCCATGCTGTTGCAAACAGTAAGAATTCCTTCTTTTTTACCGCAGCGTAGTATTCCATTGTGTAGATGTACCACAGTTTTTTAATCCACTCATTTGCTGATGGGCACTTAGGCTGTTTCCAAATCTCAGTTATTGTAAATTGTGCTGCTATGAACATAGGGATGCATATATCCTTTCTGATTGGTGTTTCTGTTTTCTTGGGATATATTCCTAGAAGTGGTATTATTTGGTCAAATGGCAGTTCCATTTTTAATTTTTTGAGGATATGCCATACTGTTTTCCATAGTGGCTGCACCAGTCTGCATTCCCACCAGCAGTGAAGAAGGGTTCCTTTTTCTCCGCATCCTCTCCAGCCCTTACCAGCTTGTTGATTTGTTGACGATAGCCATTCTGACAGGTGTGAGGTGGTACCTCATTGTTGTTTTGATTTGCATCTCTAGGATGATTAGTGACTTTGAGCATGTTCTCATATGTCTCTTGGCTTTCTGAAAGTCCATTTTTAAAAAGTATCTATTAAGGTCCTTTGCCCATTTTTTGATTGGATTGTTTATCTTCCTTTTGTTAAGTTGTATGAGTTTCCTGTAAATGTTGAAGATTAAACCCTTATCAGAGAAAACATTGGCAAATATGTTCTCTCATGCAGAGGGCTTTCTTGTTGTTTTGTTGATGGTTTCTTTGGCCGCACAGAAGCTTTTTATTTTGATGTAGTCCCATTTGTTTATTTTCTCTTCAGTTTCCATTGCCCTAGGAGCTGTATTGGTAAAGATATTGCTACAACAAATGTCTGCTATTTTGCTGCCTATGGCTTCTTCTAAGATTTTTATGGTTTCCCATCTTATGTTTAAGTCCTTTATCCATTTTGAGTGTATTTTTGTCTATGGTGTAAGTTGGTGGTCTAGTTTCATTTTTTTGCAAGCATCTGTCCAGTTTTCCCAGCACCATTTATTGAAGAGACTGTCTTGTCTCCATTGTATGCTCTTGCCTCCTTTGTCAAATATTAATTGAGCATACTGGCTTGTGTCCATTTCTGGGTTCTCTGTTCTGTTCCATTGGTCTATATGTCTATTCTTGTGCCAGTATCAGGCAATTTTGAGAACAGTGGCTTTGTAGTATAGCTTGATATCTGGTATTGTGATCCCTCCAACATTGTTCTTTCTCAAGATTGCTGCAGCTATTCGGGCTCTTTTTTTATTCCAGATGAATTTTTGGATAATTTGTTTTAGGTCTTTGAAGAAGTATGTCATTGATATTTTAATGGGGATTGCATTGAATTTATAGATTGCTTTGGGTAGTATGGACATTTTAATGATGTTGATTCTACCAATCCATAAACATGGTATAGTCTTCCATTTGTTCATGTCTTCCTCTATCTCTCTCTCTTTTTTTCTAGTGTTCTGAAATTTTCTGAGTACAGGTCCTTTGTCGCCTTGGTTAAGTTTATTCCTAGTTATCTTAATTTTTTTGTTGCAATGGTAAATGGGATTGCTTTTTAAATTTTTCTTTCTGTGAGTTCATTATTGGTGTATAGAAAAGCCATAGACTTCTGGGTGTTAATTTTATATCCTGCTACATTACAGAATTCATTTATTAAGTTTAGTAGTTTTTTGATGGAGTCTTTGGGGTTTTCTATGTACAATATCATGTCATCTGCGAATACGAACAGTTTTACTTCTTCTTTTACAATTTGGATGCCTTTTATTTCTTCTTCTTGTCTGATCACAATGGCTAGTACTTCCAGTACTATGTTGAACAGGAGTGGTGAGAGTGGGCATTTCTGTCTTATTCCTATTTTTATGGGAAATGGTTTTAGTTTTTGCCCATTGAGTATGATGTTGGTTATGGGTTTGTCATATATGGCATTTATTGTGTTGAGATATGATCCTTCTATTCCCACCTTGCTGAGAGTTTTTATCAAGAAAGGGTGTTGGATTTTGTCAAATGCCTTTTCTGCATCAATGACTATGATTATATGGTTTTTATCTCTAAGTTTGTTTATGTGGTGTATCACATTTATTGATTTGCGGATATTGTACCATTCTTGCATCCCTGGAATAAATCCCACTTGGTCATGGTGTATGATCTTTCTAATGTAATGCTGGATTCGATTTGCTAGAATTTTGTTGAAGATTTTGGCATCTATGTTCATGAGGGATATTGGCCTGTAATTCTCTCTTTTGTATTAGCTTTATCTGGTTTTGGGATTAGGGTAATGCTGGCTTCATAGAAAGAGCTTGGAAGTGCTCCTTCTTCTTGAATTTTTTGGAATAGTCTGAGGGAGATAGGTTTTAGTTCTTCTTTGAATGTTTGACAAAACTCCCCTGTGAAGCCATCTGGTTCAGGGCTTTTGTTTGTAGGATGTTTTTTGATTATTGCTTCAATTTCCTTCATAGTTATCAGCCTATTCAGATTTTTTGATTCCTCCTGGTTGAGTTTTGGAAGGTCATATTTTCTAGGAATATGTCCATTTCTTCTAGGTTGACCAGTTTGTTGGAGTAGAGTAGCTCATAGTATTTTTTATGATTCTTTGTATTTCTGAGGGGTCTGTTTTTATTTCACCCCTTTCATTTCTGATTTTGTTTATTGGGGCTTTCTCTTTGCTTCTTGGTGATCCTGGCTAGAGGTTCATCAATCTTGTTTATCCTTTCAAAGAACCAGCTCTTGGTTTCATTGATCTTTTTTTTTTTGGGGGGGGGGGTGTCTCTATGTCATTTATTTCCACTCTGTTCTTTATTATTTCCTTCCTTCTGCTCACACTGGGCTTTTCTTGTTGCTCTCTTTCTAATTCTTCAAGTTGCAGAGTTAGATGATTTATTACCAGTTTTTCTTGTTTTTTGAGGTAGGCTTGTAATGCTATGTACTTTCCTCTCAGGATTGCTTTTAGTGTGTCCCAAAGATTTTGGTATTGTTTTATTTTATTTTTTAAAATGTCTTTATTGGTTAAGGTATTACAAATGTGTCCTCATGCCCCCACTAACCCCCCCCCCCCCTCCACTCATGTTCTCATCCCCCTGTTGTCCATGTCCATTGGTTTGGCTTATATGCATGCATACAAGACCTTTGGTTGCTCTCTTCCCCTTACCCCCACCCTCCCCTACTTTCCCTCTGGGGAGTGATAGTCTGATTGCTGTTTCTCTGTCTTTGGATCTGTCCCTGTTCATCAGTCTATGTAGTTCTCTATATTCTACAAATGAGTGAGATCATGTATTTATCTTTCTCTGACTGGCTAATTTCACTTAGCATAATGCTCTCCAGTTCCATCCATGCTGTTGCAAATGGCAAGAGTTCCTTCTTTTTTACCACAGCGTAGTATTCTATTGTTTAGATGTACCACAGTTTTTTAATCCACTCATCTGCTGATGGGCACTTAGGCTGTTTCCAAATCTTAGCTATGGTGAATTGTGCTGCTATGAACATAGGGGTGCATATATCCTTTCTTATTGGTGTTTCTGGTTTCTTGGGATATATTCCTAGGAGTGGGATCACTGGGTCAAATGGGAGCTCCATTTTTAGTTTTTTGAGGAAGCTCTGTACTGTTTTCCACAGTGGCTGCACGAGTCTACATTCCCACCAGCAGTTCAGAAGGGTTCCTTTTTCTCCACATTCTCTCCAACACTTGTTGTTTGTTGATTTTTTGATGATAGCCATTCTGGCAGGTGTGAGATGATACTGCATTGTTGTTTTGATTTGCATCTCTCCGATGATTAGTGACTTTGAGCATGTTTTCATATGTCTTTCGGCCTTCTGTATGTCCTCTTTTGAAAGGTGTCTATTTAGGTCCGTTGCCCATTTTTTGATTGGATTGTTTATCTTCCTATTGTTAAGCTTCATGAGTTCCCTGTAAATGTTGGAGATTAAACCTTTATTAGTGATATTGTAGGCAGATATGTTCTCCCATGCAGTGGGCCTTCTTGTTGTTTTGTTGATGGTTTCCTTTGCTGTGCAAAAGCTTTTTATTTTTATTTTTTAAAAATATATTTTATTGATTTTTTACAGAGAGGAAGGGAGAGAGATAGAGAGTCAGAAACATCAATGAAAGAGAAACATCGATCAGCTGCCTCCTGCACATCTCCTACTGGGGATGTGCCCGCAACCCAGGTACATGCCCTTAACCGGAATCGAACCTGGGACCCCCCAGTCCGCAGGCTGATGCTCTATCCACTGAGCCAAACCGGTTTTGGCAAAAGCTTTTTATTTTGATGTAGTCCTATTTGTTTATTTTCTCTTTAGTTTCCATTGCCCTAGGAGCATTATCAGAGAAGAAATTCCTTCGGCATATGTTTGCGATTTTGCTGCCTGTGGATTCCTCTAGTATTTTTATGGTTTCCCGTCTTACGTTTAAGTCTTTTATCCATTTTGAGTTTATTTTTGTGTATGGTGTGAGTTGGTGGTCTAGTTTCATCTTTTTGCATGTATCTGTCCAATTTTCCCAACACCATTTATTGAAGAGACTGTCTTGACTCCATTGTATGCTCTTGCCTCCTTTGTCGAATATTTATTTGGCATAGTGGTTTGGGTCGATTTCTGGGTTCTCTATTCTATTCCATTGATCTATAGATTGTTTTGTTTTCATTGTCATTAATTCCAGGATGTTTTTAATTTCTTCTTTGATCTCTTTGGTAACCCACTAATTATTTAATAGTATGCTCTTCAGGCTCCAATTGCTTGAATTTTTGTGATTGTTTTTATTGTAGTTGATTTCTAATTTTATGCCATTGTGATCTGAGAAGGTGCTTGGTATGATTTCAACTCTCTTGATTTTGGAGAGACTTTGCCTGTGTCCCAATATGTGGTCTATCTTTGAAAATGTCCCATGTGCACTTGAGAAGAATGTATATTCTGTAGTTTTGGGGTGAAATGTTCTAAAGACGTCGATTAAGACCATCTGATCTAGTGAGTTGTTTAGGATTGGTGTTTCTTTGATAATTTTTTGTCTAGAGAATTTATCCAGTGATATTAATGGGGGTATTAAAGTGTCCTACTATGATTGTGTTGCTGTCAATCTCTCCTCTGATATCTTCCAGAAATTTTTTTATGTATTTGGGTGCTCCTGCATTGGGTGCATATATGTTTACCAGAGTTATATCCTCTTGTTGTATTGATCCCTGTAGAATTATGAAGTGGCCTTTCATGACTCTTGTTATGGTCTTCACTTTGAGGTCTATTTTGTCAGATATAAGTATTGCTACCCTAGTTTTTTTTTTCAATTCCATTTGCCTGAAAGATATTTTTCCATCCCTTCACTTTCAGTTTGTGTGAGTCCCTTGTTCTGAGGTGGGTCTCCTGTAGACAGCATATGTACGGGTCATGTTTTCTTATCCATTCAGTCACTCAATTTCTTTTGATTGGAGCATTTAATCTATTTATGTTTAATGTTACTACTGATAGGTACTTGTTTATAGCCATTTCTGTGCTTTAAGCCTGGGTTCCTTCCTCCCCTTCTGTTTCTTCTTTTCACAGTATTCCCTTTACCATTTCTCTTTTTAAAATCTTTATTGTTCAGATGATTACAGTTGTTCCTCTTTTTTCCCCTCATAGCTCCCCTCCACCCGGTTCCCACCCCACCCTCTGTCCTTCACCCCACCCTGGCCGCCACTGTCCTCATCCATAGGTGTATGATTTTTGTCCAGTCTCTTCCCACACCCCACATACCCCTTTCCCCCCTAAGAATTGTTATTCCACTCCCTTTCTATGCCCCTGATTCTATTATATTCACCAGTTTATTCTATTCATCAGATTTTTAATTCACTTGATTTTTAGATTCACTTGTTGATAGATATGTATTGGTTGTTCATAATTTTTATCTTTACCTTTTTCTTCTTCTTCCTCTTCTTAAAGAATACCTTTCAGGATTTCATATAATACTGGTTTGGTGGTGATGAACTCCGTTAGCATTTTCTTATCTGTGAAGCTCTTTATCCGACCTTCAATTCTGAATGATAGCTTTGCTGGGTAAAATAATCTTGGTTGTAGGTTCTTTTTATTTTATTTTATTTTATTTTATTTTATTTTATTTTATTTTATTTTATTTTTTTATTGCTTAAAGTATTGCAAAGGGTATTGCATATGTGTCCTTTTTTCACCCCCCCTCCCCGCCCTTGACAGTCCCCTAGCCTCCCCTACCCCCCAGTGTCTTGTGTCCATTGGTTATGCTTATATGCATGCATACAAGTCCTTCAGTTGATATCTTACCCCCTCCCTCCTGCCCCCCAACCCTCCCCGGCCTTCCCGCTGCAGTTTGACAATCTGTTTGAGGCAGCTCTGCCTCTGTATCTATTATTGTTCAAAAGTTTATAATGGTCTCTATTATCCATGAATGAGTGAGATCATGTGGTATTTTTCCTTCATTGACTGGCTTATTTCACTTAGCATAATGCTCTCCAGTTTAATCCATGCCGTTGCAAATGGTAAGAGTTCCTTCCTTTTTTACAGCAGCATAGTATTCCATCGTGTAGATGTACCACAGTTTTCTAATCCGGTTCTTGCTATTCATCACTTTGAATATTTCCTGCCACTCCCTTCTGGCCTGCATAGTTTCTGTTGAGAAATCAACTGACAGTCGTATGAGTACTCCCTTGTAGGTAACTGACTGTTTTTCTCTGGCTGCTTTTAAGATTATCTCTTTGTCTTTTGCTCTTGGCATTTTAATTATGATGTGTCTTGGTGTGGTCCTCTTTGGATTCCTTTTGTTTGGGGTTCTCTGAGTTTCCTGGACTTGTAAGTCTATTTCTTTCACCAGGTAGGGGAAGTTTTCTGTCATCATTTTATTTTATTTTTTTCCCAATTAACTTTGCCTAATTCTGCAGATTTTTTTTTATTGCTTAAAGTATTACAAAAGGTATTACATATGTCTCTTTTTTCCCCCATACTTGACAATACCCTGGCCTCCCCTACCCCCCAGTGTCTTTTGTCCATTGGTTATGCTTATATGCATGCATATAAGCCCTTCGGTTGATCTCTTATCCCGCCCCCCCTTCTGGCTCCCTACCCTCCCGGCCTACCCACGGCAGTTGGACAGTCTGTTTGAGGCAGCTCTGCCTCTGTATCTATTTTTGTTCATAAGTTCATAATGGTCTTTATTATCCCTGAATGAGTGAGATCATGTGGTATTTTTCCTTCATTGACTGGCTTATTTCACTTAGCATAATGCTCTCCAGTTCCATCCATGCCGTTGCAAATGGTAAGAGTTCCTTCTTTTTTACAGCAGCATAGTATAGAGGTACCACTGTTTTCTTATCCATTCATCTACTGATGGGCACTTAGGCTGTTTCCAGATCTTAGCTATGGTGAATTGTGCTGCTATGAACATATGGATGCATATATCCCTTCTGATTGGTGTTTCGGGTTTCTTGGGATATATTCATAGAAGTGGGATCACAGGGTCAAATGGGAGTTCTATTTTCATTTTTTATTTGAGGAAACTCCATACTGTCTTCCATAGTGGCTGCATTCCCATCAGCAGCGCACGAGTGTTCCTTTTTCTCCACATCCTCTCCAGCACTTGTTGTTTTCATACATCTCTTGGCTTTCTGAATGTTCTCTTTAGAAAGGTGTCTATTTAGATCCTTTGCCCATTTTTTGATTGGATTGTTCATCTTCCTTTTGTTAAGTTGTATGAGTTCACTATAAATTTTGGAGATTAGGCCCTTATCAGATATGACATTGGCAAATATGTTTTCCCACGCAGTGGGCTTTCTTGTTGTTTTGTTGATGGTTTCTTTTGCTGTGCAGAAGCTTTTTATTTTGATGTAGTCCCATTTGTTCATTTTCTCTTTAGTTTCAAGTGCCCTAGGAGCTGTATCAGTGAAGAAATTGCTTCAGCATATGTCTGAGATTTTGTTGCCTTTGGATTCTTCTAGAATTTTTATGGTTTCCTGTCGTACATTTAAGTCCTTTATCCATTTTGAGTTTATTTTTGTGTATGGTGTAAGTTGGTGGTCTAGTTTCATTTTCTTGCATATATCCGTCCAATTTTCCCAACACCATTTATTGAAGAGACTATCTTGGCTCCATTGTATGTTCTTGCCTCCTTTGTCAAATATTAGTTGAGCATATTGGTTCGGGCCGATATCTGGGCTCTCTATTCTGTTCCATTGATCTATATGTCTGTTCGTGTTCCAGTACCAGGCAGTTTTGAGAACAGTGGCTTTGTAATACAGCTTAATATCTGGTATTGAGATCCCGCCTACTTTGTTCTTTCTCAGGATCGCTGCAGCTATTCGGGGTCTTTTTAGATTCCAGATGAATTTTTGGAGAGTTCGTTCTAGATCTGTGAAGTATGCTGTTGGTATTTTAATGGGAAGTGCATTGAATTTATAGATTGCTTTGCGTAGTATGGACATTTTAATGCTGTTGATTCTACCAATCCATGAACACGGTATGTTCTTCCATCTGTTTATGTTTTCCTCTGTATCTTTTTTCAACGTCCTGTAGTTTTCTGAGTAGAGGTCTTTTACCTCTTTAGTTAAGTTTATTCCTAGGTAGCTTAATTTTTTTGATGCGATGATAAATGGGATTTTTTTTTAAGTTTCTCTTTCTGAAAGTTCACTATTGGTATATAGAAATGCCTCAGATTTCTTGGGGTTAATTTTGTATCCTGCTACATTGCCAAATTCATGTATTAAGTCTAGTAGCTTTTTGATGGAGTCTTTAGGGGTTTGTATGTATAATATCATGTCGTCTGCAAATGAGGACAGTTTTACTTCCTCTTTTCCAATGTGGATGCCTTTTATTTCTTCTTCTTGTCTAATTGCAATGGCTAACACTTCCAGTACTATGTTGAACAGAAATGGTGAGAGTGGGCATCCCTGTCTTGTTCCTGTTCTTCGGGGAAATGGTGTTAGTTTTTGTCCATTAAGTAGGATGTTGGCTGTGGGCTTGTCATATTTGGCTTTTATTATGTTGAGGTATGATCTTTCTATTCCCACCTTGCTGAGAGTTTTTATCAAAAATGGGTGTTGAATTTTGTCAAATGCTTTTTCTGCACCAATTGATATGACTATGTGGTTTTTTTCTTTCAATTTGTTTATGTGATGTATCACGTTTATTGATTTGCGGATATTGTACCATCCTTGCATCCCTAGGATAAATCCTACTTGGTCATGGAGTATGAACTTTCTGATGTACTGCTGGATCCGATTTGCTAAGATTTTGTTGAGGATTTTGGCATCTATGTTCATGAGGGATATTGGCCTGTAATTCTCTTTCATTGTGTTGTCTTTACCTGGTTTTGGTATTAGGGTGATGCTGGCTTCATAGAATGAGCTTGGAAGTATTCCTTCCTCTTGAATTTTTTGTAGTAGTCTGAGGAGGATAGGTTTTAGTTCTTCCTTGAATGTTTGGTAAAACTCCCCTGTGAAGCCGTCTGGTCCTGGGCTTTTGTTTGCTGGACGCGTTTTGATTACTGCTTCAATTTCTTCCATAGTTATAGGCCTATTGAGATGTTTAGATTCTTCCTGATTGAGTTTTGGAATGTTGTATTTTTCTAGGAATTTGTCCATTTCCTCCAGGTTGTCTAGTTTGTTGGAGTAGAGCTGTCCATAGTATTTTTTAACAATCATTTGTATTTCTGTGGGGTTGTTGTTATTTCGCCTTTATCATTTCTGATTTTGTTTATTTGGTTCCTCTCTCATTGCTTCTTGGTGAGCCTGGCTAGAGGTTCATTAATCTTGTTTATCCTTTCCAAGAACCAGCTCTTGGTTTCATTGATTTTCTGTATTTTTGGCCTCTGTGTCATTCATTTCTGCTCTAATCTTTATTATCTCTGTCCTTCTGCTCACTCTGGGGTTTTCTTGTTGCTCTCTTTCTAATTTTTGAGATGTCGTGTTAGATGATTTACTACCATTTTTCCTTGTTGTTTTTTTTTTTTTTTTTTTTTTGAGATAGGCCTGTAGAGGTATAAACTTCACTCTCAGGACTGCTTTCATTATGTCCCATAGGTTTTGGATTGTTGTGTTTTCATTGTCATTAGTTTCCATGATGTTTTTAATTTCTTCTTTGGTCTCATTAGTAACCCAATCAATATTTAATAACATGCTATTCAGCTTCTAAGTGTTTGAGTATTTTGGGTTGTTTTTATTGTAGTTTATTTCTAATATTATGCCACCGTAGTCTGAGGAGATGCTTGGTATGATTTCAATCTTTTTGAATTTGGGACATTTTGTTTGTGACCCAATATGTGGTCTATTTTTGAGTGGGTCTTATGAGCACTTGAGTAGAATGTATATTCCATGGCTTTGGGGTGAAGCGTTCTGAAGATGTCAATTAAGTCCATCTGGTCTAGTGAGTCATTTGGGATTGCTGTTTCTTTCTTTCTTTTTTTTTTGCTTAAAGTATTACAAAGGGTATTACATATGTGTCCTTTTTCCCCCCCGCCCTTGACAGCCCCTAGCCTCCCCTACCCCCCAGTGTCTTATGTCCATTGGTTATGCTTATATGCATGCATACAAGTCCTTCGGTTGATCTCTTACCCCCGTCCCTCCTGCCCCCCAACCCTCCCCGGCCTTCCCGCTGCAGTTTGACAATCTGTTTGAGGCAGCTCTGCCTCTGTATCTATTATTGTTCAAAAGTTTATAATGGTCTCTATTATTCATGAATGAGTGAGATCATGTGGTATTTTTCCTTCATTGACTGGCTTATTTCACTTAGCATAATGCTCTCCAGTTTAATCCATGCCGTTGCAAATGGTAAGAGTTCCTTCCTTTTTTACAGCTGCATAGTATTCCATCGTGTAGATGTACCACAGTTTTCTAACCCATTCATCTACTGATGTGCACTTAGGCTGTTTCCAGATCTTAGCTATGGTGAATTGTGCTGCTATGACCATAGGGGTGCATATATCCTTTCTGATTGGTGTTTCTGGTTTCTTGGGATATATTCATAGAAGTGGGATCAGAGGGTCAAATGGGAGTTCCATTTTTAGTTTTTTGAGGAAACTCCATACTGTCTTCCATAGTGGCTGCACCAGTCTGCATTCCCACCAGCAGTGCACGAGTGTTCCTTTTTCTCCACATTCTCTCCAGCACTTGTTGTTTGTTGATTTGTTGATGATAGCCAGTCTGGCAGGTGTGAGATGGTACCTCATTGTTGCTTTGATTTGCATCTCTTGGATGATTAGTGACTTTGAGCATGTTTTCATATGTCTCTTGGCTTTCTGAATATCCTCTTTAGAAAGGTGTCTATTCAGGTCCTTTGCCCATATTTTGATTTGATTGTTTATCTTCCTTTTGTTAAGTTGTATGAGTTCCCTATAAATTTTGGAGATTAGGCCCTTATCAGATATGACATTGGCAAATATGTTTTCCCACACAGTGGGTTTTCTCGTTGTTTTGTTGATGGTTTCTGTTGCTGTGCAGAAGCTTTTTATTATGATGTAGTCACATTTGTTCATTTTCTCTTTAGTTTCAAGTGCCTTGGAGCTGTATCAGTGAAGAAATTGCTTCAGCATATGTCTGAGATTTTGTTGCCTTTGGATTCTTCTAGAATTTTTATGGTTTCCTGTCGTACATTTAAGTCCTTTATCCATTTTGAGTTTATTTTTGTGTATGGTGTAAGTTGGTGGTCTAGTTTCATTTTCTTGCATATATCCGTCCAATTTTCCCAACACCATTTATTGAAGAGACTATCTTGGCTCCATTGTATGTTCTTGCCTCCTTTGTCAAATATTAGTTGAGCATATTGGTTCGGGCCGATTTCTGGGCTCTCTATTCTATTCCATTGATCTATATGCCTGTTCTCGTGCCAGTACCAGGCAATTTTGAGAACAGTGGCTTTGTAATACATCTTGATATCTGGTATTGAGATCCCACCTACTTTGGTCTATTTCAGGATCGCTGCAGCTATTTGGGGTCTTTTGTATTCCGGATGAATTTTTGGAGAGTTCGTTCTAGATCTGTGAAGTATGCCATTGGTATTTTAATGGGAAATGCGTTGAATTTATAGATTGCTTTGGGTAGTATAGACATTTTAATGCTGTTGATTCTACCAATCCATGAACAAGGTATGTTCTTCCATCTGTTTATGTCTTCCTCTATATCTTTTTTCAACGTCCTGTAGTTTTCTGAGTAGAGGTCTTTTACCTCTTTAGTTAAGTTTATTCCTAGGTAGCTTAATTTTTTTTGGTGTGATGGTAAATAGGATTGTTTTTATAATCTCTCTTTCTGAAAGTTTACTATTGGTGTGTAGAAATGCCTCAGATTTCTTGGGGTTAATTTTGTATCCTGCTACATTTCCAAATTCATGTGTTAATCTAGTAGCTTTTTGATGGAGTCTCTAGGGTTTTGTTTGTATAATATCATGTCATCTGCAAATAAGGACAGTTTTACTTCCTCTTTTCCAATGTGGATGCCTTTTATTTCTTCTTCTTGCCTAATTGCAATGGCTAACACTTCCAGTACTATGTTGAACAGAAGTGGTGAGAGTGGGCATCCCTGTCTTGTTCCTGTTCTTCGGGGAAATGGTGTTAGTTTTTGTCCATTGAGTATGATGTTGGCTGTGAGCCTGTCATATATGGCTTTTATTATGTTGAGGTATGATCCTTCTATTCCCACCTTGCTGAGAGTTTTTATCAAAAATGGGTGTTGAATTTTGTCAAATGCTTTTTCTGCACCAATTGATATGACTATGTGGTTTTTTTCTTTCAATTTGTTTATGTGATGTATCACGTTTATTGATTTGCGGATATTGTACCATCCTTGCATCCCTAGGATAAATCCTACTTGGTCATGGAGTATGATCTTTCTGATGTACTGCTGGATCCGATTTGCTAAGATTTTGTTGAGGATTTTGGCATCTATGTTCATGAGGGATATTGGCCTGTAATTCTCTTTCATTGTGTTGTCTTTACCTGGTTTTGGTATTAGGGTGATGCTGGCTTCATAGAATGAGCTTGGAAGTGTTCCATCCTCTTGTATTTATTGTGATAGTCTGAGGAGGATAGGTTTTAGTTCTTCCTTGAATGTTTGGTAAATCTCCCCTGTGAAGCCGTCTGGCCCTGGGCTTTTGTTTGATGGAAGCTTTTTGATGACGGCTTCAATTTCTTCCATAGTTATTGGCCTGTTGAGATTTTTAGATTCTTCCTGATTGAGTTTTGGAATGTTGTATTTTTCTAGGAATTTGTCCATTTCCTCCAGGTTGTCTAGTTTGTTGGAGTAGAGCTGTCCATAGTATTTTTTAACAATCATTTGTATTTCTTTGGGGTCTGTTATTTCGCCTCTATCGTTTCTGATTTTGTTTATTTGGGTCCTCTCTCATTGCTTCTTGGTGAGTCTGGCTAGAGGTTTGTCAGTCTTGTTTATCCTTTCCAAGAACCACCTCTTGGTTTTATTGATTTTCTGTATTGTTTTTTTGGTCTCTATGTCATTTATTTCTGCTCTAATCTTTATTATCTCCTTCCTTCTGCTCACTCTGGGGTTTTCTTGTTGCTCTCTTTCTAATTCTTCGATTTGTAGAGTTAGATGATTTACTACCATTTTTTGTTGTTTTTTGAGATAGGCTTGTAGAGCTATAAACTTCCCTCTCAGGACTGCTTTCATTTTTTCCCATAGGTTTTGGATTGTTGTGTTTTCATTGTCATTAGTTTCCAGGATGTTTCTAATTTCTTTTTTTTTAAAAATATATTTTATTGATTTTTTACAGAGAGGAAGGGAGAGAGATAGAGAGTTAGAAACATCGATGAGAGAGAAACATCGATCAGCTGCCTCCCGCACATCTCCTACTGGGGATGTGCCCGCTACCCAGGTACATGCCCTTGACCGGAATCGAACCTGGGACCCTTCAGTCCGCAGGCCGACGCTCTATCCACTGAGCCAAACCGGCTTTGGCTCTAATTTCTTTTTTGATCTCATTGGTAACCCAATCAATATTTAATAACATGCTATTCAGCTTCTAAGTGTTTGAGTATTTTGGTTGTTTTTATTGTAGTTTATTTCTAATATTATGCCATCGTGGTCTGAGAAGATGCTTTTTATGATTTCAATCTTCTTGAATTTGGAGATACTTTGCTTGTGACCCAATATGTGGTCTATTGTTGAATATGTCTTATGAGCACTTGAGTAGAATGTATATTCTGTGGCATTGGGGTGAAGTGTTCTGAAGATGTCTATTAAGTCTATCTGATCTAGTGAGTCATTTAGGATTGTTGTTTTTTGCTGATTGTTTGTCTAGAGGACTTATCTAGTGCTGTCAGTGGTGTATTAAAATCCACTTCTATGATTGTATTGTTGTCGATCTCTCCTTTGATATCTTCAAGGAGTTTTTTTTATGAATTTGGGTGCTCCTGCATTGGGTGCATATATGTTTATCAGGGTTATATCTTCTTGTTGTATTGATCCCTTTAGTATTATGAAGTGGCCTTCCTTATCTCTTGTTATGGCCTTCACTTTGAGGTCTATTTTGTCCGATATAAGTATTGCTACCCCAGCTTTCTTTTCCTTTCCATTTGCCTGAAAGATATTTTCCATCCTTTCACTTTCAGTCTGTGTGAGTCCCTTCTAATGAGGTGGGTCTCTTGTAGACAGCAGATGTATGGGTCATGTTTTTTTTATCCATTCAGCCACTTGACGTCTTTTGGTTGGAGCATTTAGTCCGTTTACGTTTAAAGTTATTATTGAAAGGTACTTGTTTGTAGCCATTTCTTTTTTTGTGTGGCTGTTTTCTTTCTGAGCTTTTTATTTCTTCTTTTTACACCAGTCCCCTTTAGCATTCCTTGCATTGCTGGCTTGGTGGTGATAAATTCCCTTAGCCTTTTTTTTTGTCTGTGAAGCTTCTTATTTCCCCGTCAAGTTTGAATGATAGCCTTGCTGGATAGAGTATTCTTGGATTCAGTCCTTCGCTTTGCATCACTTTCTAAATTTCCGTCCATTCTTTTCTGGCCTGATGTGTTTCTGTTGAGTAATTATTTGATTATCTAATGGGAGATCCCTTGTATATAACTTTCCGTCTCTCTCTTGCAGCCTGTAAGATTCTCTCTTTGTCCTGAACATTTGCCATGGTAATTATGATGTGTCTTGGCGTGGGTCTTTTCGGGTTCACTGTGTTTGGGACTCTCTGTGCTGGTGTGACTTTTTCCTTCCCCACCTCAGGGAAGTTTTCTGATATTATTTCTTTGAATAGGTTTTCTAATCCTTGTTCCTCTTACTGTTGTTCTGGCACCCCTATTATTCGTATGTTGTTTCGTTTCATGTTGTCCATACTCCCTTAGGCTCTCTTCCTGACTTTTAATTTTTTTCTCCAATTGCAGTACAGTTTGGTTGTGTTTTGCTTCCTTGTCTTCTAATTCACTAATTCGGTCCTCCGCTTCTCCTAGTCTACTGTTGATACTTTCAATGGTGTTTTTTATTGCAGCTATATCGCTCTTCATTTCTTCTTGGGTCTTACATGAATTATTGATTTTTTCATCCGTTTCTTCTTGCTTCTTGCATAAGTTGTTGTTTTTTTCCTAATATACACTCTAGGACCCTTATTCTCAATTCTTTTTCTGTCATGTTGCATGCTTCTGTATCACTTAACTGCTTTTCTGGTGAGTACTCCTTTTCTTTCCTTTGGGGGTTTCTTTGTCTACCCATGTTTGATCTCACTGACATATCTAGACGTTGAGTCATTCAGTGGTGGCTCCCTGGGTGGCAGTGGCTCCTCAGGCTGTGGTTGCTCCTCAGGTGGTTGCGGTAACAGCTGCTCCTCAGTTGGCAGCAGCTCCTCTGGTGGGTGCTGTTCACAGCTGTGGTGGCTCTTCTGGCTGGTGGGGGGAGGCTTCACGTACAGCTGCTGTTCCTTAGACTGAGGGTGTCGTGGTCAGGAGGCTGCTGTTGCTTGGATCTGCTGCGTTGATTTAAAGGCACAAAATACAACACAACAAGGCACAATGTACCAGGCACTGAACACAAATGTATTCACGATTTTAATAACCCCAAATAAAGGTGACCACCCGAATTAAGAGAATTAGGGGATAAGGAAGAAAGAATAGAAAAAGATAAAACATAAAAAAGAAAAAAAATAAGAAAAAAATTGCAAAAATGAAATTGGGAAAAAGGAGGGGGGAAAAAAAGAAAAAAAAAGAGTGAAAAGAGAGAATGAAGTAGAAGAGTGGAAGAGACTATTTATATGAGGAGAAAACTCAAATAGAGCCGCCACTTATCCCAACAAATTCCAGCAACAGATCCCTGGAGATGAATGCAAACTACAAACAACCAATAATATCAAGTGAGGCAAGGGAAAACAGATGCACAAAAATTACCGGGGGGGGGGGGGGGGGGAACCAGCAGAAAAAGAATAAGAAAAACAACCTCACACCCAATCCTAAAAAAAAAATCAACAAAAACCCCAAATATACTCAACAATCAAGCAAACAGCAACAAAACAATAGAAAGATAAAAGAAGAAAAAAATATTTGGATCGTGAAGGAAGATAAGGGAGAGGTGTATAAGGATTTAGAGGAGTGGATTGGAATTAGGATATATAAGTAGGGTGAAACTTTGACAGGGGGTAAAAAGAAGGAAAAGGGAAAATCTAAAGTAGGAATAGGGTAAGATAAACAGGACAACAAAAGGGGAAAAGTGAGGAAGAGAGTTTTAGCATAGAGGTAAAACTGAGGTAGAGAAAAATGATGTTAAAGGAACGATGAAAATCGAATGGAGAACACTAATCTCAAAATAAAATAAAGAGAAAATAAAATGGCACTTTAAAAAATGGTAAAATGGTAGCAGTAATAATACTAGTTAAAAATAAAAATGTAGTAATTAAAAGGGTAAAATCAGGTGATGGAATAAGAAAAAAAATTGGTTTCTTAGTTAAAAGGTGAAAAAAGAATAAAAAAAAATTTACAGTAGCGAAGGTCCTTTGGTTCTTCTATTCTTCAGTCTGGCTCGCCTTAGTCCTGCCAGGTATTCAGGATAGTGTTGAATTTCCCTGTGATATGCTATTCTTCCGTGTTGTAAACCACAGTCCTGATTTTAAAGCAGGCCGTATTTGTGTCCCAGACTGCCTTAATTTGTATTTACCTAAGAGTCAGTTTGTGGCTCAGCCTCTTGGTGGCAGTGTTTTTGGATTGGCCTCTGAGGGTATATGGCCTCTCTATCCAGTAGCAAGGGTTTATTTTCTCTATTGCACTTAAAACTGGTTTGGGGAAGTCCACTGCCCAGAGCTGGTTCTTTAATCGTTACCCTGCTCTGTGTTGTTTCTGGGACTGAAAGTCCCTCTATAGGCCAGACTCTGTTAACTCCCAGGGACTAATCAGATTATTTTAATCCTTCATCTGGTTCAGGGTGGAATCTGGGTGTGGCTGTGTTCCTTGCCTGGGGGCTGGGGGGAGGAATCCTACCCTCTGGAGAGAATGGCTGCCTTAGTCCTGGGCTCAGGGGTGTCTCAGCACTCAATTTGCTGCCACCTCTCCTGGCCCCCCTTCTCTCCTCAGCCTCTCCCCAGATTTCACTCATCTGTACCTTCTCCCTCTCTTCAGCACAGGTGAGTGTCTGTATCCAAAATGTCCTATGAACAGGGTTCAGTGAAAACAAACAAACAAACAAATGCCGTCCGCGGAAACGGGGAAAGCTGAGTCTCTGTCAGCTCCCCTCTTACTGGCACTGCATGGTCTGGTCAGCTCTTCAGGCTGCCCCTTTTAGGCTCAGTCCTCCATGATCACAGAACCCAGATCTCAAATCCCCCGGCGCCAGCAATCCTGCAGATCTTCTTTCCCCAGTCAGGGGCTAGGCCTGTCCCAAGAGATGCGGCTGTCTGCCACGCGGTCTCCCTCTGACACTCTGGGCTCAGAGGTCTGGCAAACTTTCCTGCCCAGATCCCTGGTTTTTTACCTTTCCAGGGGAGCTCTGCCCTTCTCGGCTGTAAAATGCCTCACCAGGTGAGTCTTCTGTCATTATTTCTTCAAATAGGTTTTCAATATCTTGCTCTCTCTCTTCTTCTGGTACCCCCATAATTCAGATGTTGGTTCCCTTGAAGTTGTCCCAGAGGCTCCTTACACTATCTTCATATTTTTGGATTCTTTTTGCTTTTTGCTTTTCCAGTTGGGTGTTTTTTACTTCTTCATACTTCAAAACTTTGACTTGATTCTTGTGATCCTCTAGTCTGCGGTTGGATCTCTGTATAATATTCTTTATTTCAGTCAGTGTATACTTAATTTCTAGTTGGTCCTTTTTCATATCCTTGAGTGTCTCACTAGACTTATTGAGGTTCTCACTAAATTTATCATTGGTTTCTAGAAAATTCTTGAAAAACCTTACAAGTGTGGTTTTGAACTCTATATTCAGTAGTTTGCTTTCCTTCATTGCTGTCATTTGTGACCTGTTTCTTTGTCTCCGCATTTTGGTTGCTTCCCTGTGTTGATAGCGTGGTTTTCTGTGCTAGGCGTCCTATAGAGCCCAGTGGCTCAGCCCCTCCAATTACCTGAGTTGGACAGTCTCGGTGCACCCCTTTGTGGGCTGTGTGCACAGTCTTGTTGTAGTTAAGCCTTGATTGTAGTTGGTATCACTGGGAGGAATTGACCTCCAGGCCAATTGGCTGTGAGAATTAGCTGTGTCTACGGTGGGAGAACTTCTATGCTGGAAACACCTTTATGGGGCAAGACTTGTTTCAGTGGGGCTTTGGTGCTCACTGAGTCTGCCCACTGAGTGTGTCCCTTATGGATCTGAGGTGTTGTAATCTGGATGGTTCCACTCTGACCACTGGGTACACTGGCTCTTGGATCTCTAAGGAGGTGCTAATTTAGCCTCTCCCTGAGGCTACCCAGGCGGAGCTATGGAGAGATCTGCAGATTCCTCTTCTCTTTGGGGGGATTAGGGGGTGCCCAGATGAAGCCCAGCTGTGAAGCAATCCAAGCTGCTGTGGGGCCTTGGGCCTTCTTTTGGATGTTCTGGGTCTCTCTGACCCAACTGCGGTTTGTTAGGTAATTTTAGATTGCAAAGGGCCAGGCATTCATATGCAATAGCCTCTGCGCACAGCTTGGGTGGGGTGGGTCTCAGGGAATCAACAGGGCGGAGCAAACAGCTATGGCTGATCCTCAGCCCTGCCCTAAGAGGCCCTGGGTCTCAGTGTCCCGGTAATTGCTGCAAGCACCTCTGAGAGAAAGCCGCTGCCATACAGTCCAGTTTCTTTCTGTGTGAGTCTGGGTCCCCAGAGACTCGCCCGGAACTGGAGTTTAGTTCAGTTAGGAGCGTGTGTCACCCTCCCGATCGAAAAAGACAACCGCATCCTCAGTTGCCAGCCCTTTCCACGCTGTCTCCGTACCTCTGCACTTTACTTCTGCACCTCCTCTGAGTCTCAGTGTGCTTTTCGCTTTCCTTCTAGTTATAGAATTTCCACTCAGCCAGCCTTCCTGTGGTTCTGGATGATGTCCGTTTTGTCTTTTAGTTGTATTTTTGAAGTGGTTGTGTGAGGCAGCAATTTCCGGTGTTTACCTATGCTGCCATCTTGGTTCCTCCCCCTTAGCATTTCTTGCATTGCTGGCTTAGTATTGATAAATTCCCTAAGCCTTTTTTTTTTTTTTTTTGTCTGGGAAGCTCCTGATTTCCCCTTCAATTTTGATTGATAGTCTTGCTGGATAGAGTATTCTTGGATTCAGTCCTTAGCTTTGAATCACTTTGTATACTTCCTTCCATTTCCTTCTAGCTTGATGTGTTTCTGTTGAGAAATCATTTGATAATCTGATGGGGGTTCCTTTGTAGGTAACTCTGTCTCTCTCTTGTAACCTTTAAGATTCTCTCTTTGTCGTTAACATTTGCCATTGTAATTATGATGTGTCTTGGTGTGGGTCTTTTGGGTTTTATCTTGCTTGGGACTCTCTGCACTTGTGTAACTTTTTTCTTCCCCATGTCTGGGAAGTTTTCTGTCATTATTTTTTCAGATAGATTTTCTAATCCTTACTGCTCTTCTTGTCCTTCTGGCAGCCCTATTATATGTATGTTACTTCGTTTTTCTTTTTTTTTTCTTAATTAAATCTTTATTGTTCAGATTATTACATTTGTTCCCTTTTTTTTCCCCCCATAACTCCCCTCCTCCCAGTTCCCGCCCCACCCTCCGCCCTCACTCCCCTCCCACTGTCCTCATCCATAGGTGCACGATTTTTGTCCAGTCTCTTCCCACATCTCCCACACCCCTTTCCCCCCCAAGAATAGTCAGTCCATTCCCTTTCTATGTCCCTGATTCTATTATAATCACCAGTTCATTCTGTTCATCAGATTATTTATTCACTTGATTCTTAGATTCACTTGATGATAGATGCATATTTGTTGTTCATAATTTGTATCTTTACCTTTTTCTTCCTCTTCCTCTTCTTAAAGGATACCTTTCAGCATTTCATATAATCCTGGTTTGGTGGTGATGAACTCCTTTAGCTTTTCCTTATCTGTGAAGCTCTTTATCTGACCTTCAATTCTGAATGATAGCTTTGCTGGATAAAGTAATCTTGGTTGTAGGTTCTTGGTATTCATCACTTTGAATATTTCTTGCCACTCCCTTCTGGCCTGCAAAGTTTCTTTTTTTTTTTTTCCCACCCCTCCCAGGACCCTGAGAGGTGACCGGTGTGTGAGAGCCAGGAAGACAGAGCAGGGGGACGGAGGGTACATGATCCTTTTTTTATTTATTTATTTATTTATTTATTTTTTTTAATTAAATCTTTATTGTTCAGATTATTACATTTGTTCCTTTTTTTCCCCCCCATAACTCCCCTCCTCCCAGTTCCCGCCCCACCCTCCGCCCTCACTCCCCACCCACTGTCCTCATCCATAGGTGCACGATTTTTGTCCAGTCTCTTCCCACATCTCCCACACCCCTTTCCCCCCCAAGAATAGTCAGTCCATTCCCTTTCTAGGTCCCTGATTCTATTATAATCAACAGTTCATTCTGTTCATCAGATTATTTATTCACTTGATTCTTAGATTCACTTGTTGATAGATGCATATTTGTTGTTCATAATTTGTATCTTTACCTTTTTCTTCCTCTTCCTCTTCTTAAAGGATACCTTTCAGCTTTTCATATAATCCTGGTTTGGTGGTGATGAACTCCTTTAGCTTTTCCTTATCTGTGAAGCTCTTTATCTGACCTTCCATTCTGAATGATAGCTTTGCTGGATAAAGTAATCTTGGTTGTAGGTTCTTGGTATTCATCACTTTGAATATTTCTTGCCACTCCCTTCTGGCCTGCAAAGTTTCTGTTGAGAAATCAGCTGACAGTCGTATGGGTATTCCCTTGTAGGTAACTGAGTTTCTTTCTCTTGCTGTTTTTAAGATTCTCTCTTTATCTTTTGCTCTTGGCATTTTAATTATGATGTGTCTTGGTGTGGTCCTCTTTGGATTCCTTTTGTTTGGGGTTCTCCGCGCTTCTTGGACCTGTAAGTCCATTTCTTTCACCAGGTGGGGGAAGTTTTCTGTCATTATTTCTTCAAATAGGTTTTCAATATCTTGCTCTCTCTCATCTTCTGGCACCCCTATAATTCTGATGTTGGTACGCTTGAAGTTGTCCCAGAGGCTCCTTACACTATCCTCGCATTTTTGGATTCTTTTTTCATTTTGCTTTTTCAGTTGGATATTTTTTGCTTCCTCGCATTTCAAATCATTGACTTGATTCTTGCGCTCCTCTTGTCTGCTGTCGGGCGTCTGTATAATATTCGTTATTTCGGTCCGTGTGTGCTTAATTTCTAGTTGGTTCCCCAATATAAGATCGAGGGTCTTATTAGTTTTCGTGTAGATCTCATTAAGTTTATCGGCAGCTTCTAAACAGTTCTTGAGAGACCTTAAAAGTGTGGTTCTGAACTCTATATCTTCCATTGACAATTTTGTCCTGTTTCTTTGTCTCCGCATTTTGTTATGCTTCCTTGGTGCACCCCCTAGTGGTCTTTGTTCGCAGTCTTATAGATAAATCTTGATTGTTGTAGCTAATTCCAGGGAGGGTTTGACCTCCAGGCCAAGTGGCTATGAGAATCAGCTGTGTCAGCAGTGAGAGAACTTCTGTCCTCTAGGGAGGTGCTAATCTAGCCTTTGCCTGAGGCTATCCGGCAAATGCCTCTGTGCAGGGCTTGGGCGGGGCGGGTCGCACAGGATCGACAGGGTGGGCCGGAGAGAGCAGTTATGGCGGCTCTCAGTCCTGTCCCCAGGGGCTCTGCCTCTCTGAGTCCCAGCAATGGCTGCAAAGCTCGGAGAGAAAGCTGCACTCGCTCTGACCGAAGCCAGACAGTCCGCTTCTCCCGTTTGAGCCTGGGTCCCTAAAGACTCGCCCGTATCTGGAGCTCAGAGTCTGCGACTCCCTCCCGATTGAAAACAACAACCGCGCCCTCCGCCGCCAGCCCGCTCCTCGCACTCCGCACCTCAGAATTTGACTTCAGCACTGCGCCTCCTCTGAGTGTCCGTGTGCGTTTCTCTTTCCTCCTAGTTGTAGGACTTCCACTCAGCCGGTGTTCCTGTGGTTCTGGGTGATGTCCGTTCCGTGTTTTAGTTTCACTTTTGAAGTAGTTGTTCAAAGCAGCAAACTCTGGCATTAACCTATGCCGCCATCTTGGTTCTCCTGTTACTTCGTTTTTCATTGTCCCAAAGCTCCCTTAAGTTCTCTTCCTGCTTTTTAATTGTTTTTTCTCTAATTGCTGTTCAGATTGGGCTTGTTTCACTACCTTATGTTCTAACTCACTAATTCAGTCCTCTGCTTCTTCTAATCTACTGTTTAAACCTTCCATTGTGTTTTTGATTGTAGCTATATCACTTTTGATTTCTTCCTGATTTTTGCATATGTTGTTGATTTTCTTGTCCATCCGGTATATGAACTCTATGACCATTACTCTGAATTCTTTTTCTGTCATGTTGCATTTCTCAGTTGCACTTATTCCTTTCTTGGAAATTCATTATTTTCTTTCCTCTGGGAATTGTTTCATTGTCTCCCCATTATAACTATCACCAGAAGGTTCAAATGCTGAATTGCTGGGGCCTGGGCCATGTGCAGTGGGAGCTTTGCACCACTCGAGTGTCACGGAAGAGCTCTGACACCAAGATGTGTGGCTGCTGTGGGTTGGTGGGAGCCACGCTCGCCCAGGATCAGAGTCCTTGGTGCTCAGTGCAGCCTCATGCATGCACCTAGAATCAGGGACCCCGCCTGCACTGCGCTGAAAAAGAGACCCCGATGGCATGTGCCGAAAATCAGGGTCCCCTAGTGCGTGCCAGGAGTCAGAGTCCCCCTGTGTCTGAGAATCGAGTATCAGAGTCTGTTGCTTGGTGCAGTGTCACGCTGAGAACCAGGGTCCCTGTGTGCACATGCGCCAAGAATTGCTCACTGGCTCTTAATGTGCATGCACTGGGACTCAGGGAACCCAGGTGCATGTGATGAGAAACAGAGTCAAGTCACTGGTACTCAGTGCTGCCTCTCACATGGAGAATCAGGGTCCCTGGTCTGCTTGGGGGATTGGGTTGCACAGCTGCCCTGTGTTGGCTGGGGGTACACTCCTGCGCTGTGTAGAACAGACTTTCCTGTGCACTTGTCCAGAATCAATGTCAGGTGGCACTGCTGCCCTGTGTGGGCATGTTGACTGGTCGCCTGATTGCGCACTGTGGAAAACAGATTCCCAGTGTCTGTGTGCGCACCCAGGCTCAAATTCCAGCAGTGGAGCCCCCCTGTATGGGTGTGGTTTCTGTTCGCATAATTGCGCACTGTGGGGGACAGATTCCCAGTTCCTGCACGTGCCCAGGCTCAAATTCCAGCAGTGGAGCTGCAGCTTTGTGTGAGGGGCAGGTCTAATATTTCCTATGGTGCTGCAGTGAGCCTTCGAGGAGGGGTATGGGCTCTGTGACTCACAGAAACCTGCTGCTAGGATGCCTGAATTGTTGGTGTCTGTGGGTCTGCAGCTGTGGTCGCAGATTTTTGTCCCTAGTGGCTGTAGGGTCCTGGTTTGCGTCTGAGACCAGATTAGATGGTGATGAGGCTAGGATTCTAGTCTCAAGCAGTTCTGTTTTTCAAGATGGTGTGATCTCTGTGCCCATGCTGGCTGCCCCCGGAATGTCTGTTGTGGCAGCAGGGTTTCGCCATCTAAGACTGCCCGGTTTGGCAACCCCTTGGAAGACCTGCAGGATCTAACTGCCCCTATTTCACTCACAAACACACCCACTCACATCCACACACTCCTCTATCACTCCTTCACTCTCTCACACACTCTCCCTCCCTACCTTTTTGCCAGTCGCCATCTTTCTCCCTTTTCCATTTTAAAACTGGGTTGTGTGTTTCTTGTTGAGTTTTTATATATTCTGGCT
Organism: Myotis daubentonii; assembly: GCF_963259705.1. NCBI lineage: Eukaryota > Metazoa > Chordata > Mammalia > Chiroptera > Vespertilionidae > Myotis > Myotis daubentonii. Next base: position 87,681,426 of record NC_081861.1, on the reverse strand, counting down.
ACTAGATATTTCTTAGATATATGCTTTGCAAATATTTTCACCCTTTCTGTGGGTTTTCTTCTCACTTTCTTGATAATGTTCTTTGCAGCACAAAAGTTTTTAATTTTGATGAAGTCTAATCTTTTTCCTTTTGTTGCTTCTGCATTTGGTGTCATATGTAAGAATCTATTGCCTTTGTTTTCTTCAAAAAGTTTTATGGTTTTAGCTCTTACAATTAGGTATATGATCAAGTTTGAGTTGATTTTTGTATATGGTGTGAAGACAGGGTTCAACTTCATTCTTTTGCATATGGAAATCCAGTTGCTCCAGTACCCTTTGTTGAAGAGACTATTCTTCCCGAAGTAAATGGATTTGACAACTTTGTCCAAAATCAATAGGCCATATGTGTATGGGCTTATTTCTGGACTCTCAGTTCTATTCCATTGATCTATATGTCTAATATTTATGCCAGTTACATGCTATTTTGATTACTGTAGCTTTGTAGTAAGCTTTGAACTCAGATGCGAAACCTCCAACTTTGCTCTTCTTTTTCAAGGTTTGGCTATTGAGGTCCCTTGAGATTCCATATGAATTTCAGAATGGATTTTTTTTATTTCTGCAAAAAAGTCATTGGGAATGCATTGAATCTATGTGTTAGTCTAAGTAATATGGACTCCTTAGCAAAATTAAGTTTTCCAATACATGAATACAAATGTCTTTCCATTTATTTGTGTCTTCTTTAATTTCTTCCAGCAACATTTTGTAGTTTTCAATATACAAGTCTTTCACCTCCTTGGTTAAGTTTGTCCCTAAGTATTTTATTCTTTCAGATGTTATTGTAAATAGAATTGTTTTCTTAATTTCCTTTTCAGATTGTTCATTGATATAGAAATACAACTGATTTTTGTTTGTTAAGCTTTTACCCTGCAACCTTGCTGAATTTGTTTAGTAGCTCTAGTGTATTTGTTGTTGTTGTGCAGTGTTCTTATTTGTAAAGAAAAGTGAGAAGATTCTGAATGTTTAGCATTAGGGGACAGGTTAAACAAATTTTGGAATATATATATATATATATATATATATATATATATATATATATACCGGTTTAAGGGATCAGGTATGCCATCTTTTTGGTATGTCTGAAATATGTCATAATAAAAGATGAGTAAAATAGTCCTATGTGAAATTATATGGAAAGCTGTCCATGGCATATAATAAAGTGAGATAAAGCAGGTTACCAAACAGTATGATTGCATTCATGTAAAAGTCAAATGTCATATATGCATAATTCCATCTCCATGGAGATATAGAATGTTGTCTCTTTTGTCCACAGATGTAGTCCCAGTGCCTGACAGACTGCATGGTACATAGTAGGTGCTCACTAAGTATTTATGAAATAAATGAAAAAAAGTCTGAAAAAATAAATACCAAAGTGCTAAAAGTGTTTATTACTGAGGTGTAAGGTTATGAGAGGCTCCGGGCCTCTGAGGTTAACAGACGTTTCTCCTAGACGGCCACTTTGGAGCTGGGCTTCAGCAAGCTCATTTCTATTGTCCTAGCAGCTCAAGCAATCTTTTAAAGATGCTATTTGTAATACTTTAAACAATAAAATAAAATTTTAAAAATAAAGATACAAATGTTATCAGACCACTCTTTGGTTTAAAACTCTTTGATTGATCTCTTACCTGCAGGATAAGCCCAGTCTCCTCCATCTGACACAGGAGGCCTTTTGTGACCTGGTCCCTGTTATTCTATTTCCTGTCATTCAGGAATATATACCACAAATTTTCATTGTAGATATTTAAAAACACACAAAGGCAGAGAGAATAGTATATTCAATTTCCATGTGTCCATCAAACCAACTTCAACAATGATTAACATTTTTCAAATTTTGTTTAATTTATCTCTACTCCCCAACTGCTGCCACACACATACATACTTCCCTCTTTGGAGTATTTTAAAATAAACTTCAGTTATATTATTTTACCTGTAAATACTTCACTTTGTATCTCTAACAGATGAGGACTTACATATATAATTACCATGCAGTTATAGTACTTAACAAAATTATCAATAATTTATTTTAAAAATATTTTAATTGAATTTATTGGGGATGACATTGGTTAATAAAATTATATAGGTTTCAATACATCCTCTGTATATTGTATATTCACTGCCCAAGGCCCAGTCTCCTTTCATCACCATTTATCCCCCTTTTACCCTTTCCTACTTCCCCCCACTCTCCTGGTAATCACCATGCTGTTGTCTGTGTCTATTAGTTTTTTTTTCTAAATCCCTTCACCTATTTCAGTGGTTCTCAACCTTGGCTGCACATTAGAATCACCTGGGAATGTTTTTTAAAATCCTGATTTCTGGGCCTCATCCTCCGGAAATTCTGTTTCTTTGTTACTAATGTTGTGGCCCCACCCCATAACAAAGAAACGGAATTTCTGGAGGATGAGGCCCAGAAATCAGGTTTTTAAAAAGATTCCCAGGTGATTCTAATGTGCCGCCAAGGTTGAGAACCACTGACCTATTTCAATAATTTCTTAACATCACCTATCCATTATCCAAATTTCCCTTATTGTCTTAAAATATCTTTTTACAGTTGGTTTGCTTGAATATTATCTAGTATTCCGTGCTCCAGCAACACTGAACTGCTTGTCACTTCCCTAAATTTCATGTACCTTTGCCTGGAATGCCTGCCATTGCTACCTGGCACAAGATCACCTTGGGTGTCATTACCTGCTTGTAGCCTTCATGATTGCTCCAGTCTAGATGGCCTGTCCCTCTTGTGTGTCGCATAATGCCATTGCTTTGTCTTAGTACATATAGTTCCACCATTCTATAGGTATGTATTAAGAATTACAGGTGCCAGGTACCATACCAGGCAGGCATTAGGGTTACAGCAATCCAACTGCCAAAGCTCCCACACTCCCAGTGAGTGTGTGTGTGTGTGTAGGAATCAATAAACATGAGTAAAATAATGCTGAATGGTATATAAATAAGTGATATTTTGGAATTCAGAGGGCAGGGTAGCTACTTTTAAATGGGGTGGCCAGGGTATTTTACTGAGGTAATGACACTGCAGCTGAGAACTGAATGAAAAGGAGCCAGTCTGAGGAAGATCTGGGCATTCCAGGCAAAATAACTTCTATATACAGAGACCCTAAAGTGAAGGGCCCTGTCTTAGCAGGCTCCATTTATGTCGGTCTTTACCTCTACATCTGTAGATCTCATCCTTTTGGGGATTATGAAAACTCCTTTGAGTGTTGAGAATCTGATAATAGCTCTGGCTCCTTGGCCCAGAAAAATGTACATATGCACTGTCACACGAATTTGCATACCAGTTCTCTAGTTCCTGAAGCCTGCCCAGACTGGGTTCACATTTACCACAGGAACAGTGTCTAATACTGATATCTAATATGTGCCTTCCTTCATTATCTCTTTGACCCCTTGAAAGTATTCTATGAGATAGGTATAGGTATTATCCCCATTTGATAGATGAGACTAAGGCTCAGAGAGAGTGAGTTACTTGGCCAACATCACCTAGCTAGTCAGTGACAGGGAGGGAATTTAAACTCAGGAAGTCTGAGGCCAAAGTGCCTATGCTGCATTCATGCCAAGACTCTGCTGGTCAGCTTGGGGCCCAGCACTGAGCAGGAGGTTTGGGGACTTGTTCTTGGCAAAGGCAGGGGAAGAGGAGCTGTTGGAAATTTCTGTGTACAAGTTTAGAGATGTCAAAGCCTGCTTGGTCTAGAAGACTAGTTTGCTTCCCTTCCTTCTCTTCCTCCTCCCTGTCCTCCTCCTCTTCCTCCTTCTTCCTTTTTTGTTGAATGACAATATTTGATTTTCTTATAAAGAAGTCTTTCAGCCTTAGAAAGAGTCTTTTAAATATAGAATTGGAAATATACTGCTCTCTCTGTGACAGTAGAGGCAGATCCACTCCTCCAAAGGGGAACTGGCTTGGGATTTTTCCGTTGGCTTTTAAAAAATTATTTATTTTTTGGACTAGGTAATATATTCACATGGTTCAAAAATTAAAAGGTACAAAAAGGAACATAGTGCAAATCTCCCTTACACTCCTGCCACCTGCCACCTGGTTCCCCTGCCTGGAGGCAACTGAGGTGCCCCAGTTTCTTGTGTATCTCTCCAAAGATATGTGTGTGTGTGTGTGTGTGTGTGTGTATATATATATATATATATATATATATATATATATATATACATATATATATATATATATATATATATATATATATAATTTGTTATTTTATTAACCTTTGAGGTGCCTAAAGACACAGCCTAAACTTCAGCCCCGCTTTCTGTCTCTGGCCCCCATGAGGGCCTTCGAGATAGTAGAGGCCAGGGGTCTCCTGGGAGCTTTGGGCTTTCCTCAGAGGTCAGCCTTTCCAGGTCCATTTTCATGGCAGTGCCTCCTGCACACACTACTTTAGACTCTTTTCAAAGTCCTTCCATCTGTGCTAATTTATTAGGCATTCACAATAGCCCATGAAGTGCAAGTATTATTTGCCTCATTTTATGGGCAAGGAAACAGACCCAGAAAGGTTGAATAACTTGCTGAAAAGCACACAAGTAATTAATGTTGTCGTGTGGTGAGGTCCTGGGAGCAGCATGTGGCTTGGTCCAGCTTGGACTTTGGAAGCAATAAGAAAGTTGTTTACACCAAAGTCACAGCTTAAAAATATTTAGTGGCACTAGGTGTGGGGTAGTGGAAAAAGTAAGAGAACTCGAAGTTCCAGCTGGGTTTGCTTCCTGGCTCTGCTACTTAAAACTTGGCAAGTTACTTCACAGTGTGTAGCCTCAGTTTGCTAATCTATGAAGTGGGGATGATAATACCCACCCAGCAGGTGGATAGTGACATAGTATAAATGAAAGTGATTTGTAAAATGGGGCATATTCCAATGCTTGCTTTGCATTATTATTATAGCTATTGTGGTCTAAGCTGAGACAAAGACAGCTGTTTCCTGAAGGGAAGGCAGGCTCACATCGGATACACACCCTCTAACCACCTTATCTAAAAAGACTCTCTCTGGCCCAGTGACTTGGAAATCAGAAGCCATCCAGCCTGACTGCTCTTCCTTGTCAGCTCAGAAACACCTGGATGGTTAGAACAGCTCCAGGGTGTGAACACACACTCTTCTTCCCCAGTGGGTGTCTTGCATTCACTTTAATCTGTATCTTTATAATAGGAAAGATTTATTTTTCCTATTAAAAAAACTAGACTATGCTTACTAGAGAAATTTTGGAAAATATTGAAAAGTAGAAGGAACAAAAATGAAACCATCCTTCTACCTTCCTCCCTTACAGAAGCCCACCTCAATCAGTATTTTGCTGTATTCCCTTTCAGTCTTTTTTTCTCCTAGGTACTTATGATATCTCTTAGCAGAGCAATTCCTTTTTTTTTTTACAGTTCTAGTGAGGTATAATTGATCTACCAAGAGCTGCACATATTTCAAGTGTATAATTTGATAAGTTTAGAATTGAGCAGGACAACTTTTAATCTGTCTTCCTTGCTTCATGAATGTCATGCCCACCTTTGAATATTTCTATTTTAATTTTTAAAAATTTAAAATTATTTCTAGTTCTATCTATGGGACTTTTTAGCCTATATTTTGTTCAATAAAAATCTAATGAAAAGGAGTCCTAAAGGCCATTAAGGTGGTGTCCTCTCTTAGGAATGGGTCTGGCCGCTGGGAGGCCTTGCTTTCCAATGCTGAGACTGGAGCTGGGGCTCTCTGCAGTTCCCCCAGTGGTGAGGAGAAGGTGGCATTGGCTAACCAGAGGGAAAGGGCTCTTTGTTCTCAGGTCCATTCCCATTGAAAGGAAAAGGGAGCACTAGTTATTCACCACTTTACCAGATGGTTGCCCCTCAGGGCTCAGGTCTTTACAGGAATTGGGGTGATGACTGTGAGGATGGGTCCCCTACAAAGCATTGGCATAGGGGAGCCTTTGAGATACAAAACTTGGTGGTTGGTCTCTTGCAGTTTGGTAATTCAGAGTTCCCATTCCCCTTCCTTGGCCTCTCCCATCCCCAACTGCCCCATTCAGCGTCCACCCCCTTTTCTATTTTGTAACCCCCTTCTTTTTTGGTATAAGTCAAACTGCCCTTAAGCCGAGAGTATATAATTAGAATAGTGGGCATTTGAAGTGATTGGTATTCCTTGCTGATCAGGCACCCCAATACTCTTAGTAAAAGGTTGGCTATTCCCATGTGGGCACACATTTAAGGCTTTTTCCACTGCCTTCCGTGGAATGCCTCTCCCAACTCCCCACCCCATCAGAGGCCTAGAGAAATACAACTCATCCTACAAGGCCCAGCTCAAATATCATCTCCTTTGACCCTCTCTGGAGGCTCTCTCTTTGGTGTTCCCACAGCTCTTGGTTCAGGCTGGTAACAGAGTATGAAACATATTGGGATCTGGCTCTTTACCTCCTCCTTCACCTTGTCTGGAGTTCCTAGATGGCCAGGATGGAGCTGTGTGTCCTTTTCTCCTATTCCAGTCCAAGTAGTCGAAGGAGCTTCATAAATATTTGGGGAGCCAAATTACAAAATCATGACATTTGGCTTCCTCATCTCTCTCTCTCTCTCTCTCTCTCTCTCTCTCTCTCTCTCTCTCTCTCACCCATCATCATTTTGCCATCTTTCCTTCTCCCTGAGGTTACAGTAACACCAACACATCACAACTGTAACCCATATTCATCAAGTGTGCTGTCTACACTTGACAGGGAACTATGCTCTCTATTCATCAAAATGCCCCTCTTTGGTCTGACATGTCACCTGCCCTTCCCATTCCTCCTCCCTGGATGCCAGCAAGACCATCTCCATGGGTGCAGTGTTTATATTCTCATGAGCCCTAGATGGACCCTAGCACAGGACAGAGCTTGGTCTTCTGTCCCCAGAACTTAGTGGGGATACACTAGTTCTTTAGTGGAATTCAGCACTCAGAGTCAGCTTCCTAGGCTGGACCAGAGCAGATCATGGAAGCAGCAGGGTTATTCTTGACATTTCAGGGAGAGAAAATGTTTAGAGCTGCATGTGCTGTCAGGCATGCTTTATAATGAGGACAATGGGATAAAGATGTAGGTTTTCAAATATTTTATTAAAAACAAAATAGGTCAATAATCCTAAAAACAACAGAGGTAGACTTCTTCCCACCTCCCAATCTACTATCATTCCCCTTCACCAAGGCGCTACCTGGATGGTTCTGAGACCCACAAACCCTACCTCTCAGCACCCCCTAACTGAAGAACTGCTGACTAAACCTCCATGCTTTCTTCCAGCTTTTTATCTGCCCCCTTTAAGAAAATAAAAATACCCCCTTCCCAACTTGCTTAAAAATAATTTTCAAAGATTAAAAATGGCATTTGTGTTTTTTTAAAAATAAACATTTTAAATGTTGGAAATCTCACTCTTCTTCTAGGCCTAGTTGAGCCTCTGGGGTGTCTGCCTGCCTCACCCCAGGAGGCCAGCTGCCACTTGGTGCCCCTTGGAAATTTTCAGGAAGTAATTTCTTCCAAATTTCCCCTGCAGTCACAAATTCCACACACTGCTTGCATAAACATGCTGTCTTCATTATAGGCGCTGCTCTTCGGCTCTGGAAACCTGATCTCTTTTTGTCAACTAGACCACATGCTTCAGATTCCCTGCAAACAGGAGAGAAAACAAAATTCAAATTCCGGTAACATATGTGCGTTACACCTCAATAAAGCTGTTTTTAAAAAGCACTTGCAAGTTGCGACTTGTTCTCTTGCTGTTTTGGGGAACCCAGAGACCCCAACATATGGACCAGCAAGTCCAAGTTAGCCTGTTGGATGGTAAGAGTCATATGGCCCACTTACCCCAGCAACCACCAGTCACTCATCAGTCATGTGAGTGAGTGAGGCCTTTGACAGTCAACAGACTGCAGTGCTGGGTGAACCCAACCCAAACCAGCAGAAGAATACCCAGCTGAGCGCAGCCCAATTGCCAATCTACAGAGTCATGAGCTAAACAAGTGACTGTTTTAAGACACACACACACACACACACACACACACACACACACACACACACACACTCAGGCAACACTTCACTAACTGCATCAAGTTTACACTTCACTAACTGCATCACATTTCCTCCTACTCCCAAATTTTCTTCCCCATTTAGCAGGGGACAAACCTCCTAGTATTTTCTCTTGTGAACATCTGTGAGATATGAATTTGGGCTTTTCCCTGCCCTCAGACCTAAGAGTTTTTGAGGGACAAGTGACCACTTGAAATCCTACAGGACTGGGTTCTAGGAATGTACAGTTTGCTCACTTGGTCCTTTTGCAGTGTTTTCCTTGCCCTACACTGGGTTCCAACCATTACTGACCATTTCTCCTCTAAAACAGGAAGAAGGCACTGGGACCTACTTTTGGTTCATCTCCAAAGTCTAGCACAGTCCCTCACACAAAGTATGTGCTCAATAAATGACTGGATAAATGGATGAATGAAAGGAAGGAAGGAGAGAAAGAACAAATTAGCACTCATTACCTATCTAGTTTTAATTTTAAATTAACATACAGTACAATTGAGTTTTTCTTATGTTCATTTCTGTGATTTCTAAAAAGATATATTTTTATTGATATTTTACAGAGAGGAAGGGAGAGGGATAGAGTTAGAAACATCCATGAGAGAGAAACATCGATCAGCTGCCTCCTGCACGCCCCCTACTGGGGATCGAGCCTGCAACCAAGGTACATGCCCTCGACTGGAATCAAACCCAGGACCTTTCAGTCCATGGCCAGATGCTCTATCCACTGAGCCAAACCAGTCAGGGCATTCAATTCTGTGATCTTTAACACAAGGATAAATTTATGACACAGAACAATTCCAGCAACCTCCAAAATTGCCATCTATCCTCCACAACCCTTATTACCTGGCAACCACTGACTTATTCTCTATCCCTGTAAGTGCTGTCTTTTGGAGAATATAATATAATATAAGTGGAATCAAACAGTATGTAACCGTTTAAGACTGGCATCTTGCATGCAGCATGATGCCTTTGAGTTTCATGCAAACATTTTGGTATGTCAATAGTTTACTCCTTTTTATTTGGGTACTTACCTTTTTAATTATTATAGATTAACAGACAGTTACAAAAAAGAAGTACCAAGAGGTACTTCTTTTTAAATTTCTCCAAGTGGCAAAATCTTATGTACTAGTAATTATTATTTAATATCAAAACTAGAAAATTGACATTGGCACTAATAACAGACCTTAGTCAGATTTCACAAGTTCTACATGTACTCATTTGTGTGCGTGTAGATGTATACAGTTCTATGCAGTTTTTATCACATGTACATGTCACCCTCACCAGAAAGAGATTCAGAATATTCTACCACTACAAAGATTTCTCTCATGCTACCTTGTTACAGTACTCCCCACCCCCTCACCAAACTAGCTCTATAATTTTGTCATTTTGAAAATGTAATATAAATGGAATCATACAGTATACAACTTTTTGAGATTGACTTTTTCACTCAGCATATTGGCCTTAAATCTATCCAAGTTCTTGTGTGCATTAAATGTGTTCCCTTTTTATTGCACAGTAGCATTCCATGGTATGGATGTAGCACAGTTTAACCACTCAGCCATTGGAAGACATCTGAGTTACTTCCAGTTTTTGCCTCTCACACATAAATCTACTATGAACATCCATGTGCAAGTTTTTTGTTTTGTTTTATTTTGTGGGTTTTTTTTTTTTTTGCGTGAACATGGTTTTCATTTCTCTAGTATAAATGCCCAAGAGTGCAGTTGCTAGGTTGTAAGGTAGTTGCATGTTTAGTTTTATAAGAAACTGCCAAACTTTTCCAGAGTGGTTGTGTCATTTTACATTCCCACCATGTATGAGTGATCTTCTTTTGCACCATTCTTGTCAGCATTTGGTGGTGCCACTACTTTTTATTTTGGCTATCCTGATAGGTGTGTAGGGATCTCTCATTGTGGTTGCAATCTGAATTTTTCTTTTTTTAAAATATATTTTTATTGATTTCAGAGAGGAAGAGAGAGGGAGAGAGAGAGAGAAACATCAATGATGAGAGATAATCATTGACTAGCTGCCTCCTGCATGCCCCCTACTGGAGATCGAGCCCGCAACCTGGGCCTGTGCCCTGACCAGGAATGGAACCTCCTGGCTCATAGGTGGATGCTCAACCACTGAGCCACAATGGCCGGGCAATCTGCCTTTTTCTAATGGCAAATGATGTTGAACATCTTTTCATTTGTTGACTTGCTGCTGTCTGTACATCCTGTTTAGGTCTTTTGCTAATTGGATATATATTTTTTACAGTTGAGTTTGGACAGTTCTTTATATATTCTAGATCAGCCGTGGGCAAAGTACGGCCCGCGGGCCGGATCCGGCCCGTTTGAAATGAATAAAACTAAAAAAAAAAAAAAAAAAAAAAGACTGTACCCGTTTATGTAATGATGTTTACTTTGAATTTATATTAGTTCACACAAACACTCCATCCATGCTTTTGTTCCGGCCCTCCAGTCCAGTTTAAGAACCCATTGTGGCCCTCGAGTCAAAAAGTTTGCCCACCCCTGTTCTAGATGCAAGTCTGATATGTGATTTGCAAATATTTTATCTCAGTATGCAACTTGTCTTTTTATTCTCTTAACTCTTATGAAGCAAGTTAATTTTGGGCGGTTATGCTTTTGGTGTTTTAAATCCCTAACCTCAAAGTCTCTGGATGATTCTTCATCTCTTAGTTCAAGACCCCTCCACATCTTATGAGTTGCCAAGCCTAACCTCAAGATGTCTCTCAAATTTGTCCTTTCTGTCCCACTGTCTCCACTGTAGTTGTATCTCTTATCACTCAGGTTACTGCAACCACCTCTTAACTGGTGCTCTTGCCTCTGGAGCTTGTTCCTCACCCAATTTCATAGCTGTGACCACATGCTTCCCCTGCTTCCAAAAAACGGCACAAAACTTTAGCAGTTCCCAACTACTTATAAATGAAATCCAACATATTTGCTTAAGCATGAGTTACCCACACATTCCTATCTCCACGTGGGTCTTTGTTTATGTTATTGCCTCTGCTGAGGAAAACCTATAAGGGATCCTGGTGCTGAAGTTAGGGTCTTTCCACCTGTGAGCATAGCCAGAGCTTTATGAATGAGTAGATGCACGGATAAACAAAATTCCATGTCCAAGTGTTCTAACAACACGTTTACAGAAAGGAAAGGTAGGTGCTGTACTCTCTGCTTCTCTGTATCACTCTCCACTTACATTTGGAGGCAATTAAGAAAAACAACAGAAATAATTTCCAGTTGATGATGAGGAATATTGAGTTTGGGAAACAATACAAATGCGAGCTTAAATAATGCCCATTGTTTCCCCCTCACATCTAACTTTTCCAGCAGTGGGTGGCAGCCTGAGAAAATTCTAAAGGCCAGCATGTCTGAGACCTGGGGAGACCAGAGGAGGTAAACGCAAATGCTTAGCTTAGAGGCTAAGAACGTACTGTATGTGAGTAAAGCAGACTAGGGGCAAGATACATGGAGGCCCCTTGATCCTTTTTTCTTTTTCCTACTTTGAATCATGACATAAGAAATAGTTCCTCCATTTTCTTAACTCTATTATGAAAGAAACCAAAACCAAAACAGTGTAAGTGAGATGATAAATGGGAACTCACACTTGGCCTAGAATAAGAAAGGGAGTGGTGGGGTCTGTGGCAAACAGGAAGGTACATGCTCATAAAGGGGACAGCTGCTACTCAGCTCTAGCCATTAGTGATTGTGCAGGAATGTGGGCCAAGATCTTTCCACTTTCTAAGAGATATCAGAAATTCACATTTTAATGCAGGGTTTCCACAGTGTTAAATGTGAATAATTGATTTAAATTTTTAAAGAATTTTGTATGGGACATCAGTATGTGAGGCCAAACAAAACAGTTTTGGAGGCAAGATGTGGCTCATGGGCTCCCAATTTGTAATCTCTGGGATAATTCTGACTTACATCTATGGCACCCCATTTCACTCTCAAATATCCTGGTTTGGACAATAAATTATATCGTCACCCTACCTCTGATGCCTAAGTAGGAGGACTGAATTGGGACGCAGGAGGCCAGGGTTCTACTGTTCATCAACTGACTGGCCCATCTGTTTTTCCATTTATTCAATAAACATTTATGGAGTGTTAATTCTTTGCCAGGTACTAGGTGCTGGTGAATACTCTCTTTAATCTTTTTTAATTAATAGACTTTATTTTTAGAGTAGTTTTAGGTTTACAGAAAACCTGGGCAGAAATTACAGAGAGCTCTTGTATCCCCTCTGCCTCCTTCCTCCCCTGGAAGGCAGTTTCCCCTATTATTAACATCCTGTATTAGTGTGGTACATTTGTTACAGTTGATGAATGAATACTGATATTTTATTACAATTATAGTATTATTATTAAAGTGAAGTCCATAGTTTACATTAGGGTTCACTCTTGGTGTTGTACAAGTCTATGAATTCTGACAAGTGTATAATGTTATGTATCCACCCTTACAGTATCATACAGAATAGTTTTACTGCCTTAAAAAACCTGTGCTCCATCTATTCATCTGTCCCTTCTTTCCCCTCAAATTCTGGCAATAACTGATCTTTTTACTGTCTTTATAATTCTGCATTTTCCAGAATGTCATATTGTTGGCGTCTTTTCACACTGGCTTCCTTCACTTAGTAATACTCATTTAAGTTTCCTTCACATCTTTTTGTAGCTTGATAGCTCATTTCTTTTTAGCTCTAAAAAATATTCCATTGTCTGGATGTAGCAGTTTGTGTATCTGTTCACCTAATGAAGGACATCTTGGTTGCTACCAAGTTTTGGCAATTATTAATCAAGCTCCTATAAACATTCATGTGTAGGTTTTTGTGTGGACATGAGTTTTCCACTTATTTGAGTTAAATGGCAAGGAGCACAATTGCTGGATCATATTTAAAAGTATGTTTAGCTCTGTAAGAAACTGCCAAAGTGTCTTCCAAAGTGGCTGCACCCTTTTGCATTCCCACCAAAATGAATGAGAGTTCCTGTTGCTTCACATCCTTGCCAGCATTTGGTGGTGTCATTGTTTTGGTTTTAGCTATTCTAATAGGTGTATAGTGGTATCACATTGTTTTAATTTGCAATTCCTCAGTGACATGATAGTGAGCATATTTTCACATACTTATTTGCCATCTCTATATCTTCTTTGGTGAGGTCTCTGTTAAAGTTTTTGACCCATTTTTAAACAAAGTTGTCTGTTCTCTTATTGTTGAGCTTTAACAGTACTTTGTATATTTTGGACATCAGTCTTTTATTGGATATGTGTTTTGCAAATACTTCTCTCAATCTGTGGCTTGTCTTTTTATTCCTGTAATCTTTGTTGTTGTTTTTTTGTTTTTAATGCAGAGCAGCATTGTTCAATAGAACTTTCTTTGACGACGGAAATGTTTTATATCTATGTTGCCCAATTCATTAGCCACTAGTTACATGTGACAATTGAGCACTTGAAATGTTCAACCAAGAAACTGAATTTAAAATTTTATTTAATGTCAATTGACTTAAATTTAAATGGCCACATGTGGCAAGTGGTGAACATATTAGATAGCGCAGATACAGAACTGTTCCCTTGGGATTTTTTTTCTTCATTATATTGATTAGGGGGTCATCCTCATTTTCTCCTTCATTTACAACTTCCCTTTCAATCCATTGAGAACTCCTGAGAATTCTACATCCACAATATATTCCAAATCCACCCACTTCCCACCATCCTTCACTGCTATAACCTTATTCCAAACCACTACCACTTCTTACACGACCATCCTAAGTATTTTGTTAAAACTTAGGTTAGACCACATCACTCCTATGCTCAAAATCCTCTATGGCTTCCAATCACACCCACAATAAAATCCAAATTATTTAGGTACCAAGCCCTGCAGGGTCTGCCTCCTGTCTCCTTATCACAATCCTCTTTACTCTGTTCTAGCCACATGGGGCATCTTTGTGTTTCTGTAACACATGAATCATTTCTCCTTCTTAGGGCTTCCCCCTACTTTGCACTTGCTATTCCTTCCGAATGCTCTGTCCCTGGATATTCCCATTTCTTCCTTTTTAAAAATAGGTTTTTATTGATTTTAGAGAGAGAGGGAGGAAGAGAGGGAGGGAGGAAGAGGAAGAGGGAGAGGGAGAGGAAGAGGGAGAGGGAGAAAGAGAGAGAGAGACACAGAGAGAGAGAGATTGGCTGCCTCCTGCACTCCCCCTACTGGGGATCCAGCTGTAATCCGGGCATGTGCCCTGACCAGGAATTGAACTGGGAGCCTTTTGGTGCATGGGATGATGCTCAACCAACTGAGCCACAATGGCCAGGGCTGGGTATTCCCATTTCTTACTCTTCTCATCATTCAGGTCTCAATTCAATAGTCACCTCTGAGAGGCCTTATGAACACCAAATCTAGGTGACCACTCCCACTCACTCTTTCTGTGACATAATCTTACTTTATTTTCTTCAGTGCACTTAGCACACTGAAAACATCTTGTATGCTTATTTGCTTGTTGTCTGTCTCCCATCAGGGGCCTTGTCCATCTTGTTCATCATCACTCTATTGTTAGCACCCTCAACAGTGTCTGGCCATAATAGGGACTAAATAAATATTCATTGAAGGAATGAACATCTGTAGAGTCACAGGGCAGCTGATAAAGCACTTTTTCATTCAGTCCACAGAGGCTTAAAGCTTGGTCATTGCTCTTAAAGCCCTTATAAATGAGGCTGAGGTGAGCCAACATATGCTTATAAAAGGAGCATCCATGCCACCAGGCTAAGTGGCAAATGACTTTTGAAAACAGTCAGTGTCATAGCAGTTTGGAGGAATGCTGGAGGTGACCCCAGAATACTTGGAGGCTGAGTGGCACCATAGAGGGGCAGAGAAATGAATTTAGAACCACTGAAAAGTATTCTCAAAGCTTCCATCACATGAGTACCTCTTTCGGAAATGTTGTCATGTCTACTTAACATCTGTATTAATAGTAACACTATTTTTCTTTATATTATCTCACTTTAAAGTTTTTAATATTTATTTGGCCTCATATATCCTAAATCAGTGATGGCGAACCTTTTGAGCTCAGCGTGTCAGCATTTTGAAAAACGCTAACTTAACTCTAGTGCCCTGTCATATATAGAAATTTTTTGCTATTTGCAACCATAGTAAAACAAAGACTTATATTTTTGATATTTATTTTATATATTTAAATGCCATTTAACAAAGAAAAATCAACCAAAAAAATGAGTTCGCGTGTCACCTCTGACACGCGTGTCATAGGTTCGCCATCACTGTCCTAAAATATCATCATTATCACCACCACCACCACCATCATCATTATCAGACTTGATGTGCAGTTTAAAACATACATTAAAATGAAAAAATGTTTGTGTCACCTCAAATTGTCTCTTCTACAGAGAGGTACATGAGGCATATTTTGGGAAAAATAATTGTAGGGATTGTTCTTGGACAGCTGGTGCCCAGGCTCTGCTGCCATCAGCCTCTACAGCCTCTAGTATCTGAGAATCTTGGATGGTGCACACACCTCCACCTATCTCCCATCATCAGGCTTCCTCAGCCCAATCTGGTTCCCATCTCTGTTCATTCAGTTCACAAGCCTTTACTACTGATGTCTACAATGGGCTAGGCCCTGTGCTGGGTTCTGGGGTCACAGAGGAGAACAAGACATAGTTCTGCTCTCAAGGAGCTTTCAGTCTAACGAAGAAGGTGTATATGGAGACAAAAACATCATAGCCCATAGCAACAAGGCATTAAAATACCAGTTCATATAGAATGCCAAGGGCATACAAAGAGAGGGTGAGGAAGGCTTTATAGAGGAGGTGGTATCTTGAAGAGCAAAGCAATAGGGAATGTTCCAGGCAGTAGGAACAGAGCAGGATGTACAAAGGCAACTGCAGACTTATTGTGGTCAGAGCACAGGATGAGGGTGGGGGTGGGGGGCAGTGCAAAAAGGCTGGAGAGGTGGCTAGATGCCACAGGATTTTTTTTGCTAATCCTCACCTGAGGATATTTTTCCATTGATATTCAGAGATTGTGGAAGGAAGGAAGGAAGGGGGGGGGGAGGGAGGAAGGGAGGGAGGGAGGGAGGGAGGGAGGGAAGAAGAGAGAGAGAGAAAGAGAAACATCGATGTGAGAGAGACACATCAATTGGTTGCTTCCCGCAACAGCCTGACCTGGGCTAGGGAAGAAACCTGCAACCCAGTTACCTGCCCTTGACTGGGAATCAAACCCATGACCCTTCAGTGTGCAGGCTGATGGTCTACCACTGAACTACATCGGCCAGGGCTGAACGATATTTTAAGATGGAGAAGATGTCTAAATAGTGTGGTTAGGGCTAGAGTAAGTTTCACAGTTGTTGCCTCATTACAGCTAGGCTTGAGGGTTTCATGCTCTACTTGGGAATGATGGCAGAACAAAAGATTTCTATGAGGCATGTGCTGATATGGATGGCTGATTTAATTTTAGCTCTTAATTGTCAACTGTCATCAGAAAGCCTATTAATGACAATCCTAATAAAGAGGTAATATGTTAATTGACTGCCCCACCCTCAAAGATGGAAACGCCCACAGCCAATAAGGAGGGAATATGCTAATTGACTGCCATGCCCTCAAAGATGGTGGCACTCACAGCCAATAAGGAGGGAATATGCTAATTGACTGCCCCACCCTCAAAGATGGTGGCGCCCACAGCCAATAAGGAGGGAATATGCTAATTGACTGCCATGCCCTCAAAGATGGTGGCACTCACAGCCAATAAGGAGGGAATATGCTAATTGACTGCCCCGCCCTCAAAGATGGTGGCACTCACAGCCAATAAGGAGGGAATATACTAATTGACTGCCCCACCCTCAAAGATGGTGGTGCCCACAGCCAGTAAGGAGGGAATATGCTAATTGACCACCACGCCCTCAAAGATGGTGGCACCCACAGCCACAAGATGGCTGGCAGGGGAGGGAGGCTGTGGGTGATCAGGCCTGCAGGGGAGGGCAGTTGGGGTCAACCAGGCCTGCAGGGGAGGGCATTGGGGGGCGATCGGGCTGGCAGGGGAGCAGTTAGGCGTCGATCAGGCTGGCAGGGGAGTGGTTAGGGGGTGATCAGGCTGGCAGGCAGAAGTGGTTAGGGGCAATCAGGCAGGCAGGTAGTCGAGCGGTTAGGAGCCAGCGGTTCCAGATTTTGAGAGGGATGTCCGACTGCTGGTTTAAGCCCAATCCTGGTAGTTGACATCCCCTAAGGGGTCCCAGATTGGAGAGGGTGCAGGCTGGGCTGAGGGACACCCCCCCCCTCTGCCCCAGTACACGAATTTCACACACCGGGCCTCTAGTTAAGTATAATCACCAATTAGCACTTGTCTGCCCCTGATCTGAATTAGAACCCAAGGTTGTGGATTAATCCCACCAGGCTTCTGGCATTTACAAGATATCAGCACTTGAAGGATGTTACCCTGGTGGTCAGCGTGCTCTAGTCTTAGCTTGCAAGGGACTACTGCAACCTCAAATGGAATTGAAGCAATTTCTAAAATAGCCTGTGATTCACTTTTTCTCCCCTCCTGTGCCTAAATCTGCTAGATTCATGTGGAGGGATAGGCACAAATAACTGAGGTGACATCACAGAAGTGGGCTATTTGCCTGCCAGCCAGCCAGCCAGCCAGCCTGTGGAGTGGTTTATCTGCTGAGCAATGCCTCCCAGGCATTTTGGAGTTACAGCTCCAGGTTCTTTGGTCCATGTGCTTTATTCACATTTCTTTTTCAGACAAAAATTCTGGGCTGGGAAATCCAGGATAATTGGAATAGCAGTGGCAGGAAGAATAATACAGCCTTACATCTGTATAATGCTTTAGAGTTGTGAAAGCTATTTGTTACATTTTACTCCACCCAAACACCAGTGGGAAATGGAAGCTGGTATTTTAGGCCTGAACTGGAGACAAACTCTTGTTCTCTTGTGCAAAGGAGCTAAATGCTACCATTGCCTATTTACCTCAAGGCACATCATGATTAGGCCTTGGATGCCACCAGAAGGTCAGAGAGACTCCTTTCAGCTTCTAGGTACTTCCTGGAAGATAAATTCTCAGGACAATTGCCTGGCAGGCATAATCTATTCACCATGCCATCCTGATTGAGCCAGCAAGGACTGGCAGTCTTAGCACTGCCAACTCCTTCTGAACATTCTGGTTTACAGTTCTACTGGTCCCAAAGACCTTTACTGGAGCCAAAGGCATGCCTGCTAACTGTGGATCCATGAAGGTAGGGTGTGTCATGAACATCTGGAAGTGTCAACAGCTGCCAGATTAGCTCAAGGGCCTGTGAAAGGAAAAACTGCAATTTGAGTCACATCAGCCATCACTGCAGATCCTGAAGTGAAGGTCCACTGAGCCCAGTCGTGAACAGCTGAGGAGTGAGGTGGAGTGATTCTTTTCTTTGAGAAGTCATAAAAATAGTTCTGCAGTGGTCTCACGTTTGCTCTGTGATCTTCCAGCACCTGGTTCCAGCATAGCTTGGAGTCCCCTGTGCTTCAAGTCAGCATGAGGTCTCCAGGCCTAGCTCCCTCCCTAATCCACCCTAGCATCATAGCTGTCAGGCCAGAAACTAAAGGGGTGGCATACTTTTGCTTGACTCTCTTGGTTTTAGATTAGGGGTGTGTGTGTGTGTGTGTGTAGGGGCTGGTGGGGGACAATGATAGAAGCAGTGAGCCACAGATACTCAGCTACATTTTGAGAGTGGCAGGTGCTCCTCCTCTTGTTGCTTCCATAGCTTCCACCACCACCAGTGCAAGACCATAGGTGCTGGTCAGTGCCACAAAAACCTCATATTTGTAAACCAAAATGCTGCACTCAGGCAATTCTGTCTGTTGGAAATTTTGGTAAAGAAGTGACCCTTTCAAGAGTTGACTATGTAAGCCTATATGTGGAAAGTGACTGGCAGAACAGAACATCATCCCTCCAAAGGACAGAGGCCTCCAAGAACTTGTTTTCCAGCTCATTGGGGGGATATGTGTGCCTATGACAATAGATTAAGGATCACCGTCTCAGCCTGTTTTAGAGATGTGAATAAAAATCTTGGCTTGGGACTGCCTCTTCTCTGGTTGACTGATTTTTCAATTGATTTGTATTTATTAGCTAATGAAATTAAAGTTGTAAAAATGATAACAGAAACACAATAAATCTCTCCCACAACTGGCTTTTCTATGTCACTATGGTGCATTCCTCAGTTTGATGATTTCAAAGTCTATTATTTTGTTCTCAATTATTCTGTTTTTCTGGCATGGGAGAAAATAAATTTGTTTTATTTTCTCTTATTCATGCACTCAATTATGCTCTTCGGGCACATTTAATCACTTTGATGTTTTCATTTTATGGCCTGTCTCTAGGCACTTCAGCTACATTGCTGCCAACGGGCAAGCAGGACTAATTTGCATGTCACAATAGACTTGAAATTCTAACTCAATTTAGAAATCTTTATGAAATTTCCCTCCAAAATGTGCTTGAAGCTGCAAAGAGGCAGAAGGATGTTGAAAGCCAGGAGCCTATAATGATGCTTCCCTTTCCCAAAACACTTGAGAGCTCTTTGGTGGCCTGAGTGGATTGGGGATGTCCCTGTCCCTGTACAGCAGAGGAGTTCACGGAATGGGATGCCTGCAGAATTTGCTCTGGAACTTTGTGGTAAGAATCCTGCAAGCACTGCCCCTTGGCAGCGAGTCCAGGGAGGCTGGGCCTGCTTATTATGGCATAAAATGCCCCTCAGCACTGCTGGATTTGGGTGGCTGTGCTAAAGACAGCACCTGAGTCTCAGTTGGTTAAGGGCCTCTGGGTAAACTGAGAGAATTGTCAACAGTTAGGCATTCCAGAACCCAGAATGGTTTATATTATTTTCTCTAATAAATTCCAATCTCCTTTTTGCCCCTTGATTATTTTGGGGCTAAAGGCTGGAGGGGAATTCGTGATATAATTGCTTTAGGTATGTATTTTGGACAAACAGGGGAAAAAAGTTTAATTAAACACATTAGAGGCCTCCAACTGTTCTTCAAAAGTTCTTGGTTTGTTGTATGCAACAAGCAGCAGCTCCATCAGGCAGAAGAAAAAAATACATATTTCCTCTTCCAAACTTTGGGTATGATCTTCAGTTTCTTGTGTGGAATCCTAACTCCCTCACTTACTTTCTGTGTGACTTTGCACAAGCTAATCAACTTTCCCAAGCCTCAGTTCTCTCATCTATTAAATGGGGATAATAACATTATCTACCTCAGAGACAGATTTGCTTCCCAAATTCCAATACTATAAAAAATTTCAGCAGCCGGGCCCATGTGGCTCAGTGGATTGAGCATTGTCCCATGCACCAAGAGGTTGCTGTTTCGATTCTGGTCAGGGTATATGCCTGGGTTGTGGGCTCGATCCCCAGTAGGGGGAGTACAGGAGGCAGCCAATCGGTGTTTCTCTATCATCAATGTTTCTATATTCTCTCCCTTGCTCTCTCTCTCAAAAATCAATGAAAACATATTTTTAAAAAAATTCAGCATATTCATATACCACTTATATCGCTCAGACTCCTTTTAAACTTAACCTCATCTTAAAATGATATCTGTGAAATCAGAGTTTGATGAGATATAGTTCTAATTCACATTAAAACATATACATTAAACACATCAAATTTATTCCTGCCTTGGGATCTTTGATCCTGCTTTTCCCTTCATCTAGATTCTAGAATAATCTTCACCTCAATACTCTATTCCCAAATGTCACTTTCTCAGAGAGGCCTTTACTGACTAACTTATCTAAAAGGACCCCTTCTGAATTTATCAGTAACCAACATTAAATATTTATTTATTTGTTTATTGTCTATCTTCTCCACTAGAACATAAGCTCCACTATGGGCAAGGCCTTTACCTGTCCTACGTACATTTCTATCACCAGAGGCTAGAATGGGGCCTGGCACATATTAACACCAAATACGTATTTGTTGAATGAATGAAACATTAAAATAAAAAAAGTTGGCCTAACAGTAACCAGGCTCCCCTTGCACCCCATCAGGGTGGTGTCAGAGAAGGCAGAGTGGAAAGCCAAAAGTTTCATCCCTACTCAATAGCAAGGAGGCCCACCCACCACTGTGCCATTAGAGGTCACATGGGGAGCAGTAACAAGGTGTCATTCCCATTCCTGGACAGGTTGGTATCAGTGAAAGTCTTGTGGGGATCCTGAATTTCTACTCCTGCCCAGCAGTAATGAGATACCTGCCTCCCCCCACCAGTCTGTCAATGGCAGCTGAGTGGGGAATCTAGACTTTTATCTCCACCTAGAGGTAATGGGGTGTTGCCCCACTCCCCTGCCTGTGTAGTGTCAGAGAAAGCATGCTGAAACATAAGATTTAAATAAGATGCAGGGCCCTGGCCAATTTGTTCAGTAGTTAGAGTGGCAGCCTGTGGACCAAAGGGTCCCAGGTTCGATTCCCAGTCAAGGGGCACATGTGGGAAGCAACCAATCCATGCATCTCTCTCACATCACATTGATGTTTCTCTCTCTCTCACCCCTCCTCCCTCCTTCCCACTCTCTCTAGAAAGTAAGGAAAAAAATATCCTTGGGTGAGGATTAAAAAAATAAATAAGATGCAGGGTTTTATAAAAGTATTTAAAACATTTAGGATATGATCACTCATACCAAGGACAGGAAACCCTCAACTTGAATGAGAAACAGACAATCAACAGATGCCAACATAGAGATGACATAGATGTTGGAAATATCTGACAAGAAGTTTAAAGCAACCATCATAAATGTACTTTAGTGAGCAAGTACCTGAAACAAATGAAAAAGCAAAGAAATAAAGAAATACTAAATTGAAATTTTAGAACTGAAAAATATAATGAGTAAAGTAAAACTTAACAGATGGGCTCAACAGCAGTATGAAGGGGCAGAAAAAGAATCAATAAACTGGAATATAATAAATCTTAAAGTCAGGTATAGCTATACTAGTTCCTTTGCTAGCATATCAAAATACAGTTTTTGTATACTGTGCTTATATCCTGTGACTTTGCTGAACTAATTAATATGTTCTAGGTTTTTCTTGTAGATCTCTTGGGATTTTCTACATAGATCACCATTCAACTGCAAATAGAGACAAATTTATTTCTTCTTTTCTAATCTGTATGCTTTTTGTTTCCTTTTCTTGCCATATTGTGCTTACACTTCCACTATTTTGTTGAATAAAAGTGAGAGCAGATATCTTTGCCTTATTCCAGAACTTAGAGGGAAACAGTCAGTCTTTCACTATTAACTATGATGATAGTTGTAGGTTTTTGTAGATTCTTCTTACCAAGTTGAGGCACTACCCCTCTATGTTCCTAGTTTTGTGAGCATTTTTGTCATGAATGCGTATTAATTTTGTTAATTGCTGTTTTGATATCAGTTGCTATTAATGCTGATATATGTGTAATTTTTCTTCTTTAG
This sequence comes from Myotis daubentonii, assembly GCF_963259705.1. NCBI lineage: Eukaryota > Metazoa > Chordata > Mammalia > Chiroptera > Vespertilionidae > Myotis > Myotis daubentonii. The sequence continues at coordinate 87,658,955 of NC_081861.1, read as the reverse complement.
ATTTTTAATATGGTATGTTACATTGATTCATTTTTCAAATATTGAACCAGCTCTGTATACTTGGAATAAATGCCACTTGGTCATGATGTATACTTTGTATATAGAATTCTATTTTCTAATATTTGGTTGAGGATTTTGCATCTATATTTATGGGGGATATTAGTCTGTAGTATTTTTGTGTACTGTCATCTGCTTTCAGTATCAGGACAATACTAGAATTATAAAATGAGTTCAGAAGTGTTCCCTTCTGTTCTATTTTCTGCAAGACATAGTATAGAATTGGTATTAATTCTCATTTTTAGTAGAATTCTCCAGTGAGACCATCAGTACCTGGAGATTTCTTTTTTATGAGGTTTTTCATTTCTACTTTGATACCATTGTGATCAGATAACATGCTCTATATAATTTCGATTCTTTTCAATTTGTTGAGGTATGTTTTATGACCCTGTATGTGGTCTAGCCTGGCATATGTTCTGTGAATGCTTGAAAAAATGTTATTTAGTGGAGTGTTTTATCAATGCCGGTTAGATTTTGTTGACTGATAGCATTGTTGAATTCTTTTATATCCTTGCTCATTTTCTGTCTACTTGTTCCTTTATCAATTGCTGAGAGAGGAATGTTGAAGTTTCTAACTCTAACTGTAGGCCTATTTTTTCTTATAGCGCTATCAGTTTTTGCTTCATGTATTCTAAAACTCTGTTGTTTGGTGCTTACACATTTAGGATTGCTACATCTTCTTGGTGGATTGACCCTTTTATCATTGTGCAATGTCCGTCTATGTCCATGGTAATTTTCTTTGCTCTAAAGTCTACTTTATCTGCTATCAATATAGCCACTCCTACTTTCTTTTGATTAATGATTGCATGGCATATATTATTCTCTCTCTCTCTCTTTTTCTCTCTTTTTTTTTACCTATAACCTACTTATATCATATTTGAAGTGAGTTTCTTGTAGACATCAATATAATTGTAACATTTTTTAAGCCACCCTGCGAACTTTGTTTTTTAATTGGTATTTAGATCATATACAATCAATGTAATTTTGATATGCTGGGCATTAAACCTGCCATTTTAGTTTTCCTTTTCTGTTGGTTCCCTCTGTTCTTTTTTGTGTGTTTTCTTCATCCACATGGATTTACTATTGGTGAGTTATATCTTTGTTCAAATTCCATTTTGATTTATCTGTAGTGGTTTTGATAATGTCTTTGTATAGGCTTTTTAGTAGTTGTTCTGGGTATACCAGGTGTACCGGTTAATAATGCGGATTTTTTTTCAATAGATGGAGTTACACATGTTGATATACATGTGATTTTTTTATGTATGCTATTTTGTTGTATTGACAGCAAGCTTCAAAACTTCATATGTCAAATTTTCTGAAGGTGTTAACATCATAGATATTTTTACGCTTAAAAATGTCAAATTTCGTGCCAAAACAAAGAGCATTTGCGGGAAGTTTTAATTCATTACTTTATTTTGAAGAAAAAGTTACTGTATACTTTGGGAAGCTTATGGTGAACATGTTCCATCTCAAGATACTTGTGAACACTGGTTTAAATGCTTTAAAAGTGTGTTGATTTCAATGTGAAAGACAAAGACTGTCCAGGTCAACCGAAAAAGTTTGAAGACCAACAATTACAAGCATTATTGGATGAAGATGTGTGTCAAACTCAAAAACAACTTGCAGAAGGATTAAACATTGCTCAGCAAACAATTTTGGATCATTTACAAGCAATGGGAAAGATTTTAAAGGAAGGAAAATGGGTGCCACATCAACTGAACGAAAGACAAATAGAAAACTGAAAAGTCATCAGTAAAATGTTGCTTCAATGGCACAAAAGAAAGTCTTTTTTGCATTGAATTGTGACTGATGGTGAAAAGCGGATTTATTTTGAGAATCCCAAATGCACAAAATCATGGGATGATCCAGGTCAACCATCAACATCGACTGCAAGGCCAAATTACTTCGGAAAGAAGACAATGCTCTGCGTTTGGTGGGATGTACTATGAGGAAGGTGTGGTGTACTATGAGCTTCTAAAACCAGGTGAAACTGTTAATACTGATCACTACCGACAACAAATAATCAATTTGAACCACACTTTGATCGGGAAACAACCAGAATGTGCCAGAAGACATGGCAAAGTAATTTTGCTTCATGATGATACACCAGCACACACTTCAAAACCAGTTAAGGACACGTTAAAAGATCTTGCCTGGGAAGTATTAACCCACCCACCATATTCACCAGATCTTGCTCCTTCAGATTACCACTTGTTCTGATCGATGGCACATGCATTTTCTGAGCAGCAATTCAAAACATACGAAGAAGTGGAAAATTGGGTCTCTGAATGGTTTGCCTCAAAACAAGAAAAGTTCTATTGGGACGGTATCCACAAATTACCTGAAAGATGGGGGAAATGTGTAGCTAGCGATGGACATTACTTTGAATAAAGCACTTTTGATGTTTCTCTTGAAATCATCGTGTTTTCTTTGATTAGAAAATCCACATTAGTAACTGGTACACCTAGTATATTATACATGCATATCTTATCACAGTACACTGGTGTCAACTGTCAACTGTATTTTACCAGTTTGAGTGAAGTGTAGAAATCTTTTCAAAAAATTAATCTTTGTTTAGATTATTACAGATGTCCCCCTATCCCCCCCCCCCGCATAGTTCCCTTACACCCAGTTCCCACCCCACTCCAGGCCCTTGCCACCCTATTGTCTGTGTCCATAGGTAATGCATACATGCATATAAGATCTTTGTTTAATCTCTTCCTGAACCCCCCACACCTCTCCTCTCTGAGAACCATCAGTCTGTTCCATTTTTATGCTCCTGATCCTATTCCATTCACCAGTTTATTTTGTTCATAAGATTTTTATTCATTTGATTTTTAGATTCAATTGTTGATAGATATGTATTTGTTGTCACTGTGTTGTTCATATTTTTTTTAATCTTTGCCTTTTTCTTCTTCTTCCTCTTCTTAAAGAATACCCTTCAGCATACTGGTTTGGTGGTGATGAACTCCTTTAAGCTTTTTCTTGTCTGTGAAGCTCTTTATCTGACCTTCAATTCTAAATGATAGCTTTGCTGGGCAGAGTAATCTTGGTTGTAGGTTCTTGCTATTCATCACTTTGAATATTTCTTGCCACTCCCTTCTAGCCTGCATAGTTTCTTTTGAGAAATCAGCTGACGGTTGTATGGGCACTCTCTTGTAGGTAACTGTTTTTCTCTTGCTGCTGTTAAGATTCGCTCTTTGTCTTTTGCCCTTGGTGTTGTAATTATGATGTGTCTTGGTGTAGTCCTCTTTGGATTCCTCTTGTTTGGGGTTCTCTGTGCTTTCTGGACTTGTAAGTCTATTTCTTTCACCAGGTAGGGAAGTTTTCTGTTATTATTTCTTCAAATAGGTTTTCAATATCTTGCTCTCTCTCTTTTGGCATCCCCATAATTCGGATGTTGGTTCGCTTGAAGTTGTCCCAGAGGCTCCTTACACTATCTTCATATTTTTGGATTCTTTTTTCTGTTTGCTCTTCTGGTTGGGTGTTTATTGCTTCCTTGTATTTCAAATCATTCATTTGATTCTCGGGATCCTCTAGTCTACTGTTGTATCCCTGTATATTATTCTTAATTTCAGTCAGTGTATGCTTAATTTCTGACCGGTCCTTTTCCATTTTTTTGGCATTCTTACTAAGATCCTTGAAAGTCTCACTAAGTTCCTCAGCGGTTTCTAGAAGAATCTTGAGTAACCGTATAGCTATGGTTTGAACTCTATATCTAGTAGTTTGCTTTCTTCCATTTCTCCCATTTGTGACATGCTTCTTTGTCTCCACACTTTGGCTGCTTCCCTGTGTTTGTTTCTATGTATTGGGTAGCTGCTAAGTCTCCTTGAGTTGATAGAGTGGCTTTGTGTGCTAGGTGTCCTATAGGGCCCAGTGGCTCAGCCTCCCCAATCACCTGAGGTGGACACTCTAGATACACCCCTTTGTGGGCTGTGTGCACTGTTGTGTTGTAGTTGAGCCTTGATTGCTGTTGGTGTCACTAGGAGGAATTGACCTCCAGGCCAAGTGGCTGTGGGGACCAGCTGCAACTACAGTGGGAGAGCTGCTGTGCGGGAGACACCCTTATGGAGCAGGACTTGCTTCAGTGGGGCTTTGGTGCTCACCGAGTCTTCCCCTTGAGTGTGTCGCTTATGGATGTAAAGAGTTATAACCTGGTATGGTCTCACACTGACTACTGGGTACACTGACTCTTGGGTATCCATGGAGGTGCAAAGTCAACCACTGCCTGAGGCCACCCAGCAGTAGCTACAGAGAGATCTGCAGATTCCTCCTCTTTCTATTGGATTTGGTAGTGTCCATGCAAGGCCCAGCTGTGAAGCCAGGCAGGTTGGTGCTGGTGCTGGTTCTTGGGCTTTTTATTGATAGGTTTGGGGCTCCATGACCCAGCTCCACCTTGTTTGACAGGTTTTTAGCCTGAGAAAGGACAGACCATTCATATGCAAAAGCCACTGCACACAGCTTGGGTGGGGTTGTAAATTGGGTGGGGCGGGGTCTCAGGGAATCACCACAGCAGAGCAAACAGAAATGGCTGCCAGTCAGCCCTGTACCGGGAAGGTCCCTGCAGGGGAACAATGACCACTGCAAGCACATCCATCTAGAAGAAAGCCACCCTGAGTTCCTACCCTGATGCCAGACAATCCAGTTTCTTCCTGTATGTGTCTGGGTCCTCCAGAACCTCACCTAGCACTGGAGCTCAGAGGAAGTGGGAACTTGTAAATTCAGTTCATGGTGCCGGCCTTCTAAGAGGAGCAGCTGAGTCTCCAGCAGCCCGTGTCACTCAGCCCCAATCTGCACTGGTTATTACAGTCCATAGTTCTTACAGCCAATAGGGACTTCTTTCCTCAGCTCTGGGACCCTGGGATGGGCATCTGGTGTGGGGCTGGGACCCCTTGCTCCTCTGGGTGGCCTCTGCAGAGGTGATCTCCCTCCTGATTAAAAAGGCGGCACACCTGGGTGCTGGACCAGCCCGTTCCGTGCCTCCGCACCTCCTACCAGTCTCAATGTGCTATCTTCTTTACCTCTCTAGTTGTAGTACTTCCACTCAGCCAGCTTTCCCCGCAGTTCTGGATGATAGTTGCTCTGTATTTTAGTTGTAATTTTGATGTGGTTGTGGGAGGCAGTGAGTACAGGTGTTTATCTATACTGCCATCTTGGTTCTCGAAGTGTAGAAATCTTACCTACCTTTAAGTCTTTTCTCTCTCCCCCAATTATAATAGAATTATCTTAAATATTTCCAATATATATATTTAGAACTATATCAGACAGTATTTTAGTTCTGCTTCAATCATCAGGCATGATTTAGAAAACTCAGGAAAAAAAGAAAAATCTATTATATTTACCCACAATTTTATTCCTCCCATTGTTCTTTCTTTCTTCCTAATGTTCCAAGATTTCTTGTTTTATCATTTACTTTCCATTTCAAAAATTACCTTTAGCTATTCTTTTAGGGTAGGTCTCGCAGCAACAAATTCTCTTTGTTTTTCTTCTTCTGAGAATATCTCTGTTTCTCCTTCATTTCTGGAGGATATTTCCACTGCATATAGAATTGTGGCTTGACAGTTTTTTTCTTTTAGCACCTGAAAAATGTTGTGCCACCTCCTTCTGGCCACCATGGTTTTTGGTGAGAAAATCACTGTCATTTGAATTATCTTTTCCTTATAGGTAAGCCTTTGTTTCTGTTTTGTGATGGGCCTTGGTGTGGATTTCTTTGGGTTGACCCAGTTTGGAGCTCAGTAGGTAGGTATGTCTTTTACCAAATCTGGGAAATCTTTAGCCATTATTTTTTCAAATACTTTTTTAGTTCACCCTCCTTCTCTTTGGTGATATGAATATTAGGTCTTTTATCACAGTCCCACATTGTCCTTGAGACTGAGACAGTTACCTTGGAGTAAATGAGAATTTTGGAAAGGGAGGTGGCCCTAGGGAGCTATCTGCATTTTCTGCCTTTCTACCAGACAGAGAGGCCTGACATTCAATGTAATTTTGATATGCTGAGTCAAGGGAGGATCTGTGTTGCAAGACAAAGGGAAGCACCCTAGAATTACTAGAAATACCTAACAAAGGCAACAGAACCTGAGGCATGTAAAATATTCACTCTCCAGTCCTTTATTTTTCCAGCTATGTACTGGTGTAATGACCAAATTTTATAAACAAAAAATTGGGACATAGGTCTGATAAAAGATTATTATATTTTTCCTTAAACATGCATTGCTTTTATCTGACTGTAAAATAAATTTTGTAAAAGACAGAAAAAGAATAAAGAACAAGTTAAAAATTACACATAGTTCCAATTCTACCACCAAAGGTAATTTCTGTTACCATCTTTGGTGTATTTTCTTCTAGTGTTTTTCTGTGCATATCCACACATCCACACAAACACAAAGATTATGGATATTTACAAAATTGAGGATATATAGTATTAAATCATTTTGTATCCTTATTTTAAACTTAACATTGTTATCATGAGTATATGGTATACTTGTGTCCACCAATAAGCTTTAAACATTTCTTTTTGTTGTTTTCATTGTTAATCCTTACTCAAGATTATTTTTTCCATTGATCTTTAAAGAGAGTGGAAGGGAGGGAGGGTGAGGAGACAGAGAGAAACATCGACGTGAGAGAAACACATCGACTGGTTGCCTCCTGCATGCTCCCCAACCGGGACCGGGGAGTGAACCCACAACCCAGGTACGTGCCCTTGACTGCAGGCCGATGCTCTAACCACTGAGAACACCAGCCAGGGATAAACATTTCTTTTTAACTGGCTGCCAGAAATTCTTCCATGTAGATGTACCAAGACTTGTATCATAGCTCAAATTCAACGTATCAAAACAGAACACATCAAATATATGTTTCTGTAAAACTAACCCCCTCCCCCAACAGCTCCCCATTCCAGTTGGTAGCCAGGCTGGAAAACTCAGAGTCATCTGTACTTCTGTTCTCCTTGACCTACCTCCAAGTACTATTGATACTCTCTTCCTAACAGCTCTCAGCCATTCAGGAGGAATACGACAGGAGATGTCTACGGCAACCGTTCTAGTTCAGAACCTTGGAATACCACCCTGATCCATCCAAATATCACTGCATTAAGTCATAACCAAATCCTAGAACCTAGAATGGCTCACACTTTCCTGTATTTGATATGGACTACTTGCCTGAAATTCAAGGGAAACTGCAATCTGTCCCTGATCCCCACCTATCTGAGTTTCCCTTGCTTATGAGCACTTCCTCAGGCCTATCTAAATCCTCTAGCCTCTGAAAGCAGTCTCTCTAAAGTCGTACTTCCCCATTTCTTCTACATAGTGTCAGCCATTATATCTTCATCTATACTCAGCTGTTTATCAGATGCATGGATATTTCCCATGCCACCAAGCACATGAGAAATGCCAAAAATATTTATTGATTGATTTAGCTAGACTTTCAAGTGGAGACACAATAATACTTATTAGAATTAACCTGGTTCAGAATCTCACTTTGGGAGAGATTGCAGGGTGGGAAAAGTTTACTAAGGGGCAATTGAAAAAAGCAGACAGGAGCTGAAACCGGTTTGGCTCAGTGGATGGAGCGTCGGCCTGCGGACTGAGGGGTCCCAGGTTCGATTCCGGTCAGGGGCATGTTCCTGGGTTGCGGGCACATCCCCAGTGGGAGATGTGCAGGAGGCAGCTGGTCGATGTTTCTCTCTCATCGATGTTTCTGACTCTCTATCTCTCTTCCTTCCTCTCTGTGGAGAATCGATGAAATATATATATATAAAATCAATAAAATATATTTAAAAAAGCAGACAGGAGATAATGAATAGACTTCACTGAGCAATACTGCTAAAGAGAGGAGGTGCATCAGGCCTGGAATCAAATTCTGAGGTCACCACTTACCTGTTATGTGACTATGGGTAAGTTATACTATGTCTTCAGATATGAGTTTCCTACCTCATAAGGTAATTGTGAGGATTAAATGAGATCATGTATGTAAAGAATCCAGCACATGGTGTTGTACAGTAGGCTTTGAATAAGGGCAGTTCCCACCTCATGAATTTAGGTAGATATTTCAAGTCTTCATAAGTAACCTTCCAAATGTTTTCATGGTTTGTTAAAAGCTACTAAGTTACTATGTTAGGTAGCAGGCTTTATTTTTATTTTAGAATTTATAAAATTTTCATCATGATATTTTTATTACTTATCTTTCTGCTTAACAACAAAAATAGCAACCACAACAAACCTTTCCAATTATTATACACTTTGGTAAAGTAAGAGAGGGACCTGGACAATGGGGAAGCACAGGTTGGTGGTAGGCTGGAAAGAACCATACCAGGCTGGAGAGGAATAAAGAAAGGACAGGGGACAGCAATGAGAGACAAGAAATGGACATCACAGAGATCCTCACCTGAAGTCATATAAATTGGCTCAAGCTATCCTCCACAATACTACTCCAAAGTTCTTCCAAAAGCTCTGAAGCAAATGGCCAGTTTGTCTTGGAACCAACCCTGTCTTTCAACTTATCCTCAAGGCTTCTCAGGAAGCAAGAGAAAGTAAGGAAGTGAGCCTAGTTTCCATGGTTTCGGGTACCACCAGACAGGAGTACTACCTCAAGCTTGGTGTTCCAGGAGGCCTTGGACATGCCTAGACCTGATGCCCCAATTGTTATTCCCTAGAAGAATGTCAATCCCAGACTTCATTCTGCAGAGGAGGTGCTGGTTGCACCCGGCACAATGTTCTCCAGAGAACATTACTGATAGATGCACGAAGGGTCTCATCTTGAGGCTGGGGGATTATAAATAGCCGACGGGCTGGTGATCACAGCACTTTTCAGGCAGCAGGAGCTGTGTGGGTTGGCTTCTTCCACCTTTTTTCCTTCTCTATTATTTCTCTACTAGGAGCCCAGTGCATGAATTCTTGCACCTTGAAAGGAACTGTGGGCCACGAGGCTGCGGTGGGCACAGGGGCAGGTCTCAGCCCATCCTCCGCACCCCCGCCCAGCCCCTCCCACAGCAGCCCCTGGTCCCCTGTCTGCCTGCAGCCCCACTCCTGCCACCACTGCTCCCTCCCAAGCTCGCACTCACTGACTGCGCAGAGCGATTGGGGTCAGCGCCAGTGGCAGGTGTGAGTGGGGCCAGCGCCGTCAGTGGTGCAAGAGGTGGCTGCTGCCCTGATCGCCCCTCAGGAGCAGGGGGAAGTGGAGAAGCCCTCAGGAGTGATTGGGGCCGGAAGCTGCTGCTTGCACCCACTGATAGTGCCAAGCGATTGGGACGGGCAATGGACACCGGCAGCGGGTGTGAGCAGGGCCAGCAATGGCAGTGGGTGTGAGCGGCAGCTCTGATGCCGGCAGCGGGTGCGAGCAGGGTTGTAGCTGGCAGTGGGTGTGAGAGGTGGCTGCTGGACCCATTCACCCCTCAGGAGCAGAGGGAGGTGGAGAAGCCCTGAGGGGTGATTGGGGATGGCAACCGTCACTCACACCCACTGATGGCGCTGGGCACCTGCAGCGGGTGTGAGCGGCAGCTCCAGAACCGGCAGTGGGTGCAAGCAGGGCTAGCACCAGCAGCAGGTGCAAGTGCCGGGCGGGACCTTAGCATGTGGGAGCAAAGAATTTTCAGTAACCACCAGAGGCTCGCCCTGATGACAGTGACCAGTGCCCAGCCTTGGTCTGGCAGCCCTGCTCACCTGCTCCACCATCCCACTGCGGCCAATGCCCACCATGTTCTGTGCTTTGCCGCCTACTGCTGATGCCCGGCATGTTCTGCGTGTGCCCCCTGGTAGTCAGCATACATCATAGCGACTGGTTGTTCGGTTGTTCTTCTGTCCAGTCTATTTGCATATTAGCTTTTTATTATATAGGATTAAGCTAAAAAATGAGCTGGAAGGTTCAATTATAATATGGTGGGATGATGAGGGCATGGCAGGGCTGGGGGGTTAGGGAGGGCTCAAAGTCCTAGACCAGGGGCCAGGATTTCAAGTGTTACCCATGGCTATCTTCCTCCCATTTCCAGGAGACATCAGATTTCAGGTGCTATGGATTAGCCACATGGGAGGAGCCAGGTGTGCAGTGCATGGTGGGAAAGATTTATTAGGGGTGATTAGAAAAAGCAGATGGAGGATGATGAGAAGACTTGACAGGGTAAAGACAGGAAGGGCATTGGAAAAGCCACACAGCCTGACTTCAAAGCTCTAATTCAGACAGTCTTGGGTTCCAATGTTCGTTCCATCACCTATTAGTACAGTGTGTGGCACATAAGAGGTGCTTAGTAATTACTTGCTGAATGAATGAATAATGGTGACCTTGACCAGCTCACTTATTCTCTCTGAGCCTCAGTTTCCTCATCTGTAAGATAAATAGTAGCTATTACTTTTATTATTTCGCCTGTATTGTGTCTCCCCACACCTGTATTAGCTTGCTGGCCCATCTTCCCAACCCTGCACTGGAGAGGCTGCCATACTAAGTAAGCCTCCTTCATTAAGTGTCAGAAAGGGCAGATGTGCACAAGGCCTTTTCTTTTGTCTTCTGTCCTCCCCCTGCTCATCATTACCTCCTGGCCCCATTTGTTTCCTTTTCTATCACAGGCAAACTTGGGGTACAGTCTGGGAACTCAGAGCAATTGTAGAAACCTTACAATTCCAACACATACACATGTACAACTCACCCAACCCTTCCCTGCCTCCACCTTCAGAAGGTTGGTCCTGGGCTGCAACATGAAGCTTTTTCCCCTCTAGGGATCTTTACTTGATTCAAATGTCATCAGCCACAGGGATTAGAAAACCTCTACCCCTGCATCCCCATGTAGAGCTACCCAGTAACTTGGGAAGCTAGCTGCCTCTGGAGATTGATCACATCATCACTGTTCCAACTATGGAAGATGCTCTGTGAGCCAACCCCTCTGGTGTATGCTAACCAGAGTAAAGGCAAACAAGTGTGAGCACATGAAGATGGTGCGAAGATGATTTCATAGTAGGGGTCATGAGCTAGGCTGAATGTTCCACTCTCTAACCAACACTTCCTGTGAGCAATGATATATATCCTTAAGATTCATTGGTACTAGAAGAGCAATTTGTGCGAGCAAAACATAGCTTTTCTCTGTATGAAGCTGAAAGCTTTAATTGACTTTCTCTATGATTTTATTTTTGTCTTTTATCGCTGTTGGATAGACTAATGGGCAGATAAGGTAAAGTCTAAATTTGCCAGTTCCTCCAGTCATCCTGTAGCATGTGGAATGCATCTCTATAAGATGAACCTTTTCAGATTTGATCTCCAATAGGTTAAAAATCACATCTTTTGTGCTTCTAAGGGATGTGGTGGGGAAGAGAAAAAACCCAAGCTCAGGGGCTGAACAAATTTAACTAGACAAGCTCTCCCATGGAGTGGAGCTTCACCCATTCACTCCCTCATCACCATCCCACCTCCTCAAGTGAATCTGTGCCTGCGTCCCCCCTTTGTTTCTAATGGGGAGAAAGGGAAGACAAGAACAGTGAGAAATGTCCAGCCTTGCCAAGGCTTTTATATGCAAGAATAAATGACAGTCTTGTAGGCAGGTTCAGAAAAATCTTTCAGAATGCAGAAAATTCAGCAGCCTTTCCACATTGACCATTGTCATGGCAACACACTATCTGATGACAGCATGCGTCACAAGACTGGAGGGGCACGGTCTCAGAACAGCAGGTTAGCCTGGCCATTTTTAGCAACATTTGGACTTCTTTGTAGCCTAATTTCTTCCAGGTTTAGCTGAATTTCTTTTCAGTTCTGGACTTCCATGGCTAGAACACAAGACCCTGACAGTATGCAAGGGATGGCTAAATGGAAAATGTGAAGATTCCTAGTATGTATAACCACTCTACTTGCTGTCTGCCCTCTCTGGATCCTCCCTGCCCACTCTCAGCCACTTAGTTTTTTTTCCTTCTCTTCATCAATTCTTTCCTATGCACAACAACTGTGACTCATTTACCAACTCGCACACTCTCATATTCTTGTTTTTCCTCATTTTAATGAACAGTATCCTAGAATATTAGGGTTAGAAGAAAACTTAACAATAATCTAGTACAATCACCCTCCCCCAATGCAAAAGCCCTTCTACTATTTGATTGGCAAAAGACTGTCCAGTCTGTATCTTGTAAGTCTCCAGTGATAGAAACCACATCCTTTTCTGGGCAGACAGTTACACGTTGGACATCTCTAATTGTAAGAAAATTATTCATTCTAATGAGTGAAAATCTGCTTTTTACAGTCCTCCGCTCTACCAACTGAGCTATCGAAGGGTAAATCTGCTTTTAAAAAAATAATATCTACCCATGGGTCCTAGCTCTGTGCTCTATGACCACATCAACTCTATCTACACCCTTTGCTCTGTGACAGCCTCTCACATATGAAATAGAGACCTCATGCCCCTAGGTCTTCTTTTCTCCAAAAGCCCAGCTCCTTTAACCAGACATCTTCGAGCCTGGAATCCAACTGACCTCCTGGAGCAAGCTCCTATTTGTCTAGGGCAGTGGTCGGCAAACTGCAGCTCACAAGCCACATGTGGCTCTTTGGCCCCTTGAGTGTGGCTCTTCCACAAAATACCGACTTCTACGCATGGGCCATGAAGTTTCAATCGCACTGTACATGTGCGCCCGCACGTGGTATTTTGTGGAAGAGCCACACTCAAGGGGCTAAAGAGCCGCATGTGGATCGCCAGCTGCAGTTTGCCGACCACTAGTCTAGGGTCTTTTAAAAGTGAGGCTTATAATATATCAGCATCTCTGGTAGCAGCATCTGTGAGCCACCTTGCCCTGGTGACTCACACTGAGCTCTGTGTTGAGTAAAATCCCTAACTCTCTTTCAGAGAAAATGATGCTAAACCTTGTCTTTCCAACTTGTATGTGTCCAGTTGCTTTTGAGAACCCATTTCCTGGTTCATACATTTTTTTCCCACTTTAATTTCATTGTGTTGCAATCAGAATATTGCTTTCACCTGTTAGGATTTTTAAAAAATATCTTGACTTCCCCATGTAACTTAATATGTCTTCTGTGATTTTCTTTTCTTTGTTTTTTTGTGTGTTTTTTTTTCTGTTTACCAACCCTCAAACTAGTTTTTTATCTAAAATATTTAAAAATGTATTCCTCTTTTGGGTTTCTTACCTTTTTCCTAGATTTCTTCCCTTTGAATTACCTTCCTTATGTTTTTTCTCACTTGTCATTTCCATTTCCTCAATAGCAAGATGTCACCATGCTCTGGAGATATGTTTTTGGGTACATGTGCAGGAAAGCATGAGGGCATACAGCTATCTGCACATACGTAAATGTTAGCAAGTAGCTGCAGAGGCTTGTTTAGTTTCTGTTTCTATTGCTTTGTATGTGCTCTACCAGGATTTAGAGCCTGGATGGGGGGGAAATGGCAAGGTTTGTTTGGGTACAGTCCCAAAGGAAACAGGAAATGTGTCCTGGGTCTGAGAGGGGCAGGAGGAAACTAGGGTGGGAGCACTAGTGTTAATTAGGGCTGCAACACAGTGAGAAGGACTAGAAAAGGGCCCGGAATAGAAGGATTTTATCAGTAAAGGCCTGAGAGGCTGGACAAAGGAGGAAGATTTGGTTAGGAAGTGAAGACCTGTGGGGTCAGTAGCCATTGAAAGGCCAGAGGGAGGTGGCTTGAAACTACAGCATCAGGGAAAGGCTGAGGGCTATCAGACATCTTAGAGAGGCTATAAGCATTGTTGTGAGCATAACCTTATGAGTCTGACTTATGAGTTTAGATTATTTTTTTTTAGCCAAAGGAGCCTGCGTATGCACTTGGCTATTGTCACCGACTGGGCTCTATTAGAGGATAGGGCCTTAATATAGCCCTGGGAAAAGACCCTAAGACACAATGTGTCCCCTGGCACAGAGTTCTTCCATGTTGGATTCTATTCTAATAAGGGACACAAAGTAGGAGAACTGGTTCTATCTTGATCATTATATGAATAAACATGGTGATTTCACTCTCTGGGATGGGCATTATGATACCCTAGTCTTCTCAATTCTGCTAATAATTAGAATCCAAAAAATATTCATGCACATGTACACATTTAAACAGGAAAATGGGTGCCAAAACTACTTTAAATATTGCAAAGTGAGTTGAGATGTGAAGCAACAGATGGGGTTGGGAGGAGCACACTAGTGGAAAGCTGAGGGCAACATCCCCAAACAGCTAGTGGATAGTGTGATCAAGAGGGCAATAACCTGATGACTGCCATTTCCCCTCTATTCAGAGGCCAGAATAACTGTAAGCCAGCCTTAGGGAAGGGGAGGATAGGACAACAGCCTCATCTCTAGTGCTCTGGGAGAGATTGGGAACCTCCAGGGCACACTTTAGAACTTGTTTTCCACTGGAGGTGCCTAAACCTGAACCTTTGGTGCCCCTGAAGGTGACATTAGCTGGCCAAATGACAATCCTGACCAGAGTGGCCAGTGTAGAATTGCAACTACAACTTAGCAGGCCAAGAAGAGGTTTCCCTTTCCAATCAGTGAAATTATTAGCCACCAAAAGACAAATGGTACTTGGGGAAGCCCCACTGATGGGCCACCACAAGCTGGGTGGAAAGAAGAGGACAGGACTCAAGGGGTAGTGCTCACCTTTGATGTAGTTGAGGATTTGCTGGACGCGGTGGGGTTCATTGCGGTCTGGCCGGCAGCTTGGCGTGATTTCCAGCACATAATCAGGACCATATGCTGTGAAAAACTGTAAGGAAAAGGGAAAGGCAAAAAAACAAACTAAACCACAGAAAACCTACAAACGAAACCACATACAAACAGTACAGTCAAAAGAAACCCAGCACTATTGACAAGGTGAGGGAATCCCAGGTGGGCGGGGCAAGATAATGCAGCAGGAAGCCCAGTCCTGGTGGTGCCATTCCCTTTGTTTAAAGCAGTGGTTCTCAACCTGTGGGTCGCAAGCAATGAAAATACATCCTGCGTATCAGATATTTACATTACGATTCATAACAGTAGCAAAATTACAGTTACGAAGTAGCAACGAAAATAATTTTATGGCTGGGGGTCACCACAGCATGAGGAACTGTATTAAAGGGTCGCGGCATTAGGAAGGTTGAGAACCACTGGTACTAAAGGCTCTAGTAACAGTCCACTGCTAAATTCTTTAGCTTGTTGTTCAAGGTTCTGTCTGCTCAGGTCTCAACTTTTCTCTCTAGCCTTAGCTCTTTCTGACTCCCCAGAGCTCCTCTCTAGCCACACTGGCCTGCTCTGAGCTCTCCCAAATCATACCACACTTTGTCCACTCTTAGGATCTTTGCCATTGATCTCTCCCAGGGCCTACAAAGACTCTTCCCCAATCCCTGCTGCCTGTAAAAAAAACCTCCCCATCTTTCCAGGTGCAGCTCAAATGTCACCTTTTTCACAAAGCTGTCCTTCATTCTCCATCAGTACCCAGAGCATTCTGTTAGTATCTCTCTTCTGGTTCTTGTTCAATGAACAGACAGTGCTTGCCTGCACATTACATGCAGGTCACTGTGCCAGCTGCTGTGGGGGCTATGAAGATGGGTGAGACCTCCTCTGGGTTCCTCTAGCTGGCACAATTTGGATAGAGATTTTTAACCAGCGACCTGATCTCTCCACACTGGATTATCAGCTTGAAGGCAGAGAGCACCTATGTCTTTTTCACTTCATTGGTTCTCACAGACCATGGCAGCTGCCT
Source organism: Myotis daubentonii (assembly GCF_963259705.1). NCBI lineage: Eukaryota > Metazoa > Chordata > Mammalia > Chiroptera > Vespertilionidae > Myotis > Myotis daubentonii. The sequence goes on along the minus strand of NC_081861.1, from coordinate 87,643,249 downwards.
GTTAGTTCTGGCTGTCTTGAATTCCCTAACCCAGGAATGTCAAGCAAGCCTAGTTTCTCTACTTCAGTTTTTCTTCTCTGTAGTAGAGTTTATTTGTTATTAAATTCGGGGAATCAAAATAGAGGTTTTTGGATTCTATTTCTAGCTCACTAGATGACTCCTTTGACCTTTGGTAAGTCACAATATCTGATTCAGCTTCTCTATTAAGGCCCGCTTGGGGAAAACACTCAACGACAAAGGGAATCATTCAATTGGGGTAAGTATTTGAATGGGAAATATGCAAAGCTGCTATTTCTGTTTAGTTTTTAACAGAAATAGTATTTGTGCACACTCTCTGGAGAGAGAGCATATGGTCCTTAACATTATGTGCTTTCAATAGTGATATTGTTAGGCAGTAAGTAAGCCAGGGAAATTCAAATTCCACAGAAAAAAATGGTACAGAGGGCATAAAAAAAAGAGATCTTGATGTGTGTCATGAATTTGATGTCATTCAAAAAGTCTCTAAAAATAATCTAGAGTATTGCCATTGCCACCAAATTATCCTTGTTAAGAGTCTGGATGTACATCTGGCACTGTGGGAGAGGCTGTGAACAATCCCTAGGGATTCTAATAGTGTCTTTGTGGAATCCATGAGAGCAATTTGATGGGGAGATGGCTTTTGCATATTCATTACAGACAACTCTACACATTTAAATTAAAAGAAAATGTCCAAGACTTATAATGTGCCAATGCTTATAATTCCTTTTTGTGTTTTTGGTCTGACCAGAATGAAGAGAGGGACCTAGTTTCCTGCTCCTGGAGTTATTACTCTCTGATGCCTAAAGCTCTGAATTCTAGAGATAGAAGAGGCCTTGAATAGAGATCGTCTCTACCAAACCCATATATGAAACAGATAGGAGGGGTTACCTTGTGGCACATCCTGAAACTACCCCCTCCCATTATGATCAAGGAAACTTGAGAGGTTTGGCCCTCTCTCCTTAGGTGGCCTCTCCTCCTCCAGAGGGTGTCAAGTAGTACACTCATTTCATGGGTATGGAAATATGGGTTTAGAGAGAGCAATAGCAGAAAGGCAGCTGCAGTGAAGCAGCTGCTCTGGGAAACCCAAAGCCCTGGCATCAAGGTACTATGAAAATTAGAGGCAAGGGGCCTTGCTGAGGTATAGGAGAAGGGAACCGCGCTTCTATCTAGGAAAGGAGCACTGCTGATCCTGTCTACAAGACATGTGGTGAGCTGTCTGGTTAGGGCTGAGTGTTTGGAATAATATGTCCTCATTGTGAGTATAGGTTACATGGTTGCCTGCACTCTCCTACTTTAGTCTCCTGTTTGACTAAGAGCCAAGTGTTACAAGATGGTCAGCTGGGACCAGAACTGCCATGTAACAGAACTGACCTTTCCTGGGATTGAACCTCTTGTCCTGGTTGCATTAGCACTTGGTTTTAACTAACCAGTAAATATCCCATTCTTTGCTGAAGTAGGCTGGCTTTAGGCAATAACCAAGCCTGGCTTCTTAAATATCTCCCCACCTTTGACAATCAAATATCATTCCCAGGTTTGCTTATTTGCACTATTCTTAGGCTAGGGGTCATGGATGATTTAAGAAAGTTCCTGTTTTGTGATCCTGTTCCACATGTCAGTTGGCTGGTCCCAGCCTTGGAAGGCTCTACTTGGGGCTGTAGGAAGCGATAAGTACTGGGGAGGCAAAGGTGGTGTCCTGTCCCCCTCCTGGCTTTCTCATGGCATTTTTCTGTTTCTGCATTATACTATGCTTTTATTTTTGCACTTGTTATAATTCTTTTCTATTGGATTATGAACTCTGCAAAGGCAGAACCTTCATCACAGTCTCTTTGCATAGCATGTAGACTTGAACTCAAGTCATTAACATTTCTCTTTAAACTTTTATTTTAAAACTAGAGGCCTGGTGTGCGAATTCATGCACGGGTGGGGTCTGGCCGGCCTGACCCAATGGGGGCTCATCAGGATAGGCTGGCGGGGGGAGGGGCTCTGGGCGGTTGGCTGGCTGGCCCCACCCCCGATCAGGGTTCTGGGGGCTGATTGGGGTCTGGGCCAGCCAGGGGGAGGGGCTGATCAGTGCCTGGATCAGGCCAGTTGGCTGCCGCAGGGTGCGTCATAGCCACTGGTCATTCTGGCCGTTCTGGTCATTCTGCCATTCCAGTCGCTGGGCTTTTATATATATAGATCATGTTAAATTAAATTAATTCATAAAAGGTTTAACTGATTGTTGAGTTAATTCTGTGGAATAATGAAAAGAGCCAACTTATAGCATTAACAGCTTTTCTAGACTATTGAGGTAGACTGATGAAATGGAAAGAGTCCTGGTTTTAGAGTCCAGCCAGAGCTGTATTTTTGTATCCAGATTTAGGTGTGTGCCTCAGGAGAGTTGCTTAATATCTGTTTTGTCATTGCTACCAGAGAGATAAGTGCTGATCTGGCTAGGCTGTTAGGAATCACAGATAATATACACTTAGTAGGATTTCAGTAATGTAAATTCCCTTCTCCTGGGGCAAGAAGCTCTTGCCTAACTGGTGCCTCACATATACCCTGGGGGATGTTGGGCCAAGCACTTGGAGCTATGATGAAGAAGAGTCTGTTCCTCCTGCCAGACAAAACCCAGTAGCCCCAGAGTCTTCCCCACTTGTTTAAACCATTAGCTTTGCTTAGGGCCTGTTGAGAAACTGGCTTCTTTAACAGTTTCCTGCCCTATGCTCCTGCCACTTGTTATTTACTGGAGAGGTGGAAAGGAAATCTGATCACATAAGGTAAAAGAGATGTTAGGGTGCAGAAATTTGGGGTGCACTAGAAATAGCTTGAGGCCTCACCCTGAAACTGCCCTCCAGCCCTTAAGAGGAAAGGGAATGGGCAAGCAGCAATCCCATTTCCAGACAGGTAGAGTAGGATGAAAGAGGTCAGTGGCCTTCCAGTGAAAACACTGGCTATGATCTCAGTAAAGTAAGAAGGGAGTTGCTAGCCCTTCTCCATCTAATCCCCCCTTCCCTCAGCACTCCTTTTGCTTTCTGGGTTTCAGTTTATACATGATTGAGGGGAACATGGCAGTGGGAAGGGTGTAAATGGAAAGTATGAGGTTTGGCAGAGGGATGAGAGTTGAAGATAATGGCTACTTTAGGGTATTCAGTCCCTTCTTGACCCCAAAGTCAATGAATAAAGTAATGAAAATTGCTCAGTTTAGCCCAGTTCAACACACGTTTCTTGCTCACTCCTCTCCAGCTCTTGCTCACACAATGCTAACAGCATACACTTAGATATTTGGACAAAGATACTCAAGCCTTATGGTTGCTGTTATTGCTTCATAATCTTATTTGGTCATAGGAAACCAAACCACAAACCTGGATCAGCCAATCCTTTTATCCTCTCTTTAACATGTATTCAGTACCTACTATGTAACTGACTACGTTAGTCATCAGGGTACAAAGATGGTAAGATATGTTTAGTAGGAAGGATTATTAGAGAATAGTGTGATAAGAGGTATAATAATAATCATACTAAAGAAAAAAGTAAAAACAGTTAACATTTATTAAAGGCTTATTATGTGTCAGGCACCTAAAGTATCTCAGAACTTTTAATGGATTGACTAACTTAATTTTCACAACCAACTCTTATAGAAGTATTATAATTATTTCCATTTTAAGATGAGGATCTGAAGCACCAATCAGATAACTTGACAGAAGTAATACAGCTAGCATATGTGGAGCTGAGTTTTGAACCCAAGTCATTATGGAGGTCTACAGCAGCCTCTAAACTATCTCAGAGGAAGTGACTATGTAGGTGTATGGTGGGTGGGAGGCAGGCATTCCCAAAAGAGCCTGGGCAAAGGCAGGGAGTGTAGAATAGAACAGCACATTTAAGGCACTGAAATTAATTTGGTATGGCTCAAAGGTAGAACATCAGAAGAATTAGGACATAAGGCTGGTGAGGCAGGCATGAGTTTCACGGTACGTGCTGCCTGCTCCCCACACTAAGTAAGGCATCTGGCTTTATCCCACACTAGAAGGTCCACGAGGGCAGAACATTGTTTTGCTCTCTGCTGTATTGTCAGTTTTTTTTTCCGATTTCTCTTCCTCAGTTAATTTTTTTTTTATTGCTTAAAGTATTACAAAGGGTATTACATATGTGTCCATTTTTCCCCCCCGCCCTAGACAGTCCCCTAGCCTCCCCTACCCCCCAGTGTCTTATGCCCATTGGTTATGCTTATATGCATGCATACAAGTCCTTTAGTTGATCTCTTACCCCCCTATCTCCTGCCCCCCAACCCTCCCCGGCCTTCCCGCTGCAGTTTGACAATCTGTTTGAGGCAGCTCTGCCTCTGTATCTATTATTGTTCAAAAGTTTATAATGGTCTCTATTATCCATGAATGAGTGAGATCATGTGGTATTTTTCCTTCATTGACTGGCTTATTTCACTTAGCATAATGCTCTCCAGTTCCATCCATGACGTTGCAAATGGTAAGAGTTCCTTCCTTTTTAGAGCAGCATAGTATTCCATCGTGTAGATGTACCACAGTTTTCTAATCCATTCATCTATTGATGGACACTTAGGCTGTTTCCAGATCTTAGCTATGGTGAATTGTGCTGCTATGAACATAGGGGTGCATATGTCCTTTCTGATTGGTATTTCTGGTTTCTTGGGATATATTCCTAAAAGTGGAATCACAGGGTCAAATGGGAGTTCCATTTTCAGTTTTTTAAGGAAACTCCATACTGTCTTCCATAGTGGCTGCACCAGTCTGCATTCCCACCAGCACTGCACAAGTGTTCCTTTTTCTCCACATCCTCTCCAGCACTTGTCATTTGATGATTTGCTGATGATAGCCAGTCTGGCAGGTGTGAGATGGTACCTCATTGTTGTTTTGATTTGCATCTCTCGGATGATTAGTGACTTTGAGCATGTTTTCATGTCTCTTGGCTTTCTGGATGTCCTCTTTTGAAAGGTGTCTATTTAGGTCCTTTGCCCATTTTTTGATTGGATCGTTTATCTTCCTTTTGTTAAGTTGTATGAGTTCCCTATAAATTTTGGAGATTAGGCCCTTATCAGATATGACATTGGGAAATATGTTTTCCCACACAATGGGTTTTCTCGTTGTTTTGTTGATGGTTTCTTTTGCTGTGCACAAGCTTTTTATTTTGATGTAGTCCCATTTGTTCATTTTCTCTTTAGTTTCAAGTGCCCTAGGAGCTATATCAGTGAAGAAATTGCTTTGGCATATGTCTGAGATTTTGTTGCCTTTGTATTCTTCTAGAATTTTTATGGTTTCCTGTCGTACATTTAAGTCCTTTATCCATTTTGAGTTTATTTTTGTGTATGGTATAAGTTGGTGGTCTAGTTTCATTTTCTTGCATATATCCGTCCAATTTTCCCAACACCATTTATTGAAGAGACTATCTTGGCTCCATTGTATGTTCTTGCCTCCTTTGTCAAATATTAATTGAGCATATTTGTTTGGGCCAATTTCTGGGCTCTCTATTCTATTCCATTGATCTATATGCCTATTCTTGTGCCAGTACCAGGCAGTTTTGAGAACAGTGGCTTTGTAATACAACTTGATATCTGGTATTGAGATCCCACCTACTTTGTTCTTTTTCAGGATTGCTGCAGCTATTCGGGGTCTTTTTTTATTCCAGATGAATTTTTGGAGAGTTCGTTCTAGATCTGTGAAATATGCTGTTGGTATTTTAATGGGAAGTGCGTTGAATTTATAGATTGCTTTGGGTAGTATGGACATTTTAATGATGTTGATTCTACCAATCCATGAACACCGTATGTTCTTCCATCTGTTTATGTCTTCCTCTATCTCTTTTTTCAACATCCTGTAGTTTTCTGAGTAGAGGTCCTTTACCTCTTTAGTTAAGTTTATTCCTAGGTAGCTTAGTTTTTTCGGGGCAATGGTAAACGGGATTGTTTTTATAATCTCTCTTTCTGAAAGTTCACTATTGGTGTATAGAAATGCCTCAGATTTCTTGGGGTTAATTTTGTATCCTGCTACATTGCCAAATTCATGTATTAAGTCTGGTAGCTTTTTGATGGAGTCTCTAGGGTTTTGTGTGTATAATATCATGTCGTCTGCAAATAAGGACAGTTTTACTTCCTCTTTTCCAATGTGGATGCCTTTTATTTCTTCTTCTTGCCGAATTGCAATGGCTAACACTTCCAGTACTATGTTGAACAGGAGTGGTGAGAGGGTGCATCCCTGTCTTGTTCCTGTTCTTAAGGGAAATGGTGTTAGTTTTTGTCCATTGAGTAGGATGTTGGCTGTGGGCCTGTCATATATGGCTTTTATTATGTTGAGGTATGATCCTTCTACTCCCACCTTGCTGAGAGTTTTTATCAAAAATGGGTGTTGAATTTTGTCAAATGCTTTTTCTGCATCAATTGATATGACCATGTGGTTTTTTTCTTTCAATTTGTTTATGTGATGTATCACGTTTATTGATTTGCGGATATTGTACCATCCTTGCATCCCTGGGATAAATCCTACTTGGTCATGATGTATGATCTTTCTGATGTACTGCTGGATCCGATTTGCTAGGATTTTGTTGAGGATTTTGGCATCTATGTTCATGAGGGATATTGCCCTGTAATTCTCTTTCATTGTGTTGTCTTTACCTGGTTTTGGTATTAGGGTGATGCTGGCTTCATAGAATGAGCTTGGAAGTGTTCCTTCCTCTTGAATTTTTTGTAGTAGTCTGAGGAGGATAGGTTTTAGTTCTTCCTTGAATGTTTGGTAAAACTCCCCTGTGAAGCCGTCTGGTCCTGGGCTTTTGTTTGATGGAAGCTTTTTGATGACTGCTTCAATTTCTTCCATAGTTATTGGCCTGTTGAGATTTTTAGATTCTTCCTGATTGAGTTTTGGAATGTTGTATTTTTCTAGGAATTTGTCCATTTCCTCTATGTTGTCTAGTTTGTTGGAGTAGAGCTGTCCATAGTATTTTTTTAACAATCATTTGTATTTCTGTGGGGTCTGTTGTTATTTCTCCTCTATCGTTTCTGATTTTGTTTATTTGGGTCCTCTCTCTTTGCTTCTTGGTGAGTCTGGCTAGAGGTTTGTCAATCTTGTTTATCCTTTCAAAGAACCAGCTCTTGGTTTCATTGATTTTATGTATTGTTTTTTTGGTCTCTATGTCATTTATTTCTGCTCTAATCTTTATTATCTCCTTCTTTCTGCTCACTCTGGGGTTTTCTTGTTGCTGTCTTTCTAATTCTTTGAGTTGTAGAGTTAGATGATTTACTACTATTTTTTCTTGTTTTTTTGAGATAGGCCTGTAGAGCTATAAACTTCCCTCTCAGGTGTATTGTCAGTTCTTAAAACAGTGGTTGCACCAAGTAGATGGTAAATAACTATTTGTGGGATAAGTGAATAGAGTTTGGGGGAGCTTGTAAATGAGGAAATGAACAGGTCATTTGTGCACTTTAGAGGACTCACTGGTTACATTGTGGAGAATGGAATGGAATTTGAGGTGAGGAATGAAAGTAAGGAGGTCAGTGAGAAGGCTGGTCCAAGAGCCAGTTAGTGGTAACAGGGCCTAAATTGCAATAGTTTTGGGAGGAATGAAGAGATTTAGAAACTTAAAAACAAAAAATTGGATGTGAGAAGTATGGAAGAAAAGAGAGTCAAGGATTTCTGACTGTTAGGAGGTGCATTAATGGGATGAGGAATACAGGCAGAGAGCAAGGGTTTGTATTAGGGTATTTATGTGTGATGGGGGTTTAGTGGGAGCATGGTGAGGGTCAGGATCCTGATGGTAGAGTGGTCTGGGATTTAGGAGAGAGGTTGGGCCTAAGATACAAGATATGTGTTAAAGATTTGGAAGTTATCGATGACATAAAGGAATTGGATGAGAATTGCCAAGGAATTGTCCCTCAGTTGGCAGGGGAGGCTTACTACAGATAAGAAGAGAGGCAAGGAGAGAAACATGGGAAACAGCCAACACTCCAGAGGTAGGCAGACAGAGTAGAAACAGTTTTGGTGACATTTTGATATATTGTACAGAGGTTAAATAAGAGGATGGCAGTTTTCTGATTTGTCTAGGAGAAGGAAACCTTTGCTATAGCAAAGTCAGTGGAAGGTGTGGACAAGGGCTGAATGGAGTGGGCTGAAGAGTCTGATGGGAGGGGGCAAAGATGAGAATGATGATAAGTATACACTCTTTTTTTTAAGAGTTTGATACAGGGATTGGACTGGGGTAGGGTGGGCATTTTAAGATGAGAAGGTCTTAAGAATATTACAAGCTGAGGAGAAGAGCCCATGGGTTTGAAATGACAGTAGTACATCCCAGTCACCATGTCTAGCAGGCAGCTGGAGATGGAATGACAGTGTGTAGAAGTGAGGTAAAGGTCAAGGATTAAGACAGTAGGGGGATAAAAAGATCCAGTGGGGAGTAAAAAGCAACCAGAAAAGAAGAAAGAGAATAGTAAAGTGAAATCTCATGGAGCTGTAGGGATGAGATTCAGCCTGAGGAAGATGCTTAAAGGAATACATTTGACATGCTAGCAATATGCTCCTGTGCCTAAACCAGTATCCCTTTCTCCAGTCAGTAGGGGATACAATGACACCACTTCTTGCCAGCTCTCTTTTTCTAATACTCCAAATAACTATCAATTTTAAAATATATATACTTGAGTGGCCAGATTATTATGACCACCTGACGTTTGTAGGCAAATCAGCTATAATTTCACACTGAAGTTGCTAGAGGGCCAGACCATTATAAATATGTAAGCAGGTTGTTTACCACGACAGTAGAAGTGATTTTTTTCTGAAGATATGGGTAAACAACGTAATTTAACAGCTTTTGAAGTGGGATATATATATATATATATATATATATATATATATATATATATATATATATATACACTGAGTGGCCTGATTATTATGACCACCCCATCAGTACTTTGTTGGGCCACCTTTTGCCTTTAATACTGCGGCGATTCTTCTTGGCACTGACTCCACAAGATGTTGAAAGGTGATGCGAGGAATCTGACACCATGCCTGATGAATAGCACTGTCCAGTTCTGTGAGATTTGATGGTTGTGGAACCAGCTGCCTGATGACTCTTTTAACTTTGTTCCATAAATGCTCAATTGGATTGAGATCTGGTGATTTTGGGGGTCACCTAAGCAAAGTAAAGTCTCCCTCAAGTTCTTGAAACCACTCCTGCACAATACAAGCACCATGGCATGGTGCACTGTCTTGTTGGAAGAAGCCATCTCCATTGGGATACGCTATCAACATGATAGGATGAACTTGATCAGCAACGATACTTAGGTATGTTGTGCTATTCAGACGTTGTTCCACACGAATTAAAGGGCCCAAATCATGCCAGGAAAACATGCCCCAAACCATAACACTGCCCCCACCAGCTTGAAGGGTTGTACTCATGCATGTGGGATGCATGCTTTCATGCTATTTCCGCCAAATTCTCACTCTGCCATCTGCATGATGCAACTGGAAACGTGATTCATCGGACCACATGACTTTTTTCCAATGCTTGACTGTCCAATCCTTGTGTTCCTGTGTGAATTGGAGACGTTTTATCTTGGTAACTGCTGACAGAAAAGGTGTTTGAACAGGCCTTCGGCTTCCATATTCCATACGATGCAGTGTACGGCTAATTTGCCTACAAATGTCAGGTGGTCATAATAATCTGGCCACTCAGTGTATATTTTTTTATTGATTTCAGAGAGGAAGGGTGAGGGACAGACAGATAGAAACATCAATGATGAGAGAGAATCATTGATTGGCTTCCTCCTGAACAACCCTACTGGGGATCGAGCCTGCAACCCTGGCATGTGCCCTTAACCAGAATCGAACCCAGGACCCTTCAGTCTGTAGGCTGATGCTCTATTCACTGAGCAAAACCAGCTAGGGCAGTGATGGTGAACCTATGACACACATGTCAGAGGTGACATGCGAACTCATTTTTTTTGGTTGATTTTTCTTTGTTAAACGGCATTTAAATATATAAAATAAATACCCAAAATATAAATCTTTGTTTTACTAAGGTTGCAAGTATCAAAAAATTTCTATATGTGACACAGCACCAGAGTTAAGTTAGGGTTTTTCAAAATGCTGACACGCTGAGCTCAAAAGGTTCGCCATCACTGAGCTAGGGTAAGCTGTCAATTTTTGATTATTAATTCAAAGTTTAGTTAATCCTAAAAATTAGGATTATTCTATGGGCTAAGCCCAAGGTCAGTGCCCACCTCCCTTACAGACCCCTGAGGCTTTGCTTTGCCTTCATCTGTGGAGGTTGTGATGGTGACTATGATGTGGGCCTTGACCAGGAAGAGCATTTCTTGTCCTGAATCACCCTGGGAATGGAACTCATTACAACTAGAATAACATAGCACTAGTGCTTTGAACCTTAATGTGCTTTTGTACGATGCTTCTCAACATTTCCTATATCACCAATTACTCCATCAAAGAACTTGGGCCTAACCACGATGAAAACAAAAAAGCCCTCTTTTCCCCAGAAAAACCTGAATTTACAGGAAATTCAGTTACTATGCATATAATTTATAGTACATTTTAAGGACATAAAATTGTGATAGTATTATTGGGAATTAATTTTATTACTATGGCTTTAAAACACAAACAAAAATAATAACCCCATTGGTTGTTGGACTAAATTGTAAGGAAGTGGCACACCAAAGGTGATTGCTTGTATGCAAGGGAATGGGGATTAGGAGTATCCAGAGCACGAGTGAGAGGTCTGGGAGATATGGGCTACTGGAGATGATATTACATGTGCAGGTGGACATGATAACAACCTGGCATCCCATCTAGACTATATCTGTATCCCATCTGTGTTCCTCATCTTGAACACAGAGTTGAGACTTAAAAACTGCTTCATGGTGAGGGCATATACCAGTGCCAAGAACTGTTTGAATGAATGAGTGAATGAATAGGGCATAGAAATAGTTTTATTATTTAGATGTTTTGATGGTATTTTAACTATTGGTATAGAAAAAGTTTATTAAGCAAAATAATCAGGTAAACCTAAGAAATGTTAGCTTATTTGAGAATCAATTATATTTAAGCAAAGAATATGCCCAATATTAAATAGTCTTATTTCAGTAGGTAAAGTACTCTGAGGCTTCATGAACAAAGATATATACTCCTTCAGTGTATTGTGTATTCAGTAAGGTTCCTATATTGGCCAATCCACAGTCATTTGTGTGTGTATTGTGTGTGTGCATGTGCACATGCACATGCACACATGCACATGTTCTATTAGGAGCTGAGCATTATTCTAGGCCCTGGGGAAAGCTGAGTACAAAAAGAGAATAAGGTCTGGTGACGGATCTCAAGGAGTTTGAAAATCTAAATATAGAGAGAAAGATATAATTACAGGAATGGCAGAGGAATAAAGCCAAACTTAACTGTGTGGTATTGGCTAGAGTACAATAAAATGCCTTCACATGTGTGGGGCACTAGACAAGTGAGGTGATTTGTCTAAGATCATAGCAGTAAAATAACAGATATGAACTTTAACCCATGACTTTTGACTTTCAACCCAGTGGGCTTTCTATTATACCATAAAGCAATAAGCCTAGTGATTAAAGAGTGAGATTTCTGGAATCATAGAGAATGAGCCCTAAATCTTTACTCCACCATTTTCTAGCTGTGTGACATTAGGCAAGTTATTTAATTGTTCCGTGCCTTGGTTTACTTGTTAGTAAAATAGGGACAGTAATAGAATGTACCTTATAGAGCTGTTGTGACAATAAGCGAGTTAATTCATGAAAAGAACTTAAGAGCAGTGCCTGGTGCATAACAAAGGTTCAGCAAATGTTATCATTAAATGCCAGAAATAGTTTTGCATGGACAGTAGCAAAACTGGATTTACAAATGCCCATTCAGACTGAATGAGGGTGAATTCCAAAGAGCTTCCTTTGTATCCAAAAACCTTAAAAGCACAGAGATCAAGAAGAGAAGGATCCAAATGAAAGAGACTAAGAAAAAATGGAAGAGAGGAGGAGGGAATGAGAAATTAGAAGTGGTGGGAAAGAGAGACAGGGGGACAGAGGTGATAGAAAGGAGAGGAAACAAAAATGGGGGGGCAGGAAATTGATGAGGAAAAGAAGGAGGTACAGAGGAGGTAGCAGAAGAGACAAGGGTAGGGTAGCCAACACTTCACTAGGGTCTCCTTGCAGGCCAAGGTTTTCCTTCAGGACATGGTTTAAGGGTTTTGGGGGAAGGACCCTTGCCAAGACTAATACCTTCTCCACATCACAGCTGATCCTCACATTTCTACTATTAGAGAGGATTCCTCCATGATAAATATATGTGCAGGGCCAATTCTGCTTATACTATATATCTCTGTTCATCAAATTAATATTTTGGAAAAAAGCTTTTTTACATCAAATTTTTTTTCTTAAGCCAAGGGTGAGGATGGAAGAAGAGAGAGTTTAGGGATATTGCTTCCCCTGTATTGCTGCTGGCAAGTACTAAGATGACCTTGAAAATGGATTCTACTGGAGGATTATTAAGTGCTGCCTTGGCTTAATCTTATACCAGTCTAAGAAACTGCTCTCTCTCTTTACCCTCATCATTAAACTTAACATCTCACTTTTCTTCACCACCTAGACCTTTTCATTTCTCAAACACTTCAACCTACTGCTGTTTGGCTTCTTCCTCATACTTCCATTGAACTGTTTTCCAGAGGAAGGATGGAAAACAGTTTTAAACTTGTTGGCAACTCTGATTTATTAGTAGTAGCTGCTTGGAGTATCTGTTGACAAGGATTCTGAGGCTTGTCTAGGTTCAGCAAGAATGTGCCATGATCAGTTTGTCATGTAATCCATGGGAGTACATTGTGGCGGGGTGGGACCTAGGGAGGGATGTAGTCCTAAGTGTTATTCCTGCATTAGGAAACCAAGAGTGACCTCCTAATTGCCCAACCTAATGCCCTCTTTTCAGTTATTACTCATCCCATTTGAGCTGTTGCCAGCACATGCCATCAACTGCCCCCTAATTTTGGGCACTATCTTCTTTCTCATAACCACTTCTCTTCATGTTCCTTCTCAGTTTCCTTCCCAGAACCCTCTTCTTTCATCTACCTCTTAAATGTGGGTGCCTCAGGTTGTACTCTCAGCTTCTCTCTCTCTCTCTCTCTCTCTCTCTCTCTCTCTCTCTCTCTCTCTCTTTCTCTCTTCTCTCTCTCTCTATGAAATAGTTCATATTTTGCTGTTATTTTAATCACTTCTATTCAGAGATCCCACATCTCTGGGTCCAGTGTTTATCACCAGCTTCTGACTTGTTTATATAAAAAATATTTTTATTGATTTCAGAGAGGAAGGGAGAGGGAGAGATAGAAATGTCAATGATGAGAGAGAACAATTGATGGGCTGCTTTTTGCACACCCCCTACTGGGTATCGACCCCACAACCTGGGCATGTGCCCTGACTGGCAATCAAACCATGACCTCCTGATTCATAGGTCAATGCTCAACCACTGAGCAACACTAGCCGGACATGACTTGCATTTTTTTTTGTCTGCTGGACATTTTGTATGTGGAAAACTTGAGTTCTTGGCACTTGATGTTTATTGTAGACCTAATTCAGTATAATTCTTTTCAAAAAGAATGTTCATCTTCTCTTTTTGTTCACTCTGCACCATAAATGAGTCCCATCATACAGTAAGCTCCTCAGCAAAGATTTGAACTTATGACTGAATGGGTAAGTGGATTGCGTGCTTTCAAAATAACGGAAATGATATGGGATTAGGGGATCTCTATGACTGTGAGATTTTCTTATTGCTTGAGGAGCAATAATTTTTTTCCTTGCTATTTGTCAAATGAATAAAAATATTGATAGATAAAAGATGGCAGTGGATTAGGTGGAAGCTATACTCACCTCCTCCCAGGACCAAACTGGAATTACACTAAAGTATAGAAAAATCATCCTGAATAACTGACTGACGAGTAGCTAGAGAGAAGCCTTATAAGCAAGGACTTATAGAGGAGGCCACATCAAGACTAGTAGGAAGTGCGGAGGTGTGAGTGGGCTGGCTGGGCTCCCACAGGTAGCAGCTGAAGTTTCAGAGATATATCTCAGCTGTGTGGGATTCCCCCTGAGAAATCTGGGGTCTAAACCCCAAGCTGGGCTCACCAGCCCAGGGCATCAGAACTGAGAAAGGTTCCCACATGACATCTGGCTGTGAAAAGCAGTGGGGTTTCTATATGCCAGGGGGAGATGGTTAGAAATGCAGGAACCCTCTTAAAGGACCAACACAAAATTTTGTTTGTAGCCACTCATCCTGGGCTCTGGCAAAGGGAGGGCAGAGTGTACTAAAGTTATGTGAAGAGAGTCTGGGGTTGGTAGCTCTGGGGAGAGAGCTGGGAGGTTGGCCACCAGGATCCCTGTGCTGAGTTATTCCCCCATACTCCAGAAGCCATCATTCTCAAGCAAAGCATTCCTTCATGTAACATCAGCCTGGTGGGGGTGGGGCGGGGGGGGGAGCAATAGCTCCACCCATTGGAATCCCTCTTGTCTCACACTGTGGAGCATAAGCCCAGCTGAGGAGTACAGCCTGAGGCACTTTAAGTTACTGAATCTAACAGACAGCCTGCAGGCAGAGGTGGATCTCTGGGTACATTGAGACTTCTGCTTTTGCTGACCTGTCTCTGGGCCTGGTGCTAGTAAAAGCAGACCTTGTTGCACAACTTAGTCCTTTTCACACACACGCATGTCCAGAAGAGGGAGTGACAAGCTGTTGATCAATTTGTGAATAGCTCTATCAAATTGATTGTGAATAGCTCCAATCAATTTGCATAGAGCCAGTCACAGACATCGTCTGACATTGGCCTGCACCATAGTTCCTCTGAAGAGATCCAAAAGCAATAGACCCAGTGGCCAGTTCTAGACAATGACAGAGCAGGATCCAAAAAGCTTTATAAATAGCACATTCACAGGGAGATCTCATCAGGCATCAAACTCTACTGAGGCCAATTCTGTTTTGTATGATCATTACCTACACAGCAGCTTGCATACTGTGTAGGGGTTGAGCCACACTGTCAGCCAGCCTGAGGGTAGAGCCCATGCACGAATGGGCCAATAGCAATCAAGACTCAATTACAACAGAAGGGCCCACATAACATGCAATAAGGAGCATTTTTAGAATACCCAGCTCAGGCGATCAGGGAGAGTGAGCCACTGGGTCCTTCCTGCAGGTCACATACTACATAAGGCCACCTTACCAAGACTTAGGTCATAGCAGATCTACCTAATACATAGGAACAAACACAAAGAGGCAGCCAAAATGGGGAGACAAAGACACAGGCCCCAAATGAAGGAACAAGAGACTTATCCAGAAGAAGAGCTAAATGAAGTGGAGATAGCAATTTATCAGATATAGAGTTCAGAATAATGATTATAAGGATGCTCAACAGCATAAAAAAGGACATAGAAATCATAAAAAAGGAAGAGTCACAAATGAAGAATGCCAGCCCTAGCCGGTTTGGTTCAGTGGGTAGAGCATTGGCCTGTGGACCAAAGGGTCCTGGATTTCATTCTGGTCAAGAGCACATACCTTGGTTGCAGACTCCTCCTTAACCCTGGGTCCTGGTCAGGGCTCGTACAAGAGGCAACCAATTGATGTGTTTCTCTCACACTGATGTTTCTCTTTGTCTTTCCCTCTCTCTTCTACTCTCCCTAAAAATCAATGGAAAAATATCCCCAGGTGAGGATTAAAAAAAATGCCATGTGTGAAACAAAGAATATCCTAGAAGGAATAAACAGTAGGTGTGATGAATCAAATCAGTGATTTGGAAGATAAGGCAGACTAAAACACCCAATCAGAGCAGCTGAGAGAAAAAAGAATTTTAAAAAATGAGGACAATTGACCTTTGGGACAATGTGAAGTATAACAACATCCATGTCATGGAGATACCAGAAGAAGAAAAGAGGGAGCAAGGGATCAAGAACCAATTTGAAGAAATAATGACTGAAAACTTCCCTAACTTGGTGAAGAAAAAAGACATACAAGGCAAGGAAGTGCAGAGAGTCCCAAACAAGGTGAACTCAAAGAGGCCTACAACAAGACACATCATAATTAAAATGGCAAAAGTTAAAGACAAAGAGGGACTCTTAAAAGCCAAAAGAGAATGGCAGTTAGTTACCTACAAGGGAGCTCCCATAAGACTGTCAGCTGATTTCTCAACAGAAACACTTCAGGCCAGAGGGGAGTGGCATGAAATATTAAAAGGGATGAAAAGCAAGGACATACAACCAAGGCTACTTTACTCATCAAGGCTATCATTTAAAATTGAAGGAGAAATAAAGAGCTTCCAAGATAAGAAAAAGCTAAAGGAGTTTGTTACCAAATCAGTGTTACAAAAAATGTTAAAGGGTTTGCCAAAAGAAGAAGAAGAGGAGGAGAAGGAGGAGGAGGAGGAGGAGGAGGAGGAGGAGGAGGAGGAGGAGGAGGAGGAGAAAGAAGAAGAAGAAGAAGAAGAAGAAGAAGAAGAAGAAGAAGAAGAAGAAGAACAACAACAACAACAACAGCAACAACAACACAGAAACATAGTTAAAAATAAAATGGCAATAAATACACACCTATCAATAATAACTTTAAATGTAAATGCCTTAAATGTTCCAAAGACATAAGGTAGCTGAATGGATAAGAAAACAAGACCCATGTATACATTGTTTTCAAAAGACCTACCTCAGAGCAAAAGATACACACAGTCTAAAAATAAAGGGATGGAAACAGATATTTCATGCAAATGGAAAGAAAAAAGTTAAGGTAGCAATTCATATATCTGACAAAATAGACTTTAAAACATAGGCTACAGTAAGAAACAAAGAAGGACATTACATAATGATAAAGGGCGCAATCCAGCAAGAGCACATAACCCTTGTTAACATTTATGCACCCAACTCAGGAGCACCTAAATATGTAATGCAAATCTTGATGGACCAAAAGGGAGATATTAATAGTAATACAGATATAGCATAGAATTTTAACACCCAATTGACATCAATGGATAAAATCTCCAGACAAAATCAACAAGGAGACAGCAACCTTAAATGACACACTAGATCAACTGATATACGCAGATAATTTTACCCCAAAGCTGAAGAATATACATTCTTTTCAAGTGCCCATGGAATGTTTTCTAGGATAGACCACATGTTAAGACAGAAAACATGTATCAATACATTTAAGAAGATTGAAATCATATCAAGCATTTTCTCTGAACATAATGTTATGAAATAGAAATCAATCACAAGAAGAAAACTGAAAAACACAAAAAGACATGGAGACTAAATAACATGTTACTAAACAATGAATGGGTTAACAATAAGATCAAGGAAGAAATCAAAAGATACCTTGAGACAAATGAAAATGAGAACAAAACAAAACATAATCTCAGGGAAAGCAGCACTCAGAGGGAACTTCATAGCACTGCAGGCCTATCTAACAAAAAACCCCCAGAAAAACACAAACAAAAAACAAAACAAAACAAAAAAACAAGACCAAGAAAAAGCTCAAATAAACAATGTAATTTTACACTTAAAGTAACTTGAGGGGGGATCCAAGATGGCTGCTGATGGGACGGCAGGCTACAAGATAATTTGTGAGTGAGACAACGAAAGGAGAATGCATTGACATGCAGGGAGTGTCTGTATTTGTGAATGAGGGACAGCTATATTCCACAGGACTTTTAGGGACTGGCAGACCAGGCTCCCCTGGCTGGGCAGCCTCTACTACTGATGAAATATCTCCTGGAGCAGCAGGCTCTGCTGTAGAGACCACACCATCTTGAAGGGGAGACTGGCTGTGATTGGATCAACCAGGGAGACCTCAGATACCTCCTGGTACCCTACAACCACAATGCCCAGGGACTGGCTGCCTCAGCTGCAAACCCATGAACACTGAGACTCCAGCCTCCCAGACTGTAGGTGCCTTAAAAGTTTGTCCAGGGGGAAACAAAGTGGTGCCGAAAACATGGACGGGCCCTGTGCCTTCTCACAGAGCAGATAGAAGAAACAGCTGAATTGAACAACACCCACCAAGAATTGGCAAATTAAACACAGCTGGTGAGGCAATCCATGGATGGAAATGTCAGAGATCAACTAGAGAAAGTCAACGCAGGAGAGAGAGAGCTATATAACCAGACACACTGAGAGAAGCGATGGTAAGAAGAAAAAGAATCAGCCCGCATACAAAAGAATTGGAGGAATCATTGGAAAAGGAAGTAAATGAAATGGAGGCAAGCAATATGTCAGAGAAAGAATTCAGAGCAATGGTCATAAGGATTCCGAAAAGGATGGAAGACAAATTCAATAATATGTGTAAGAACCATGAGGAAATGAAGAACCAAGAAGAAATGAAAAATGACATTGCAGCAATAAATAACTCAATAGAAAGCATCAACAGTAGAGTAGAAGAAGTGGAGAACCGCATTAGAGAGCTAGAAGACAAGGTAGGAAAAAATACCCAAGCAGAACAGCATCTAGGAAAAAAACTTAAAAAACAGGAGGAGAGCCTAAGGGAAATTTGGGACAACATGAAATCAAACAACATCTGCATAATCGGGGTGCCAGAAGGAGAGGAAACTGAACAAGGAATAGAAAACATGTTTGAAGAAATAATGACAGAAAACTTCCCTGATATTGGGAAGAAAAAACTCACACAAGTCCAAGAAGCTCACAGAGTCCCAAACACAAGATGAACCCCAAAAGACTGACACCAAGACACATTATAATTAAATTGGCAAACACCAATGACAAAGTAAGAATCTTAAAGGCTGCCAGAAAGAGACAGAAAGGGATCTCCCACCAGACTCGCAATTTCTCAACAGACGATTCACCATAGCTAAGATTTGGAAACAGCCTACGTGCCCATCAGCAGATGAGTGGATTAAAAAAGGGTGGTACATCTACACAATGGGATACTATGTTGCGGTAAAAAAGAAGGAATTCTTATCATTTGCAACAGCATGGATGGAACTGGAGAGTATTATGCTAAGTGAAATAAGCCAGTCAGGGAAAGATAAATATCACATGATCTCACTCATTTATGGAATATAATGAACAACATAAACTGATGAACAAAAACAGATCCAGAGGCAGAGACGCATCGATCAGAGCATCAAACCTCAGAGGGAAGGTAGGGGAGGGTGGGGGTAAGAGGGAGAGATCAACCAAAGGACTTGTATGCATGCATATAAGCCTAACCTATGGACACAGACAACAGGGGGGTTAGGGCATGAGTGGGAGGGTTGGGGGTGGTAATGGGGGGGATAAGGACACATGTGTAATACCTTAATCACTAAAGAAATTTAAAAATAAATGCAGGACATTTATCATAGCAATATTTTTTCTGATATATCTCCTTAGGCAAGGGAAACAAAAGACTAAAGAACGGAGAGTACATCAAACAAAAAGTTGTTGCACAGCAAAGGAAACTATCAACAAAATAAAAAAGACAACCCACTGAATGGGAGAACATATTTGCCGATATATGTGATAAGGTATTAATATCCAAAATTTATAAAATATTATAAAATTCAACACCAGAAAACAATCAATCCAATGGGCAAGGATCTGAATAGAGAGTTCTCCAAAGAGGGCATACAGATAGCCAATAGACATATGAAAAGATGCTCAGTGTCACTAATTATCAGATAAATGCAAATTAAAACCACAATGAAATATTAAGTCACATCTGTCAGAATGGCTATAATCAATAAATCAACAAACAACAAGTATTGGCAAGGATGTGTAGAAAAGGAAACCCTTGTGCACTGTTGGTAGGAATGCAGGTTGGTGCAGCCCCTGGGGAAAGTGATATGGAGTTACCTCAAAAAATTAAAAATAGAACTTCCCTATGACCCAGCAATTCCACTTGTGAGATTTATCCAAAGAAACCCAAAACACTAATACAAAAGAATAAATGCAACATTATTTACAATAGCCAAGATTTGGATACAACCCAAGTGTCCATCAGTAGATGAGTGGATAAAACAGCTGTGGTACGTTTACGCAATGGAATACTACTCGGCTCTAAAAAGGAAGAAAATTTTACCCTAACTGCATGGGTGGACCTGGAGAACATTATGCTATGTGAAATAAGCCAGTCAGAGAAAGACAAGTACTATATAATTTCACTCGTGTGTGGAATCCAATGAACAAACTGAATTAACAAGCAAAATAGAGACAAACTTGTAGAAAAAGCACAGGTAGACAGCTCTGGTGGTGGGATGGGGTGTTGGGGTGTTGGTGTGTTGGTGAAGGGATTAAGCAAAAAAGAACAAAAGAGAAAGAATTAATGGACATGGGACATAGTGTGGTGACTGCAGGGGATGGAGGTGGAAGAGGGCATATGGGGGATATATGGTGATGGAAGTAAGGAAAAACATTGTCTAACCATGTGCAACAAGATAGAGAAATGCATAGTGTAGCTCCAAGCCTGGCATTATCTCTCAGGGGACAGCCAGACAGCAAGCAATACAGGGTAGGGCAAATGTAGATTTATAGTTGTGAGTAGGAAAAAGTTTATTCTTAGTTATTAATCATTGTATTATTTTCCATAAAAATACCTGTAAACCCACTTTTGCCCCACCCTTATGCTTTGGGTATTACTTGAAAACACTCACTGGTTATATTTTGGGGCAGGATGCAGGTGGCAGGTGCTGGGGAGACAGTAATGAAGTGGACAGTCCCTGGCCTTGAGAAGCTTACAGTTTAGTAAAAAAGGCAGAGTGATACTGGGATAATGATGATAAAATGAATGCTAAAGGTGAGTCATTTCTCTAGAGCTATGGGAACTGAAGTGGGGATTCGGAATTCTCAGTGTGGGGGGTGGCTAATGGATAAGGCTACATGAAGGAGATAGGAAGAAACTGAATTGGCCTTGAGTGATAAGTAAAATTTAAATAGGAAGGGAGAGGAGGTAAGATAGACAGGAGCAGAAATGAGGATAATAAAGATATATTTTAAGCAAGTCATCAAAATTAATTTATGAGAAAGAACAGAGAACGGAGTCATAACCAGTACCATCACAGCCCTGTAAGCAACTTTCTTATCTTCTCTGAATTAGCATATTCCTTCTTTGTAATGGATAGTGATACATTGATGGGCTCGGCTGAAGCAGGGGAAAAGTCATGGATGGACTTTATCCTCCATCCGAGTAGGATTTATTTCTGTATAGCCAGCAGAGTGGTTACTTGGGGGGAAATCTAAGTTGTACTTGCTTAGAACCTATTGATTCCATTGTTGATACCAGCATTCACTTGATATTGAGCACTCCTGTGTGCCAGTCTCTGGGCATGAAGAGATGAATGAGACTCAGCCCCTGCCCTCAAGGAGCGGGAAGGGGCAAACATTAATTCGAATGCTCTGTGGTAAGTGCTGTAATAGACATACAGGCAAGGAGCTTCTGGAGTCCAGAAGGAAGACCATGCAAAGCCACGCTCTGAGTTAACTTCTGATTTCAGTCTCTCCTCCTTCCCTGAGCTTTCTTTCAGATATTCAGCTCTGATCATGTCATTCCCTCTGCTTAAAAACTGTGGTTGTCTCCTCAGTGACTACAGGACCGAGTTCAAACTCTAAAGCAGGACAAACAAAGACCTTCACAGTACAGCACAACTGACTTCTGTAGTCTTATCTCACACTATGGTGTGGGCTATCGCTGCTAAACTATAGCCACACTGAACTGTAATATCTCTTCCTGCTCCTTTTTATCTGGTCAACTCCTCTGCTTCCCTTGAGCCCCTGCTAAATGTTGCTTCTCTGCTGCATTGGCCCCATCTCCCACAGATGGAGTAAGTTCCTCCTCTGTGTTCCCACAATTTGCTGTCCATTTCTCTATTCTAGCACCTATCACATTACAGTGTAATTTTTTATGTGCCTGTCTCCCTCAGTAGACAGTGTCCTCCTCAATGTTGGGAACTGGGCCTTATTATTTTCTTTATTCTTGAGACTTGGTACAGGCCTGGCATGTAGCAGGCACTCCATACATCTTTGCTGAGTGAATGTGGCTCTGACATGTGGCTACTTGAGCCTAGTTGTTGTCAGCAGCTGGCATTATGTAACTAACATGAGAGATACATAAAAAAATGAAGGTCAGGCAGAGTGGCTGAAAACCAGGTGGCTCTAGTGACATCATGAAAAAACAACAACAACAACAATAAAAACTAGAGAAGGCTGAGACAATGCTCCTACTCAGGCTTTAACAAATGACTTTCCCTTCTGAGCAACTCCTTTTTGTATGCTTTCCCATTCACTTTTGAAAACCCAGTCATTAAAATGACTCTAATTATTCATGGTCGGTGGCATGTCCAGGAAACACTTGGTTTACAAGCAATTAAAATACATTAAAATATATTTATGTAGGTTGAACCTGATCCTGCTAGTAAGAAGGGAGTGAATGATTTACATCTTGGAGGTATATTTGCTTCTCAAGGTTACCCTTTTTTAAAAAAGTGATCTTTATTGTTAAAAGTATTACAGATGTACCCCTCTCCCACACTGACTTCCTCCAACCTGCTCCTGCCCCTCCCAGATCTTCTTCACACTATTGTCTGTCCATGGGTTATGCATTTATGCATATAAGTTCATTTGTTAATTTCTTCCCACTCCCCCTTCCCTCTTAAATACATAAGTCTGTTGCATGCTTCAGTGTCTCTGAATCTTTTTTGTTTGTCAGTTTATTTTGTTCATTAGATTCCACATATAAGTGAGATCATGTGATACTTGTCTTTCTCTGACAGGCTTATTTCGCTTAGCATAATACTCTCCAGATCCCTCCATGCTGTCTCAAAGGGTAAGAGATCCTTCTTTTTTCCAGCTGCATAGTATTCCATAGTGTAAATGTACTACAGTTTTTTAGTCCATTCATCTACTGATGGTCACTTGGGCTATTTTCATTGTAGCTATTGTAAATAATGCTGCTATGAATATAGGGGGGGCATATATTTTTTTCTGATTTGGTATTTCAGGCTTCTTAGGATATATTCCTAGAAGTGGGACCAGTGGGTCAAATGGCAGTTCCATTTTTAATTTTTGAGGAAACTGGCACAAGAACAGGCATATAGATCAATGGAAGAGAACCCAGAAATGGAACCAAGCCATTATGCTCAATTAATATTTGACAAAGGAATCAAGAGATACAATGGAGTAAAGACAGTCCCTTCAACAAATGGTGTTGGGATAATTGGACAGGTACATGCTAAAAAAAAAAAAAAAAGAAAAGAAAAGAAAAGAAAAGAAACTAGACCACCAACTAACACTATATGCAAGAATAAACTCAAAATGGATAAAAGACTTAAATATAAGTTGGGAAACCATAAAAATCCTAGAAGAAAACATAGGTAGCACAACATCAGACATCTCACATAGCATAATTTTCACTGTTACTAGTACATCCCCTAGAGCAAGAAAAACAAAGGAAACACAAACAAATGGGACTACATAAAAATAAAAAGCCTCTGCACAGCGAAAGAAGTCAGTATCAAAACAAAAATGGAAACCACTGTATGGGAGAGCATATCTGCCAATGATACATCTAATAAGGGGTTAATTTCCAAAATATATAAAGTATTCATACAATTCAACAAAAGGAAGACAACAAAATTAAAAATGGGCAGAAGACCTAAAAGACACTTCTCCAAAGAGGAATACAAATGGCCAAGAGACATATGAGAAAATGCTCAAGGTTACTAATCATCAGAGAAATACAAATTAAAACAACAATGAGGTACCATCTCACACCTGCCAGAATGGCTATAATTAATACATCAAACAGTAAGTGCTGGCGAGGATATGGAGAAAAAGGAACCATGCTGGTGGGAATGCAGACTGGTACAACCAAGATTGCTTTTTATCACTCTTTTTTTTCCTTCTTGTTCAGCAGTATTTTTTTTTTAATTTAAATACTTTATTGTTTAAAGTATTACATATGTCTCCTTTTTTCCCCATTGACCTCTCCCCGGCCACCCCCACCCCCCAGCACATGCCCTCACTCCCCTCCTGTCTGTGTCCATTGGTTATGCTCATATGCATGCATACAAGTCCTTTGGTTGATCTCTTATCCCCTGGCCCGCTGCGTTCCCTCTTAGGTTGGAAGGTCTGTTCGATGCTTTTTATCTTTGGCTCTATTTTTGTTCATTAGTTTATGTTGTTTATTATATTCCACAAATGAGTGAGATCATGTGATATTTATCTTTCTCTGACTGGCTTATTTCGCTTAGCATAATGCTCTCCAGCTCCATCCATGCCGTTGCAAATGGTAAGAGTTCCTTCTTTTTTACAGCAGCATAGTATGCCATTGTGTAGATGTAGCACAGGTTTTTTTTTTCTTTTTAAAAATTTATTTATTTATGCTTTTTTGTTTTTGATAAGGTTGAATGTGATTTTGGTTGTTGGTCATGATCAGTTGGTCAAAGATAAAAACTAAGTTTGAGAGATGAATGCAAAGGAAAAAAAATTTCTAAAGTCCATGTGAAATTGGTTTCCATTTATGGCTTTTTTGGGTGGTTCACTTTGTCCCACCGTTTTTTAATCCACTCATCTGCTGATGGGCACGTAGGCTGTTTCCAAATCTTAACTATTGTACATTGTGCTACTATGAAAATAGGGGTGCATATACCTTTTCTAGTTGGTGTTTCTGGTTTCTTGGGATATATTCCTACAAGTGGGATCACTGGGTCAAATGGGAGTTCCATTTTTAATTTTTTGAGGAAACTCCATACTGGCTATTTTTATAGTGGCTGCACCAGTCTGCACTCCCACCAGCAAGTGCACGAGGATTCCTTTTTCTCTGCATCCTCGCCAGCACTTGTCATTTGTTGATTTGTTGATGATAGCCATTCTGACGGGTGTGAGATGGTACCACATTGTTGTTTTGATTTGCATCTCTCAGATGATTAGTGACTTTGAGCATGTTTTCATATGTCTCTTGGCCTACTGTATGTCCTCTTTAGCAAAGTGTCTATTTAGGTCCTTTGCCCATTTTTTGATTGGATTGTTTATCTTCCTTTTGTTAAGTTGTATGAGTTCCCTGTAAATGTTGGAGATTAAACCCTTTCAGAGATAACATTGGCAAATATGTTCTCCCAGGCAGTGGGCTTTCTTGTTGTTTTGTTGATGGTTTATTTTCCTGTGCAGAAGCTTTTCATTTTCATGTAGTCCCATTTGTTTATTTTCTCAGTTTTCATTGTCCTAGGAGCTGTATCAGTAAAGATATTGCTATGACATATGTCTGATATTTTGCTGCTTATGGAGTCTTCTAAATTTTTTATGGTTTCCTGTCTTATGTTTAAGTCCTTTATCCATTTTGAGTGTATTTTTGTGTATGGTGTAAGTTGGTGGTCTAGTTTCATTTTTTGGCATGTAGTTGTCCAATTTTCCCAACATGATTTATTAAAGAGACTGTTCTGAAAACCAGGCAGTTTTGAGAACAGTTATTTTCTAATATAGCTTGATATCCGGTATTGTGATCCCTCCAACAAAGTTCTTTTTCAGGATTGCTGTGACTATTTGGGATCTTTTGTTATTCCATATGAATTTTTGGAGAGTTTGTATTAGGTCTGAGAAATATGCCATTGGTATTTTAATGGGGAGTGCATTGAATCTATAGATTGCTTTGGGTAGTATGGCCATTTTAATGACGTTGATTCTACTAGTCCATTTGTTTATGTCTTCCTCTACCTCTTTTTTAATGTCTTATAGTTTTCTGAGTGCAGGTCTTTTACCTCCTTAGTTAAGTTTATTCTTTTTATCACTCTTTATCTACTGTACTAGTTTGGTGCTAACATGGCAAACATCTGGAGGTCCTTCTAAAGGCAGGTGTTCTTTGAACAGTGAGAGGAACCTTTAGACAGTGTGCTCTCCTGAAATGTGTGAATGCTGCCTCTGCCTGCAGCCACTCTGCAATAGGGAAAAGGCTGATTCAGCAGCAGGCAGCTCACTGTAGTAGGAAATCTCCCAGAACTGTAATCATAGGCTTGGTTTTCAGTAACGTAGGGACCAGTTAGAATCACTTAACCCCTCAGGGCTCAGTCTCTGTACTGGTAGAATGGGGACACAAATCCTCACAATGCCAATTTTCAAGGGTTATTTATGAGGGTCAATGGAAGAAATTTTGTGTAAAGTTCTAGAGCAGTGATGGCGAAACTATGACACGCGTGTCAGATGTGACATGCGAACTCACTTTTTTGGTTGATTTTTCTTTGTTAAATGGCATTTAAATATATAAAATAAATATCAAAAATATAAGTCTTTGTTTTACTATGGTTGCAAATATAAAAAAATTTCTATATGTGACACGGCACCAGAGTTAAGTTAGGGTTTTTCAAAATGCTGACACGCCGAGCTCAAAAAGGTTTGCCATCACTGCTCTAGAGGCTAGACATATGGATGGGGTCTCACTTTCATTACAAAAACTCTAGCTTGTGATTGTTGGGTCTCTTCAATGGTCTAGATAGGGTTGAAGCTCATAAGCAGATTAATAATGATACACTGAGGCTTGTCCCTAGTAGTTTCTTTAAGAGTCCATGGAGAGCATTATGCTAAGCGAAATAAGCCAGTCAGAGAAAGATAAATATCACATGATCTCACTCATTTGTGGAATATTATGAACAACATAAACTGATGAACAAAAATAGATACAGAGACAGAGAATCATCGAATAAACTGTCAACCTCAGAAGGAAGGCAGGGGAGGGGGGGGCGTGAGAGATCAATGAAAGGACTTGTATGCATGCATATGACGTAAGGGAGGGACACAGACACTAGGGGCGGGGGTGAGGGCATGTGCTGGGGGTGGGAGGGGGCGGGGGAGGTCAATGGGGCGGGGAAAGGATACAAATGTAATACTTTAAACAATAAAGAGGAAAACCAAGATGGCGGCATAGGTAAACACTGAAATTGCTGCCTCACACAACCACTTCAAAAATACAACTGAAGGTCAAACCAGACATCATCCAGAACCATAGGAAGGCTGGATGAGTGGAAATTCTACAACTAGAAGGAAAGAGAAAAGCACACTGAGACTCAGAGGAGGTGTGGAAGTAAAGTGCAGAGGTACAGAGGCGTGTGCGGAAAGGGCTGGCAACTGAGGACGTGGGTGTCTTTTTCAATTGGGAGGGAATCACACGCTCCTGCTCTGAACTCCAGTTCTGGGCAAGTCTCTGGGGACCCAGACTCATACGGGGAGAAATGGACTGTCTTGCATCGGGCGTAACTCGAGGGCGGTTTTCTCTCAGAGGTGCTTGCAGTGATTACCGGGACACTGAGACCCAGGGCCTCTTAGGGCAGGGCTGAGGATCAGTCATAGCTGTTTGCTCCGCCCTGTTTATTCCCTGAGACCCCACCCTACCCAAACTGTGCAGAGGCGTTTGCATATGAATGACCTGGCCCTTTGCAATCTAAAATTACCTAAAACTGCAGCTGGGTCAGAGAGACCCAGAACATCCAAAAGAAGGCCCAAGGCCCCACAGCAGCTTGCATTGCTTCACAGCTGGGCCTCATCTGGGCACCTCCAAATCCCAAACAAAGAAGAGGAATCTGCAGATCTCTACGTAGCTCCTGCTGGGTAGCCTCAGGGAGAGGCTAAATTAGCACCTCCTTAGAGATCCAAGTGCCAGTGTACCTAGTGGTCAGAGTGGGACCATCCAAATTACAACTCCTCAGATCCATAAGGGACACACTCAGTGGGCAGACTCAGTGAGCACCAAAGCCCCACTGAAACAAGTCTTGCCCCAGAAGGGTGTCTCCCGCACAGAAGTTCTCCCACGTAGACACAGCTGATTCTCACAGCCAACTGTCCTGGAGGTCAATTCCTCCCAGTGATACCAACTACAATCAAGGCTTAACTACAACAAGACTGTGCACACAGCCCACAAAGGGGTGCACCAATTGTGTCCACCTCAGGTAACTGGGGAGGCTGAGCCACTGGGCCCTATAGGACATCTAGCACAGAAAGCCACTCTATCAACACAGGGAAGCAGCCAAAATGCGGAGAGAAAGAAACAGGTCACAAATGACAGAAATGGAGGAAAGCAAACTATTGGATATGGAGTTCAAAACCACAGTTATAAGGTTTTTCAAGAATTTTCTAGAAACCGCCGATAAATTTAGTGAGACCCTCAATAAGTCTAGTGAGACCCTCGAGCATATGAAAAAGGACCAACTAGAAATTAAACAATAAAGAATTGAAAAAAGAGTCCACACAAGGATGATTCATTACCTTGCCGCATTCAAACCAACAATGTTTTAATGTCCCTCTAATGAAGTCAGCAGTTAGCAGCTAAACAAATAGGCCATTTGGTTGAGAACAGACACGGGGCAGAAAAGGCCTAGCACATGGAGCCCAGGTGTCCTCAGAGATTCTGTGCCATTCCTCCCACAGCAGCTCTGCTCCCTTAGGTTTCACTCTAGGGAAAAAAGGCCGCCTTTTGCTGCTCTAAGAAACCTAGACTATATAGCTAAGCCATTCAGTGGACTAATGAGATTCCTGAAAAATTTAGAATAAACAAATAGAAATGAATCAGCTTTTGAGGTAAGTGCAGAGGAACTGCAAAAAGGCCAAAAGGATGGCACAAAAACAGGGGAGGGAAGCAAATAATGGAAACTCAGTAAACTGGATTGATGGTCCACATGAAAGCCTGACCTTAAATTGTTGAGGCCTTGAGATACATTAATGCAAATTTGTTCACCCTACAACTGTAAAGGGATTCTGGGTCCCTTCATGCTGTGCCACACTTCTCTGCCTTTCTGCTTAACATTCCCTTTGCAGAGAATGCCCAGCCCTCCCATCGTAGGCTAGGCCATTCCTACTTATCTTTTAAGATCCAGCTCTTTGATATTTTAGCTGACTTTCCAAAGTCAGAGTTTCTTGTTACTTCCTCTGTGCCTCTATGTGGCTCTTCGAAGTCCTCTGACCCACTTTGCCACATTTGTTTACATGCCCTTCTTCCCCATTAGGCTGTGAGTGCAGCTCTCAGGATCAAAAACCACATGGCAGCTTTACTTAGCACAGAGAAGGTCACAAAGATGGCCCTCACTCAAGGCTGGATGAATGGATGAGCATTTG
The DNA here is from genome assembly GCF_963259705.1 of Myotis daubentonii. NCBI lineage: Eukaryota > Metazoa > Chordata > Mammalia > Chiroptera > Vespertilionidae > Myotis > Myotis daubentonii. The sequence continues at coordinate 87,614,175 of NC_081861.1, read as the reverse complement.
AGCATGTGTGTGCCAAACTCATCTATTGGATTTGCATAAGACCCAAAGGGAATGTTCATTACACAATGATTCAATATGATATTCATGCTTCTTCCACACTAGGTTACCTGATATAGGAGCTGCTTTGGTGCTAGCAAGCAGTAAGAAACCTAGTGGCAGAGGCTGCCTGACAATGTACTGACAAGGCAAGGCCTCTGCAGCTTCCTGGTCCAGGCTATCAACTTGGTTCCTACAACCTGCAAACATGAGCTGGAAAAGTGCTGCTCTCTACCCCCACTCCTAATCTCTCATGTGCTTGTTTCTCAGGAAGTTGCCCAGCAGCATAGACAGCAGTCTTAGCATGTTTGAAAATTGAAAACGTATCCATTACTAGAGATGGATGCCTCATGGAGAGGGCCTGACCTGGCCTTGGCTCTTGCTTAGCAGCCACAGCCTCTGGTTCTCCTGCTGATGACCTCAATGACTTTGGACACACTGGCTCATCTCACATTTCCTGTCCCTCAAATGGGGACAATATAAAGATGTTGCATGGATTGAATCAATAAGAAGCTTGACTGAAATCCCTGGGGACAGGGGAAGCAACAGTTGATGCTGGTAGAGCCTGTAGAGACCAGGAGCAACAAACTCTGAAGGTTGTGTGTACTGGAACAGTTTTGTATTGAAACTAAATACAACTCTATCTGACACATCTTTAATGATACACATAAAGATTATTGTGCTGTGCTGTAATTAGGCATAATGGTAAGCAGTTCCCAGAAATGATTGCAATTACAATTACCTTTACACAGCTGAACTAAATATTTCTGAGGTCAGGCAGGATGGGGGTTGGATTGGGGGTTTCTAGACAAGAGGCAGAGCAGAAAGCTAGTTGCAAGGCATTTTTCTGGTTCCCCTTCCCCTACCTTCACCATCCCACCTTGAGGCAACAATACCTCTACTGGGGAACAGGAAAAAGATCTGATGAGGGACTTGGATGGCTAGGCTCTTTTCTCCAACAATGGAGATGTCACCCTAAGGTTATGTTCAGAGAGGCTTTGGGTTGATTAGTACCCACTTTCCTATGAGGCCTGGAATTCTACCAAGTGGCCTTAAACCTATAAAGCAGGGGTCCTCAAACTTTTTAAACAGGGGGCCAGTTCACTGTCCCTCAGACCATTGGAGGGCCCGACTATAGTTAAAAAAAACAACTAGTTGGCTGCTAAGCAACAGGCAGCGGCGGCAAAAGCACCCGGCGGGCTGGATAAATGTTTTCAGCGGGCCGCATGTGGCCCGCGGGCCGTAGTTTGAGGACCCCTGCTATAAAGTATATGCCTAATGTGTGAACCATGTTTGGGTCCTTATTTGAACAAACCCATGCAGAAAGATATTTGTGAGACAATTGGATAAAACTTAACAATTACTGGTATTCGATGATATTAAGGAATTATTAATTTTGTTAAGTTTGAAAATGGTATTGTTGTTAAGAAAAGGCCCTTATCTGTTGGAGAAACATACTGAAATATTTATAGGCCAGCAATTATGAAATGGTATGGCACCCAGGATTTGCTTTAAAATACTTCAAGAAAAAATATGGAATAGAAAAATAAGAGTGGCAGAATGTAGATAATTGTTGAAACTGAGTGATGGGTATGTGGGGGTTTATATACTCTTCTCTCTTCTGTGTATATGTTTAAAATTTCCATAATAAAAACTTTAGAAAATATACCCTAGACCAGTGGTCGGCAAACTGCGGCTTGGCAAACCGCGGCTCTTTGGCCCCTTGAGTGTGGCTCTTCCACAAAATACCGACTTCTGCGCATGGGCCACGAAGTTTCAATCACACTGTACGTGCGCGCCCACACGTGGTATTCTGTGGAAGAGCCACACTCAAGGGACCAAAGAGCTGCATGTGGCCCGTGAGCCGCGGTTTGCCGATCACAGCAGACTATTCTGGAAGTGATTCATACATTAGTGAAAATATGTTTGATCACGCTAACACCTAGCAGATAAAGACAGCTATCAGAAATATGGTTTTGGATGGGCAGAGCCAGGAGAATAGGCAGGTGTGTGTTGGAACACAGGCCACTGTCTGGGAGTGCAGAATCCTGGATGGGTTGAAGAAATATTTGTGAGGGAATGAAATTTGAAGGGTCAGAAGACAGTCTGAAAGTTCTGGGAAAGAAGGCAGGAAGGAAGAGAGAGAAAAAAGTAATAGGTTCACATGTCCATGTGTTATATCCCCTACTAGCCTGCAAGCTCCTGGGGGTTAGGCCTGTACAGTGGGGCCTTGACTTACGAGTTTAATTCGTTCTGTGACGGAGCTCGTAACTCAAATTACTCGTATGTCAAATCAACAGTGAACGAGTGAGACATGTGATGCTGGGCTGATGTTGTGGCGTTCACTGTGACGTTCAGTGCACCAACTAGCGGTGGGGTATCTGAAGCTGGCTCGTAACCCGAAAAGCAAAAAATCGGGCAAGAGATGGTTCGTATCTCGAAAAACTCGTTAGTCGGGACACTCGTAAGTCAAGGCCCCACTGTATATTAATGCTCTCTGTCTTCCCTAGAGCTCTCAGGATATTAGTTAACTCCTTTTATTCCACTCATTCATTTATTTAAGAATATTTATTGAATGCCTACGATAGCCAGGGAATGCAAACGTGTGCATGTGGTAGGCAAAGGAGATAGAGCAGTGAACAACACAAATCCCTGTCCTCAGGTAGCTCACATTCTAATGGGAGGAAACAGATAGTAAATAAACAGCAAGGATATATGTCAGATGGTGATAAATACTGTAAAGAAAAATAATGTATGGTAAGGTGAGCAGGGAATGCTGGGTAGTATCTCAGGACCAAATTTTCATGGTATTTAGGCCCTTCTGAGCTTTTCCAGGTCCCCCCTGCAGCCTGGTATATGGTGATACTGGACCTATGCCCAGGTTTCACCAAAGGCTCCTGATGTATATACACTTTAACCTCATTCTTGACTTAAATGTCCCCACCTACACCTAATTAATTCAAATTACTCTCTAGGTGCCATTTCCTCCATGAAACTTCCACAGGTTCTTCCTTCATCCCACGTCTACACTATTCCCTGGGTCTTCTCTGCCTTCAAGGCAGCCGCATGAATCTCTACTACAGTCCTTACCATCGGGATTATAATTCTCTTCACTACTAGATGCTCTGCCTCTTTGAGAATAGAGAGTATGTCTTCTTATATCTATATAGCACCGGGCCTAGGATATAGTAAGGATAAAATGGCTGGATGAAAGAATGAATATGCTCCCTAGCAGAATACTGGAGACATGGGAAGCATCCTCACCTTAAATCAAATGCTGGGGAAACAGAGGTGCTAATGTGTGCTCAGATACTAAAGGGAGAAATGAGATCAGTATACTTGATATGTATTATAATCTTCGATGATGATAATAATAACCATATTCACACTGGATATTTATTGCATGGACTCTGGAGCCAGACCACCTGGATTTTAATTTTGGCTCTACCATTTGTCAGTTGTGTGATTTTGGGCAAGTTACACTATCTCTGCCTCAGTTCTTTTCATCTGAAAAATGGAGATGATGATAACACTATGATTTAAAATGAGATAAAGTTTTGCAAGACACTTAGAATAGTATCTGTCATATAGTAAGTGGTATATAAGAATTTGCTATTACTCCCTCTGTCCCATAATAATAGTAGCAGTTGATGAATGTAATTTGTTCCATAATAATAGTAGCAAAAGAAAATATAGAATGCAACATTATCAAAAAACTAGATTAAATTAAACAATAAATTAAAAATAGTACTCCTATTTTTTATTTTGAGTGTTCAGATAGTTTCTGGATTTTTCAATAATTTCGTTACTGCATTTTATTAATTTTATTTTTTAAAATTTTGTTTTATTGCTTAAAGTATCACAAAGAGTATTACATATGTCTCCTTCCCCCCCCCCTTGACATTCCCCTGGCTCCCCCTAACCCCCCAGTGTCTTGTGTCCATTGGTTATGCTTATATGCATGCATACAAGTCCTTCGGTTGATCTCTTACCCCCCCCCCCCCCCGCCCAACCCTCTCTGGCTTCCTGCTGTAGCTTGACAGTCTGTTCAATGCTGCTCTGCCTCTGTATCTATTTTTGTTCATCTAATCTAATAAAAGACAAACAAAAATTGACCGTACCTTCCCTACACCTTAAGCCACACCCACCAGCTAATCAGAGCGACTATATGCAAAGTAACCCAACCAAGATGGCGGCCAGCAGCCATGGAGCTGGAGTGAGCAGGAAGCTTGGTTGCTGTAGTGAAGGAGGAAGCCAAGCTTCCAGCCTGCCATGGCTGGGCTGAGCTCCACTGAAGGCAACAAAGTTTCAATTATAGAAGGTAAATAAACCCCAGATACCTGCTTTCAGCCAGCCGTGGCCACAGAGCTGGAGCGAGCAGGAGGCTTGGATGCTCCAGTGATGGAGGAAGCCAAGCTTCCCGCCTGCTGCTGCCAGCTCTGAACTCCATTGAAGGCAACAAAGTTTCAATTATAGAAGGTAAATGAATCCGAGAATAAAAAAAAAAAATGGAGAGGCTGGGAGCCTCCATTGCCGGGGGGCTTGGCCAGCCTGAAAATGGCCCTCAGCCCCTCACCAACACTGGCCAGGCAACCCAGTGAGGAACCCCCTCCCTAAAGGGGGTGTGGCCAGCCTGAAAACAGCCATCAGCCCCTCACCCAGGCTGGCCAAACCTCCAAGGGGTGAGGATCCTGACTGGGGGGAGGGCTTGAACAGCCTGCAAACAGCCATCAGCCCCTCACCCAGGCTGGCCAGGCACCCCAGTGGGGACCCCCACCCTGAAGGGGGTGTGACCAGCCTACAAACACCCATCAGCCCCTCACCCAGGCTGGCCAGGCACCCCAGTGGGGATCCCCACCCTGAAGGGGGTGTGACCAGCCTACAAACACCCATCAGCCCCTCAACCAGGCTGGCCAGGCACCCCAGCAGGACCCCCACCCTGATCCGGGACACCCTTCAGGACAAACCAGCCAGCCCCCACCCATGCACCAGGCCTCTATCCTATATAATAAAAGGGTAATATGTAAACTGACCCTAACAGCAGAGTGACTGGGAATGACTGGTCACTATGACACACAATGAGCAACAGGGGGAAGGCGCTCAATGCAGGAGCTGCACACTGGTGGTCAGTGCGCTCCCACAGGGGGTGCTCTGCTCAGCCACAAGCCAGGCTGAGAGCTGCCAGTACAGCGGTGGTGGTGGGAGCCTCTCCCGCCTCCTCAGCAGCACTGAGGATGTCAGACTGCAGCTAAGGCCTGCTCCCCGCTGGCAAGTGGACATCCCCCAAGGGCTCCCGGGCTGCCAGAGGGATGTCTGACAGCCAGCTTAGGTCAAATCCCCTGGGGAGCGGGTCTAAGCCAGCAGGTGGTCATCCCCCGAGGGGTCCCAGACTGTGAGAGGGCACAGGCCGGGCTGAGGGAACCCCCACCACCGACTGCACAAATTTTTGTGCACCAGGCATCTAGTCAGTTTATAATGGTCTTTATTATCCACAGATGAGTGAGATCATGTGGTATTGTTCTTTCATTGACTGGCTTATTTCACTTAGCATAATGCTCTCCAGTTCCATCCATGCCGTTGCAAATGGTAAGGATTCCTTCTTTTTCACACCAGCATAGTATTCCATCGTGTAGATGTACCACAGTTTTCTAATCCATTCATCTGCTGATGGGCACTTAGGCTGTTTCCAGATCTTAGCTATGGTAAATGGTGCGGCTATGAACATAGGGATGCATATATCCTTTCTGATTGGTGTTTCTGGTTTCCTGGGATATATTCCTAGCAGTGGGCTCACTGGGTCAAATGGGAGTTCCATTTTTTAACTTTTTGAGGAAACTCCATACTATCTTCCATAGTGGCCGCACCAGTCTGCATTCCCACCAGCAGGGCACCAGTGTTCCCTTTTCTCCGCATCCTCTCCAGCACTTGTCGTTTGTTGATTTGTTGCTGATAGCCATTCTGACAGCTGGGAGATGATACCTCATTGTTATTTTGATAAGCATCTCTCGGATGATTAGTGACTTTGAGCATGTTTTCATATGTCTTTTCGCTTTCAGAATGTCCTCTTTTGAAAAGTGTCTATTTAGGTCCTTTGCCCATTTTTTGATTGGATTGTTTATCTTCCTTTTGTTAAGTTGTGTGAGTTCCCTATAAATGTTGGAGATTAAACACTTATCGGTGATATCATTGGCAACTATGTTGTCCCATGCAGTGGGCTTTCTTGTTGTTTTGTTGATGGTTTCTTTTGCTGTGCACAAGCTTTTTATTTTGATGTAGTCCCATTTGTTTATTTTCTCTTTAGTTTCCAATGCCCTAGGAGCTGACTCAGTGAAGAAATTACTTCGGTATATGTCTGAGACTTTGTTTCCTTTGGATTCCTCTAGCATTTTTATGGTTTCCCATCTTACATTTAAGTCCTTTATCCATTTTGAGTTTATTTTTTGTGTATGGTGTAAGGTGGTGGTCTAGTTTCATTTTTCTGCATGTATCTGTCCAAATTTCCCAACACCATTTATTGAAGAGACTGTCTTGACTCCATTGTATGTTCTTGCCTCCTTTGTCAAATATTAATTAAGCAGATTGGTTTGGGTCGATTTCTGGGCTCTCTATTCCATTCCATTGATCTACATGTTTGTTCTTGTGCCAGTACCAGGCAGTGTTGAGAACAGTGGCTTTGTAATAAAGCTTGATATCTGGTATTGAGATCCAACCTACTTTGTTCTTCTTTCTCAGGATTGCGGCAGCTATTCGGAGTCTTTTTTTTATTTCAGATAAATTTATGGAGAGTTCGTTCTAGGTCTGTGAAATATGCCATTGGTATTTTAATGGAAAGTGCGTTGAATTTATAGATTGCTTTTGGTAGTATGGACATTTTAATGATGTTGATTCTACAAATCCAAGAACATGGTATGTTCTTCCATCTGTTTATGTCTTCCTCAATCTCTTTTTTCAACATCCTGTAGTTTTCTGAGTAGAGGTCTTTTACCTCTTTAGTTAAGTTTATTCCTAGGTAGCTTAATTTTTTTGGTGCGATGGTAAATGGGATTGCTTTTTTAGTCTCTCTTTCTGTAAGTTCAGTATTAGCGTATAGAAATGCCTCAGATTTCTTGGGGTTAATTTTGTATCCTGCTACATTGCCAAATTTATTTATCAAGTCTAATAGTTTTTTGATGAAGTGTTTAGGATTTTTTATGTACAATATAATGTCATCTGCAAATAAGGACAGTTTTACTTCTTCTTTTCCAATTTGGATGCCTTTTATTTCTTCTTCTTGCCTAATTGCAATGGCTAACACTTCCAGTACTATGTTGAACAGTAGTAGTGAGAGTGGGCATCCCTGTCTTGTTCCTGTACTTAGGGAAACGGTTTTAGTTTTTGTCCACTGAGTATGATGTTGGCTGTGGGTTTGCCATTTCTGGCTTTTATTATGTTGAGGTATGATCCTTCTTTTTTCCACCTTGCTGAGAGTTTCTATCAAAAATGGGTGTTGGATTTTGTCAAATGCTTTTTCTGCATCAATTGATATGACTATGTGGTTTTTTTCTCTCAATCTGTTTATGTGATGTATCACGTTTATTGATTTTCGGATATTGTACCATCCTTGCATCCCAGGGATATATCCTACTTGGTCATGGTGTATGACAGTGATGGTGTACCTTTTGAGCTCGGCGTGTCAGCATTTTGAAAAACCCTAACTTAACTCTGGTGCCGTGTCACATATAGATATATTTGATATTTGCAACCATAGTAAAACAAAGGCTTATATTTTTTATATTTATTTTATATATTTAAGTACCATTCAACAAAGAAAAATCAACCAAAAAAAATGAGTTTGCGTGTCACCTCTGACATGCATGTCATAGGTTCGCCATCACTGGTGTATGATCTTTCTGATGTACTGCTGGATCCGATTTGGAAAGATTGTGTTGAGAATTTTGAAATCTATGGTCATGAAGTATATTGGCCTATAATTCTCTTTCATTGTGTTGTCTTTATCTGGTTTTGGTATTAGGGTAATGCTGGTTTCATAGAATAAGCTTGGAAGTGTTCCCCCTTCTTGAATTTTTTGGAATAGTCTGAGGATTACAGGTTTTAGTTCTTCTTTGAATGTTTGGTAAAACTCCCCTGTGAAGCCGACTGGCCCTGGGCTTTTGTTTGCTGGAAGCTTTTTGATGACTGCCTCAATTTCTTCCATAGTTATTGGCCTACTGAGATTTTTAGATTCTTCCTGATTGAGTTTTGGAAGGTTGTATTTTTTAGGAATATGTCCATTTTCTCCAGGTTGTCTAGTTTGTTGGAGTAGAGTTGTTCATAGTGTTTTTGAACAATTCTTTGTGTTTCTGTGGGGTCTGTTGCTATTTCTCTTCTTTCATTTCTGATTTTGTTTATTTGGGTCCTCTCTCTTTGCTTCTTGGTGAGTCTGGCTAGAGGTTCATCAATCTTGTTTATCCTTTCCAAGAACCAGCTCTTTGTTTCATTGATTATATATATATCTATGTCATTTACTTCTGCTCTAATCTTTATTATCTCCTTCCTAGGGCTCAATCTAGGCTTTTCTTGTTGCTCTCTTTCTAATTCTTTGAGATGTAGATTTAGATGATTTACTACCATTTCTTTTCTTTTTTTGAGGTAGGCCTGTAGAGCTATAAACTTCCCATCAGAACTGCTTTTATTGTGTCCCATAGGTTTTGGATTGTTGTGTTTTCATTGTCATTAGTTTCCAGGATGTTTTTAATTTCTTCTTTGATCTCACTGGTAACCCAATCAATATTTTTTTTAATTTTTTTTTATTGCTTAAAGTATTACAAAGGGTATTACATATGTATCCATTTTATCCCCCCGCCCTAGACAGTCCCCTAGCCTCCCCTACCACCCAGTGTCTTATGTCCATTGGTTATGCTTATATGCATGCATACAAGTCCTTTAGTTGATCTCTTACCCCCCTACCTCCTGCCCCCCAACCCTCCCCGGCCTTCCCGCTGCAGTTTGACAATCTGTTTGAGGCAGCTCTGCCTCTGTATCTATTATTGTTCAAAAGTTTATAATGGTCTCTATTGTCCATGAATGAGTGAGATCATGTGGTATTTTTCCTTTATTGACTGGCTTATTTCACTTAGCATAATGCTCTCCAGTTCCATCCATGACGTTGCAAATGGTAAGAGTTCCTTCCTTTTTAGAGCAGCATAGTATTCCATCGTGTAGATGTACCACAGTTTTCTAATCCATTCATCTACTGATGGACACTTAGGCTGTTTCCAGATCTTAGCTATGGTGAATTGTGCTGCTATGAACATAGGGGTGGATATATCCTTTCTGATTGGTGTTTCTGGTTTCGTGGGATATATTCCTAGAAGTGGGATCACAGGGTCAAATGGGAGTTCCATTTTCAGTTTTTTAAGGAAACTCCATACTGTCTTCCATAGTGGCTGCACCAGTCTGCATTCCCACCAGCAGTGCACAAGTGTTCCTTTTTCTCCACATCCTCTCCAGCACTTGTCGTTTGTTGATTTGTTGATGATAGCCAGTCTGACAGGTGTGAGATGGTACCTCATTGCTGTTTTGATTTGCATCTCTCGGATGATTAGTGACTTTGAGCATGTTTTCATATGTCTCTTGGCTTTCTGAATGTCCTCTTTTGAAAGGTGTCTATTTAGGTCCTTTGCCCATTTTTTGATTGGATTATCTTCCTTTTGTTAAGTTGTATGAGTTCCCTATAAATTTTGGAGATTAGGCCCTTATCAGATATGTCATTGGCAAATATGTTTTCCCACACAGTGGGTTTTCTCGTTGTTTTGTTGATGGTTTCTTTTGCTGTGCAGAAGCTTTTTATTTTGATGTAGTCCCATTTGTTCATTTTTTCTTTAGTTTCAAGTGCCCTAGGAGCTGTATCAGTGAAGAAATTGCTTCGGCATATGTCTGAGATTTTGTTGCCTTTGGATTCTTCTAGAATTTTTATGGTATCCTGTCGTACATTTAAGTCCTTTATCCATTTTGAGTTTATTTTTGTGTATGGTGTAAGTTGGTGGTCTAGTTTCATTTTCTTGCATATATCTGTCCAATTTTCCCAACACCATTTATTGAAGAGACTATCTTGGCTCCATTGTATGTTCTTGCCTCCTTTGTCAAATATTAATTGAGCATATTGGTTCGGGCCGATTTCTGGGCTCTCTATTCTATTCCATTGATCTATATGCCTATTCTTGTGCCAGTACCAGGCAGTTTTGAGAACAGTGGCTTTGTAATACAACTTGATATCTGGTATTGAGATCCCACCTACTTTGTTCTTTTTCAGGATTGCTGCAGCTATTCGGGGTCTTTTTTTATTCCAGATGAATTTTTGGAAAGTTCGTTCTAGATCTCTGAAGTATGCTGTTGGTACTTTAATGGGAAGTGCGTTGAATTTATAGATTGCTTTGGGTAGTATGGACATTTTAATGATGTTGATTCTACCAATCCATGAACACGGTATGTTCTTCCATCTGTTTATGTCTTCCTCTATGTCTTTTTTCAACGTCCTGTAGTTTTCTGAGTAGAGGTCTTTTACCTCTTTAGTTAAGTTTATTCCTAGGTAGCTTAGTTTTTTCGGTGCAATGGTAAACGGGATTGTTTTTATAATCTCTCTTTCTGAAAGTTCACTATTGGTGTATAGAAATGCCTCAGATTTCTTGGGGTTAATTTTGTATCCTGCTACATTGCCAAATTCATGTATTAAGTCTAGTAGCTTTTTGATGGAATCTCTAGGGTTTTGTATGTATAATATCATGTCGTCTGCAAATAAGGACAGTTTTACTTCCTCTTTTCCAATTTGGATGCCTTTTATTTCTTCTTCTTGCCGAATTGCAATGGCTAACACTTCCAGTACTATGTTGAACAGGAGTGGTGAGAGGGGGCATCCCTGTCTTGTTCCTGTTCTTAGGGGAAATGGTGTTAGTTTTTGTCCGTTGAGTATGATGTTGCCTGTGGGCCTGTCATATATGGCTTTTATTATGTTGAGGTATGATCCTTCTACTCCCACCTTGCTGAGAGTTTTTATCAAAAATGGGTGTTGAATTTTGTCAAATGCTTTTTCTGCATCAATTGATATGACCATGTGGTTTTTTTCTTTCAATTTGTTTATGTGATGTATCACGTTTATTGATTTGCGGATATTGTACCATCCTTGCATCCCTGGGATAAATCCTACTTGGTCATGGTGTATGATCTTTCTGATGTACTGCTGGATCCGATTTGCTAAGATTTTGTTGAGGATTTTGGCATCTATGTTCATGAGGGATATTGGCCTGTAATTCTCTTTCATTGTGTTGTCTTTACCTGGTTTTGGTATTAGGGTGATGCTGGCTTCATAGAATGAGCTTGGAAGTGTTCCTTCTTCTTGAATTTTTTGTAGTAGTCTGAGGAGGATAGGTTTTAGTTCTTCCTTGAATGTTTGGTAAAACTCCCCTGTGAAGCCGTCTGGTCCTGGGCTTTTGTTTGATGGAAGCTTTTTGATGACTGCTTCAATTTCTTCCATAGTTATTGGCCTGTTGAGATTTTTAGATTCTTCCTGATTGAGTTTTGGAATGCTGTATTTTTCTAGGAATTTGTCCATTTCCTCCAGGTTGTCTAGTTTGTTGGAGTAAAGCTGTCCATAGTATTTTTTAACAATCATTTGTATTTCTATGGGGTCTGTTGTTATTTCGCCTCTATCGTTTCTGATTTTATTTATTTGGGTCCTCTCTCTCTGCTTCTTGGTGAGTCTGGCTAGAGGTTTATCAATCTTGTTTATCCTTTCAAAGAACCAGCTCTTGGTTTCATTGATTTTCTGTATTGTTTTTTTGGTCTCTATGTCATTTATTTCTGCTCTAATCTTTATTATCTCCTTCCTTCTGCTCACTCTGGGGTTTTTTTGCTGCTCTCTTTCTAATTCTTTGAGTTGTAGAGTTAGATGATTTACTACCATTTTTTCTTGTTTTTTGAGATAGGCCTGTAGAGCTATAAACTTCCCTCTCAGGACTGCTTTCAATGTGTCCCATAGGTTTTGGATTGTTGTGTTTTCATTGTCATTAGTTTCCAGGATGTTTTTAATTTCTTCTTTGATCTCATTGGTAACCCAATCAATATTTAATAGCATGCTATTCAGCTTCCAGGTGTTTGAGTATTTTGGGTTGTTTTTATTGTAGTTTATTTCTAATATTATGCCATCGTGGTCTGCGAAGACGCTTTTTATGATTTCAATCTTCTTGAATTTGGGGATACTTTGCTTGTGACCCAATATGTGGTCTATTTTTGAAGATGTCCCATGAGCACCTGAGAAGAACGTATATTCTCTGGCTTTGGGGTGAAGTGTTCTGAAGATGTCTATTAAGTCCATCTGATCTAGTGAGTCATTTAGGATTGCTGTATCTTTGCTGGTTGTTTGTCTATAGGACTTATCCAGTGCTGTCAATGGTGTATTAAAGTCCCCTACTATGATTGTATTGTTGTCGATCTCTCCTTTGATATTTTCCAGGAGTTTTTTTATGAATTTGGGTGCTCCTACATTGGGTGCATATATGTTTACCAGGGTTATATCTTCTTGTTGTATTGATCCCTTTAGTATTATGAAGTGGCCTTCCTTATCTCTTGTTAAGGCCTTCACTTTGAGGTCTATTTTGTCCGATATAAGTATTGCTACCCCAGCTTTCTTTTCCTTTCCATTTGCCTGAAAGATATTTTTCCATCCTTTCACTTTCAGTCTGTGTGAGTCCCTTCTAATGAGGTGGGTTTCTTGTAGACAGCAGATGTATGGGTCATGTTTTTTATCCATTCAGCCACTCGATGTCTTTTGGTTGGAGCATTTAGTCCGTTTACGTTTAAAGTTATTATTGAAAGGTACTTGTTTGTAGCCATTTCTTTTTTTGTGTGGCTGTTTTCTTTCTGAGCTTTTTATTTCTTCTTTTTACACCAGTCCCTTTAGCATTCTTTGCATTGCTGGCTTGGTGGTGACAAACTCCCTTAGTCTTTTTTTGTCTGTGAAGCTTCTTATTTCCCCTTCAAGTTTGAATGATAGCCTTGCTGGATAGAGTATTCTTGGATTCAGTCCTTTGCTTTGCATCACTTTGTAAATTTCAGTCCATTCTTTTCTGGCCTGATGTGTTTCTGTTGAGAAGTCATTTGACAATCTAATGGGAATCCCTTGTATGTAACTTTCCGTCTCTCTCTTGCAGCCTGTAAGATTCTCTCTTTGTCCTGAACATTTGCCATGGTGATTATGATGTGTCTTGGTGTGGGTCTTTTCGGGTTCACCTTGTTTGGGACTCTCTGGGCTTGTGTGACTTTTTTCTTCCCCACCTCAGGAAAGTTTTCTGATATTATTTCTTCGAGTAGGTTTTCTAATCCTTGTTCATCCTTCTGTTGTTCTGGTACTCCTATTATTCATATGTTGTTTTGTTTCATGTTGTCCCAAAGCTCCCTTAGGCTCTCCTCCTGTCTTTTAATTTTTTTCTCCAATTGCAGTACATTTTGGGTGTGTTTTGCTTCCTTGTCTTCTAATTCACTAATTCGGTCCTCCGCTTCTCCTAGTCTACTGTTGATACTTTCAATGGAGTTTTTCATTGCAGCTATATCACTCTTCATTTCTTCTTGGGTCTTACTTAGGTTGTTGATTTTTTCATCTGTTTCTTCTAGCTTCTTCCATATGTTATCGATTTTTTCATCTGTTTCTTCTAGCTTCTTCCATATGTTATCGATTTTTTCATCTGTTTCTTCTTGCTTCTTGCAGAGGTTGTCGATTTTTTCCTCCATCCGGTTTATGCACTCTAGGATCCTTATTCTGAATTCTTTATCTGTCATGTTGCATGCCTCTGTATTACTTAGCTGCTTTTCTGGAGAGTCCTCCTTCTCTTTCCTTTGGGGGTTTCTTTGTCTACCCATGTTTGATCTCACTGACATATCTAGACGTTGAGTTGTTCAGTGGTTGCTCCCTTGGTGGCAGTGACTCCTTGGTCTGTGGTTGCTCTTCGGGCGGTTGCAGTAGCAGCTGCTCTTCAGTTGTCAGCAGCTCCTCTGGTGGGTGCTGTTCACAGCTGTGGTGGCTCTTCTGGCTGGTGGGGCGAGGTTTCACGTACAGCTGCTGTTCCTCAGCAGAGGATGAGGTGCTCAGGAGGTTGCTGTTGCTTGGATCTGCTGCGTTGATTTAGAGGCACAAAATACAACACAACAAGGCACCACATACCAGGCACTATACACAAATATATTCACGATATTAATAACCCCAGATAAAGGTGACCACCTGAATTAAGAGAATTAGGGGATAAGGAAGAAGGAAGAGAAAAAGATAAAAGAGAAAAAGGAAAAGAAAAGTAGGGACCAAAAAAAGGGAGTGCAAAAATGAAATTGGGAAAAAGGAAGGGGGAAAATAAAAGCGAGAAAAGAAAAGAAAAAAAAGAAAAAAAAAGAGCGAAAAGAGAGAATGAAGTGGAAGAGGGAAGAGACTTTTTATATGAGGAGAATACTCCTATAGAACAGCCATTAATCCCAACAAATTCCAGCAACAGCTCCCTGGATATGAATGCAAACTAGAGACAACCAATAATATAACGATGAAAATAGAATGGTGAACACTAATCCCAAAATAAAATAAAGAAAAAATAAAATGGCACTTTAAAAAATGGTAAAATGGTAGCAGTAATAATACTGGTTAAAAATAAGAAGGTAGTAATTAAAAGGGTAAAATCAGGTGATGGAAAAAGAAGAAAAGAAAGAAAGAAAGAAAAAAGAACAGAAAAAAAAGAATGAAAAAAAATTGGTTTCTTAGTTAAAAAGTGAAAAAAGAAAAAAAATTGCAGTAGTGGAGGTCCTTCGTTTCTTCTATTCTTCAGTGTGGCTCGCCTTAGACCTTCCAGGTATTCAGGAGAGTGTTGTGTTTCCCTGCGATATACTGTTCCTCTGTGTTGTAAACCACAGTCCTTATTTTAAAGCATGCCGCATTTATTTCCCAGACTGCCTTATTTTGTGTTTAGCAAAGAGTCAGTTTGTGGGTCAGCCTCTGGGTGGCAGTGTTCTGGGGTTGGCCTCTGAGGCTATAGGGCCTCTCTGTCCAGTGGAAGTTCACTGCCCAGAGCTGACTGCGTAATAGTTAGTTACCAGTGCTATGTTGTTGCTGGGATTGAAAATCCCCCTATAGGCCAGACCCTGTTAACTCCCAGGGACTGATCAGGTTATCTTAATCCTTGATCTCGTACAGGGTGGAATCTGGGTGTGGCTGTACTCCTTGCCTGGGGGCTGGGGGGAGGAGACTCACTCTCAGGAGCGGGTGGCTGCCCCAGTCCTGGGCTCATGGGTGTCTCAGCACTCAATTCACTACCACCTCTCCCGGCTCCCCCTCTTTCCCCAGTCTCTCCCCAGATTCCACTCCTCAGCACACTCTCCCTCTCTTCAGCACAGGTGAGTGTCTGTATCCGAAATGTCCCATGAACAGGATTCAGTGAAAACAAACAAACAAATGCCGGCCGCGGAAACGGGGAAGGCTTGGTTTCTGTAAGCTTCTTCTCTTACCGGGACTGCATGGTCAGGTCAGCTCTTCAGGCTGCCCCCTTTAGGCTCAGTCCTCCGTGATCACATAACCCAGCTCTCAATTTCCCTGGCGGCACCAGGAATCCCGTGGTTCTCCTTTCCCCCGTCAGGGGCTGTGCCTGTCCCAAGGGACGCGGCTGTCTGCCACGCAGTCTCCCTCCGACTCTCTGGGCTCAGAGGTCTGGCAAACTTTCCTGCCCAAATCCCTGTTTTTTTTTTACCTTTCCAGGGGAGTTCTGCTCTTCCTGGCTGCAAACCCTCTCACCAGCTGAGCAATTTCGCCAATTCGGTGTGAGTGTTACTAGCTTCAGCTGCTCGCTCCATTTGCTCCGGGACACGACCTGGGACACGTCTGCCTATATCGCCGCCATCTTGGTTCTCCCCCCAATCAATATTTAATAACATGCTATTCAGCTTCCAAGTGTTTGAGTGTTTTGGGTTGTTTTTATTGTAGTTTATTTCTAATATTATGCCATTGTGGTGTGAGAAGATGCTTGGTATGATTTCAATTTTCTTGAATTTGGGAAGACTTTTCTTGTGACCCAGTATGTGGTCTATTTTTGAAAATGTCCCATGTGCACTTGAGAAGAATGTATATTCCGTGGCTTTGGGATGAAATGTTCTGAAGATGTCAATTAAGTCCATCTGATCTAGTGAGTCATTTAGGATTGCTTTTTCTTTGCTGATTCTTTGTCTAGAGGATTTATCCAGTGATGTCAGTGGTGTATTAAAGTCCCCTACTATGATAGTATTGTTTTCGATCTCTCCCTTGTTATCTTCCAGGAGTTTTTTTTTATGTATTTGGGTGCTCCTGCATTGGGTGCATATATGTTTATGAGGTTATATCCTCTTGTTGTGTGGATCCCTTTAGTATTATGAAGTGGCTTTCCTTATCTCTTGTTTTGGCCTTCACTTTGAGGTCTATTTTGTCCAATATAAGTATTGCTACCCCAGTTTTTTTTTCATTTCCATTTGCCTGAAAGATATTTTTCCATCCCTTCACTTTCAGTCTGTGTGAGTCCCTTATTCTGAGGTGGCTCTCTTGTAGACAACAAATATATGGGGCCTTTTTTTTTTGTTCTTGGATTCAGTCCCTTGCTTTGCATCACTTTGTAAATTTCTGCCCATTCTTTTCTGGCCTGATGTGTTTCTTTTGAGAAATCATTTGATAATCTACTGGGAGATCGCTTATATATAACTTTCCATCTCTCTCTTGTAGCCTTTAAGATTCTCTCTTTGTCCTGAACATTTGCCACGGTAATTATGATGTGTCTTGGTGTGGTTCTTTTCGGGTTCATCTTGTTTGGGACTCTCTGTGCTTGTGTGACTTTTTTCTCCCCCTCCCTCAGGGAAGTTTTGACATTATTTCTTCAAATAGGTTTTCTAACCCTTGTTCCTCTTCCTGTTGTTCTGGTACCCCTATTATTCATATGTTGCTTCATTTCATGTTGTCCCATAGCTCCCTTAGGCTCTCCTCCTGTCTTTTAATTTTTTTCTCCAATTGCAGTTCAGTTTGGGTGTGTTTTGCTTCCCTGTCTTCAAATTCGCTAATTTGGTCCTCTGCTTCTCCTAGTCTACTGTTGAAACTTTCCATGGTGTTTTTTATTGCAGCTGTATCACTCTTCGTTTCTTCTTGATTCTTACATAAATTATTGATTTTTCATCCATTTCTTCTTGATTCTTACATAAGTTGTTGATTTTTTCCCTCCATCTGGTTTATGCACTCTAGGACCTTTATTCTGAATTCTTTTTCTGACATATTGCATACCTCTGTTTCACTTAGCCCCCCCCCCCCCCCACTTGATTTCTCCTTTTCTTTCCTTTGGGGGTTTCTTTGTCTACCCATTTTTGGTCTCACCCACTGATCTAGATGTCGAGTCATGCAGGGGCTGCTCCTTGGGTGGCAGTGGTTCCTCGGGCTGCAGTTGTTCCTCAAGTGGTTGTGGTAGTGGCTGCTCCTCAGTTGGCAGCGGCTCCTCTGGTGGGTGCTGTTCGCAACAGTGGTGTCTCTTCTGGCTGTTAGGTGAGGCCGCTCGCACAGCTGCTGTTCCTTGGACAGGGGTGGGCTGATCACGGCGCTGCTGCTCTTCAGGTTGGGGCCGGCTGAGCGTGGCTGCTGCTCCTTGGACAGGAGCGGGGTGTTCATATGGCTTCTGCTCCTTGGATGGGCATGGACTGCTCACGTGGCTGCTGCTTCTTGGATCGGGGTGGGCTGCTCATGAGGCTGCCGCTCTTGGACAGAGGCAGGTTGCTTACAGGGCTACTGCTCCTCGTTCGGGTTCAGGCTGCTCAGGCAGCTGCTGCTGCTCAGATGGGGGACTGGCTGCTTGTGTGGCTGCTGTTTCTCGGGTGGGAGTGAGCTGCACATGCGGCTGCTGCTCCTCAGGTGGGGGTGGGATGCTCACCCAGCTGCTGCTCGGTGGACAGGTGCAGACTGCATGTGTCTGCTACTCCTTGGACCGGTTTGGGCGGTGCAGGGCTGCCGTTCCTCAGATGTGGTTGGTCTGTCTGCTTGTGTGGCTGCTGTTACTGCATTTTAAACTTGTATGTAGGTTCCCTTGGCTGCGAAGCTTTGCTTTCCCTATATGCGTGAGCTTAAAATTATTGGAGCCATCGCTCTTCATTGCTTCCAGCATAACTTGTTGAAGTGACAGAAATGTATTATACAGTATTTCGGGAGAAATATTATCAAAGGCTAATATGGTGCCTCTTCTGCTAAGAGGAATATGTCTAAGTTTTTCAAGTTTTTCTCCATAATCTTTGCATTTATGTCCACAGTTTTGTTTTTTCAAAGAATCGACATTAGCATAAGATTCTCCTTGACAATTATTTTCGGAAGCATGTTTCCAAATTCTTGATATGGTCATTTTGTTGCACTTAAATTGTTTTGCAGCTAACGTAATTGCACCTTTCTGCAACTTTTCCTTTTTCCTTTGATGCATCAAGAACTGGACAATTGCAACTAAATCTTTGTTTGAAAACTCTCTTTTTTTCATCTTACTTTTACAATGGATTGATATTCAACTGAAATAAAACAATTGATTTTGATCATCGGATGAAATTAGAAAAATAGTTATAATTTGTAATAATTCGATTAACCTAAAAATTGAAAGATGTGTCAAAACAAATGACAGATGTCTTGAAACATTGATTTTGATTGAAGGCTTCGCAATTTTGTGCTACAACATAACTTACAGCTGCATTCGTCAATAATTCCTGTTTAAATATTCACTTGCTACTATTATTATGGTTCAGAGGGAGTATTATTTATTACTGTGAGCCAGTGACTGTTCTAAATGTTTTACTTATTCATTCATGTACATTGAGCCCAAGCCAATTCTAGTTCCTGGGGAAATATTCCTTTCATGGAGCTTATACAGGGTGAGGCAAAAGTAGATTTACAGTTATTAATACACAAAACACAGAGTTTATCATTGTACTAGAGGCCCAGTACACGAAATTCATGCATGGAGGGGGGGGTTCCCTCAGCCCAGCCTGCACCCTCTCCAATTGGGGACCCCTTGGGGGATGTCTGACTGCCGGTTTAGGCCTGATCCCTGTGGACATCCCTCTTGCAATCTGGGACCGCTGGTCCTAACTGCTCACCTACCTGCCTGATCACCCCTATTTGCCTCTGTTTGCCAGTCTGATCACCCCTAATTGCCCTCCCCTGCCGGCCTGGTTGCCCCAACTGCTCTCCCCTACCGGCCTGATCTTGCCACCAATGGCCCTCCCCTGCTGGCCTGATCTGGCCCCCAACGGCCCTCCCCTGAAGGCCTGATCTTGCCCCCAACTGCTTTCCTCTGCTGGCTAATTTGGTTCTGATTGGTTGGTTTCAATGCCAGTCAGCATCAAAAGCTCTGCCTGCTAGGCAGCCACTGGCTCCCCACAGCACCCAGATTTGGTTCTGATTGGGCAGTTTCTATGCCAGTCAGAGTCAAAAGCTCCACCTCCTAGGCAGCCATTGGCTCCCCATAGCACCCAGATTTGGTTTTGATTGGGCAGTTTCTATGCCAGTCAGCATCAGAAGCTCTGCCTCCTAGGCAGCCACTGGATCCCTACAGCACCCACATTTGGTTCTGATTGGTTGGTGTCTATGCCAGTCAGTGTCAGAAGCTCTGCCTCTAGGCAGTCATTGGTTCTTCACAGCATCTACATTTGGTTCTGATTGGTTGGTTCCTATGCCAATCAATGTCAAAAGCTCTGCCTCCTAGGCAGCCATTGGTTCTTCATAGCAGCCACATTTGGTTCTGATTGGTCAGTTCTTATGCCAGTCAGCGTCAAAAGCTCTACATCCTAGACAGCCATTGGTTCTTCACAGCACTCAGATTTGGTTCTGATTGGTCAGTTCTTATGCCAGTCAGCATCTCCAGGCCTATCTGTGGGCCTGATCAGAGAGGTGGGGCTGAACAGCAGCCCCTCCAGCCAGGAGAGAAAGAAAGGCCCAGCTGCTGGTGAAGCTTAGAAAGAAAGAGGGAGAGAAAGAGAGAGGCAAGTACTGATCAACAGCTGCCACTGAGGCTGTGGATCAGACCTTGCCCCTCTCTCTGGGTCTCAGCCCCCTGGACAGTCAGTGCTGGGTCGCCAGGCTGCAGTGGGGCAGTCAGTGCTGGGTCGCCACAGCAACCCAGTGTTGACTGAAAAACTTCCGGGTTGGTCAACCTTGGGTTGTGATCGGCCCTGGCATTTTATATATTAGGATTATTATTTTTAGTTATTGTACATGAACAAGTGTAAACCTACTTTTGTCCCACCCTGTATTTGACCTAACTTTATCCTCACACAATAAAAGGGAGGCACTGTATATATCTTCATTATATAAAGAAGAAAAGTGAGGTTTAAAGCTGTTAAATAACTTATCCAAGGTCACAAAGCTCAGAAGTTGAAAATTAGAATTCTATGTCTGGACCATGACTCCAAAAGCCATTGGTTTAGACCAGGGACTGGTGAAAGAGTGATACATGTAGTTTTTGTGTCTGCCTTCTTTCACTGAGCATGTTTTCAAGGTTCATCCATGCTGTAGCATGTATCAGTACTTTATTCCTTTTAATGGCTGAATGATATTCTATTTATGGATATACAACTTTTCATTTATCCACACATCAGTTGGTGAACATGTGGGTTGTTTCTACTTTTGGGCTATGATGAATAATGCTGCTATAAAATTTTGCATACAAGTTTTTATGTGAACATATGAGGTTATATACCTAGGAGTGGAATTTCTGGGTCATGTGGTAATTCTATGTTTAACTTTTTTGTTTGTTTGTTTTTAAATTTTATTTTATTGTTTAACACTAGAAACACTAAAACTTAGTATATACCTATATTGCCCAAAAGCAGTCAAAATGACTGCATTGTGAAAGAATAGTATTGGAGCACTCTTCACTTATGTTCCTTAGCTTTTCCAATAACTCACTTCTATTTGACATTTCTTTCATGAATTTAGGGCGCAAAAGAAATAAAATAAACAACTTATTAGAACAAGTATCACTGCATAAAGATTCGAATAACAAGTGCTAGTTTAGCTTATTGAGCAACTGCAACTTATCAAGTATCGACAATTTATCATGTACTTGTATGTTATCATGTGACGGTAATCGAAAAAAAAATGAAAATTGTTATTTCAATACAAAGCCGAACTGGTCATATAATAAATTTGCTCAATTCAATAATAAGAGTCATTTGATTATTTAAAATTTCCCCAAGCAGTCAAAATGACTGCTTTTGGGCAATATAGGTATAACACATATATATACCGGAAATGAAGGAGGGGGGAGGTAACTACAAGTATTAATAAACACATTTATATGTTGTACAAAAAGTCACAAAATTCTAAGACATTGTGTCCTTATATACATAATTGTTTTTCTAATTGAAATTAAAAAGCAGTCAAAATGACTTCCTCGGGCAATCTAGTGTTAAAGTATTTTTGAAGAACT
The DNA here is from genome assembly GCF_963259705.1 of Myotis daubentonii. Taxonomy (NCBI): domain Eukaryota; kingdom Metazoa; phylum Chordata; class Mammalia; order Chiroptera; family Vespertilionidae; genus Myotis; species Myotis daubentonii. Next base: position 87,592,669 of record NC_081861.1, on the reverse strand, counting down.
GCCAGACTGCTTTCAAAGAGGCTATACCTTTTGACATTCCCACCAGCAATATTTGAGGTTCTAATTTCTCCACATCCTTGACAACACTTGCTGTTGTCTATCTTTTTTATTACAGCCATTCTAGTGAGAGTGAAGCTATATTTCATAGTGGTTCTGATTTGCATTCCCCTAATGCAATGATGGTGAACCTTTTGAGCTCGGCGTGTCAGCATTTTGAAAAACCCTAACTTAACTCTGGTGCCGTGTCACATATAGAAATTTTTTTATATTTGCAACCATAGTAAAACAAAGATTTATATTTTTGATATTTATTTTATATATTTAAATGCCATTTAACAAAGAAAAATCAACCAAAAAAATGAGTTCGCATGTCACCTCTGACATTTGTGTCATAGGTTCGCCATCACTGCCCTAATGACTAGTTGAACATTTCCTCATTTGCTCATTGGTCATTTATATATCTCTTTGAAGACATATTAATTCACATTCTTTCACTCATTTTAAAATTGGGTTATTTTTTATTATTATTAAATTGCAAGTGTTTTAAAATATATTCTGAATATAAGTCCCTTATCAGATGTATGATTTTCAAATATTTTCTCCCATTCTGTTGGTTGTCTTTTCACTTTCTTGTTAGTGTTCTTTTAAACACAAAGGTATTTAATTATGATGAAGTCCAATTTATGTATTTTTTTGTGGTAAGAGCATTATCTGTTTTTAATTTGGTAGCTTGGGTATTTGGTATCATATCAAAGAAATGAATAAAATGTTATGAAGATTTACACCAATATTTCTTCTAAGAGTATTATAGTTTTAGCTCTTACATTTTGGTCTTTGATCCATTTTGAGTTCATGTTTATATATGGTGTGAGGCAAGGGTCCAACTTCATTCTTTTGCATGTAGACATAGCCAATTGTCCTAGCAGTATTTGTTGAAAAGATTATTCATTTCCCATTGAATAGTTTTGGCACTCCTATAAAGTCAATTGGGATGCGAGGGCGATCTGGCTGCAACATCTGCCACCCCAACGATCACCAGGGTTGATTTGGCTGATCTGGCTGGCTAGGCGGGTATACACCTCCTTCCTCATCAATCCATGGGCCCAGTACCATTATCTACCAGGGGTCCTCAAACTACGGCCCTCGGGCCACATGCGGCCCGCTGAAAACATTTATCCGGCCTGCCGGGTGTTTTTGCCGCCGCTGTGTGCATAGGAATTTGTTCATAGTTTTTTTTTAAACTATAGTCCAGCCCTCCAATGGTCTGAGGGACAGTGAACTGGCCCCCTGTTTAAAAAGTTTGAGGACCCCTGGTCTAGACTATTGTAGCTTTAGAGTAAGTCTTGAAATCAGGAAGTGTGGATCCTCTAACTTTGTTCTTCCTCAAGATTGTTTTGGATATTCTGGGTCCTCTGCATTTCCATATGAATTTTAGGATCAGTTTGTCAATTTCTTTTTGAAAAAGGAAAAACTAGCTGGTATTTGGATAGGGATTATATTGAATTGATAGATCCATTTTGGGAGGATGGTCATCTTAAGAATATTAAATCTTCCAATCTGTGAACACAGATGTCTTCCCATACATATAGGCCTTCCTTTATTTCTTTCAACAATATCCTGGTATTTTCAGTGTACAAGTCTTACACTCCTTTTGTGAAATATATTTATAAGTATTTAATTCTTTTTGATGCTACAGTTGTAAGAATTTTCTTAATTACCTTTTGGATTGTTCATTGCTACTGTATGAAAATACCGTTGATTTCTAAATATTGATCTTGTCTTTAGCAAATATTCTGAATTCATTTGTTTAAAAAAGACAATTTTTTAGAGCAGTTTTTTGTTCACAGTAAAATTAAGAACAAGGTATAGAGATTTCCCATAAACCAACTGCATACACACATGCATAACTTCTCTTATTATCATCATCACCTACCAGAATGGTACATTTGTTACAACTGATTAACCTGCATTGACATCAATTATGACTCATTGTCCATAATTTATTCTAGGATTCACATTTGGTATACATTCTATAGGTCTGGACACACAATGACATATGACATATATTCATCATTATGGTATCATACACAGTATTTTCATTGCCCTGAATATCTCTATTCTCTTCCCATCAAACTCTTCTCCCAGCCTCAATCCCTGATCTTTTTATTGTTTCCATAGTTTTTCCTTTTCCAAAATGTCATAGAGTTGGAACTGTATAATATGTAGCCTTTCAAACTGCTTATTTCACTTAGTAATACAAATTTAAAATTTCTTCAAGTCTTTTCATGGTTTGACAGCTCATTTCCTTTTAGTGCTAACTAATATTCTATTGTCTGGATGTACCACAGTTTGTTTTTTTGTTTACCTAGTAAAGGACATCTTGGTTGCTTCCAAGTTTTGGCAATTCTGGATAAAGCTGCTCTAAATATCCGTGTATAAGTTTTTATGTAGACATAAGTTTTCAACTCCTTTGGGTAAATACCAAGGAATATTTGCTGGATCATATGGTAAGAGTATGTTTAATTCTGTAAGAAACTGCCAAACTGCCAATGTGGTTGTACCATTTTACATTTTCATCAGCAATAAGCGAGAATTCCTATTGCTCCACATCCATGTTACAATTTGGTGTTGTCAGTGTTTTGGATTTTGGCTATATGAACAAACTTTTTTGTGTACACCTTAGCATTTTCTCTCTATAAAAAATCATATAATCTGCAAATAGCCACAGCTTTACTTTTTCCTTTCCCATCTGGAAAGGAAATTCCTTTTATTTCCTTTTCTCCAATTGCCCTGGCTAGAATCTCTAGCACAATGTTGAGCAGAAAAGGCAAAAGTGGACATCCTTGTCTTGTTTCTGATCTCAGGAGGAAAGCTTTCAGTCTTTCACCTTTTAGTATGATATTACATGTAGATTTCTGATGGATGCCTTTTATCAGGTTGAAGAAGCTCCCCTGTATTCCTAACTTGTGTGTTTTTATGATGAAAGAGTATAGGATTTTGTCAAATGGTTTTTCTGTGTCTATTAAGATTATGTTTTTGTTTTTGATTCTATTCATAGGTGTACTAATTGCTTTTCAGATGCTACAATGATGTTGCATTCCTGGAATAAATTCTACCTGGTCATGGTGTATGATACTTTTTATATGTTGTTTGCTTTGGTTTGATAGAATTTTTTGAGAATTTTTGCATCCATATTCAAAAGAGATATTGGTCTGTAATTTTTGTGTGTGATATTTTTGTCTAGTTTTGGTATCAGGGTATTTCTGGTTTCATGAAAGAGTAGTGTTAAGTCTCTAAATGTTTGGTAGAATTAACCAGTGAAACCATAAGTACCTAGGGTTTTCTTTGTGGGATTTTGAAAATAAAATTACTAATTCAGTCTCTTTTACTTGTTATAGGTTTATTTAGGTTTTCTATTTTTTTTTCCTTGAGTTACTTTCTATAGTGTGTGTCTTTCTAGGAATATGTCCATTACATCAAGCTTATGTTATTTATTGACATACAGTGGTCCATAATATTTGCTTTTTCTCCTTTTTATTTCTGTAAGATTAATAATAATATTCCCCACTTTCATTTCTGGTTTTAACACTTTAAATCTTCTCCCCTCCCCGTCCCATACCTTGGTCAGTCTATCTAAAGGCTTGCCAATTTTGTTGCTCTTTTCAAAGAATCAACTTTTGGTTTTATTGGTCTTTATTGTTTTTTTATTCTCTACTTATTTTTTGCTCTAATTCTGTGGTTCTCAACCTTCTGGCCCTTTAAATACAGTTCCTCATGTTGTGACCCAACCATAAAATTATTTTCGTTGCTACTTCATAACTGTAATGTTGCAACTGTTATGAATCGTAATGTAAATATCTGATATGCAGGATGGTCTTAGGCGACCCCTGTGAAAGGGTCGTTTGACCGCCAAAGGGGTCGTGACCCATAGGTTGAGAATCGCTGCTCTAATTCTGATCATGGGTATACTTTGTTTTTGCATTTTACTTCATTGTGCTTCATGGATATTGCTTTTTTTTTTTTTTAAACAAATTAAAGTTTTGTGGCTCCGTGCTATTTTTCCAACAGCATTTGCTCATTTTGTGTCTCTGTGTTACATTTTGGGAATTCTCACAATGTTTTAAACTTTTTCATTATTATTATATTTGTTATGGTGATCTATGTATGATAAGTTACCTTTTTCAAAAGAGATTTTTAAAATTGATTTTAGAGAGAGTGAGGGAGAGAGAGAGAAACATTGATGTGAGAGAGAAGCATCAATTGCTTGCTACCCCCATGCACCCCAGGTCACGCCCAACCAGGGATCAAACCTGTACCTGGGTATGTGCCCTGATGAGATTCAAACCCACCACTTCTTGGTGTACAGAACAGTACTCCAACCAACTGAGCCACACTGGCTAGGGCTATGATAAGTTATCTTGAATGTTACTATTGTAATTGTTTCGGGCACCATGAACTATATTCATATAAGATAACAAATTTAATTGAAAATGTGTGTATTCTGACTGCTCCACCAAACAGCCATTACCTCATCTCTCTACCTCTTGTCCCTATTCCTTGATACACAAAAATATTGAAATTAGGCAAATTAATGACCCTAATGGCCTCTAATGTTCAAGAGAAAGGAAGACTTGCATGTTTCTCATCCTATATAATAAAAGCCTAATATGCTAAGTGTCCTGTTGACCTGCCGGCTGTTCAACCAATCAAAGCGTAATATACTAATGATATGCTAAGGCCCTCAACTGTTCGCTAAGACATGCACTTACCACCAGGGGGCAGACAACCAGTTGCTATAATGTGCACTGACCACCAGAGGGGCAGTCGCTCCGACAGGTAGGTTAGCTTGCTGCTGGGGTCAGGCAGATCAGGACTGAGTGAGATGGGTCAGATACACCCTGGGGCCCTCCCATGGTCCCTCCCTGGGCCCTGATCCTGGCCCCGGCTGGCCAATCTCCTGCATCCCTCCCTGGCCCTGATCATGCACTGGTGGGGCTCTTCGGCATGGCCTGCACCATCTCACAATCTTGGACCCCTTGGGGGATGTCAGAGAGCCAGTTTTGGCATGATCCTACATGGGGAGCGCTGCTCAGCCAGAAGCTGGGATTATGGCTGGTGAGCGCAGTGGTGGTGGCAGGAGTCTCTCCTGCCTCTGCGGCAGCGCTAAGGATGTCCAACTGCTGGGAATGGGCCTAAGCCATCAGTTGGACATCCCATAAGGGCTCCTGGGCTGCAAGAGGGTGCAGGCCGGGCTGAGGGAGCCCTCCTCCGCTGAGTGCATGAATTTCATGCACCGGGCCTCTAGTTTTAAATAAAAAGCTAAAAGTTATTAAGCTTAGTGAGGAAGGCATGTTGAAAGCTGAGGTAGGCTGAAAGATAGGCCTCTTGCACCAAACAGTTAGCCAAGCTGTGAATGCAAAGGAAAAGTTCTTGAAGGAAATATAAACTGCTACTCCATTTTTTTTGCATGTATCTGATCAAATTTCCCAGCACCATTTATTGAAGAGACTGTCTTGACTCCATTGTATGCTCTTGCCTTCTTTGTCAAATATTAATTGAGCATAATGGCTTAGGTCTATTTCTGAGTTCTCTGTTCTGTTCCATTGGTCTATATTTCTGTTTTTGTGCCAGTACCAGGCAGTTTTGAGAACTGTGGCTTGGTAATATAGCTTGACATCTGGTATTGTGATCCCTCCAACTTTGTTCTTCTTTCTCAGGATTGCTGTGGCTATTTGGGGTCTTTTTAAATTCCAGTTGAATTTTTGGAGAGTTTGTTCTAGATCTTTGAAATATGCCGTTGGTATTTTAATGGGGATTGCATTGAATCTGTAGATTGCTTTGGGTAGTACGGACATTTTAATGATGTTGATTCTACCAATCCATGAACATGGCATGTTATTCCATTTGTTTATGTCTTCCTCTATCTCTTTTTTCAATTTCCTGTAGTTTTCTGAGTACAGGCCTTTTACCTCTTAAGTTTATTCTTAGATATCTTAATATTTTTGGTGCAATGGTAAATGGGATCGTTTTTTTCCATTTCTCTTTCTCTGAGTTCATTATTGGTGTATAAAAAAAGCCATAGATTTCTGGGTGTTGATTTTGTATCCTGCTACATTGCCAAATTCATTTATTAGGTCTAGTAGTTTTTTGATGGAGTCTTTGGGGTTTTCTATGTATAGTATCATGTCATCTGCAAATAAGGACAGTTTTACTTTTTCTTTTCCAATTTGGATGCCTTTTATTTCTTCTTCTTATCTGATCGCTATGGCTAGCACTTCCAGTACTATATCGAACAGGAGTGGTGAAAGTGGGCATCCCTGTCTTGTTCCTGTTCTCAGGGGAAATAAATTTAGTTTTTTCCCATTTAGTATGATGTTGGCTGTAGGTTTGTCATATAAGGTAAAGTGATACTCCGGTAAACACACAAATGATCAGAAAGCAAAAACAGACTTACTACTAATATGAAAAACATTTTAGTGGTCTGGAGAGAAGATCAAAGCAATCACAACATGCACTAAGTCAAAGCCTAATCCAGAGCAAGACCCTAACTGTCTTCAAGTCTATGAAAGCTGAGAGAGATGAAAGAGCTTCAGAAGAAATATCAAGCAGAGGTTGGTTTCAGAGGCTTAAGGAAAGAAACCAACTACATAATATAAAATTGCAAGGTAAAGCAGTAAGTGCTAATGCAGAAGCTGCAGCAAGTTATCCAGATCTGTCTAGGAACATGTATAAAGGTGGCTACACTAAATAACATATTTGTAATGTAGATGAAATAGTCATATATTGGAAGAAGAAGCCATCTAGGATTTACATAGCTAGGGAGGAGAAGTCAGTGCCTGGCTTCTAAGCTTCAAAGGACAGGCTGACTCTCTTGTTAGGGGCTAATGCAGCTGGTGACTTTAAACTGAAGCCAATGTTCATTTATTATTTTGAAAAATCCAAGTCTCTTAATAACTATGCTAAATTCACTCTGCCTGTGCTGTATAAATAGCACAATGCCTAGATGAAAGCACATATATTTTTACATGGTATACTGAATATTTTAAGCCCACTGTTGCCAGGAAGAAGAGATTCCTTTAAAAAAAAGTACTGCTCATTGACAATGTACCTGGTCACCCAATAGCTCTAATGGAGATGTAAAATAAGATTAATATTATTTTCTTTCGTTTATTTAAGAAATAGGTTTTTATTAATTTTTAGAGAGAGAGAGAGGAAGGAAGAGGGACAGATAGAAATATCGATGAGAGATGAATATCATTGATCAGCTGCCTCCTGCATGCACCCTACTGGGATCAAGTTTGCAACCCCAGCATATGCCCTGACTGGGAATTGAACAATGACCTTTTGGTTTCTGGATCAACACTCAATGGCTGAGCCATACCAGCTGGGCAAGATTAACATTATTTTCATGCCTGCTAACACAACATCCATTCTGCAACCCATAGATCAAGGAGTAATTTTAACTTTCATGTCTTATTTAAGAAATACATTTTGTAAGGCCATAGCTCCATAGATAGTGATTCCTCTGATAGATCTGGACAAAGCCAATTGAAAACCTTCTTGAAAGGTTTTACCACTCTAGATGCCAATAAGAATATTTGTGATTCATGGGAAGAGGTCAAAATATCAGTATTAACAGGAGTTTGGAAGAAGTTGATACCAACCGTCATGGGTGACTTTGAGGGGTTCAAGACATCCATGGAGGAAGTAACTGCAGATATGATGGAAATAGCAAGAGAACTAGAATTAAAAGTGGAGTTTAAAGATGTGACTGAATTGCTGCAATCTTATGATCAAACTTCAATGGATGAGGAGTTGCTTGTTATGGATGATCAAAGAAAGTGGTTCCTTGCAATTGAATCTACTCCTGGCAAAGATGCTGTAAAGATTATTGAAATGACAACAGAGGATTTAGGATAATTCATAAACTTAGTTGATAAAACAGCAGCAGGAGAGGACTGGCTCCAATTTTGAAAAAAGTTTTATTGAGGGCAAAATGTTATCAAATAGCACTGCATGCTACAGAGGACACTGGTGGGGCATAATAGTTTTTTAGGGCTATGATAACAAATTACCACAAACAGTGTCTTAAACAATAGCAATTCTCTCACAATTCTGAAGACCTTAAGTCTGAAATAAAGGTGTTATCATGATCATACTCTCTCCTAAAACTAAGGGAGAATCTATTCCCTGTCTCTTAGTTTCTGATGTTTGCTGGCAATTTTTGCAACTCCTGGGTTTGTGGAAGCATAATTCCAACTTCCTTCATTTTAAATCTTTGGCCTCTCTCTTCCAAAGACCCTAATAATTGGATTTAGGGCACACCTGGATAATCCAGGATAAGCTCCTTCTTTCAAGATCCTACATTTAATTATACTTTTTACCATATAATGTAATACTCATTCTTTGGCCACATAAATTAATATTCACAGATTCTGGGGATCAGGAGGTGGACATATCATTAGGGCCACTATTTGACCCACTATAGAGGCAAACTTCACTGGCCAATACATGGAGTGGGAGGTAATGTGGGAAACAAATAGATCTGAAACAGCATTTGTATTTGGAAGATGGGAATGGAAGTGGGAAATAAGAGTAAGCAACACATGGAAGGAACAGAAGGATAGTCTGGGACTCAAAGCATAGACTTTAGAAAGCCATTGTTGCTCTAGCCAGTTTGGCTCAGTGGATAGAGCCTTGGCCCACAAACTGAAGGGTCCCGGGTTCAATCCCCAGTCAAGGCTCAATCCCCTGGTCACAGTGCATACAAAAGGCAACCAATCAATGTCTCTCTCTCACATCAATGTTTCTCTTTCTCTCTCTCCCACTCCCTTCAACTCTCTAAAAATCAATGGGAAAATATCCTCAGGTGAGGATTAAAAAAAGAAAAGAAAGCCATTGTTGCCGGGAGCCGGTCCATCCTTGCTGTTTCAAGGGATCTGGCATATATGGCATACTGTTCTTAATATGTTTGCTCACCTTCTTGGCGCTGTGTTTTAACCAAGGTCACCTCTCCGAGAAAGGTTGAATCCCCAGGTAGGGATTTCCCCCTGAAGTTAGGGAGGGAATAAAACCCCTCAACTAAGTGCCAGGCGGGTAATTAATCACTTTAACTATGAACAATCATGCTTAAGCTACATAATCTTTACTCCCTGGAATGGAGATAAGAAACGCCCTAACCTTTGTAATATTGATAGGATTGAATCAACTGGTATATATACAGATGTAACGAGACAGAATTTAGAACACAGAACTCATGAGACAGAATTCAGAAGACAGAACCTACATAGAGCCTGGAGACAGAAGAACTTCGCTGGAGAGAACATGGCAATAGATCCTGGACTGAACCTGACTATAGAACATGGCAGGAGAACCTGTACAGAACCTGGCTGGAGATCCTAAGCAGAATCTCTCTGGAGATCCAGACCAGAACTTGGCTGGAGATCCTGGCTGGGCTGCTGATCAACTGGATGCTGTCTCCGTGTCCTTCCTTTTTCGCCGACTCCGTCCACACCTTTGGGGACCCCTGGACCTGCTGGGGTTGGACCCCGGCACATTGTTTTTTTAAGCAGAATACAATATGAGTATAATGATTAGGAGCATAAATTTGACAACCCTATTTGCAGCTGGAGTTAGTGAGGACATGGGTAGGAAGAAGATGAATTCAAAAGACAGCTATAAAGAATAATTATTTTAATTTTTGGGACAAATCAAATATAGGAAATGAAGGAATTAGTAAGGCTCCAAGGTTTCTCACTGGTATTCTGCAAAGTACTTAAGAAGGAGGCAGAGCCAGTTCAAAGTTTCGACATGTTGAGACTTAGATGTTGACATTTAGATGTCTTAAATAAACAAAATAGTCACTTTGATTATTTACATGTGAAGTTTGGGGAGAAACATATACTTATAAATGTTTTTCAGTTTATAAGAATAGTGTTGAGATGAATACATTTAATAAATTAAGTACTTTAACTTCCAAAGAGTAGGAAGTATGTAGGAAAATTTTTAAAATATTATTTTTATTTATTAACAGGTGAATATTCAACAAAAAGGATTAGTGGGCTTGGTTTAACTGTAGTTCCTATAGTGATATTAATATTACTTCAGTACTCTGTGTTTATGATAAGTATTTGTTGTTGTTTTAGCATGATTGTGTCCACCCTTTTAACTTAACAACTACATTTTTAATTTAAATATTCTTTAAAAATTTTTTATGTTTTTATTGATTTCAGAGAGAGGAAGGGAGAGGGAAGAGATAGAAACATCAGTAATGAGAAAGAATCATTGATTGTCTGTTTGCTGCACACCCCCTATAGGGATCAAGCTTGCAACCCAGGCATGTGCCCTGACCAGGAATCTAAATGTGACCTCCTGTTTCATGGGTCGATGCTCAACCACTGAGCCACACTGACTGGGCTGATTTAAATATTATTGTATGTTTTTATTAACAGTAAAAGTTGGTTTATCTCCCTAGCTATTCTTAGTGAAATTTCCCCCAAAAGGATTAATTTAAGGTTATATTAGGTTTTCAAACTATTAATTTTATAAAAACCGATTTTCATATTTATATTTGACTAGAGGCCTGGTGCTGTCTGCCAGGGAGAGACGGCTGGAAATTCAGGTACCCTCTTAAAGGGTCAACACACAAAATTCCCTGTGGAGCCATCCACATTGTGCAGATGGGGGACAGAGTAGAGTGGAGCTATGTGAGCAGAAGCCAGGATTGGGTGCTCTGGGGTTAGAGCTCAGAAGGCAGACACCCTGGTTTCCTGTGCTGAGTCATTCCCTCACACTGTGGAGGTCATCTTTCTCAGCAGACATTTGCTATACCGGCAGCTTTGCTTGAGGGGAAGACAGGTGACTCATCCTATTGGAAAACACCTTGCCCGAAGGTGCAGAGTTGCTCAGGCCCATTAAGAGACTGAGAATAACAATTAGTCTCCAGGCAGAAGCAATTGCCCCACTCCATTGAAAAACAACAACACTTGCCACACCTCTGGATGACTGCCTGAGAGCAATTCAAGTCAAAATCCTATCAGTCTGAAGACAGAGGTAGTCTTGGGAGGATTTAAGTCTCTACCTGATCTAATTAGTCAGAGACAGCATTTGACACTGTCCTGTACCAGAGATTGAGAGGCATAGCAGATCTACCTAATACAGAGTCACAAACCCAAACAGGCAGCCAAAATGAGGTGACAAAGAAACAACTCTCAAATGAAAGAACAAGAGAATTATCCAAAAGAAGAGATAAATGAAATGGAGATTAGAAATTTATCTGATATCAAGTTCAGAATAATGAACAGCATAAGAAAAGATATAGTAACTATGAAAAGAGAAAAAAAGAATGACATAGCACAAATAAAGAACACAGGGAAGCTGAGGACCAAATCAGTGAATTACAAGACAGGGTTGAAAAAATTACTCAGAGAACCAAAAAGAAAAAAAAAAAACAATAAAAAAAAACACAGGAGGACAGTTTAAGGGAGCTGTGTTACAATGTCAAATGTAACAGTATTTGAATAGCAGGTGTGCCAGAAGAGGCAGAGAGGGAGTAAGAAATAGAGAATGCGTTTGAAGAAATAATGGCAGAAAAATTCCCTAACCTGGTAAAGGAAAAAGTCACACAAGTCCAGGAGGCCTAGAGAACCCCAAGTAAGGAGAACCCAAACAGGCCGAGGCACAGACACATCATAATTAAAACGCCAAAAATTAAATACAAAGAGAGAATCTTAAAGGTGGCAAGAGAAGCAAACTGTTACCTAAAAAAGAGTTCCCATAAGGCAGTCAGCTGATTTCTATTTAGAAACTCTACAGGCCAGAAGGGAATAGCATGAAGTACTCAAAGTAATGAAAAGCAAGAATCTGAAACCAATATTACTACTTCCAGCAAGGCTATCATTCAAAATAGACAGTCAAATAAAGAGCTTCCTGGACAAAAAAAGGCTAAAGCAGTACATCATCATCAAGTCAGCATTACAAGAAATGCTAAAGGGACTGCTGTAATGAGAAGAAGAAACATAGAGAGAAAGCTAGGCATACAGAATTAAAATGGCAATAAATAAGTACCTATCAATAAAATCTTAAATATAAATGATTTAAATACTCCAATCAAAAGACATAGGGTAGCTAAATGGATACAAAAACATGACCCAACTATATGCTGTCTATAAGAGACCCACCTCAGAACAAAAGACACAAACATGAGAGTGAAGGGATGGAAAAAAAAATTCCATGCAAATGGAAAAGAAAAAAAGCTGAAGTAGCAATACTCATATCCGACAAAATAGACTTCAAAATGAAGGCCATCACAAGAGACAACAAAGATCACTACATAATACGAAAGGGATTGATCCAGCAAGAGGATAAAATCCTGGTAAATATGTATGCACCCAATATAGGAGCACCTAATTATACAAAAAATGTCTAGAGGACTTTAAGGGAGCGATTGATAATAATACAGTCACAGTAGGGGACTCTAACACCCCTCTGACTTCACTGGACAGATCTACAGGCAAAAACTTAACAAGAAAACAGTGACTCTAAACCAGTGGTTCTCAACCTGTGGGTCGCGACCCCTTTGGCGGTTGAACGACCCTTTCACAGGGGTCACCTAAAACCATCCTGCATATCAGATATTTACATTACGATTCATAACAGTAGCAACATTACAGTTATGAAGTAGCAATGAAAATAATTTTATGGTTGGGTCACAACATGAGGAACTGTATTTAAAGGGCCAGAAGGTTGAGAACCACTGTTTTAAAGGATAAACAAAATTGATGAACTGTTAGCTAGACTCATCAAGAAACACAGTGGACCCAAATAAATAAAATAGAAAACAAAAGTGGATAAGTAACCACTGACACAACATAAATACAAAGGATAGTAAGAAAATACTATGAACAACTATATGCCAATAAAATGGACAATGTGGATGTAATGGACAAATTCCTAAAAAATACAATCTCCCAAAACTAAATCAGGAAGAATCTGAAAACCTGAGTAGGCCAATAAGAATGGATGAAATAGAAGCAGTAAAAAAACAAAACACAACACAACAAAAAACTCCCAGCAAACAAAAGCCTGGGTCTGGATGGCTTCACAGGGGAGTTTTACCAAACATTCAAAGAGGAACTATCACTTTTATTCCTCAAACTATTTCAAAAAATCCAAGAGGAACGAACACTTCCAAGCTCTTTTTATGAGGCCAGAATTATCCTAATTCCAAAACAAGATAAATACACTAAAAAGAAAGAGAATTACAGGCAAATATACCTGAGGAACATAGCTGCTCAAATACTCAACAAAATATTAGCAATTTGGATCCAGCAATATAACAAAAAGATCATACAAGATGACCAAGTGGGGTTTATTCTGGGGATGCAAGGCTGGTATAATATTTGCAAATCAATAAATGTGATACATCACATAAGAAAATTGAAAGACAAAAATCACATGATCATATCAATAGATGCAGGAAATGCATTTGACAAAATCCAACATCCTTTCTTGATAAAAACCCTCAGCAGCCCTAACCGGTTTGGCTCAGTGGATAGAGCATCGGCCTGTGGACTCAAGGGTCCCAGGTTCGATTCTGATCAAGGGCCTGTACCTTGGTTGCAGGCACATACCCAGTAGGGAGTGTGCAGGAGGCAGCTGATCTATGTTTCTCTCTCATCGATGTTTCTAACTCTCTATCACTCTTCCTTCCTCTCTGTAAAAACTCAATAAAATATATTAAAAAAAAAACTCTCAGCAAAGTAGGCATAGAGGGAACATACCTCAACCTGATAAAGGCCATATATGACTAAACTACAGTCAACATCATACTCAGTGGGCAAAAACTAAAACTATTTCCCCTAAGAACAGGAACAAGACAGGGATGCCCACTTTCACCAGTCCTGTTTGACAGAGTACTGGAAGTGCTAGCCATAGTGATCAGATAAGAAGAAATAAAAGGCATCCAAATTGGAAAAGAAGAAGTAAAACTGTCATTATACACAGATGTCATTATATTGTACATAGAAAACCCTAAATTCTCCATCAAAACACTACTGAACTTAATAAAAGAATTTGGCATTGTTGCAGGTTACAAAATTAACACCCAGAAAGATATGGCCTTTTTATACACCAACTAGTAGCCTGGTGCATGAAATTTGTGCACATTAAACGGGAATTAATTGCCCTAACGACAAAAACAAAATACCACATGCGGACACGCATGTACAGTGCTATTGAAACTTCATGGCCCATGAGCAGAAGTCGGTATTTTGTGGAAGAGCCACACTCAAGGGGCCAAAGAACTGCATGTGGCTTGCGAGCCATAGTTTGCCAACGACTGCCCTAACCAGTTTGGCTCAGTGGATAGAGCATCAGCCTGTGGACTCAAGGGTCCCAGGTTTGATTCTGATCAAGGGCCTGTACCTTGGCTGCGGGCACATCCCCAGTGGGGAGTGTGCAGGAGGCAGCTGATCGATGTTTCTAACTCTCTATCCCTCTCCCTTCCTCTCTGTAAAAAATCAATAATATATATATATTTTTTAAAAAAGGGAATTAATTAGTGGAGATATTTTAATATTGCTATTTGCCCTTTCTCTATAATAGAAGTGTGAGAGATGAAAGGAAATTAGTAAAATATATATGAAAATAATATATAAATTTATTCATAAATAAACAGTAACAAAAGGATATAACAAGAGGCATGATATAAAAACAACAAAAACATGATATGAAAACAAAAGTGATGCAAACAATGATTGATAAAGTGATTAAACTTATTCTAATATCTCCCTGTACACCACATTAAGAGTGAAAACACTTTCAGAGTGCTTGACTAATGTCCCTTGTGATGAAGTATTTAGAACTTTAACTGTAATGTCCCATGCTCTTCAAACTCAAGAGAAAGCAACATATAACTGACCATGTGCGAAAACAGGTTCAGGTAGGAATATTTCTACTTTGTGTAGAGTTTGTCCTTGTGATTTATTTATAGTCATCACAAATGCTGGCATCACGGGAAACCGTTGTTGAATCAATTTAAATGGAAGGCCAGTGTCAGATGGGGACAAATTAATTCTTGGAATCAGAACAACCTCTCTGTCTGCAGATTCTGTTAATACTTCAGCTTTGATAATGTTAGGTTGTAATCTTTTGATAATAAATCCAGTATCATAACAAAAACCCCATTTACTATTGAGATTTTTCAATAGCATGATGATTGCACCCACTTTCAATTTTAATTTATGACACGGCATTTCCGAAGGAGTAATACTATTAAGAAATTCGATGGGAAAATTTTCCTTTTCAGCATCATCTGTGGAATCAATGGAATCATCACTCAAATATGCGTGAAAATCTCTGAGTATATCCAAATTTTCTTCATTTAATTTTTGAACATGCTCATTTTTTGGACAAAGAATTGCACGTTTAGATATCTAATAAAAGAGAAACATGCAAATTGACTGTACCACCACTACACTCACAAGCCATGCCCACAAGCCAATCAGAGCGACTATATGCAAATTAACCCAACCAAGATGGAGGCTGGCAGCCATGGAGCTGGAGCAAGCAGGAGGGTTGGTTGTCCCTGGCAATGGAGTAAGCCAAGCTTCCCTCCTGGCTGGCTGTGGGCTCCACTCAAGGCAACAAAATTTCAATTATAGAAGATAAACAAACCCCAGATATCTGCTTCCAGCCAGCCTCCACTGGGAGCTTGGGTGGCTGGGGGCCGTGGCCAGCCTGCAAACAGCCCTCAGCCCCTCACCCAGGCTGATCAGGTACTCCAGCGGGGACCTCCACCCTGAAGGGGGTGTGGCCAGCCTGAAAACAGCCCTCAGCCCCTCACCCAGGCTGACCAGGCACTCCAGTGGGGACCTCCACCCTGAAGGGGGTGTGGCCAGTCTGAAAACGACCCTCAGCCCCTCACCCAGGCTGGCCAGGCAAACCAGCGGGACCCCCATCCTGATACGGGACACCCTTCAGGGCAAACCAGCCAGCCCCCACTCATGTACCAGGCCTCTATCCTACATAATAAAAGGGTAATATGCAAACTGACCCTAACAGCAGAATGCCTGGGAATGACTGGTCACTATGACACACACTGACCACCAGGGGGCAGACGCTCAATGCAGGAGCTGCTCCCTGGTGGTCAGTGCGCTCCCAAAGGGGGAGCTCTCCTCAGCCACAAGCCAGGCTGCCAGCTGCCAGTACAGCAGTGGTGGTGGGAGCCTCTCCCGCCTCAGCAGCGCTAAGGATGCCAGACTGAAGCTTAGGCCTGCTCCCCACTGGCAAGTGGACATCCCCCGAGGGCTCCCAGGCTGCCAGAGGGATGTCTGACTGCCAGCTTTGGCCCAATGCCCTGGGGAGCGGGCCAAAGCCAGCAGGTGGACATCCCCCAAGGGGTCCAAGACTGTGAGAGGGCACAGGCTGGGCTGAGGGACCCCCCCCAAGTGCACACATTTTTGTGCACTGGGCCTTTAGTATTTTTAATATTATCTATAGCAGTGGTTGTCAACCTTGGCTGCACATTAGAATCACCTGGGAATCTTTTTAAAATCCTGATTCCTAGGCCCCATCCTCCAGAAATTGTTTCTTTGTTATGGGGTGGGGCCACAACATTAGTAACAAAGAAACAGAATTTCCGGAGGATGAGGCCCAGAAATCAGGATTTTAAAAAGATTCCCAGAAAATAAAAAATAAATAACAATAAAAATAATAATAAAATATTAATAATAAAAAAGATTCCCAGGTGATTCTAATGTGCAGCCAAGGTTGAGACCCACTGATATATAGATATAGTATTTCCAAAGGTAACTTCAATAATAGATCCATTACAAATCATTTCACTTCCATGCTCCACTCTGAGGGTGGGTTCCTGCCTGAAAACTCGCCCTGAGGGCTGGTTCCTGCCTGAAACCTCACCCTGAGGGCAGGTTCCTGCCTGAAACCTCACCCTCCAGGAAACAGCTGGGGGAGCGGGCAGCTGTTTCCAAGATGACCTCTGGAGGACTGATTTCCTTCTGGTTGGTCGTGGTTCTGGCTGTGATGTTTCACCCAGGGTTTTTATATAAGTAGATAATGAACTCACAGAAAGAGAAACTAAAAAAAAAAAAATCCAATTTACCATTGCAACATAAAAATTAAGATACCTAAGAATAAACTTAACTAAGGAGGTAAAAGACCTATACTCAGAAAACGACAGGACATTAAAAAAAAGAGAAAGAGGAAGACATAGACAAATGGAAGAATATACTGTGTTCGTAGAATCAACATCATTAAAATGTTCATACTACCCAAAGCAATTTATAGAATCAATTATTCCCCATTAAAATACCAATGGCATATTTCACAGACCTAGGAAAAACTCTCCAAAAATTCAACTGGAATAAAAAAAGACCCCAAATAGCTGCATCAATCTTGAGAAAGAACTACAAAGTTAGAGAGATCACAATACTAGATATCAAACTATATTACAAAGCCACTGTTCTCAAATTGCCTGGTACTGGCACAAGAACAGACATATAGACCAATGGAACACTACAGAGAACCCAGAAATAGACCCGAGCGGTCTATTTGAGATTAATTGAGATTATGCTCAATTAATATTTGACAAAGGAGGCAAGAGCATACAATGGAATCAAGACAGTCTCTTCAATAAATGGTGCTAGGAAATATGGTCAGATACATGCAAAAACATGAAACTAGGTCATCAACTTACACCATACACAAAAACAAACTCAAAATGGTTAAAGGACTTAAATGTAAGATGGGAATCCATAAAAATCACAGAAGACTCCATAGGCAGCAAAATGTCAGACATATGTTGTAGCAATAGCTTTACCGATACAGCTCCTAGGATAATGGAAACTAGGGAGAAAATAAAAAAATGGGAGTATATCAAAATAAAAAGCTTCTGCACAGCAAAAGAAACCATCAACAAAACAACAAGAAAGCCCACTGCATGGGAGAACATAGTTGCCAATGATATTTCAGATAAGCGTTTAATCTCCAACATTTACAGGGAACACATGCAACTTAACAAAAGGAAGATAAATAATCCAATCAAAAAATGGGGAAAGGACCTAAATAGACACTTTTTGAAAGAGGACATACAGAAGGCCAAGAGACATATGAAAACACACTCAAAGTTACTAATCATCTGAGAGATGCAAATCAAAACGGCAATGAGGTACTATCTCACACCTGTCAGAATGGCTATCATCAACAAATCAACAAAGACAATTGCTGGCGAGGATGTGGAGAAAAAGGAATTCTCATGCACTGCTGGTGGGAATGCAGTCTGTTGCAGCCACTGTGAAAAACAGCATGGAGTTTCCTCAAAAAGTTAAAAATAGAACTCTCATTTGCCCCAGTAATCCCACTTCTAGGAATATATCCCAAGAAATCAGAAACACCAATTAGAAAGGATACACGCACCCCTATGTTCATAGCAGCACAATTTACAATAGCTAAGATTTGGAAATAGCCTAAGTGTCCATCAGCAGATTAGTAGATTAAAAACCTGTGATACATCTACACAATGGAATACTACCTTGCTATAAAAAAGAAGGAATTCTTACCATTTTCAACAGCATGGATGGACCTGGAGAGCATTATGCTTAGTGAAATAAGCCAGGGGGCGAAAGATAAATATCACATGATCTCACTCATCTGTGGGATATAATGAACAACATAAACTGATGAACAAAAATAGATCCAGAGACAAAGAAACACCAAACAGACACTGCAACCTCAGAGGGAAGGCAGAGTAGGGTTGGGGGTGGTGGTGGTGGTAAGAGATCAACCAAAGGACTTGTATTCATGCATATTAACATAACCAATGGATACAGACACTGGGGTGGTGTGGGCTTGTCCTGGCGGGTGGAAGTGGTCAGGGAGGGGTCAATCGGGGAAAAAGGAGGCATATGTAATACTTTAAACAATAAAACAATGAAAAGGGACCACACTGTGGATATACAGATAGGCCAGAGACAAATGAAAAATTCTCAAAATCAGTGATCATCAGAGAGATGCGAGCTAAAACGACAATAAAGTATCACCTCATATCTGTCAGAATAGCTACCATCAACAAATCAACAAATGACAAATGCTGATGAGGCTGTAGAGAAAAGGGAACCGTAGTACATTGCTCTTGGGCATGCAGACTAGTGAAACCATTAAGGATAATAGTATGGAGTTTCCTCAAAAAATTAAGTACAGATATGCCCAGTGATTCCACTTCTAGGAATATATCCTAAGAGACCTGAAATAGCTATCAGAAAGAATATATGCATCCCTATGTCCTAGCAGGGCACTTTACTATAATTAAGATCTGGAAACAGCCCAAGTGCCCATCAGTAGATGAGTGGATAAAAAAACCTGTGGCACATTTATACCATGGAATATTATGCAGCAGTAGAAAAAGAAGGATCTCTTACCCTTTGAAACAGCATGCAGGCACCTAGAGAGTATTATGCTAAATGCAATAAGTCAGTCAGAGAAAGACAAGTATAACATGATCTCCCTCATATATGAAATCTAATGAACAAAATAAACTGATGAGCAAAATAGATCTAGAGACAGAAGCATGGAACAAACTATGTAATGTCAACGGGAAGGTGGAGGTGGGTGGGTGGGAAGAGATCAACTAAAGAACTTGTATGCATGTATGCATAACCCATGGACACAGAAAATAGGGTGATAAAGGCCTGAGATGAGGGACAGGGGCGGGCTAGAAGGGGTAAATGGGGGAAAATAGGGAACACAGTAATACTTTCAACAATAAAGATTTAATTAAATGAAAGAAAAGAAGACCCATATATATGCTGTTTATAAGAGACCCATTTCAGAGTGGAAGACAGACACAGACTAAAACTACAGGGATAGAAAAAGAGATGTCATGAAAATATAAAAAACCAGAAAAGTTAGACAAAATAGACTTTAAAACAAAAGTTATAACAAGAGACAAAGAAGGACATTACATAATGATAAGGGGATCAACCCAACAAGAGGATACAACCCTTGAAAACATTTATTCAGTCAACATAGGAGCACCTAAATATATAAAGCAAATATTGATGGATATAATGGGAGAGATCAATAGTACACACTAGACCAGATGGATTTAAATGGTATTTTCAGAGCATTACACCCCAAAGCAGCACAATATACATCCTTTTTAAGTGCACATGGAACATTTTCCAGTACAGACCACGTGTTAGACTATAAAACAAGCCTCAATATATTTATGAATTTTAAAATCATATCAAGCATCATCCTCAACAATAGTAGTATTAAACTAGAAATAAATTACAAGAGTAAACTGAAAAACAGACAACACATGGAAGCTAAATAACATGTTACTAAATAATGAATGGGTTAACAATAAAATTAAGGAAGAAATTAAAAGAACCTTGAGAGAAATAAAAATGAGAACACAATAACCACAAATGTATAGAACAAAGTGAAAGGAGTCCTAAGAGGGAAAAACATAACATTATAGGCCTACTTTAAGAAACAAGAAAAATGTCAAATAGAGAATGCAACCTTATGCCTAAAGGAACCACAAAAAGAACAACAAACAAAGACCAAAGTGAGTAGAAGGAAGGAAATAATAATGATCAGAGAGGAAATAAAATAGAAAAGATAAACAAGATTAATAAACTTTCAACCAGAGTCAAGTAAAAAGAGAGAGAGATAGCAAAAAAGGTAAAAAAATAAAAAATAAAAAGAGAGAAGACACCCAAGAAATAAAATCAGAAATTAAAGAGAAGTAACAACTGGCACTACAAAAATAAAAATTATTATAGGAAAATACTATGAACAACTATATGCTAACAAATTGGATAATCTGGGTGAACTAGATAAATTCCTTGAAACATACAATTTTCCAAGACTAAATAAAAATGACACAGAAAATCTGATCATATCGATGACAACAAACAAAATCAAAGGAGTAATAATAATTAAAAAAACCCTCTCAACTAACAAAAGTCCTGGGCCGGATGGCTTTACAGGTGAATTTTGCCAAACACTCAAAGAAGTAACACCTATACTTCTCAAACTATTCCAAAACATTCAAGAGGAGGAAAGAATCCCAAGCTCATTTAATTAGGCCAGCATTATCCTAATTCTGAAACCAGATAAAGACACTACAAAGAAAGCAAACTATAGTCCAATATCCCTGATGAACATAGATGCCAATATCCTTAACAGAATATTGGCAAACCAAATTTAACAATACATTCAAAAGATATGCCATGATCAAGTGAGATTTAGTCCTGTGATGCAAGTTTTATTTATTATCTGAAATTCAATTTACATGAAATACCACATAAAGTAAAGCAAGATAAAAATCACATGATCGGAACCAAGATGGCGGCATAGGTTAACGCCGGAGTTTGCTGCTTTGAACAACTACTTCAAAAGTGAAACTGAAAGACGGAACGGACATCACCCAGAGCCACAGGAACGCTGGCTGAGTGGAAATCCTACAACTAGGAGGAAAGAGAAACGCATACGGACACTCAGAGGAGGCGCAGTGCTGAAGTCAAATTCTGAGGTGTGGAGTGCACGGAGCGGGCTGGCAGCGGAGGGCGCGTTTGTTGTTTTCAATCGGGAGGGAGTCGCAGACTCTGAGCTCCAGATACAGGCGAGTCTTTAGGGACCCAGACTCAAACGGGAGAAGCGGGACTGTCTGGCTTTGGTCAGAGCGAGTGCAGCTTTCTCTCCGAGCTTTGCAGCGGGTGCTGGGACTCGGAGAGGCGGAGCCCCTGGGGACAGGACTGAGAGCCGCCATAACTGCTCTCTCCGGCCCACCCTGTTGATCCTGTGCGACCCGCCCCGCCCAAGCCCTGCACAAAGGCATTTGCCGGATAGCCTCAGGCAAAGGCTAGATTAGCACCTCCCTAGAGGACAGAAGTTCTCTCACTGCTGACACAGCTGATTCTCATAGCCACTTGGCCTGGAGGTCAAACCCTCCCTGGTATTAGCTACAACAATCAAGGTTTAACTATAAGACTGCGAACAAAGACCACTAGGGGGTGCACCAAGGAAGCATAACAAAATGCGGACACAAAGAAACAGGACAAAATTGTCAATGGAAGATATAGAGTTCAGAACCACACTTTTAAGGTCTCTCAAGAACTGTTTAGAAGCCGCCGATAAACTTAATGAGCTCTACAAGAAAACTAATGAGACCCTCGATGTTATATTGGGGAACCAACTAGAAATTAAGCATACACGGACTGAAATAACGAATATTATACAGACTCCCGACAGCAGACCAGAGGAGCACAAGAATCAAGTCAATGATTTGAAATGCGAGGAAGAAAAAAACACCCAACCGGAAAAGCAAAATGAAAAAAGAATCCAAAAATGCGAGGATAGTGTAAGGAGCCTCTGGGACAGCTGCAAGCACACCAACATCAGAATTATAGGGGTGCCAGAAGATGAGAGAGAGCAAGATATTGAAAACCTATTTGAAGAAATAATGACAGAAAACTTCCCCCACCTGGTGAAAGAAATGGACTTACAGGTCCAAGAAGCATGGAGAACCCCAAACAAAAGGAATCCAAAGAGGACCACACCAAGACACATCATAATTAAAATGCCAAGAGCAAAAGATAGAGAGAATCTTAAAAACAGCAAGAGAAAGTAACTCAGTTACCTACAAGGGAATACCCATACGACTGTCAGCTGATTTCTCAACAGAAACTTTGCAGGCCAGAAGGGAGTGGCAAGAAATATTCAAAGTGATGAATACCAAGAACCTACAACCACGATTAATTTATCCAGCAAAGCTATCATTCAGAACTGAAGGTCAGATAAAGAGCTTCACAGATAAGGAAAAGTTAAAGGAGTTCATCACCACCAAACCAGGATTATATGAAATGCTGAAAGGTATCGTTTAAGAAGAGGAAGAGGAAGAAAAAGGTAAAGATACAAATTATGAACAACAAATATGCATCTATCAACAAGTGAATAAATAATCTGATGAACAGAATGAACTGGTGATTATAACAGAATCAGGGACATAGAAAGGGAATGGACTGACTATTCTGGGGGGGGAAAGGGGTGTGGGAGATTTGGGAAGAGACTGGACAAAAATAGTGCACCTATGGATGAGGACAGTGGGTGGGGACTGAGGGCGGAGGGTGGGGCGGGAACTGGGAGGAGGGGAGTTATGGGGGGGGAAAAAGAGGAACAAATGTAATAATCTGAACAATAAAGATTTAATTAAAAAAATCACATGATCATAACTAATCAATGAAAAGAAAAAGCATTTGAAGGCATCCAGCATACATTTATGACAAAAACTCTCAGCAAAGAGGGAATAGAGGGAACATAACTCAACATAATAAAGGCCATGAGAAACCCATAGTTATGTCAAAACCATAGTTAACATCATATTCATTGTGGGAAAGCTAAAAGCGCTTTCCTTAAGATCAGTATATCCTTGTTCCTGATCTTAAAGATGTCCATTTTTACTACTTTTATTCAACACAGTATTATAAGTCCTGGCCACAGCAATCAGACAAGAAAAAGAAATAAAAGGTACGCAGACTGGTAACGAAGAAGTAAAACAGTCATTATTTGCGGATGACATAATGCTAAATACCGATTGGGGCAAATGTAGGCTTACAGTTGTGAGTACATGAAACACAGAGTTTATTCTTGTAATATTATTTTCCACCTGAACAATTGTATAAGTACTTTTGCCCCCACCCTGTATAGAAAATCCTAAAGATTTCCCCCCAAAACTATTAAAACTTCCCTGTCTGGGTGGCTCAGTTGGTTGGAGCATTGTCCCATACATCAAAAGGTTGTGGGTTCGATTCCCAATCAGGGCGTGTATGGGAGATAGCCAATCAATGTTTCTCTCTTGCATTGTATTTCTCTTTCTCTCCTCTTTGAACTGATAAATGAATTCAGTAAAGTAGTAGGATACAAAATTAGTATTTAGAAATTAGTTGCATTTTATAGACCAATAATTAACTGACATAAAGAGAAATTAAGAAAACAATCCCACTTACAATTGCATCAAAAAATGAAATACCTATGCATAAATGTAACTAAGGAGGTAAAAGATCTGTGCTTGAAAAATTAGAAGACATTAAACATCTTGAAGAAGACACATATAAATGAAAGAATATACTATGCTTGTGAACAGAAAGAATTAACATTATTAAAATGTTCATACTATGCAATCCCTATTAAAATAACAATGGCATTTTTCAGAGAACTAGAACAAATAATTCAAAAATTTACATGGGAACACAAAAGACCCTGATTAGCCATAGCAATTTTGAGAAAGAAGAACAAAGTTGGAGATATCATACTATCTGATATCAAACTACACTAAAAGGCCATAGTAATCAAAACAGCATGGTACTGGCATGAAACAGACATATAGATCAATGGAACAGAATAGAGAGCCCAGAAATAAATCCACACCTATATGGTCAATTAATTTATGATAAAAAAACAAGAATACAAAAAGGGGCAAAGACAGTCTATTCAATAAATGGTATTGTGAAAACTTAACAGATACATTAAAAAAATGAAATTAGACCACCTTCCTATACCATATACAAGAATAAACTCAAAATGGATTAAAGACTTAAATATAAGACTTCATAAAACTTCTAAAAGAAAACATAGGCAGTAAAATCTCTGACATTTCTTGTAGCAATATTTTTTTCTGATATATCTTCTAGAGAAAGGGTAACAAAGCAGAGAATAAACAGATGGGACTGCATCAAACTAAAAAGTTTTCGAACAGGAAAAGAAATCATCAACCAAAGAAAAGACAACCAATCAAATGTGAGAAGATATTTGCCAATGATATATTGGATAAGAGGTTAATATCCAAATGTATAAGGAATGCATACAATTTAACACCAAAAAGCCAGACAATCTAATTTAAAAATGGGCAGAGGACCTAAATTGTTATTTCTCCAAAGAGTACATACAGACTGCCACAGATATATGAAAAGATGCTCAGTGTCACCAATGACATAGAAATGCAAATTAAAACAACAATGAGATATTATCTTATACCTGTAAGAATGGCTATCATCAATAGGTCAATGAACAAGAAGTGTGGGCCAGGATGCAGAGAAAAAGGAACTCTTGTGTACTGTTGGTGGGAATGCAGATTGGTGCAGCCACTGTGGAAAGCAGTATGGAGTTACCTCAAAAAATTAAAAATGGACCTGCATTATGACCCAGTGCATCTACTGGGTATTTAGCCAAAGAAATCCAAAACACAAATTCAAAAAGATATATGGACCCCTATGTTCACTGCAGCATTATTTACAATAGCCAAGATATGGAAGCAATTTAGGTGTCCATTGATAGACGATTGAATAAAGAGGGTGTGGTACACATATACAATGGAGTATTACTTGGCTATAAAAAGAATGAAATCTTACCATTTGTACCTAGAAGTGAAAGAAGTCAGAGAAAGACAAATGCTGTATGAACAAATAAAACAAAGAAATTTATAGATACAGAGAACAAACTGAAGGGTTGCCAGATTGGAGGTGGGTGGGTGGCTGAGTAAAAAAAGTGAAGAAATTGAGAAGTACAAATTGGTAGTTTAAAAATAGGGAACATAGTTAAAACAACAACAAAAAAGTAAAAAAGTAACTGAAGTTAATTTTAAGAATATTCAGGGGTAGGCAAAAGTAGGTTTACAGTTGTAATACAAATAAATACAATAATTAAAAAATAATAATAAAGAATAAACTCTATTTCATATACTCACAACTATAAACCTGCTTTTGCCCAACCCTATATTTTACTTAACCCAATTAATGAAAATATTTTTCAACATAAAATCGATATAAAATTATTAATGAGATATTTTACTTTTTTCTTACTGAGTTTGAATTCTGATGTGGACCTTATACTTAGAACATATTTCATTTGGACTAGTCAAATTCCAAGTGCTAATGGCTACCATACTGGACAACATAGGTCTACCCTTGCTACTCAAAGTGTGGGCACTGGACTGTCAGTGTTGTATCACAGGAAGCTTGCAAGAACGGCACAATATCAGGCTCCAATTGGACATAGAGAATCAGTATTCACATTTAACAAGCCCTAGGTAATATAACTTGCATATTGAAGTTTAAAAGTAAAGCTCTATATCAGTGGTTTTCAACCTTCTGGCCCTTTAAATACAGTTCCTCATGTTGTGACCCAACCATAAAATTATTTTTGTTGCTACTTCATAACTGTAATGTTGCTACTGTTATGACTCGTAATGTAAATATCTGATATGCAGGATGGTCTTAGGCGACCCCTGTGAAAGGGTCGTTCAACCGCCAAAGGGGTCGCGACCCACAGGTTGAGAACCGCTGCTCTATACCATACTACCTCTCTTTAAGATAAAGGCCCAGTGTACCATAAGTATTATTCAAGTATAAAATGTAACCCTCTGGTTAAGTTGTCATTCTACTCACTCAGTGATGGCGAACCTTTTGAGCTCAGAGTGCCAGCATTTTGAAAAACCCTTACTTAACTCTGGTGCCATGTCACATATAGAAATTTTTTGATATTTGCAACCATAGTAAAACAAAGACTTATATTTTTGATATTTATTTTATATATTTAAATGTCATTTAACAAAGAAAAATCAACCAAAAAAATGAGTTCACGTGTCACCTCTGACACGTGTGTCATAGGTTTGCCATCACTGCACTAGATCATGGTTGAATTGTCTGAAAATCAGTTAAATTAGGTGACTGTGTACTAGGTACTGTATTAGACACTGTAGGGTTTGCTGAGCTAAAGAGGACATGGTCTCTGCTTTCAGGAAAGTTATAACTGCCAAAAGATGCCAGGAGGATAATACTCTGCACAACAAATCCACTCTTATTCACCATTAAAAACTCCAAATAACGTTTCCATCTCAAAAGTAAATGTGGCAACCAGGCACTGGATTGATCAAACAAGCATTCAACTCAAGAGGTTCATGGGACAGAAACAAAACAGTTTCACTCCATTTGAAATTGGCTCACAGCAACGGTCTGAAGCAAACACTCAGGCTTTAGGACATGAACTCAAAGGGTTCTTCTGAAAGGGTAGCAACCCTGTGTTTTTATAACAGGAAAGTTATAACATTTATCATGCTCAAATTCAGGAGCTGTGCACTCAAGTCAAGAGAAACCTGACAGTCTGATTTCCAGGTTCCAGTGACTTAGACTAGGAATTCCTATTTAAAGCAAAGAAAATAAAAAACGAGGAAGTGCCAGTCCTTGTTTCTCTGTGTAGGTGTTGACAAGCTATTAAATCATTAGGCTGTCCCTTGCCAGAAGCAGCAGAATAAATCTTGGAAGTTGACAAATGGTCAGCAGCTCTCTGTGTGCCTGCACACTCAGACACACACAAAGGGCACACTGTTTTCCTTGGTTTATCTCCTGGCTGTGTAAATATTTCATCTGACATTTGGGTTGGATTCTGAGCTAGTTTCCCACCAAGCTGATGGTTTTTAATCTGCTTTCAGCAGCCTGCAATAAACTGTCTAATGTGTCTGCACAGTGCAGTATACTCTGCTCACTGGCAAACAGAACAAATGGAACCAAGAGACCCCCGATATACTATTCTCAGATGTCTGAAGATAAGTAATTGCACTCAAGCTCTACCCAAGCCAGAAACACAAACCATGAGGTGCTTGACTCATCCCTCCAGCACCAAAGAGCCTTTCCTATACTAGACCAGTGCCAGGAGGAGGTCACAATATATACTTTTGGCCTGACACGCTATTAAGACAGATCTTTGGTTTAGCACAACTGTGTCAATGCCAAAGATGAGGATGGACATAATCTCATTCATTCTGGGTTATATTCATTTTGATTTCCCTTCCGTTTCAAATGAATTTCTTTAGTTATCTAAAATGTAGGAAATGCTGTGATAATTTAAACCACAAATTATTGGCTCAGAGAGCTCCTATAAAAAGAAAGGAGTTACTGATGGATGCTACCATGTGATGACCCTTGAAAACATTATGCTAAGTAAAAGAAGCCAGTTATAAAAGACCATATATTGTTGAATTCCATTCATATAAAATGTCCAGAATAGGAAAATCTATAGATACAGATAGTAGATTAGTTGTCACTAGGGTTGGGGGGAGAGGAATGGGATTGACTGCTAGTGGGCATGTAATTTCTTTTAGGGTACAAAAATGTTCTGGAATTAGATAGTAGTAATGATTTCACAATTTTGTGAATATACTAAATAGCACTGAGTTATACACTTTGAATGGATGAATTGTATAGTATGAGAATTACCTATAATAATAAAAGCATAATATGCTAATTAGACCAGATGTCCTTCTTTCCAGACAAAGCCACAGGGGGCGAGGGCTGAGGCAGAGGCGGCAGAGGCCCCTGGCAGCAGCGGCGGCAGCAGGCAGGGGGTTTGGGGGGGGGGGGGCAGGGCCAAGGCCCTTGCACGAATTTCGTGCATCGGGCCTCTAGTATCTTGATAAATCTGTTTCCAAAAGATTAAGGGTCATTAAATTTTTTCTCTTCTCTTCCCACCAATAGTTTCTATAGAGCAATCTTCTCAGGCTTGCTATACAGTATTCCATTTATAAAAGAAAAGTGATAGATAAATAAGTAAATAAATAAATAAATAAATAAATAGGCATGCAAGTTGGTTCTAGGAAAGCTATCACATCAGAAGGGTCTATCCTGTCTACTGCTACAGGTTCTCTACCATTCATTCATTGATCCAATTAATTCATTGAAAGTCTGCTATGTACTAGGCCCTGAGGATAGATACAACATAAATAAACCCTGATCTTTTTATTAGGAGCATATGATAATGATGCTCTTAACATTGACCCTGAGACACCTGGTTTCATGAGTTGCCTTTGGAATAATCAATGATTCAAATATGTTAATGACAATGTTAGTGTTGTTTATATTCCTTTTTCAAAAATTGGCAATTCATGGATGATACACTTCTAATTTAAAAGTTGCAATACCTTAAGTGTAAAGTATATGGGGTAATTTATGATAGTAGTAAAGCAAACTATCTAAAGAATAAGGAAGGATGCAAACTTCCTGTTTCCTCATGATGTTGTAAGCAAGAGTACTTAATTAAGATAGCCAGACCAGAAAGGTTACAGCATATATTTTGAGGTTTCCTCCTTTAAAAGGAATTGTTTTTGTAAATCCACAGGATTTATTAAGTGGTGGTCTTTTCTTTTTGTTTCAATGTAAATGAAGACACTGGTAATACTTCAGGTGATAGTGTGGGAAAACTTGTAAAACAGAACTTAATTGTTCATTTCTTAAGCCAGGGTAGTAATATTTTGTCTTTGGAGTTAGGCAGGCTTGGGTTCAAATCCTAGTTTTTACTTTTAATTTGGGCCTTCATCTCTTTTTTTTTTGTATTACGGATATTTTTATTAGTTATAACACTTGACAGAATAATAATATATACATAATTCAATTTTTAATTCTTTATTGTTGAAAGCATCACATATGTCTCTTTTCCCCCATTGTCCTCTCCCAGACTGCCCCCACCCCAGCCCCAGCATACACCCCTCATTGTCTGTGTCCATTGGTTATGCTTATATACACACAAGTTCTTCGGTTGATCTCTTATCCCTTCTGCCAACCCACCGCTGCCTTCCCTCTGAGAGTTGAAGGTCTGTTGAATAATTTTGTGTCTCTGGATCTGTTTTTGTTCCTTAAGTTTATGTTATTCATTATATTCCACAAGTGAGTGAGATCATGTGATACTTACCTTTCTCTGAATGGCTTATTTCACTTAGCATAATGCTCTCCAGGTCCATCCATGCTGTTGCAAATGGTAAGAGTTCTTTTATTTTTCCCCTAGCAGCATAGTATTCCATTGTGTAAATGTACCAGTTTTTTAATCCATTTCATCGGCTGATGGGCACTTAGGCTGTTTCCCAATCGTAGCTATTGTAAATTGTGCTGCTATGAACATAGGGGTGCATATATCCTTTCTGATTGGTGTTTTTGTTTTCTTGGGATATATTTCTAGAAGTGGTATTACTGGGTCAAATGGCAGTTCCATTTTTAATTTTTTGAGGACACGCCATACTGTTTTCTATAGTGGCTGCACCAGTCTGCCTTCCCACCAGCAGTGAAGGAAGGTTCCTTTTTCTCTGCATCCTCTCCAGCACTTGCCATTTGTTGATTTGATGATAGCCATTCTGACAGGTGTGAGATGGTACCTCATTGTTGTTTTGATTTGCAACTCTCGGATGATTAGTGACTTTGAACATCTTTTTATATGTCTTTTGGCTTTCTGAAAGTCCATTTTCAAAAAGTGTCTAGTAAGGTCCTATATCCATTTTTTGATTGGATTGTTTATCTTCCTTTTGTTAAGTTGCATGAGCTCCCCGTAAATGCTGAAGATTAAACCCTTATCGGTGATAACATTGGGAAATATGTTCTCCCATGCAGAGGGCTTTCTTGTTTTGTTGATGGTTTCTTTTGCTGTGCAGAAGCTTTTTATTTTGATGTAGTCACATTTGTTTATTTTCTACTTAGTTTCCATTTCCTTATGAGCTGTATTGGTAAAGATATTGCTATGACATTTGTTTGATATTTTGCTGCCTATGGATTCTTCTAAGATTTTTATGGCTTTCTGTCTTACGTTTTAAGTCTTTTTATCCATTTTGAGTTTATTTTTGTGTATGGTTAAGTTGGTCATCTAGTTTCATTTTTTATATGTATCTGTCCAATTTTCCCAACACCATTTATTGAAGAGACTATCTTGACTCCATTGTATGCTCTTGCCTCCTTTGTCAAATATTGAGTATAATGACTTGGTTCGACTTTTGGGCTCTCTGTTCTGTTCCATTGGTCTATATGTCTGTTCTTGTGCCAGTAGCAGGCAGCTTTGAGAACAGTGATTTTGTAATACAGCTTGATATCTGGTATTGTGATCCCTCCAACTTTGTTCTTCTTTCTCAGGATTGCTGCAGCTCTTTGGGCTCTTTTTTTATTCCTTCTGAATTTTTGGAGAGTTTGTTCTACGTCTGTGAAATATCCTGTTGGCATCTTAACGGGGATCCACTGAATCTATATATTGCTTTGGGTAGTATGGATATTTTAATGATGTTGATTCTACCAATCCATGAACACGGTATGTCCTTCCATTTGTCTATGTCTTCCTCTATCTCTTTTTTCAATGTCCTATAGCTTTCCAAATATAGGTCTTTTACCTCTTTAGTTAAGTTTATTCCTAGGTATCTTAATATTTTTGTTGCAATATTGTAACAAATTTTAAGTTGGTCATCTAGTTTCATTTTTTTTTGTAAATGGTATTGTATTTTCATTTCTCTTTTTGTGAGCTCATTATTGGTGTATAAAAAAAAGCCATAGATTTCTGAGAGTTAATTTTGTATCCTACTATATTGCCAAATTCATTTATTAGGCCTAGTAGTTTTTTATGGAGTCTTTGGAATTTTCTATGTGTAATATCATGTTATCTGCGAATAATGACAGTTTTACTTCTTTTCCAATTTGGATGCCTTTTATTTCTTCTTCTTGTCTGATCGCTATGGATAGCACTTCTAGTAATATGTCGAACAGGAGTGGCGAAAATGGGCATCCCTGTCTTTTTTCTGTTCTTAGGAGAAATAGTTCTAGTTTTTGCCCATTGAGTATGATGTTGGCTGTGGGTTTGTCATATAAGGCTTTTATTATGTTGAGGTATGATCCCTCTATTCCAACTTTGCTGAGAGTGTTTATCAAAAATGGGTGTTGGATTTTGTCAAAAGCTTATTCTGCATCAATTGATATGATTATGCAATTTTTGTGTCCCAATTTATTTATGTGATGTATAACGTATACTGATTTGCAGATATTGTACCAGCTTTGCATCCCCAGAATTAATCCCACTTGGTCATGGTGTATGATCTTTCTGATGTCATGCTGGATCTGATTTGTTAAAATTTTGTTGAGGATTTTAGCATCTATATTCATCAGGGATATTGTCCTGTAACTCTATTTCTTTGTAGTGTCTTTATCTGATTTTGGAATTAGGGTAACTCTGGCTTCATAGAAAGAGCTTGGAAGTTTGCTTTTCTCTTGAATTTTGTGGAGTAGTCTGAGAGGGGTCGGTTTTACTTCTTCTTAGAATGTTTGGTAAAACTTCTCTGTAAAGCTGTCTGGACCAGGACTTTTCTTTGCTGGAAATTTTTTGATCACTGTTACAATTTCCTCCATAGTTATCAACCTATTCAGGTTTTTAAATTTTTCCTGATTGAGTTTTGGAAGATTGCATTTTCCTAGGAATATGTCTATTTTGTCTACCTTGTCCAGTGTGCTGGAATAGAGTTGTTTGCAGTATTTTTTTTTTTTTTTTACAATCCTTTGTATGTCTGTGGGGTTGGTTGTTACTTCACCTCTTTCATTTCCAATTTTATTTGGGTTCTCTTTGCTTCTTGGTGAACCTGGCTAGCGGTTCATCCATCTAGTTTATCTTTTTAAAGAACCAGCTCTTGGTTTTATTGATCTTTTATTGTTTTTTGTTTGTTTTTGTCTCTATGTTTTTATTTCTTCTCTGATATTTATTATTCCCTTCCTTCTGCTTACTCTGGGCTTTTCTTGTTGTTCTCTTTCTAATTCTTTAGGTTGTGGGATTAGATCACTTATTACCATTTTTATCTTGTTTTTTGATGTATATCTGTAGAGGTATGAACTTCCCTCTCAGGACTGCTTTCACTGTGTCTCATAGATTTTGGATTGTTGTGTTTTCATTTTCATGTGTTTCCAGGATGCTTTTTATTTCTTCTTTATTCTCTTTGGTAACCCAATCATTGTTTAATAGCATGCTATTTAGCCTCCAAGTATTTGATTTTTGTTGTTTTTATTGCAGTTGATTTCTAATTTTATGCCATTGTGATATAAGAAGATGCTTGATATTATTTCTATCTTCTTGAATTTGAAGAGACTTTGCCTGTGTCTGAATATCTGGTCTATCTTTGAAAATGTCCCATTTGCACTGGAGAAGAATGTATATTCTGTAGCATTTGGGTGAAATGTTCTGAAGATGTCAATTAATTCCATCTGATCTACTGAGTCATTTAGGATTGCTATTTCTTTGCTGATTTTTTGTTTAGAGGATTTATCCAGTGGTGGCAGTGGTGTATTAAAGTCCCCTACTATGGTTGTATTGCTATCTATCTCTCCCTTTATATCTTCCAGAAGTTTTTTCCTCTTCCCTGCTTCAAGTCTATGCAGCCTTTTTTCTCTTTCTTCAATAGTCAATTTTTTAATGATTTTTTTCATCTCCTCTGTTGGTCTCTTCTACTCCTATTTAATTAATTTCACTCACTAAACTCAACTCTTCTGCTCTCTCTTATATTCTCCTTTTCCAAAAATAAATGAATAAGTAAACAGATAAATTAAATTTTTTTGACTCATTTATTTATTTCTCTTCTTCTTATCCACTCATTCTCTTTTTACCTCCTTTATACTGAAATGTCATCCTTCCCATATTCATTCAATTTCTTAACCTTACTGTCCGTACATAAGCTCTGCCTCTATAGATTCTGTCCCCCACCTTTTTCTGCATGTTTGTTGCTTCCATTTTTTGGGTTATTTGTTTTTTGGTGTGTTTGCCCCATATATTTTTTCTTCTTTTTTCTTTCCTCTTACCTTTTTCTCTTTTCTTAATATCATTTTTGCTCTCTTTTCGCTCTCCTAATTCTCTTTTCTCTGGTGGTCACTTTTATTTGGGTTATTGGTGTCATGTGTATGTTTGTGTTTTGTTCCCTTTGTGTTGTATCTTGTTGAGTTGTACTTTCTGCTGTTCAAACAATATGGTAGAGAGCGAGCCACATAACCAGACACCCTGAGAGGAGACTCCATCCACGAATGGGACAATAACACTTAAGACCCAATGACGCTAAGAGAACCTAAATATCCCAAGTAGTGGGCATCCCTAGAATACCCAGTCCTGAATACCTGAGAGACTGCACCTCAGCATCCCAGAAAATATCCACTATATATGACAAACTCAAAAAATCTGGGTGGCATAGCAGTTTGAGCTAATAGAGACAATCACAAAGGAACAACAAAAATGGGGAGACAAACAACACCCATACGAAAGAAAAGAAGGAATTACCAGGGAAGGAAATAATCAAAATGGAGGCAAGCAATTTGTCAAAGAAAGAATTCAGAGCAATGGTCATAAGGATGCTGAAAAGGATGGAGGACAAATTCAACATGTGTAAGAATCAAGAGGGAATGACGAATGACATAGTAATAAAAACACAATGGAAAGTATCAACAGTAGACCAGAAGAAGCTGAGGACCACATCAGTGAGACAGAAGGTAGAACACCCAAGCAGAGCAACAACTGAAAAAACAACAACTTAAAAATCAGGAGGAGTGCCTAAGGGAGCTTTGGGACAATATGAAATGAAACAACACCCACATAATAGGGGTGCCAGAAGGAGAGGAAACTGAGTAAGGAATAGAAAACTTGTGTGAAGAAATAATGACAGAAAACTTCCCTGTTTTGGGGAAGAAAAAACTCACACAACCCAAGAAGCACACAGAGTCTCAAAGATGAACCCCAAAAGACCAACACCAAGACACACAATTAAATTGGCAAACATCAATGACAAAGTAAGAATCTTAAAGGCGGCCAGAGAGAGAGCAAAAGTTACCTACAAGGGATCTCCCATTAGACTCTCAACTGATTTTACAACAGAAACACATCAGGCCAGAAGGGAATGGTATGACATATACAGAGTGATGCAAAGCAAGGGACTGAATCCAAGAATACTCTAACCAGGTGTTGAGGGCCGCTAGCAAACACTCGGTTTAAATATGTTGGCTGAAACTCAGAGCGAAGGCAGAGCCACACCATGGGGGCAGACCTGGTCAACAGACTGAAATGCCAACTGACCTTCCTGCCCAGTGTTAAGGGGGTGGATCTCATGATGTCGCCAGGAACTCAAGGACCACCCAGATGTGATGTAACTTCCTATTATTCGAGTATTTATTAAATCTGCTTGTGGTGCTGACTCTCTCTGTGTTTCTCCCTCCATCCGAGGGCAGATGCCACACCTGGCCCAACCTTTTATTCTTTTTTTTTAAATTAAATCTTTATTGTTCAGATTATTACATTTGTTCCTCTTTTTTTTCCCCCATAACTCCCCTCCTTTATTGTTCAGATTATTACATTTGTTCCTCTTTTTTCCCCCCATAACTCCCCTCCTCCCAGTTCCCGCCCCACCCTCCGCCCTCACTCCCCACCTACTGTCCTCTTCCATAGGTGCATGATTTTTGTCCAGTCTCTTTCCACATCTCCCACACCCCTTTCCCCCCAAGAATAGTCAGTCCATTCCCTTTCTATGTCCCTGATTCTATTATGATCACCAGATTATTTATTCACTTGATTCTTAGATTCACTTGTTAATAGATGCATGTTTGTTGTTCATAATTTGTATCTTTACCTTTTTCTTCTTCTTCCTCTTCTTAAAGGATACCTTTCAGCATTTCATATAATACTGGTTTGGTGGTGATGAACTCCTTTAGCTTTTCCTTATCTGTGAAGCTCTTTATCTGACCTTCAATTCTGAATGATAGCTTTGCTGGATAAAGTAATCTTGGTTGTAGGTTCTTGGTATTCATCACTTTGAATATTTCTTGCCATTCCCTTCTGGCCTGCAAAGTTTCTGTTGAGAAATCAGCTGACAGTCGTATGGGTATTCCCTTGTAGGTAACTCGGTTTCTTTCTCTTGCTGCTTTTAGGATTCTCTCTTCGTCTTTTGCTCTTGGCATTTTAATTATGATGTGTCTTGGTGTGGTCTTCTTTGGATTCCTTTTGTTTGGGGTTCTCTGCGAATCCTGGACTTGTAAGTCTATTTCTTTCACCAGGTGGGGGAAGTTTTCTGTCATTATTTCTTCAAATAGGTTTTCAATATCTTGCTCTCTCTCATCTTCTGGCACCCCTATAATTCTGATGTTGTTACGCTTGAAGCTGTCCCAGAGGCTCCTTACACTATCTTCGTATTTTCGGATTCTTTTTTCATTTTGCTTTTCAAGTTGGGTGTTTTTTGCTTCTTCGCGTTTTGAATCTTTGACTTGATTCTTGCGCTCCTCTGCTCTGCTGTTGGGTGTCTGTATAATATTCTTTATTTCAGTCAGTGTATGCTTAATTTCTAGTTGGTTCTTTATCACAACATCGAGGGTCTCATTAGATTTCTTGAGGATCTCACTACATTTATCGGCGGTCTCACCAGTCTTTTTGAGGGCCTTACTAAGTTTATCGGCAGCTTCTAGACAGTTCTTGAGAGACCTTAAAAGTGTGGTTTTGAGCTCTATATCTTCCATTTCTGACATTTGCGTCCTGTTTCTTTGTCTCTGCATTTTTTTTATCTTTTCTTGGTGCACCCCCTAAGCGGTCTTTATGCGCAGTCTTGTAGTTAAGCCTTGATTGTTGTCGGTAATACCAGGGATGATTTGACCTCCAGGCTAACTGGCTATGAGAGTCAGCTGTGTCTGCAGTGGGGGAGCTTCTGTGCTGGATCTCTAGGGTGGTGCTAATCTAGCCTTTGCCTGAGGCTATCCGGCAAATGGTTCTGTGCAGGGCTTGGGCGGGGCGGGTCCCCGGGGATCTACAGGGCGGGTGGAGCGAGCAGTTATGGCTGCTCTCAGTTCCGTCCCTAGGGGCTCTGCCTCTCAGAGTCCCAGCAACTGCTGCAAACCTCGGAGAGAAAGCTGCCTTCGAGTTCCGACCGAAACCAGACAGTCCCGCTTCTCCCGTTTGAGTCTGGGTCCTCAGAGATTCGCCCAGATCTGGAGCTCAGAGTCTGAAACTCCCTCCCGATTGAAAACAACAACCGCGCCCTCCGCCGCTAGCCCGCTCCGCACGCGCACTCCGCACCTGAGTATTTCACTTCAGCACTGCACCTCCTCTGAGTCTGGGTATGATATTCTCTTTCCTCCTAGTTGTAGAATTTCCACTCAGCCAGCCTTCCTGTGGTTCTGGATGATGTCTGTTCTGTCCTTTAGTTATATCTCTGAAGTGGCTGTTTGAGGCAGCAATCTCCGGCGTTAACCTATGCCGCCATCTTGGTTTCTCCTTGAATCCAAGCTTTTATTCTATTTCTGTGTCTGTCTTTTCATTTTTCTCAAATCCCCAAAGCACCTCCTACTTCAAAGAACCGGTTCACCTCTCTCTCTCTCTCTCTCTCTCTCTCTCTCTCTCTCTCTCTCCTGGACATGGAGAAGGGAGCTCTCCCGCCATATCCAGCAAGGCTATCATTCGAAATTGAAGGTGAAATCAGGAGCTTCACAGACAAAAACAAAAAAAAAGGCTAAGGGAGTTTATTACCACCAAGCCAGCAATGCAAGAACTGCTAAGGGACTGCTGTAAAAAGAAGAACTAGAAAGGGAAGAAGGAACATGGGCATAAAGAATTAAAATGGCTGAGCCTAAGAGAACATTGGGACAACATGAAGTGAAACAACATCCGCATAATAGGAGTGCCAGAAGGAGAGGAAACTGAGCAAGGAATAGAAAACATGTTTGAAGAAATAATGACAGAAACTTCCCTGATGTAGGGAAGAAAAAACTCACACAAATCCAAGAAGCTCACAGAGTCCCAAACAAAATGAACCCAAAAGACAGACACCAAGGCACATTATAATTAAATTGGCAAACACCAACGACAAAGCAAGAATCTTAAAAGCGGCCACAGAGAGACAGAAAGTTACCTATAAAGGATCCCCAATCAAATTAGCGACTGATTTCTCAACAGAAACACATCAGGCAAGAAGGGAATGGAATGAAATATACAAAGTCAAGCAAAGGAAGGGTCTGAATCCAAGAATACTGTACCTAGCAAGGCTATCAATCTAAACTGAGGGTGAAATCAGGAGCTTCACAGTCAAAAAAGGACTACAGGAGTTCATTACCACCAAACCAGCAATGCAAGAAATGCTAAAGGGTCTGCTGTAAAAAGAAAAAATAGGAAACGAAGAAGGAACACAGGGATAAAAAATAAAAATGGCGACAAACAATATCTATCAATAATAACTTTAAAAGTAAATGGATTAAATGCCCCAATCAAAAGGAATAGGGTAACTGAGTGGATAAGAAAACATGACCCGGAGGAAAGCAAGATGGCGGCATAGGTAAACACCGGAGTTTGCTGCCTCAACAACCACTTCAAAAATACAACTAAAAGACGGAACGAACATCATCCAGAACCACAGGAAGGCTGGCTGAGTGGAATTTCTACAACTAGGAGGAAAGAGTAAAACATACCGAGACTCAGAGGAGGTGCAGTGCTGAAGTCAAATAGTAAGGTGTGGAGTGCATGCAGAGCGGGCTGGCGGCTGAGGGCATGGTTGTTGTTTTCAATCGGGAGGGAGTCTCAGGCTCTGAGCTCCAGCTCCAGGCGAGTCTCTAGGGACCCAGACTCATACGGGAGAAGTGGGACTGTCTGGCATCGCTCAGAACCCTAGGGCAGCTTTCTCTCCATGAGGCTTGGAGCAATTACTGGGACACTGAGAAGCAGAGCCTCTGAGGGCAAGACTGAGAGCAGCCATAATTGCTAACCCCGCCCTGTTGATCCCGTGGGACCCGCCCCGCCCAAGCCCTGCAGGAAGACTTTTGCTGGATAGCCTCAGGCAAAGGCTAGATTAGCACCTCCCTAGAGATCCAGGAGCCAGGAAGCCCAGAGGTCAGAGTGGGACCATCCAGTTTGCAGCTCTGTGGAAGCGTAAAAGACACACTCAGGGGGAAGACTCAGTGAGCACCAAAGCCCCATTGAAGCAAGTCCAGCCCCAGAGGGGTGTCTCCAGCACAGAATTTCTCCCACTGGAGACACAGCTGATTCTCACAGCCAATTGGCCTGGAGGTCAATTCCTCACAGTGATAACTACAACAATCAAGGCTTAATTACACCAAGACTGTGCACAAAGCCCACAAGGGGGTGCAAGAAGAGTGTCTACCTCAGGTAATTGGGACACTTAGCACAGAAAGGAACTCTATCAATACAGCGAAGCATAAAAAATGCCGAGACAAAGAAACAGGACACAAATGACAGAATTGGAGAAAAGCAAACTGCTGGATATAGAGTTCAAAAACCACACTTTTAAGGTCTTTAAAGAACTGTCTAGAAGCCGCCGATAAACTTAATAAGGCCCACGAAAAGATTGGTGAGACCGCTGATAAATGTAGTGAGATCTTCAAGAAGACTGGTGAGACCGCCGATAAACGTAGTGAGAGCCTCAAGAAATCTAATGAGACCCTCAATGTTGTGATAGAGGACCAACTAGAAATTAAGCATACACTGACTTAAATAAAGAACATTATACAGACTCCCAACAACAGACCAGAGGATCGAAAGAATCAAGTCAAAGATTTGAAATACGAAGAGACAAAAAACACCCAACCAGAAAAGCAAAATGAAAAAAGAATCCAAAAATACGAAGATAGTGTAAGGAGCCTCTAGGACAGGTTCAAGCATACCAACATCCAAATTATAGGTGTTCCAGAAGAAGAGAGAGAGCAAGATATTGAAAACCTATTTGAAGAAATAATGACAGAAAACTTCCCCTACCTGGTGAAAGAAATAGACTTACAAGTCCAGGAAGTGCAGAGAACCCCAAACAAAAGGAATCCAAAGAGGACCACACCAAGACACATCATAATTAAAATGCCAAGAGCAAAAGACAAAGAGAATCCTAAAAGCAGCAAGAGAAAGAAAATCAGTTCCCTACAAGGGAGTACCCATACGACTGTCAGCTGATTTCTCAACAGAAACTTTGCAGGCCAGAAGGGAGTGGCAAGAAATATTCAAAGTGATGAATACCAAGAACCTACAACCAAGACTACTTTATCCAGCAAAACTTTCATTCAGAATTGAAGGCCAGATAAAGAGCTTCACAGATAAGAAAACGCTAAAGGAGTTCATCACCACCAAACCAGTATTATATGAAATGCTGAAAGGTATCCTTTAAGAAGAGGAAGAAGAAGAAAAAGGTAAAGATACAAATTATGAACAACAAATACACATCTATTAACAAGTGAATCTAATAATCAAGGGAATAAATAATCTGATGAACAGTATGAACTGGTGATTGTAACAGAATCAGGGACATAGAAAGGGAATGGACTATTCCTGGTGGGAGGGAAGGGGTGTGGGGTGAGGGAAGAGATTGGACAATAACTGGGCACCTATGGATGAGGACAGTGGGTGGGGAGTGAGGGCGGTGGGTGGGGTGGGAACTGGGTGGAGGGGAGTTATGGTGAGAAAAAAGAGTAACTAATGTAATAATCTGAACAATAAAGATTTAATTAAAAAAAAAGAAAACATGACCCATATATCTGCTGTCTACAGGAAACCAAACTCAGAAAAAAACACACACAGACTGATGGTGAAGGGATGAAAAAAAGGTTTTTCAGGCAAATGGAAATGAAAAAAAAAGCTCGGGTAGCAATACTTATATTGGAAAAATTAGATCTCAAAGTGAAGGACATAAAAAGAGATAAGTAAGGCCACTTCATACTTCACAATACTAAAGGGAGCAACCCAACAAGAAGAAATAACTCAGGAAAACTTATATGCACCCAATATAGGAGCACCCAAATATATACAAAAACTTCTGGAGAAGTTCAAGGGAGAAATTGACAGCAATACAATCATAGTAGGGGACTTTAATACCCCACTATCAGCATTGGACAAACCCTCTAAACACAAAACATCATCAAAGAAACATCAATCCTAAATGACTCACTAGATCAGAGGGAATTAATTGACATCTTCACAACATTTCACCCCAAAGCCACAGAATGTACATTCTTCTCAAGTGCATATGGGTCATTTTCAAAGATAGACAATATATTGTGTTACAGGCAAAGTCTCTTTAAATTCAAGAAGATAGGAATCATATCAAGCATCTTCTCAGATCACAATGGCATAAAACTGGAAATCAACTACAATAAAAACAATCCAAAAAAATCAAACACATGGAGACTAAATAGCATGCTATTAAACAATGACTGGGTTACCAGAGAGATCAAAGAAGAAATAAAAAACATCATGGCACCAAAACGACAATGAAAACACAACAATCTAAAACCTATGGGACACAGCGAAAGCAGTCTTGAGAGGGAAGTTCATAGCTCTACAAGCCTACTGGAAAAAAAAGAAACAATGATATTAAATTACCTAACCCTACAACTCAAAGAGTTAGAAAGAGAGCAACAAGAAACGCCCAGTGTAAGCAGAAGGAAGGAAACAATAAAGATCAGAGCGGAGATGAATGGCATAGAGACCAAAAACACAATACAAAAGATCAACAAAACCAAGAGCTGGTTCTCTGAAAGGATAAACAAGATTGATAAACCTCTAGCCAGGCTCACCAAGAAACAAAGACAGAGGACCCAGATAAACAAAATCAGAAATGTAAGAGGAGAAATAACAACAGACCCCACAGAAATACAAAGGATTGTTAAAAAATACTATGAACAACTCTACTCCAACAAACTAGACAACCTGGAGAAAATGGACATATTCCTAGAAAAATACAACCTTCCAAAACTCAATCAGGAGGAATCTAAAAATCTAAATAGGCCAATAACTATGGAAGAAATTGAAGCACTCATCAAAAAGCTCCCAGCAAACAAAAGCCAGGAACCACACTGCTTCACAAGGGAGTTTTACCAAACATTCAAGGAAGAACTAAAACTTATAATCCTCAGACTATTCCAAAACATTCAAGAGGAAGGAACACTTCCAAGCTCATTCTATGAAGCCAGCATCACCCTAAAACTAAAACCAGATAAAGACAACACAGTGAAAGAGAATTACAGGCCAATATCCCTCATGAACATAGATGCCAAAATCCTCAACAAAATCCTAGCAAATCAGATCCAGCAGTACATCAGAAAGATTATACACCATGACCAAGTAGGATTCATCCCGGAGATGCAAGGATGGTACAATATCCGCAAATCAATAAACGTGATACATCACATAAACAAATTGAGAGAATGAAACAGACAGTAATATCAATTGATGCCGAAAAAACATTTGACAAAATCCAACACCCATTTTTGATAAAAACTCTCAGCAAGGTGGGAATAGAAGGATCATACCTCAACATAATAAAAGCCATATATGACAAACCCACAGCCAACAATATACTCAATGGGCAAAAACTAAAACCATTTCCCCTAAGAACAGGAACAAGACAGAGATGCCTACTCTCACCACATCTGTTCGACAAAGTACTGGAAGTATTAGCCATTGCGATTAGACAAGAAGAAGAAATAAAAGGCATCCAAGTTGGAAATGAAGAAGTAAAACTGTCCTTATTCACAGATGACATGATATTGTACGTAAAAAACCTTAAAGACTCCATCAAAAAACTATTAGACTTGATAAATGAATTCAGCAATGTAACAGGATACAAAATTAATGCCAAGAAATCTATGGCATTTTGATACACCAATAATGAAGTTACAGAAAAGACTAAAATAGCATTCCCATTTACCATCACACCAAACAAATTAAGATACCTAGTAATAAACTTAACTAAGGAGGTAAAAGACCTCAACTCAGAAAACTACAGGATGTTGACAAAAGATATAGAGGAAGACATAAACAGATGGAAGAACATATCATGTTCATGTTCATGGATTGGTAGAATCAACATCATTAAAATGTCCATACTACCCAAAGCAATCTATAAATTCAACGCACTTCTCATTAAAATACCAATGGCATATTTCACAGACCTATAACGCACTCTCAAAAAATTCATCTGGAATAACAAAAGCCCTCGAATAGCTGCCATGATCCTGAGAAAGAAGAACAAAATATGTGGGATCTCAATACCAGTTATCAAGCTGTATTACAAAGCCACTGTTCTCAAAACTGCCTAGTACTGGTACAAGAACAGACACCTAGATGAATGGAATGGAATAGTGATCCCAGAAATCGACCGAACAAATATGCTCAATTAATATTTGACAAAGGAGGCAAGAACATACAATGGAGTCAAGACAGTCTCTTCAATAAATGGTGTTGGGAAAACTGGACAGATACATGCCAAAAAAAAATGAAACTAGACCACCACCTTACACCATACACAAAAATAAACTCAAAATGGATAAAGGACTTAAATGTAAGACGAGAAACCATAAAAATATTACAGGAATACAAAGGCAACAAAACCTCAGAATTATGCTGAAGCAATTTCTTCACTGATACAGCTCTTAGGGCATTGGAAACTAAAGAGAAAGTAAAAAAATGAGACTATATCAAAATAAAAAGCTTGTGCACAGCAAATAAACAATCAACAAAACAACAAGAAAGCCCACTGCATGGGAGAACATAGTTGCCAAGGTTATCACCGATAAGGGTTTAATCTCCAACATTTATAGGGAACTCACACAACTTAATAAAAGGAAGGTAAACAACCCAATCAAAAAATGGGCAAAGGACCTAAATAGACACTTTTCAAAATAGGACATTCAGAAAGCCAAGAGACATATGAAAACATGCTCAAAGTCACTAATTATCGGAGAGATGCAAATCAAAACAACAATGAGGTACTATCTCACACC
Organism: Myotis daubentonii; assembly: GCF_963259705.1. Lineage (NCBI taxonomy): Eukaryota > Metazoa > Chordata > Mammalia > Chiroptera > Vespertilionidae > Myotis > Myotis daubentonii. Next base: position 87,549,074 of record NC_081861.1, on the reverse strand, counting down.
TGTCAGAATGGCTATCATAAACAAATCAACAAAGGACAAGTGCTGGAGAGGATGCGGAGAAAAGGAAACCCTTCTGCACTGCTGGTGGGAATGCAGACTGGTGCAGCCACTATGGAAGACAGTATGGAGCTTCCTCAAAAATTTAAAAATGGAACTCCCATTTGACCCAGTGATCCCAATTCTAGGAATATATACCAAGAAAACAGAAACACCAATTAGAAAGGATATATGCACCCCTATGTTCATAGAAGCACACTTCACCATAGCTAAGATTTGGAAACAGCCTAAGTGCCCATCAATGGATGAATGGATTAGAAAACTGTGGTACATATACACAAGGGAATACTATGCTGATGTAAAAAGGAAGGAATTCTTACCATTTGCAACAGAATGGATGGATGTAGAGAGCATTATGCTAAGTGAGTAAGCCAGTCAGTGAAAGAAAAATACCACATGATCTCACTCATTTATGGATAATAGAGACCATTATAAACTGATGAGCAAAAATAGATATAGAGGCAGAGCAGCATTATACAGACTGTCGAACTACAGCAGGAAGGCTGAGGAGGGTTGGGGGGCGGGTACGAGATCAACCGAAGGACTTGTATGCATGCATATAAGCATAACCAATGGACACAAGACATTGGGGTTGGGAGGCTGGGGGAAGGTCAAGGGGAAAAAAAGTAGACAAATGTAATACTCATTGTAATATTTTAAGCAATAAAAAAGAATTAAAATGGCAATAAACAAGTAATTATCAATAATACCCTTAAATGTAAATGTATTAAATGCTCCAATCAAAAGACATAGGGTAGCTTAATGGATAAGAAAACATGACCCATATATTTGCTGTCTACAAGAGACCCACCTCAGAACAAAGGAATGAGACAGAAAGTGAAGGGATCAAAAAATAATTTGTAGACAATTGGAAATGAATAAAAAAGCTGGGGTAGCAATATATCTGACAAAATAGACCTCCAAGTGAAGGCCATAACAAGAGATAAGGAGGGCCACTTCATAATACTAAAGGGATCAATACAACAAGAGAATATAACTCTGCAAAACACATATGTACCTAATACAGGAGCACCCAAATATATAATAATTTATTTTTAAGAAAGACATAAAGTGAAATAAGCCAGAGAAAGATAGATACTACATGATTTCACTGAGTTATCTACACTAATAAAAGAGAAACATGCAAATTGGTGTCACTCTGCTACCCTTCCCATTGGCTAATCAGGGAGATATGCAAATTAACTGCCAGCTAAGATGGCGGCCGGCAGCCAGGGAGCTGATGCGAACAGGGAGGCTTGCTTGCTTCAGTGACGGAGGACTCCAACGTTCCCCGCCTGACTTGCCGGACTCTCAGCTGCAATTCTAAGCAACTATGTTGCCAATAAAGAAGCTAAACAAAACCCCAGAAACCTGCTTTACTCAGCCGGGCTTCAGCCAGCCGGACCACAACATTGTATCAAATACAGACGGTAAACAAAGGCCAGAAACCTGTTTTCAGCAGCTGAGGCCTCAGAGCTAAAGCTGGCCCAGAATAAAAAAAAAAGAAAAAAAAAAGGAGCAGTTGGGAGCTTCAGTCACCCGTCAGCCTGAAAACGGCCCTCAGCCCCTCAGCCAGACTGGCCAGGCACCCCAGTGGGGACCCCCACCCTGATCCAGGACACCCTTCAGGCAAACCAGCCAGCCCCCACCCGTGCACCAGGCCTCTATTCTATATAGTAAAAGGGTAATATGCCTCCCTGCACCGGGATCAGTGTGACAGGGGGCAGGGCCCAAACCCCCTGATCGCCCTGCGGCTCTATGTGTGACAGGGTGCAGCGCCCCAATCCCCTGATCGGCCCTGCTCTGTGGGTGATAGAGAGCGGTGCCCCAACCCCGCCTCCCCCATGGGCCCTGCTCTGTGTGTGACGGGGTAGAGCCATAACCTCCCCATCGGCCCTGCCCTGAGTGTGACAGTGGCGGCGCCCCAACCCCCTGATCCGCCCTGCTGTGTGTGTGACGGGGGGCGGTGCACCAACCCCCCTGATGGGCCCTGCTCTGTGCGTGACGGGGTGGCGCCGCAACTTCCCTATCGACCCTGCCTTGAGTATGACAGGGGGCGGTGCCCCAACCCCCCAATTAGCCGTACCCTGAGCGTGACTAGGGGGGGCATCGCAACCTCCAGATCTGCCCTGCTCTGTGCATGACAGGGGGCGGCACCCCAACTCCCCAATCGGCCCTGCTCTGAGCCCGACCAGGGGCTGCACCTAGGGATTGGGCCTGCCCTCTGCCACCCGGGAGCAGGCCTAAGCCATCAGGTTGTTATCTCCGGTGGGGTCCCAGACTGTGAGAGGGCACAGGCCGGGCTGAGGGACCCCCTCTCCCCCCCGAGTGCACAAATTTTTGTGCACCGGGCCTCTAGTGTAATATAATGAACAAAATAAAGTGATGAACAAAAACAGATCCAGAGACAGAGAAGCATCGACCAGACAGTCAAACATCAGAGGGAAGGTAGGGGAGGGTGGGGATAAGGGGGAGAGATCAACCAAAGGACTTGTATGCATGTATATCAGCCTAACCAATGGACACAGACACCAGGGGGGTGAGGGCATGAGTGGGGGAGGGTAGGGGTGGCAATGGGGGGATATAGACACATATGTAATACCTTAATCAATAAAGATAAAAATTTTAAAAAAAGAAAGATGCAAAGCTAAGGAAAAAAATGTAACCAATTTCAATTCTATAAGGTGGCAACATGTGTATTTGTTATATTTTTTTCTCTGCTATTATACTGTACTTGCACTTACTATGTACTGATATAGTTCTACGTGTTGCCCATGGGTTGACTCATTAAATCCTTACAAATACCCAATCAATTAGGTACCATATTAGCTCCATTTTACAGATGAGGGAATTGAAGCAGAGTGGTTAAATAACTTCCCTGGGTTACTGTTAGTAAGTAGTGGGTGTATCTGGCTCCAGCAACCATGCTTTTACCTCATATTGCCTTTACCCTTCTAAAAATTCTAAAAATATAAATAAAACAGCACAAAAACAAATTCCTAAATACTGAGAAAATGCAAAGTTGTAGAATGAACACAACTGTGCAGTTGTTACACTGCCTGCCACCTTCTCTTTATATTTGCTATATTATTCTAGGGGTGGTGGTAAGGGCTCCACTCTGGAGCTGAGCTAGCTGAGAGAGACCTCTCTCTTGAGGGAATCAAAAGTGAAAACTACACTCCCCCTCAAAAACAAAACATCAGGTGGAGCAAAATGATATAGGCCCAGCTGGGGGCATTGGAGGGCACAAACTCAATTTGAGCCTGTGTGTGAACTGTAGTTCCCAGGAGTTAGCTAAGCCTAGTTCCTAGACTATAAAAGGTTGAGTAGGGAGGAGCTGTCAGCCATGTAGGGTAGAAAAATGAGACTGGGAGGAAAGAGGGAAATCCGTTGGCTTCCTCCTAAGGCAGAATGAAGTAGGTATCTGGTGCTTGAGGAATGAGGTAGCAGGAGAAAATTTAAGTATGAAGGGGCAGGGATGTTTCTATAGCTTTCTTTCTGCTGTAGCCTCTGGTTTTAGTAGAATGATTCCCATGCTTCCTGGAGTCATCATGAAAGCATCTCCCAGGCTCTAAGTATAAATCAGAGACAAGGAAACAGTGGGGTGGGAAGAGATGAATACCACCCTGCTAGAAAGAGGGTCTGAAGAGCAACAGCCAATCATTTGAGCAACAATAAAAAAACCACTGGGCGGCTGTGCAGTATAGTGTTAAAGAGTTCAGACTCCAGAGCCAGCTTGCCTAGGTCTGAACCTCTGGCTCAGACACTTATTCATTCTGCCAATTTGGGCAAGCCATCTGTGAAATGGGGATAAAAAATTGTTGAGCATACAAATGAGTAAATCTGTTTAACAATGCCAGGCACATAGTAATCACTTTATGAATGTTTGATATTATTATCATCATCACTATATTTAAGTACCTACTTGTTTCTAGGCACTGTGTAGGAACTAGAGATGGAAACAACTAATGGACATAGTATTTGCCCTTGTATTTAGTTTAGTTGGGGAAATGGGGAAATGAATTACAATGCAATATGATAAAGTGTCAGTTAACTATGTGTCTGATATTATAGGATCTCAGAGAAAAAGAATGATTAACTCTGAAGGGGAGGGGTGGCTAGAGAGGACTTTATTGACATATGACATGGGAGTTGGAGCTTGATGGAAGAGTAGGATTTCATCAGGAAACCGTGTGGGAGAAAGAACATTTCTGGTAGAAGGAATATCTTGGTCAAAGGCATGGCTAGGACCATGGTTCAGAAGAGTGTAGATAGTAGGAAAAATTGATTAGGGTCCAATCTAGAATGATACTGTGTACTCTTCTAAGAATTTTGGACCTATAAGCTCTAGAAGGTGTGTGTGTGTGTGTGTGTGTGTGTGTGTGTGTGTGTGTGTGTGTGTGTGTGTGTATTTGTGCATTTGAAGCAGGGGGATAATATGATTAAAGTTGCATTGATCAACAATAACTTATTTGAAGGATGGATTATGGAAGGAAAAAATGGAGGGAGAAAAACCAGCTGAGTTGCATTGACGCCCTTACCCCCAACCCACACCTCCTCCTCCAGTGTTCCTTTTATCAATCATAATTCACCTAGTTGCCCAAAAGAGAACTTTAAGGTCCTCCATGTCACTTCCCTCTCTCTCACCCTTACATCTATATAATCCATTAACAAGCCTTGTTGGTTCTACTTCCAAAATGCATTTGGAATATACACTACCACAACAGCCTCCTTACTGGCCACTCTAGTTTCTTTAGTGCACCCTTCTAATCTATTGTCTACACAAATGCTAGAGTGATTCAACACACACACACACACACACACACACACACACACACACACACACACACACACACCTGATTTTGGTCTTTCCTTGCTCAAAACACTTCAATAGCTGCCCATTACTTGGTGCTCAGAAGTCTAAGTCCTCACCATGACTTAGTAATTACAAGGTCCTGTAATTTCTGGCCCCATGACAACCACTCCAACCTCACCTCCTATGCTTAGATTGCCCAGCTCCAGTTTACTGTCTCTCCTTCAGTTCTGCAAAGGAGCACTGCTCTATTCTCACCTGGGGCCTTCACAGAGGGTGCATCCTCTGCCAGGAAAGCTCTTATTCCAGGCTCTCTGACTAGTTAACTCCACTTGGCCTTCAGAGCTCAGCTTTAATTTCACTGAAGGCTCCCAGATGCTTTCCCAGATTAGGGCACCTTTCTGTCATATGTTCTCAACTTCCTCTTCTACTTGGCAGACCTCATCTCAGTTGGATTTAAATAATTAATTTGATAATTTGTTTAATGTTGTCCTCCAGCTAAAATGTAAGCACTTCAGGGCAGGATACATGCCAACCTTCTTAACCACTGGATTCCTGAGGGTGTGGCACAGAGTAAGCACATATTACTTATTAAATGAATGAGGCTATGGCAACGGTCTAGGAAAGAGCTAATGTGGGTATAAACCATAGCAGTGACACTATAGTGACTAGAATAAAATTTACAACTTGTTTCCAAAATAAAAAGCTTTAATGACTATACCTATATATTAGGATTTTAAAATGTTAATAGTGTTAATAAAATTTTTAATTAAGCAAAGAGAAGTCATACCCTCATGATCATAACACTTATTAGTGCTATTTATGGAATTGTTCCCCCCCATTCATATGTTGAAGCCCTAATCACAAGTGTGATTATATTTGGATATGGGGGTCTTTGGCAGATAATTAGCCCTCATGATAGGATTACTGCTCTTACAAGAGGCACCAGAGAGCTTGCTCTCTCCCTCCTTCCTTCCCTCCCACGTGAAGACAGAGAGAAGACAACCATCCATAAGTCAAGAAGAGGGCCCTCACCAAAAACTGACCATGCTGGCACCTTGATCTTGGACTTCTAGTATCCAGAACTGTGAGAAAATAAATTTCTGTTGTTTAAGCTACTCAGTCTATGGTATTTTGTTATGGCCATGCAAGTTGACTAATGCACTTGTATTAGTCCTTGGTTGTGCACTGTCTTGTGTCATTTTCCCCTAATTGTTTCTTGGGTACAGCTTATGTCTCCCCACTAGGCTGTCCCCTAGAAGGCATGGATCATGTCTTTTAAATCATCAGAAATACCTACAATCAAATTGGGCACACAGTGGTAGTCAATAAATGCTTATAGAAGGAATGGATGCAACTGCACAGGGAGATGTTAAGCATTCACAGCTAGAAAAGGATGCTGAGACTCTGGAGTTGGTGTCAGCTTTGTCACAGATGTCCTAAGTATCTCTAAACAAATTAGCATATTTCTCCCTTTCTATCCATTTGTTTCTTTAGGTGTGGTATTGCTTCCCTCCCTTGCAGTGTTTTGGTGCGATTTAAATATGCTCTTATTTTCAGAGCCTTTGTGAGGAAGCAGAGACTAGGTTTTTGAGTCAGAAAGCCTTGGGTTTAAAATCTCATTTTCCCACTTACTAACATTGATTGGAGCATGGATCTTGTGCAAGGTGCTTCATACACATTGATTCATTCAATAATTACAGCCATCCTGCAAAGTACATAGGAGGATCACTGTTTTAGGAATGAGGAAACTGAGTTTATGAGACTAGGTAAATTACCCGAAGTCCCACTGCTAGTTAGGGGATCAGAAACCCTGATTGTTTGGCTGAAAAGTCTATATTCTTTCTATCATGCTACAGGCTCCAAAAGAGGATAAAGGCTAATATTTAGAAAAATAATCTCCTACATTAGATTTCAATAGACTCCATTAACCAGAGACAAAAGTTCTTGCCTATCTTTGGAGAAGCAGGAAACTGCCACCGTAATATTTAAGTAATGTAAGGCCAGTCAGAATCAAATTTTCAAAAGGGACCGTGACCCAAAGAGACTACCAGCCATCTCACTAGGCTGAGGGTGCTATGGAGGTAGGATGTTGCTTGTCTTACTTACTTCTGTATCCTTAGAACCTAGCACTGTGCCTGGCTCTAGGAGGCACTCAATAACTTTTTGAGGAAAGAATATTTACCCAGTGAAGTGCAGGGCCTGAAAGAATACATTCTGTGGCCTGGTATTGTGGACTCTAGAAAGGTGTAGCTATAGAGAATAGGCCCAAAAGAGCCAGCAACATAGATACTGAGGTTTGAAACTGAAGTTTAAAACTGAAGTCCCTTTCTTTTTTTTTCTTTTCTTTTCTTTTTCCTTCCTTCCTTCCTTCCTTCCTTCCTTCCTTCCTTCCTTCCTTCCTTCCTTCCTTCCTTCCTTCCTTCCTTCCTTCCCTCCCCTTTTCTTTCTTTCTTTCTTTCTTTCTTTCTTTCTTTCTTTCTTTCTTTCTTTCTTTCTTTCTTTCTTTCTTTCTTTCTTTCTTTCTTTCTTTCTTTCTTTCTTTCTCTCCCTCCTCTCCTCTCCCTCCCTCCTTCCCTCCCTCCCTCCCTCCCTCCCTCCCTCCTTCCCTCCCTCCCTTTCTCCTCCTTCCTCAAGGATATTTTTCCATTGATTTTTACAGAGAGTGGAAGGAAGAGGGAAAGACAGAGAGAAATATCAATGTGAGAGAAACACTCCTGCATGAGCCCTGACCAGGGCCCAGGTCAGGGAGCAGCCTACAACCAAGGTACATGCCCTTGACCAGAATTGAACCCGGGACCTTTTGGTCCACAGGCTGACACTATCCACTGAGACAAACTGGCTAGGTCTGAGGAAGTTTATTTCTGATACAAAGTAGATTCACAATGAAAGAAGATTCCCTGGTGAGAATTTTCCAAAAGACTGGATTCAGACACCCAATAAAAGGAATACAAGTATACTTGCATATAATTTGCAAATGGTTTATGTCTAACTGCATTTTCTGTCATCTATCCCCTAGTGATTTTCAAGGCAAAAATTTATTACTACCCTAAAGGTTATTGCATAATTTATAAAAATAATAAAGCTTTATCTTCTTTTCCTTAACAAGAAAAGTATAGGCAATACTACATTATGCTATTAAGGCTGTTCAATACAGATGACTCCTATCTTTATTATTGCCATACTAGAGACCCGGTGCATGAATTTGTGCACCAGTGGGGTCCCTCGGCCTGGCCTGCACCCTCTCGAATTCTGGGACCCCTTGGGGGATGTCGGAAAGTCGAGGGACCCCACGGGCGCATGATCGGGGCGTGGGAGGGACGCAGGAGTTTGGCCAGCAAGAGGACTCCAGGGCGTGTCTGGCCCGTCTCACTCAGTCCCAATCGGCCAGACCCCAGCAGCAAGCTAATCTACCAGTCAGAGCATCTGCTCCCTGGTGATCAGTGCAGGTCATAGCAAGTGGTTGAGTGGCCTTAGCATATCATTAGCATGTTATGCTTTGATTGGTTGAATGGATGAGTGGATAACAGGACACTTAGCATATTAGGCTTTTATTATATAGGATTAAGTGCTTGATCAATCATGTTTAGGTTTTACTATAAAATTTAAAATGTGGGGTATGCCCATCCATATTAGCCAGTATCACTAAAGTTCCTATTACACCAGCCCCATGTCTTGTTCAAATTTCACTTTTTTGGATTTCAATTATATAGAGGCCTTCCAAGTAGAAATCTGTGTTACTGAGGATTCAAACCAAGGGCAGTTTTCCCTGCTTCTCATAAACACAATTAAGGTGTAATGGCAGTGACAAACTTCTCAAGAGTAGAGGAAGCTGGGGTGACAGAGAGCAGAACTGTGAACATCCATTCCTAAGTTACAGGCAGGATTTTTGCTTTGTAAGCTGATCCTTTATAGAGTAGTAATTTATAAATGGAAAGAGATACAAGACTCATCATTCAGCAAGCATTTATTGAGGGCCTGCTATGTGCAAGACACTAGATAAGCATCACAGCTTAATAAGAATTTTCAAATATATGAGGCATTTTCTTGTCATTGCCTTAAAATATCATGTTCTATGTTTGAAAATGGCAGTGTAATCATGAGGGGAAAAATTCAAACTCAATATTAGTATAACTTATATTTGCCATCTCAAGTGATGGTAAATAGAACTGTCCACCACACTTTAATCAGCTTTTGCACATGCTGTTCCCTCAACTTGGAATTCTCTTTCCCTCTCTTCTGTTTGCCTGGTGAAATCCTATCCATTCTTTAGGATATAGCTCAAATATCATCTCCTGTGTGAGTCCTTCTGATCCCTCCTGAGAGAATTAATCATTCCTTTATCTACACTCACAGAGCTCTTTGCAAGGAAACTCTACTCTCACACCCCTTTGTAATTTTTCCTTTCTCACACTGTACTCTGAACTCCATAAGTGAGGGAACACCTCTGATTTATCTTGGTATCCTCAGCACAATGCTTGTGTATAGCAGTAGTCAAATAATTATTGATGACCACTTTGAAAAATCTATTAAATTACAGAGAATATTATGGAAGCCTAACAAGACTTTGCATATAGTATGTTCTTAATGAGGGTTTGCTGACTCTGAATGTAGTAAAAATGGTGCTTCTCCCAGGTTAAGGTTATAGATATCACTTGATGGTAGTCTTTTCATGGTGCCACACAGCAGGCACTAGCCCTCCACAGACATCCTTGTGATGATCCACACACTGAATGGCACAGGTGCCCCAAATCATTACCCGCACTGGCTTGCCGGAGGGCATAAAATGCTCCATTATTAGTCACTTGGGGTTAAAGCATTTGCTACAGAAGTTCCCTGCTGGGTGGCTTTCATACAGAAGAAAAATACCCAGAAGTCACCTAAAAGACTGAATCTTTTAGAGGACCTGTAGATGATTCATGCCTCTCTCCTTCCAAGTACAATCTGTAGTTCAGAGAGAATTCAGAACACAGGAGAAGGTCCTAAAAAAGTTAAGATAGAGCACAATTTACATTGTAGTTATTACAGTAGACAATTCCTGTTAGCTTAGAGTTAAAAATTATGCCGTTTGCAAAATGCTGTGAGGCACAAATCTTAAAGAAGGTAAAAAACAAAACAAAACAAAACAAAAAAAACAACAACAAAAAAAACCCCAAACACATGAGTAAACATTATTACAATTTTTTGGTATCAAAACACTAACAAAATTTAAACTTTGGTTTTTAACCATAGCCATTTATAAAATCCTACTATCTTTCTCTGTTAATGGGATGTGTAGAAGAAAACTTGTTTTCTAGTTCAAAAGTTCTGCTTTCATGGGAAATATACCTATCTTATAGACCTTCAGTATATAATCACCAAATAATTTTTTTGCCAATACAGGCACAAAATACTCAATGAGTCTTGTGTTAACTAGAAACCAGTTAGACAGATACCAGATTCCCTGAGCGTTTTTGTTAAGAGTAGCTGAGATGATAATTTTCTAATTTTTGAAAATTGGGATGTTTCGTGACTCATTGATTATATAGGGCGTTCCTAATTCATTGTTGGTAGTTTAACAAATTAGGTAGAAGGACAAATCTAAACTCTGTTGAATTTAGCTGGAACAAACAAAGACTAGTCTTGCTTTCAAATCATTGTCAGTGCTATTTGAACATTAAAATAATCAAGAGCCCAGAGACAAGCGAAGTTTCTCAACATAATCCCTTTCTACCTTTGTCGGCTTAGGGAGGTGTGAGAGAAGGACAATGCCAACACAAATGGAAATGTACAGTGAAGAAAGAAAAGGAGAGCCTGAGCAGTGGGTGAAAAGTTAACTTACTTCACTTAAATCACCATATTAAAACCAGATGTGTTCAAAAATGTGGGATGAGAAAAACTGGTGTTACTGATAGGGTGAACAAACCCTTTGTGCTTTCCTCCCAATACGTATCATTACAGGGTGACAGAGGTGTCATTTTGTTTCATTTCACATGTAGCACATTCTCAACAAGTTAAACTGTTTCTAATCTTGTGTAATTAGATAGGTCTCGCTACATCCCTCAGTTGAAGGATTTTATGAGCTGCCTTGTTCTGTCTCCCTTTTGTGACAGCTTCTTTGGGGCTGGAAACTAACATTTGCTAACATTTCTTCCCTTCTGGCACCTGTCAGCTGGATGAGCCCTGGGAAAAGGAGGATGGGGAGGGAAGGAATGCAACATTCCTCCCCCCATGCCCTGGTATTAGAGCCATCTTTGTCTCTACATAGGGATTACTCTGTTCTGGAAAGTGCAGTTAAGTACACACTCAAAATAAGCAATGGGCAGATGGGTGAATGGAATGATGAAGTTCTTGCTTTTTTATTTAATTTTATTACAAACCCCAAGCTCCTTTGTTTACTAAATATAGAACCTGGGTGAGATGCTGCCAGAGATGGAAGTCCTTTAATACAGGCCAAGGACACCCCAGCATGCAAAATGGATGCGGCTTGGCTCTTTGATCTTCCTGTAAGGCACTCTGGATACAGCCCACGGCTGGACATGGCTACTCTTCCACCATTGCCTTCTCATTTCAGAGCACAGTTTTGAGGAGTCATCAGATATTTGACATTGAAATAAAAGGCTATATAAACACCAGATCTTTTACTTCAATGCAGAAGTGTAATTGCATGTTGAAATTGGGATTTTTCTTCAAAAGGCTTTAAAGCTGTCCCCCACCAAAGCTTTCGTAGGGTCATTTCTTGACCATGCTATGATGTATTTATAAGGCTGCTGACTGGCAAATGCTCTCCATGTGTAGACTGGGGAATCCAGAACTAAGGCCAATTTATGCTTCTAGGCCATGGGACTTGGGCATGATTGATTATATGCAGAACCTGACCTTGCACCACAAATTTCTGTGGTTTTTGCCTAATAATGAGAAAAGACAACTGAAAGAGTGAAGTGTATAATAGAAATGGTGAGTGACAGGGCCACCTGATGTCCCTTAGTACTTTACAGTTTATAAATCGCTTTCAGAGTGGTCCTTTCATAGATAGGCAGTGCACTCCTATTTCACCCAAGCAACTGGACTGCAGAAATAAGAGCCATGGTGCTGGCACAGCCATGGAGGCCTGGATTTTTCATGCTGGGGGTGGGGCAGTGTGGGGGTAAACACTTTGCCTTCCAGGAATAGTACTGCTCTGAGACTCCTCTGTAGATTGGAACAGAGATTAAACCAAGGGTTCTCTTTGCATTCCATGGAGCAGTTTGCTCATGCTTTCACTACAGATCAGGCTCAAGAATTCCTCTGCCAGCTGAGAATCTGAATGTTGCTTTGGCTGTAAGACAGTATCTTATTTATTCTCATAAATCCCCTCCTCTTCTTGTCCCTGATTATTTTCACCCAAAAATGGAAAGGGGGGGGGGAATTATGTGAGCATTTGGGTACTGGATTGCAGCCACCCTTGGCAATCTTTGTTAATCTTTGAGATTTTTACCTGCATTGATTAAAGAATAGTGACTCACTCAGAGTAACATATAGTCTTTCTTTCAGAAAAGCAGTTACTCAAAAGTGCTAAGAAAAACAAAATTATACTTCAAGGGAAAAGAAAAGTTCTAAGAGCAAAAGATTGCTTTAAACAAGCTGAGAAGATTTTAAATATATCCTATATAATAAAAGGCTAATATGCAAATCGACCGAACAGCGGAATGACTGGTCGCTATGATGCGCACTGACCACCAGGGGGAAAATGCTCAACACAGGAGCTGCTCCTGGTGGTCAGTGTGCTCCCACAGCGGGGGTGCCGCTCAGCCAGAAGCCGGACTCATGGCTGGCTAGCACAGTGGTGGTGGCAGGAGCCTCTCCCGCCTCCATAGCAGTTGGGCATCCCCTGAGGGGTCACAGACTGTGAGAGGGCACAGGCCGGGCTGAGGGATCCCCCGCCCTGAGTGCATGGATTTCATGCACCGGGCCTCTAGTATGTATGTGTGTATATATATAAATATATCCTAAATAATAAAAGGGTAATATGCAAATTCACTCTAATGGCAGAACAACCAGAATGACCACTGGACCAGTCACTATGAGGCACACTAACCATCTCTTGGTCCCTTTCCCCGGCTGGCAGGCTCCAATCGCCTGATGGCCACCCATTGTGGGGGTGGGGCAGGCGAGTAGGTGGAAACAGCCGACTTTTCGGTCCCTTCCCCTGGCCATCAAGCACCGATCACCCGATGGTGAATGGGGAACTGGGGGTGGGTGGTGGCGGGGGGCAGGGCCGGCTGTGGGCCGCTGTGTAAGATGGCCCTGATTGCAGGCCAGGCCTAGGGACTATACCCGCGCATGAATTTTGTGTGCCAGGCTTCTAGTGTGTGTGTGTGTGTGTGTGTAATTTCAGAGAGGAGGGGAGAGGGAGAGAGAGATAGAAACATCAATAATGAGAGAGAATCATTGATCAGCTGCATGCCTCCCACTAGGGATCAAGCCTGCAACCTGGGCATGTGCCCTGACCCTGCCTGGAAATCAAACTTTGGCCTTCTGATTCGATGCTCAACCACTGAGGCCACCGTGGCTAAGCAAGCAGAGGAGATTTTGAAAAAGGAAAGGGCAATTATCTGAAAATGATGAAAAAGTGGCTTATACATTTTAGATTTCCTCTCCAGTTCCAATTTTGAGACTTAAACATCTTTTCTCCAGGGGAAGTTAGAAAGGAGAGTTAGATGACCTTAGCTCCAGATCACCACTTGAAACTTCCCAGGAGTTTGGGGACCTTTGCAGCTCAGCTCCCCTGACCAGAGGGGTGGAAGGGAGACAAACAGTGGGAAGGAATAAAAGTGAGAAGCAGCTGCCGCAAATGCTGCTGAGTCTTCACTTCACTCTAAACAGGTGTATAGACAGTTGCCTCTTTAATTTAACCCTTTGTTCATACCCCAAATGACAAAGCTCATTTTGCTCACATAAGTCTCTTCTAGTAGAGATAGCAGTTGTTATAAGCTGAAGAAAAAGATAGAGGTAAGAGAGGTTATGTGGGGAAAACTTGACAAAGACAGTTTTTTTCTCTCTCAAAAAATGTACCTCAGATAGAACGCCTAAGGAAGGTTACATCCAAAGAGTGAGAAACTGCTGTAATCAAAGGCAGTCTGGAGGAGGGAGGACAGACAGGCTGCAAAGGCTTGGGGACAGTTTGGCTTCTACTTCTAATTATATTCTCCAGGCTAATTGTGTAAATGGGAGTTTCTTACTCAAGAATGGCCATTTGTAGATGCACGTGGGTTTATTTTCTGCACTACCACAACGCCAACTCAGCAATTCTTTCAACAACTCTTATCAATAGAGAGGACCTAAATTATTCACTGACCTGGATGCTAGCAGTGTAAATCTGCAAGCTATTTCCCCTCAAGTGGACTTAGCATTGCAATAGTTGGGTGCTGAGGCTGGAAGTGACTTTAAAGTATGTTTGTTATACCCTGAAAAGGACAAGGGAATTTGAGCCTGAAGAAAGGGGGTGATTTGTTAATGATAGACATTCAAACAGGTGTGAGGTGGTACCTCCTTGTTTTGATTTGCATCTCTCGGATGATTAGTGACTTTGAGCATGTTTTCGTATGTCTCTTGGCCTTCTGTATGTCCTCTTTTGAAAAGTGTCTATTTAGGTCCTTTGCCCATTTTTTGATTGGATTGTTTATCTTCCTTTTGTTAAGTTGTATGAGTTCCCTGTAGATTTTGGAGGTTAACCTCTTGTCAGATGTATCATTGGCAAATACACCTGACGTTTGTAGGCAAATTAGCGGTACACGGCATCGTATGGAATATGGAAGCCGAAGGCCTGTTCGAACACCTTTGCTGTCTGCAGTTACAAAGATAAAGCGCCTCCAATTTGCACAGGAGCACAAGGATTGGACAGTCGAGCATTGGAAAAAAGTCATGTGGTCCAATGAATCACGTTTCCAGTTGCATCATACAGATGGCAGAGTGAGAATTTGGCAGAAACAGCATGAAAGCATGTACCCCACATGCATGAGTACAACCCTTCAAGCTGGTGGGGGCAGTGTTATGGTTTGGGGCATGTTTTCCTGGCATGATTTGGGCCCTTTAATTCGTGTGGAACAACGTCTGAATAGCACAACATACCTAAGTATCGTTGCTGATCAAGTTCATCCTATCATGTTGATGGCGTATCCCAATGGAGATGGCTTCTTCCAACAAGACAATGCGCCATGCCATGGTGCTCGTATTGTGCAGGAGTGTTTTCAAGAACATGAAGGAGACTTTACCTTGCTTAGGTGGCCCCCACAATCACCAGATCTCAATCCAAATGAGCATTTGTGGAATGAAGTTAAAAGAGCCATCAGGCGCCCTAACCAGTTTGGCTCAGTGGATAGAGCATTGGCCTGCGGATTGAAGGGTCCCGGGTTCGATTCCGGTCAAGGGCATGTACCTTGGTTGCGGGCACATCCCCAGTAGGGAGTGTGCAGGAGGCAGCTGGTCGATGTTTCTCTCTCATCGATGTTTCTACCTTTCTATCCCTTTCCCTTCCTCTCCGTAAAAAATCAATAATTAATATATATATTAAGAAGAGCCATCATGCAGCTGGTTTCACAACCATCAAATCTCACAGAACTGGACAGTGCTATTCAACAGGCATGGTGTCAGATTCCTCACATCACCTTTCAACATCTTGTGGAGTCAATGCCAAGAAGAATTGCTGCAGTACTGAAGGCAAAAGGTGGCCCAATGAAGTACTGATGGGGTGGTCATAATCATCAGGCCACTCAGTGTATATAAATCCCATGTTCAAAGGCTGTTTAATTGCATTGTTTACCCATATCTTCAGAAAAAAATCACTTCTACTGTTGTGGTAAACAACCTGCTTCCCTATTTATAATGGTCTGGCCCTCTACCAAGTTCAGTGTGAAGTTATAGCTAATTTGCCTACAAACGTCAGGTGGTCATAATAATTTGGCCACTCAGTGTATGTTCTCCTATGGAGTGGGCTCTCTTGTTATTTTATTGATGGTCTCTTTTGCTGTGCAGTTCTTTATTTTGATGTAGTTCCATTTGTTTATTTTCTCCTTAATTTCCATTGTCCTAGGACAGTGATGGCGAACCTTTTGAGCTCGGCATGTCAGCATTTTGAAAACTCTGGTGTCATGTCACATATAGAAATTTTTTGAAATTTGCAACCATAGTAAAACAAAGATTTATATTTTTGATATTTATTTTATATATTTAAATGCCATTTAACAAAGAAAAATCAACCAAAAAATGAGTTCGCGTGTCACTTCTGACACGCGTGTCATAGGTTTGCCATCACTGGTATAGTTGGTGGTCTGGTTTCATTTTTTTCTCATGTATCTGTCCAATTTTCCCAACACCATTTATTGAAGAGAGACTGTCTTTATTGTATCTCTTGCCTCCTTTGTCAAATATTAATTGAGCATAGTGGCTTGGGTTGATTTCTGGGTTCTCTATTCTGTCCCATTGATCTATAGGCCTGTTCTTGTGCCAGTACCAAGCTGTTTTGAGAACAGTGGCTTTGTAATATAGCTTGATATCTGGCATTGAGATCCCTCCAACTTTGTACTTCTTTCTCAAGATTGGTGTGGCTATTTGGGCTCTTTTTGATTCCATATAAATTTTTGGAATATTTGTTGTAGGCCTGTGAAATAAGCCATTGGTATTTTGATAGGGATTGCATTGAATCTATAAATTGCTTTGGGTAGTATGGCCATTTTAATGATGTTGATTCAAACGTCAAGTGCTGGTGAGGATGTGGAAAAAAAGGAACCCTCGTTCACTGCTGGTGGGAATGAAAAATAGTGCAGCCACTGTGGAAAACAGTTTGGAGTTTCCTCAAAAAATTAAAAATGGAACTCCCATTTGACCCCGTGATCCCAAGTCTAGAAATATATCCCAAAGATTCAGAAAAACCAATCAGAAAGGATATATGCACCCCTATGTTCATAGTAACACAATTTACCATAGCTAAGATTTGGAAACAGCCTAAGTGCCCATCAGCAGATGAATAGATTAAAAAACTGTGGTACATATACACAAGGGAATACTACGCTGCTATAAAAAAGAAGGAACTTTTCCCATTTGCAACAGCTTGGATGGATCTGGACAGCATTATGCTAAGTGAAATAAGCCTGTCGGAGGAAGATAATTATCACATGATCTCATCCATATGTGGAATATAATGAACAACATAAACTGATAAACAAAAAGAGAGACAGAGAAATATGGAACAGACTGTTAAACCTCAGAGCAAAGGCAAGGGATGGGGGAGGGGGAGAAGATATCAACCAATGAACTCATATGAGTATATGCATAACCCAAAGTCACAGACAATAGGGTGGTGAAGGTTTGAGGAGGGGAGGGAGAGGGCAATGGGGGAAGAAAAGGGACATATGTAATACTTTCAACAATAAAGATTTATTTAAAAAAATAAGGGGAGTGAATTGCCCAGGATCACATGAGCTAGTGAAGATGCCATTATAAAGCAACAGGGTTTCTCTTCTACAGTCCCAATGTTTTCTGTCCACCTTCTCAACCCCCACCCCACAGGGGCCCCTAAATGTACCCATTATGGCCAAGTCTGAGTGTTCTTCTCCTGGCTATTTCAGTTGCTGCCCCATGATAATGTTGGCAGGCCCGGTGCCTGAGTGAGCCTTGATCGTGAGAGGGAGTGCTTATCCTATCCTCCTGACCTAGCTGGCTAAGAGCCATTCTGCCATTTGCAGTGTGCCTTCAGCTTGATGGCCCCTAATGAGGACATCTTCCTAATGAGGATATCAAGGAGAATTGTGCCTCCAAAGGCATCACTGCTGCTGTGAACAGATGTAGCTGCTTAAAAGAGTGTTTTCCTTTTCTGCCTGAAAGTTCCAGAAAATATAGTTCTTCATTCTTCATTTAAAGAAATGATGCAACTGATATACATAAAATGCTTAACATATATAAGTCATATTTGTATGTAATTTCTACATGAAAATATATATATAAGTTATGAAGCATAATAATTATGGTGGCCTCAACAGCAGTGAGCCCACCATCTGCCTTAACAAACATTACCAGTACCATTGCAACTCCCTGCATACTTCTCTCCAGCCCACCACCCTGCCGCTCTCCCAGAGGTATCCACAATCATGAACTTTAGAAAACCACCGTCTTGCATTTCTTTATTATCTAATTACATATGAGTACTCCTAACAATATATTCTTTAGTTTTGCTTGGTTTTGAACTTTAAATATTGATATCATATTAAAATTGCAGCAATTTGGTTTTAGTCAAAATTGTGTCTGAGATCCTTTTACATTGTTATCTATAGCAGTGGTTCATTCATTTTCATTGCTGCCTAGTATTTCATTGTGTAAGTCTGCCACAACAGAGACATACAACTATTGAACATCTGTGGTTTCTAGTTTTTTTCTGCTGTTCTGAACAAATGTTGCTATAAACTTTCTTTATAGTACACTGGCCCAAATTTTTTTTATATATATATTTTTATTGATTTCAGAGAGGAAGAGAGAGGGAGAGTTACAAACATCAATGATGAGAGAGAATCATTGATTGGCTGCCTCCTGCATGCCCCCTACTGGAGATTGAGCCCATAATCTGGGCATGTGCCTTTGGAATCAAACCCGGGACCCTTCAGTCCACAGGCTGACGCTCTATCTACTGAGCCAAACCAGCTAGGGCCCAACTTTCTTTAAGGTTTGTTTCTAGGAGTGTAATCTATGACTTATAAAGTATACACATGTTCAAATTTGTTAGATAATGCCAAATTGTTTCCCAAATCCATTGTCCACTATACACTCCTGCCAGAAGTATAACTGCTCCACATTCTCACTAACACTTAGTATTGTTTAATTTAAATTATTTTTTTTAATCTGGTAGATTAAAGTGCAATTTTGTATTGTTGCTTTGTGTCAATCATTGTGGTTTTAATTTGCATTTCCCTGATTACAAATGAGGTTGAGCATCTTTTCATGACTCTTGGCATCCAGATTTCCTCTTCTGTGAAAGGCTTGTTCATATGCCAGTATTTTGCCCATTTTTCTTCTGAGTTTTTCTTTATATATTGGTATATAAACTTTGTATATTGCAAATACTAATACATATGTCAGTTTTGAGTACTAACTACATTCTTCCACTTTGTGGCTTGTCTTTTCACTTTATGGCATTTTTTTTTATGAACAGAGGCACTTCATTTTAATGTAATTGAATTTATTACTATTTTCCTTTATGGTTGCTGCTTTTTGTGTTTCTTTTAAGAATATCCTATGCCAAGATCACAGAGAAATTCTCCTATATCAGTGTTGCTTTGTGAGTGGGGAGGTTGCTGGCATTTGGGGCAGGACAATTATTCTTTATGTGGGGCTGGCTCTCACACTACAGGACACTTAGCATGCTGGGCCCTGAGTACCAAATGCCTTTAGCACTGTTCCTGTCATTTATTTTTAATATGTTTTTTAATTTATTTCAGAGAGAGGAAGGGAGAGAGAGAGAGAGAGAGAGAGAGAGAGAGAGAGAGAGAGAGATCAATGATGAGAGAGAATCATTGATCTGTTGCCTCTTGCAGGCTCCCTACTGAAGAGAAAGCCTGCAATCTGGGCACGTGCTCTGAACAGGAATCGAACTGTAACCTCCTGGTTCATGGGTCAGTGCTCACTCCTGAACCACACAGGCCAGGCTCTTGCTGCCATTATAACAACCCAAAACACTCCAAATACATTTTTTAATGTTCCCTGAGTGGAGGTATTACCATTTGAGAACTTCTGAACTATATTTTTTTCTAAAAGTTGAAAGTATTTAACACACCCAAAATTGATTTTTGTGTGACATGAGGTAGGAATATAATTTTATTCTTTATAGATAACCAATTTCCCCCAAATCAGTTATTAAAAAGTTAATCCTTTCCCCCAATGACTTGCAATCCCATGTGTCATACACCAAATTTCCAAATAGGTATAGTTCTATTTTTGAGTTTTTTATTCTGCTCCATTGGCCTATTTGTCAAACCTCTATACCAACATTGCACTCTTTTAAGTACTATAGCAGTATGATAAACTTAATATCTGACAGAGTAAGTTTTTCTACCTTGTTGCTCTTCAATTGCCTTGCTTTTTCTTTGCATCCTTATATAAATTACTAGAGGCCTGGTGCACGAATTCATGCACAGGTGGGGTCTGGCCGGCCTGCCCTGATTGGGGCCGATTGGGCTGGGCCAGCCCGGGAGAGGGGACACAGGAGGTAGGCTGGGAGGCCCCGTCCCAGTGGGGGGGGGCGATCGGGGGCGGGGACGGCCAAGGGAAGAGGCTGCAGGTGGTTGGCGGGCCGGCCCTGCCCCCTGGTCGAACTCTGGTCAAACTCCCAGTTGAGGGGACAATTTGCATATTACCCTTTTATTATATAGGATAGAACTGGATTGTCAAATTCCATGAAAACCCTGTTGGAGTTTTGATTGGAATTAGACTGACTATGAATGATTCATGGAGAAAAAATATCTGAATAGGTTTTATAAAGTTTTATAATTTCCTCTATAAATGATCTCTGGCACGTTTGTTAGATTTCCTTCATAGATACTTTATATTTTTATTCCTATAGTATCTTTTAAAAATTGCATTTTTGATTCTTACTGCTGGTGTATAGAAATGAGACTTACCTCCTTACATTCTTTTTAAAATGTATTCCAATCAGACTTTCCCATTTATCTCCACCAAAACTATTCTTGGTAAAGTCACCCATGACTACATGATTGCTAGGCCCAATTGTCATATCTCAGTCCTAACTTCACTTGATTTCTCAATAACAAATGACATAATTGATCACTTCCTCCTCCTAAAAACACTTTCTTCCTTTGGTTTCCAACTCAGCACGCACTTTCGATTTTCCTTTTTACCTCAACGGTTATTCTTTCTTTGCTGGGTTTTCCTCATTTCCCCAACATTTATGTTGGACTGTTCCAGGGGCCAGTCATTAGATCTCTTCTCTAGTTATCTACAGTCCTTTGGTGATCTCATCCATTTTCATGATTTTAAATTCTATCCATCTGTTAACCTATTTTGCAATGCTAGTTCAACTCACTGTCTGGAATTTACACACACACACACACACACACACACACACACACATACTAGAGGCCTGGTGCACAATTTCATGCACTGGTGGGGTCCCTCGGCCTGACCTATGCCCTCTATAATCTGGGACCCCTCGGGGGCTATTGGACTGCTGGTTTCAGCCTGATCCCCGCAAGCCAGGCCGAGGGACCCCACTGGTGCACGAATCCGTGCACTGGGCCTCTAGTATGCATATAAGATCTTTGGTTAATCTCTTCATGCCTTCCCCATTTTCCCTCTTCCCTCTGAGATTCATCAGTCTGCTCCATGTTTCCATGCCTGTGCATTGAGTGTCTGCCCACTGGTGGTCAGTGCGTGTCAGAGCTACCGGATATATATATATATATACATACACATACTAGGGGCCCGGTGCACGAAATTCGTGCACTGGGTGTGTGGGGGGGGAGGGGAGTGTCCCTCAGCCCAGCCTGCCCCCTCTCACATACTGGGAGCCCTCAGGCGTTGACCCCCATCACCCTCCAATCGCACGATTGGCCCCTTGCCCAGGTCTGATGCCTCTGGCCTAGGCGTCTGGCCCAGGCAGCGGGGATCTGCAGTGGCAGCGGGGGGCGCCGCGATCGCGTGGGCTCCGCCCCTGCCCCTGCAGGACGCCTCTGGCTGAGGCGTCCGGCCCGGGCAGCGGGGACCCACAGCTGCAGCGGCCCCGCGATCGTAGGCTTCGCTTTAGGCCCAGGCAAGGGGCCCCTAGCTCCCGGGACTGCCAGCTTCGACTGTGCCCAGCTCCCATCGCTGGCTCCACCCCTACTTCCTGCTATCACTGGCCAGGGCGGAAAAGGCACCTGATTCTCCGATCATGGCTGGGGGCCAGGGCAAAGGCGGCCCTGCCCTGTCCCCCATCTCTTAGCTCCCCCCTGGGTTTCCGATCACTGTCAGTGGCAGGGGGTTCTTCCTGCTTTCCCTTTCACCTCCCTGCATTGTGCCTATATATGCAAATTAACCGCCATCTTGTTGACAGTTAACTGCCAATCTTGGCAGTTAATTTGCATATAGCCCTGATTAGCCAATGAAAAGGGTATCGTCGTACGCCAATTACCATTTTTCTCTTTTATTAGTGTTGATATATATATATACACACACACACACACACACACACACACTAGGGGCCCGGTGCACGAAATTCGTGCACTGGGTGTGTGGGGGGCAGTGTCCCTCAGCCCAGCCTGCCCCCTTTCACATACTGGGAGCCCTCAGGCGTTGACCCCCATCACCCTCCAATCGCAGGATCGGCCCCTTTCCCAGGCCTGACGCCTCTGGCTGAGGCGTCCGGCCCGGGCAGCGGGGACCCACAGCTGCAGCGGCCCCACAATCGTGGGCTCCGCTTTAGGCCCACGCAAGGGACCCCTAGCTCCTGGGACTGCCAGCTTCGACCGTGCCCAGCTCCCATCGCTGTCTCCACCCCTACTTCCTGCTATCACTGGCCAAGGTGGAAAAGGCACCTGATTCTCCGATCATGGCTGGGGGGCAGGGCAAAGGCGGCCCTAGGGCCGCCTTTGCCCTGCCCCCCAGCTCTTAGCTCCCCCCTGGGTTTCCGATCACTGTCAGTGGCAGGGGGCTTCTTCCTGCTTTCCCTTTCACCTCCCTGCATTGTGCCTACATATGCAAATTAACCGCCATCTTGTTGGCAGTTAATTTGCATATAAGCCTGATTAGCCAATGAAAAGGGTAGCTCGTACGCCAATTACCATTTTTCTCTTTTATTAGTGTTGATATATTTCTTCAACCTATTTGATATCTCCAATTCAATAATACAAACTGCACTCTTTTTTTTTAAATATATTTTATTGATTTTTTACAGAGAGGAAGAGAGAGAGATAGAGAGTCAGAAACATCGATGAGAGAGAAACATCGATCAGCTGCCTCCTGCACATCCCCCACTGGGAAAGTGCCCACAACCCAGGTACATGCCCTTGACTGGAATCGAACCCGGGACCCCTGAGTCCGCAGGCCGACGCTCTATCCACTGAGCCAAACTGGTTTTGGCAAACTCTTTAATTTCTTACTGAAAGCTGTATGCCCACACTCTTCTCTGTCTTACTTGCTCACTCCATCATTCCAATTGCTCAGAACAAAGTCTGTAAGTCCTTGCTTTCTCTCATGCCACTCACAATATGTCAGAAAATCCTTCTCACTCTGCCTTCAAAATATATACAGATTCACATCACTTCTCACAATCTACATGGATACCACAATAGTTCAAGCCACCATTAATTTTGAAGAAACCCTCTTTATTGAGATATACTCTACAAATCATATAACTCACACATTCATAATGTACACGTTGATGTCTTTTAATATATTCACAGGGTGTCTGACCATCACCTCAGTCTAAAAGACCATTATAAACTTTTGAACAATAATAGATACAGAGGCAGAGCTGCCTCAAACAGATTGTCAAACTGCAGCGGGAAGGCCGGGGAGGGTTGGGGGGTAGGAGGGAGGGGGTAAGAGATCAACCGAAGGACTTGTATGCATCCATATAAGCATAACCAATGGACATAAGACACTGAGGGGGTAGGGGAGGCCAGGGGATTGTCAAGGGTGGGGGAAAAAAAGGACACATATGTAATACCCTTTGTAATACTTTAAGCAATAAAAAAAATATTTTTCTTTCCCCTAAAATAAACCATTATTCATTAGCAGTCCTTCTCCATTCCCCTCGCCTCATCTTATCACAGACAACCACTAATCAACTTTCGGTTTGTATAGATTTGTCTATTCTGGACATTTTGTATGAATGGAATCTAATGTGTGGTCTTTATATCAGGTACTTCATTCTTCTTTATTTCCAAATAACATTCCATTGTATGGTTATACTGCTTTTTATTTATACATTGACTAGTTGAGGGACACTTGGGTTGTCTCTGCTTTTTGGCTAATATAAATAATGCTGCTCTGAACATTTGTGTACCAGTTTTTATGTGGACATATGCTTTCATTAGATATATAACTAGGAGTGGAATTACTGAGTTACAAGCTTTAACTTTTTGAGGAACTACCAGTATATTTTCCGCTGGTACTGTATGAGGGCTCACTTCTCCACATCTTTGTTACCACTTGTTATTATCTGTCATTTTGACTATAGTCATCTGAGTGGCTGTGAAGTGGTATTTCAGCATGGTTTTGATTTGCATTTTGTAAGGACTAACATTGTTGAACATGCTTTCATGCCCTTGTTGGTCATTTGTATATCTTCTTTGGAGAAATGTTTATTCAGAGCCTTTTCCTATTTTTAAATTGTTATCTGTCTTCTATTATGGAGTTGTAAAAGTTCTTAATATATTCTAGATACAAGTCCCATATTAGATATATAATTTGCAAATATTTTCTCCCATTCTGTGAGTTGTCTTTCTATTTACTTGAAGACACCTCTTATGGCAGAAAAAATTAATTTTTATGAAGTCCAATTTATTTTTTCTTTTTTGTGTATGTTTTTGGTGTTGTACATAAGAAACCATTGCCTAATACAAAGTCATAAAGATTTACACCAATGTTTTTTTCTTTTTCTTTTTTTTTATTATGACTAATATTTTTATTTTATTTTTTTTTGAGGTCAATTATCATATCTTTTTTTTCTAAGAGTTTTATAGTTTTAGCACTTACATTTAGGTTTTTGATGTATTTTGAGTTAATTTTTATATATGATGTGAATGTAGAGATCCAACTTCATTCTTTTTAAAAAATATATTTTTATTGACTTCAGAGAGGAAGGGAGAGGGAGAGAGAGATAGAAACATCAATGAGGAGAGAGAATCATTGATTGGCTGCCTCCTACATGCCCCCCACAGGATCAAGTCCGCAACCTGGGCATGTGCCCTTGATCGGAATTGAACCCAGGACTCTTAAATCTGCAGGCTGATGCTTTATCCACTGAGCCAAACCAGCAGGGCCCAAATTCATTCTTTTCCATGTGGATAACTAGTCGTCTCAGCACCATTTCTGAAAAGACCATTCTTTTTCCAACTGAATTGTCTTGGCACCCTTGTTGGAAACCAACTGACCATAAATATGAGGGTTTATTTCTGAACTCTCAATTTGATTCTATTGATCTATAAAGTTTATCCTTATGTTAGTATCATACTGTTTTGATTACATTAGCTTTGTAGTAAGTTTTGAAATCTAAAGTAATAAAGACCTCATCGCATTGTTAAGAAGCCTTCCCTTTTCTACTTTTTAGAAGAGTTTGTAAGGACATTTTTTGATTCTTCTTTAAAAATTTCATAGGATTCGCCAGTGAAGCCGTCTGGTCGTAGACTTTTCTTTGGTGGGAGGTTTTGGATTACTAATCTAATCTGTTTAATTGTTATATAGGTCTATGCAGATTTTGTATTTCTTCTTGAGTCTTGAGTTTTAGCAGTTTGTGCCTTTCTAGGAATTTTCTTATTTTATGTAGGTTATGAAATTTGTTGGCATACAAGCATTCATAGCATTTAAAATAGATTTTAGAGCAGAAAGAGGGGAGGGAGGGAGGAAGAGAGGGAGGGAGGGAGGGGGAGAGGGGAGAGAGAGAGAGAGAGAAAGAGAGAGAGAGAGAGAGAGAGAGAGAGAGAGAGAGAGAGAGAAATCGGTTGCCTCCGACTGGGGATTGAATCCACAACCTGGGTATGTGATCTGACTGGGAATTGAACCTGCCTCCTTTTGATGTATGGGACAATGCTCCAACTAACTGAGCCTGGTAATGAGGACTTTTAAGATCTACTCTTTTAGCAACTTTCAAATATGTAATACAGTATTATTAACTATAGTGCCATGGTGTACATTACATCTCCATGACTTATTTATTTTATAACTGGAAGTTTGTACCTTTTAACCCCCTCCACCCATCTCACCCACACCTCACACCCCTCCACTGGCAACCACCAATCTGTTTTCTCTATCTAGGAACTTGTTTCATTTAGATTTCACATATAAGTGAAATAATATATTTGTCTTTCTCTTTCTGACTTATTTCACTTAGCATAATGCCCTTAAGATCCCTCTATATTGTTGCAAATGGCAGGATGTCATTCTTTTTTTTTGGTGTGTATTTCATTGTGTATCTCATGACTTTATCCATTTATCCATCAAATGGACATGTAGGTTGTTTCCATATCTTGGCTATTGTAAATAATGCTACAATGAATATTGGGGTTGTATATATCTTTTTGAATTAGTTTTTTCTTTTTCATCAGAAAAACACCCAGAAGTAGAATTGGTGGATGATATGGCAGTTCTAGTCTGAATTTTTTTTAGGAACTTCTACACTGTTTTCCATAGTGGCTGTACCAATTTATATTCCCACCAACAGTGTACTGAATTTTTAAAAAGACAAGTTCTATCAGTATGCTATCTATAGGAGGCACACTTTTCATTCAAAGATACAAATAAGTGGAAAGCAAAATGGTGGATACATAGGCATATAAAGCAAATATCGTAATAAAGTGTGTAACATAAATTTTGTTATTTTTCCAATGTATATAAAAGTTATATTTATTGGGTACAAGGGTTTCCTTTTATCTACATCCTCAACAGTGTACAAGGGTTCCTTTTTCTCTACATCCTCAACAACACTTGTTGATTTATTAATGATAAGCATTCTGACTGGTGTGAGGTGATATCTCATTGTGGCTTTAATTTCCTTTTCTCTGACAATTAGTGACATTGAGCATCTTTTCATGTCTATTTGGCCATCTTGTGTCCTCATTGGAGAAGTGTCTATTCAGATCCTCTGCCCATTAAAAAAAGGTGTACTTTTTTGATGTCAAGTTGTAATATAATTGGTTTTACTTTTATAAAATTGGTAGTAATGCCTCTGCTTTCATTTTTGATTTTAGTAATTTGAATTTTGTCTCTCATTTTTCCTTAGTTGCTCTAGCTAAAAGTTTGCCAATTTTATTGATATTTTATTGAAAAACTTTTGGTTTCATTGATTTTTCTTTATTTTTTATATTCTCTATATCATTTATTCCCATTCTAATTTTTGTGACTTCTTTCCTTCTGCTTGCTTTGAGTTTAGTTTGCTCTTCTTTTTCAGGTTTTAAGTGGAAAGTTAGGTCATTGGTTTGAGATTTTTCTTTTTAACATAGGCATTTATAGTTATAAATTTCCCTCTGAGCTTTGCTTTATGTACATCCCATCAATTTTGATATGTTGTTTCTTCATTTTCATTCAGGTCAAAGTATTTTCTAAATTACCTTGTGACTTCTTCTTTGACCCATTGGTTATTTAGGAGTTTAATTTCCATGTATTTGTGAATTTCCCAAATTTTCTTGTTATTGATTTTTACTTTCATTCCACTGTGGTCAGAAAACATGTTATATATGATTTTTTTCCTATGCTTTATGGAATAGCCTATGGTTTACTCTGAATATTGTTCCATGTACACTTGAGAAGAATGTGTATTCTGCTGTTTTCCAGTAGAGAGTTCCAAAGATGTATGCCAGGTCTAGTATAGTTTTGTTAAAATCTTCTATTCCCTTGATCTTTTGCCTAGTTCTATCCATTATTGAATGTGGGTATTGATTTATAAAATTATTATTGTTTAATTATCTCTTTCTCCCTTCCACTCTGTTCATTCTGTCAATTATTGCTTCATGTATTTTGGGGCTCTGTTATTAGGTGCATATATGTTTACAGTTGTATCTCCCTGATAGATTGACCTTTTTATCATTATGAAATGTCCCTTCTTATATCTAGTAATATTTTTTGTTATAAAGTCTATGTTTTTTTAATTAAATTTTTATTGTTCAGAATATTACAGTTGCTCCTCTTTTTCCCCCCATAGCTCCCCTCCACCCGGTTCCCACCCCACCTTTTGCCCTTATCTCCCCCAAACTGTCCTTATCCATAGGTGTATGATTTCTTTCCAGTCTCTTCCCGCACCCCCCTCGTCCTTTTCCCCCGAAGAATTGTCAGTCCACTCCCTTTCTATGCCCCTGATTCTATTATATTCACCAGTTTATTCTGTTCATCAGATTATTTATTCACTTGATTTTTAGATTCACTTGTTGATAGATATGTATTTGTTGGTCACAATTTTTATCTTTACCTTTTTCTTCTTCTTTCTCTTCTTAAAGGATACCTTTCAGCATTTCATATAATACTGGTTTGGTGGTGATGAACTCCTTTAGCTTTTTCTTTTCTGTGAAGATCTTTATCCGACCTTCAATTCTGAATGATAGCTTTTCTGGGTAAAGTAATCTTGGTTGTAGGTTCTTGGCATTCATCACTTGAATATTTCTTGCCATTCCCTTCTGGCCTGCATAGTTTCTATAGAGAAATCAGCTGACAGTCGTATGGGTGCTCCCTTAGAGGTAACTGAGTTTCTTTCTCTTGCTGCTTTTAAGATTCTCTCTTTGTCATTTGCTCTTGGCATTTTAATTATGATGTGTTTTGGTGTGGTCCTCTTTGGATTCCTTTTGTTTGGAGTTCTCTGGGCTTCCTGGACTTGTAAGTCTATTTCTTTCACCAAGTAGGGGAAGTTTTCTGTCATTATTTCTTCAAATAGGTTTTCAATATCTTGCTCTCTTCTTCTGCTGGAACCCCAATAATTCGGATGTTGGTACGCTTGAAGTTGTCCCAGAGGCTCCTTATACTATCTTCATATTTTCGGATTCTTTTTTCCTTTTGCTTTTCCGGTTGGGTGTTTTTTGCTTCTTCGTATTTCAAATTTTTGACTTGATTCTTGGGATCCTCTAGTTTGCCGTTGGATCTCTGTATAATATTCTTTATTTCAGTCAGTGTATGCATAATTTCTAGTTGGTCCTTTTTCATATCCTCGAGGGTCTCACTAGATTTATGGAGGGTCTCATTAAATTTATCGGCGGTTTCCAGAAGATTCTTGAAAAACCTTATAACCGTGGCTCTGAACTCTATATACAGTAGTTTGCTTTCCTCCATTTCTGTCATTTGTGACCTGTTTTTTTGTCTCCTCATTTTGGCTGCTTTCCTGTGTTGATAGAGTGGCTTTGTGTGCTAGGTGTCCTATAGGGCCCAATGGCTCAGCCTCCCCAATTACCTGAGGTGGACACTCTTGGTGAACCCCTTTGTGGGCTGTGGACACAGTCTTGTTGTAGTTAAACCTTGATTGTTGTAGGTATCACTGGGAGGAATTGACCTCCAGGCCAATTGGCTGTGAGAATCAGCTGTGTCTACGGGGGGAGAACTTCTGTGCTGGAGACACCCTTATGGGGCAAGACTTGCTTCAGTGGGGCTTTGGTGCTCACTGAGTCTTCCCCCTGAGTGTGTCCCTTATGGATCTGAGGAGTTATAATCTGAATGGTCCCACTCTGACCACTGGGTACACTGGCTCTTGGATCTCTAAGGAGGTGCTAATTTAGCCTCTGGATGAGGCTACCCCACAGGAGCTACAGAGAGATCTGCAGATTCTTCTTCTTTGTTTGGGGTTTGGAGGTGCCCAGATGAGGCCCAGCTATGAAGCAATGCAAGCTGCTGTGGGGCCTTGGGTCTTCTTTTGGATGTTCTGGGTCTCTCTGACCCAGCTGCAGTTTGTTAGGTAATTTTAGATTGCAAAGGGCCAGGCCATTCAGTTACAAAAGCCTCTGCACACAGCTTGGGTGGGGCGGGGTCTCAGGGAATCAACAGGGTGGAGCAAACAGCTATGGCTGCTCCTCAGTCCTGCATAAGAGGTCTGGGTTTCAGTGTTCCTCGGTATTTGCTGCAAGCACCTCTGAGTGAAAGCCACCCTCGAGTTCTACCAGATGCCAGACAGTTCAGTTTCTTCCTGTATGAGTCTGGGTCCCCAGAGACTCGCCCGGAACTGGAGTTCAGAGCAGTCAGGAGCTTGAGACTCCCTCCCGATTGAAAAAGACAATCGTATCCTCAGTTGCCAGACCTTTCCGTGTGCACCTCCGTACCTCTGCACTTTACTTCCGCACCTCCGCTGAGTCTCAGTGTGCTTTTCTCTTTCTTTCTAGTTGTAGAATTTCCACTCAGCCAGCCTTCCTGTGTTTCTGGATGGTGTCTGTTTTGTCTTTTAGTTGCATTTTTGAAGTGGTTGTGCAAGGCAGCAATTTCCGGTGTTTACCTATGCCGCCATTTGGTCGGAATCTAAAGTCTATGTTTTATATAAGTTTAGCCACTCCAGTTTTTTTTTTTGTGTGTGTGGTTGCTGTTTGCATGGTACAGGCATACCTCATTTTATTGTGCTTTGCTTTATTGTGCTTTTCAGATATTTCATATTTTACAAAATGGAGGTAAGACCCCATCACCAGTAAAAAAAATCAAGATGTACTGCCCCAACTGGTTTGGCCCAGTGGATAGAGCGTCGGCCTGCAGACTGAAGGGTCCCAGGTTCAATTCCAGTCAAGGGCATGTACCTTGGTTGCAGGCACGTCCCCAGTAGGTGGTGTGCAGGAGGCAGCTGATCAATGTTTTTCTCATCGATGTTTCTAACTCTCTATCCCTCTCCCTTCCTCTCTGTAAAAAATCAATAAAATATATTTTAAAAAATATATCAAGATATACTGATTGCTCAGCTGATGGTTAGCAACTTTTATCAACAAAGTATTTTTAAAAATACATTTTATTGATTTTTTACAGAGAGGAAGGGAGAGGGATAGTTAGAAACATTGATGAGAGTGAAACATGGATCAGCTGCCTCCTGCACGACCCCCCACTGGTGATTTGCCCGCAACCAAGGTACATGCTCTTGACCGGAATCGAACCTGGGACCCTTCAGTCTGCAGGCCGACGCTCTATTCATTGAGCCAAATTGGTTAGGGCCGTGGTCGGCAAGCCGCGGCTCATGAGCCACATGTGGTTCTTTGACCCCTTGAGTGTGGCTCTTCCACAAAATACCACGTGTGGGCGCACAGGTACAGTGTGATTGAAACTTCGTGGCCCATGCAAAGAAGTCGGTATTTTGTGGAAGAGCCGGTATTTTGTGGAAGAGCCACACTCAAAGGGCCAAAGAGCCGCATGTGGCTCGCGAGCCGTGATTTGTCGAGCTGCAGTTTGCTGACCACTGGGTTAGGGCAACAAAGTATTTTTAATTGAAATATGTATATAGCTTTTTAGACATAATGTTATTGCACACTTACTAGACTACAGTATAGTATAAATATAATTTTTATATACATTGGGAAAATAACAAATTTATGTTACACACTTTATTACAATACTTGCTTTATATGCCTATGTATCATTTTCCACCATTTTATTTTCAACATATATATATCTTTGAATGAAAAGTGTGCCCTCTGTAGATAGCATATTGATAGAGCTTCTCTGGCAATATCTGTCTTTGATAGGATTGGTTAGCTAATTCACATTTTATGTTTGGATTTACATTGGAATTTTGCCTTTTGTTTTCTATATGTCATGCCTTCTTTGTTACCTTTTTTATATTAGTTAGATATTTTCTTATGTGTTTTAATTCTTTTATGATTTAAAATTATTTTTGAGTTATTTTCTTACTGGTTTCTTTAGGGCTTATAATATACATCTTTGTAGAATGTACTTCAGATTTATACTGACTTAGTTCCAGTGAAATATAATTTATATAGCTTAACTGTCTCCCCTTCTTTTGATAATATTGTTATACATATATACATCTATATATGTTAAAAATCCAACAATACATTGTTGTAATGATTACTTTATATAACTGTATGTCTTTTAAAAAGGCTGAGAAAAGGAGAGAAAATATATATTTATAATGTTTTTTATTAATATTATTTACTATTATGGTTCTTTTAATTTCTTACTATGTATTTGAATTACAATAAGGTATCTTTCCTTTATTCCAATACTTTATTCCCATCCTATTCCTTGTGCTGTTATTGCCAAATAGTTCTATATACTACTATTATAGTCTTAACAGTACAATCATACTCATATTGTTTTATGCAATTGCTTTTTAAATCAGTTAAGAGAGGAAGGGGGAAAATATGCCATTACACTGTGTTTTCTAATTGCCCACATAACTACCTTCACCAGCATTCTTTTTCATGTGGATTCAGATTGTTGTGTGACATCACTTGTTCCAGCCTGAAGAAGTTCACTTAGTATTTGTTTTAAGAAAGGTATACTAGCAATAAATTCTCTTATTTTTATTTTCCATCCTGAAATGTATTTATTTCACCTTCATTTTTGATGGATAAATGATTCTTAATGCTTTTAAAAAATACTTTAATTAGTTTGACTATATTTTCCTGCTGCCTTCTTGCCTCCATTATTCCTGATGGGAAGTCAGATGTTAAACTTATTGGGGTTCCATTGTATGTGATGAGTCTTTATTTCTCTTCCTGCTTTCAAAATTTATTCCTGTCTTTCAGATTTTATTATGGTGTCTATGGGTATGATCCTTATTTTTACCTTATTTAAAATTAATTGCATTCTTTGGGTGTGTAGATTAATGTTTCTCATCAAGTTTTAGAGATTTTTAGCAATTATTTCTTTGAGTATCTTCTGTCCTTTTTGTGCTCTCCTCTCTTTGTAGTACTCCAATTATATGTATGCTGATGCACTTAGTTGTGTCCCACATTTCTCTCACTCTGTTCATCTTTATTTTTTTCTCTCTGTTCTTCAGATAGCATAATCTCTTCTGACAATTCAAACCTACTGTAGTGCCCTCTGTAGCAAATATTTCATGTGTTATTGTGCTTTTCACTCCAGAATATACATTTGGTTCTTTTGCAAAATTTCCATCTGTTTATTGATCTTCTATATTTGTTGAGATATTGCCATCATACTTTCCTTTACTTCTCTAAGCATGGCTAACTTTAATTCTTTGAGTCTACTTACGACTGCTTTGAAATCTTTGTCTGTTTAGTCCACCATTGGAATCTCTTCAAAGATATTTTCTTTTGCTTGTCTTTTTTTGTTTGTTTGTTTTTTTCCCCTGTATGGGTCACACTTTTCTGTGTTTTGAATATCTCATTTTTTTGTTGAAACATGAACATTTTAAATAATACATGGCAGGAACTCTGGGATACCAATTCCCTGTTCCACCACAGGGGTGGTAGTGGCTAACTTCTTGCTTATTTTAATAACTTGAATAAACTTTGTGGAGTATATCTTCCCTATAGTGTGAAGCTTCTGATGTACCTGTTAAGATTTTTCCTCTTGTTTTTATCTTGTTTTATCTGACTAACTAGGGGTTACTCCTGGGTTGGCAAAAGCCACTTACTGTCAAGGTTGTGTTTAAGGCCTTCAAAGCCAGTTAGATTTTGTAACCTTTATCATTGGATATGTTTGTGGTTTGGAGGCTGTTATCATAGTTCAGGGTGTTTCTAATTTTTGCTTCCTGTTCAAACAAGGATTAGCAGTTTAGAGGCTTTCTCCCTGATGGCTCTTTAGGGGTCACAGCTTTGGGTATGAGCACAGTCTTCCAGACATTTAGGGCTAAATGTGATGTTATTTTGTTAAGCCTGGATTCCTAGGAGTCATCCCTGGGTCAGAGTATTTTATTGTGCAGTCAGTGTTTAGTCAAAAGTTGTATTTTAAAGCCGCTGTGACAGTGAAGCTTTTGCCCTGTGTTGATGGGTTTGTATGCAGCTAAGGGACTGCTTTTAAGTCTTCCCCATGACCTACTTTGACTGATCCTGAGTGGGAACAGCCTAGCACATCTTTTTATCTTCCAGAGTAGACTGTAATACCAGGAGGCCTCTTCTTTGCTGTCTGTTTCTCTGTTCTCTCTATTAAACTTCTTACTGACATGCTGCTTTACTTGTATCATGGAGTTATCAGTCTCCTTTTAATGCTTCTCCATCAAAATTTCAATTATTTTGTTTCTAATGCCCTTATCCATGGAATTATCCATTCTCTATTCCAAATATAAGTCAGATTATATCTTTATTCTGCTCAAACCCCTCTAATGGTTTTCATTTTTTTCTCAGTTAAAACTCAGGTTCTTAAAATGATCTAAATTGTCATACACATCTTAACCACTCATATTTTCCATTTCTTTGTACTTCTATGCTGTATTTTGTGTGACTTTTCAGATCAAGTCTCCATTTTCCTAATTTTCCTTTAACTGATATACAAACCTTCATTGATATTTTTAATGTCAATAATTTTATTTTTCATTTATAGGTATTCAATTTAGTTTTTTTCTAACCGAGTAGGTCATTTTTTGATAGTCTATTGCTATTTGTTCTATACTCTTTTATTTCTTTGAATAAACAATAACTATTTTAGCTTCTGGTTGATTCCAAAATGGTAGCAGAGTAAGTGGAAGCTCACAGACATGCTCCCAGGATCAAACTAGAAATATAACTAAAATACAGAAGAACCACCCAGAAAAATCAACTGAAGACTAGCTGGAGAGAACCCTGATAACAAAGGACGGAAAGTGGAACACCCATATAGACTGGTAGGAAGTGCAGAGCCACAAAAGAGCTGGCCGGGCTTCCACAGACCACAGCTGAAGTCTTGGAGAATATCTCAGCTGTGGGGGGTTGCCACTGAGAACTCTGGTGTCGAACTCCTACGTTGCTGACTCCTCCCCACCCCAGTAGAGAGTACCAGAACTGAGAAAGGTACCTACATAACATTTGGCTGTGAAAAGCAGCAGGGCTGCTGTCTGCCAGAGAGAGATGGCTGAAAATGCAGGCACCCTGTTAAAGGGCCACCTCAAAAAATTTTGTGTGCAGCCACTCACCTTAAACTTTAGCAGAGGGAAGGCAGAGTGGACAGGAGCTGCGAGAGCAGAGTACAGGATTAGGGGCTCCAGGGTTGGTGCTCGAAGGGCAGACACTACAGTTTCCTGCACTGAGTATTCCCTCACTCTGCAAAGGAAATCTTTCTTCTACAGTGGAACTTTGCTATCCAGGTGGTTTTTGCCTGGGGGGAAGGCATTTGCCCCTCCCTGTTGGAAGATCTCTCACCCTAACCTGTGGTTGATATCCTGAAGCTAATCAAGGCTTAGTGTCAATGGGACTGCAAGCAGAGGAGGGTTCTCTGGAGGTTTGAGTCTTTGCCTGATCTAATCTCAGGACCAAGGCTAGGGAAAGTGGACCCTGGTGCATACCTTGGTAGCTTCCAAAGGCACCCAGCCCTAGCAGAGGGAGCTACAATCTGTGGATTGCTGTCTGATAGCTTTAAGAAGAGCACCTAGGGTCAGTCACAAACAGCATCTGACATTATCCTGCATTAGATATTGGGAGTCATAGAAGTTCTAACTACTACACAGACACAAACCCAAACAGGCAGCCAAAGTGGGGAGACAAAAACAACAACAACAGCAACAAAACACACAAAAAAAAAACCAGAAAGGGAAGAACAAGAGAATTCTCCAGAAGAAGAGATAAATGAAATGGAGACAAGAAATTTATCAGAAATAGAGTTCAAAATAATGATGGCAAAGATGCTCAACAGCATAAGAAAAGATACAGTAACTATGAAGAATGGCACAAATAAAGAACACAGTGGAAGGAATACACAGCAAATTAGGGGAAGCTGAGGATTGTATCAGTGAATTAGAAGACAGGGTAGAAAAAATCACTCAATCAGAGAACCAAAAATAAAAAAACAATTAAAAAACAGGAGGACAGCTTAAGGGAGCTGTGGGACAACATGAAACGTAACAACATTCACATCATAGGTTTACCAGAAGCAGAAGAAAGTGAACGAGAGATAGAGAACTTGTTAGAAGAAATAATGGCAGAAAACTTCCATGACCTGGTGAAGGAAAAAGTCACAAAAGTTCAGGAGGCACAGATCCCAAGCATGAAGAACCCAAACAGTCCCACACCCAGACACATCATAATTAAAATGTCAAAAATTAAAGATAAAGAGATAATCTTTAAAAAATATATTTTTAGTGATTTCAGAGAGGACGGGAGAGGGAGAGAGAGTGATAGAAACATCAATGATGAGAGAGAAGCATTGACTAGCTGTCTCATGCATGCTCCACACTGGGAATTGAGTCCACAACCCAGGCATGTGCCCTAAATGGGAATAGAACCATGATCTCCTGGTTCATAGGTCAACACTCAACCACTGAGCCATGCCGGCTGGGCCAAAGAGAGAATCTTTATTATTATTATTATTTGTTAAGGTATTACAAATGTGTCCTCATCCCCCCCATTAACCCCCAACCTGCCCCCCCCCCCACAAACTCATGCTCCCATCCTCCTGTTGTCCATGTCCATTGGTTTGGCTTATATACATGTATACAAGTCCTTCGGTTGATCTCTTCCCCTTACCCCCGCCCTCCCCTACTTTCCTTCTGGGGATTGATAGCCTGATCGCTGTTTCTCAGTCTTTGGGTCTGTCCCCTAGGTGCCCATCAGCAGATGAGTGGATTAGAAAACTGTGGTACATATACACAATGGAATACTATGCTGCGGTAAAAAAAAAAAAAAGGAACTCTTGCCTTTTGCAACAGCATGGATGGAACTGGAGAGCATTATGCTAAGTGAAATAAGCCAGTCAGAGAAAGATAAATACCACGTGATCTCACTCATTTGTGGATTATAGAGAACAACATAGACCAAAGAGAGAATCTTAAAGGCAGCAAGAGAAAAGCAATTTGTTACTTACAAAGACGGTCCTATAAGGCTGTCAGCTGATTTATCATCAGAAACACTACAGGCCAGAAGGGAATGGCATGAAGTATTCAAGGTAATGAAAATCAAGGATGTGAAACCAAGATTACTATATCCAGAAAGGCTATCATTCAAAATAGATGGTGAAATAAAGAGCATCCCAGACAAAAAAAAAAAGGTAAAGGAGTTTATCACCACTAAACCAGCATTGCAAGAAATGCTAAAGGGACTGCTGTAATAATAAGAAATATATATGAAGAAAAACACAGGCATAAAGAATTAAAATGGCAATAAAGAAGTATCTACCAATAGTTAAATTAAATGTAAATGTATTAAATACTCCCATAAAAAAAACATAGAGTAGCTGAGTGGATATGAAAACATGACCCAATGATATGCTGTCTACAAGAGACCTACCTCAGAGCAAAAGACTTCTACAGGGTGAGAGTGAAAGGATGGGAAAAAAATTGTTCCATGCAAATGGAAATGAAAAAAAGCTGGGATAGCAATACCCATATCTGACAAAATAGACTTCAAAATGAAGGCCATAACAAGAGACAATAAAAGTCACTACATAATACTAAAGAGATTGATCCAACAAAAGGATATAACCCTGGTAAACATATATGCACTCAATATAGGAGCTACTAAATATATAAAAATATGTTCTAGAGGACTTTAAGGGGAGAGATCGACAGCAATACAGTCATACTAGGTGCCTTTCACACCCCTCTAACTTGACTGGATAGATCTTCCAGACAGAAAATTAACAAGAAAACAGAGAGTCTAAATGACTCACTGGATCAGATGGATTTAATTGGTATTTATGGAATATTTCACCCCAAAGCTGAAGAATATACATTCTTCTGAAGTGCACATGGGTCATTTTCAAAGGTAGACCACATGTTAGGACACAAAACAAGTCTCTACAGGTTCAAGAAGATTGACATCACATCAAACATCTTGGATTAAATGGAATGAAATTAGAAATCAACTACAGTAAAAACATTCAAAAACATTCAAATACATGGAGGCTAATTAGCATGTTATTAAACAATGAATGGGTTATCAATGACATCCAGAAAGAAATAAAAAACTTCCTAGAAACAAATGAAAATGAACACACAACAACCCCAAATCTCTGGGACATAGAAAAATCAGTCCTATGAGGGAAGTTCATAGCAGAAAAAGCATTTGACAAAATCCACCCATTTTTGATAAAAAACCCTCAGCAAAGTGGTAATAGAGTAATCATCTCTCAACATAATAAAGCCTTATATGACAAACTTACAGCCAACATGATGCTCAATGGGCATAAACTAAAACCATTTCCCCTAAGAACAGGGACAAGACAGGGATGTCCACTTTTACTGCTCTTATTCAACATAGTACTGGAAGTCATAGCCACAGCAATCAGACAAGAAGAAGAAAGAAAAGGCATCCCAACTGGAGATGAGGAAGAAAAACTGTCATTATTCACAGATGACATGATATTATATATAGAAAACCCTAAAGAATCCACCAAAAAGTTAATAGATTTAATAAAGGAATTCGGGATGTAGCAGGATACAAAATTAACACACAGAATTTTATGGCATTCTTATACAAAAATAATGAATTGTCAGAAAGAAAAACTAAACAAACAATCCCATTTACCATTGTAATAAACAAATAAGATACTTAGAAATAAACTTAACCAAGGTGGTAAAAGACTTGTACTTGGAAAACTACAAGAGATTAGAAAAAGAGATAGAGAAAGATATAAACAAGTGGAAGAATATACCATGTTCATGGATTGGTAGAATTAACATTATTAAAAACTCCATATTGGGACTAGAGAATTTCAGTTTTAGCAATCGGATCTTGAGAAACACTACAGTACAGAAGACTGGGATCGTAAGCCAGCCAAAGGAACACTTCAATTTTTCATTTTTATTTTATTTTATTTCTTTTTTATTACTTTGTTATCCTTTTTTTCTTTGTTTTCCTGTTTTTGTTTGTTGCTTTATTTTCTATTTCTTTTCACATTATTTTTCCATCACTCTATTTTATTTTATTTTTATTTGCTATTTTTATACCATTTTTGAAATCAATTTTTTTGTAAATATATTATTTTTTCTTGTTCTCTTTCCTCTTATTCACCCATCCCCTTTCTACTTCCTCTATACTGAACTGAGATCCTCCGCATATTCATCCAACTCTTAACCTTATCTTCTATATATATGCTCAGCATCTACAGATTTTGCCCCCACCCTCTTTGCTGGGGGGTTGGTGTTTGTATTTTATTTTTATTTTTTCTTTAATTTTTTTATTATTATTTTTTGTTTATTTGCTTATGTATTGGTTCTGTGGTGTTTTCCCCATATATATATTTATAATCTCCTTCCTTCTTCTTTTCTCTCTTATCTTTTTCGCTCTCTTGGATATCATTTATGCTCTCTTTTCTCGCCCCTAATTCTCTTTTCTCAGGTGGTCACTTAGTAGGGTTACTGTTGCCGTGAGTACATACATGCTTTGGTCCCTTTGTGTTGTGTCTTGTAGAAGTGAATTTTATCCTGTCTGGCCAGGTGCTAGTGAGCGAGCCTCATAACCAGACACCTGGAGAGGAAACTCCATCCACAAACATGTCAATAACACCCCAGACACAGCTACAGAGTCAGGAAGAAGGCAGCAGTGAGGGAGAGAGCGTGAATCAGTGACGGACCAAAAGAGGAGTGTGTGGTCATGTGGGATGTGTGTATGTTTGTATGTGAGTGAGGCACAGATAGATCCCACAGGGCCTTCGGGGTCAGGCTAAATGGGCTCGCCTAACTAGACAGCCTCTGCTACTGTGTAAGGAGTTCCAGGAGGCCGACTCATCCCCAGAAGCCTAGTGTTTTTAAGGGGGGAGCTGCTGTAACTTGGAGCCAGGCCTTACCCCAACCCAGGGTGCCCTCAGATAACACCTGGCACTCTACAGACACCCCTGCCAGGGACCTGCTACCTCGGCTGTGGTCCCACGGTCAACGAGTCTCCAGCCACCCTGGGCGTAGGCTCCTGTGAGTTCTGAAGTGTGCTCCCCTCTGACCGGCCCAACGCCTTAGCCCGGGGCACTGCAACCACGCAAGCAGCAGACATGTGAGCAGCCCATTCCTGTCCAAGGAGCAGCAGCCCCAAGAGCAGCCTGCCCCAGGCCTAAGAGCAGAAACCTCATGTGGTCTGCCCCTCTCCAAGGAGCAGCAGCTGTCAGCTGTGTGAGTGGCCCGCTCCCTTGTCCGAGGAGCAGCAACCAGGTGAGCAGCCTGCCCCGTCTGAGGAGTGAATGGGCAAGACCTCAACCTAGAGGCCCTGATGCCCAGCGCTTCCCATGGCCGGTCCCGGTGTTCAACGAGGAGGGCTCCCGCCAGCCCGTCCCCACCCGTCTCCGGGCACCGGCGCTGGGTTGGCCGTCCCCAGTCTGGTTTCCTGCCCAGGAAGGCTGAGGGCCGCGGAGAGGGGGGAGGCCCGGGGCTCTGGGGGTGCAGGGGCGGCACAAGCCCCCTCCAGCAGGGGAACGGCGCCCCGGGCTCCTGGGTCCTGGGGAGCGGCCTGCGGCCTTCGGGGAGGGACGCCTATCGAGGGGCGAGGACTGCGCCCTCCATCTTGCCCTGGGTCCTCCATTTTTGGGCAGAGCCATGTGCTCGGCAGAGGCTTCTTCCCGGAGGCCCAGGCAGCCGCTGGCCATGCCCAGGATTTCTCTGGACTAGCCAATGATAATCAAGGGAAGTGCACGCCATCACTATGGCCACATCCTATGTAATGAGACACTGACGTGACGCGCCTGGCCAATCGGCAGGGCCTACAGTCCCCTCTCCTGCCCTTACTCCACCCTCCTATAAAACCCCCCATCCCATCAGGCTTCGGTCTCTCTCTGCCACCTGCTTCTGTGCCAGTAAGGGGGGCAGGGGAGCCAGACGTAGGTTTGAAATAAATGACTCTTTGCTTTTGCATCGGACTCGCTGGCTCCCTGGTGGGCCCTTGGGAATCTTGAAATCTGGGCACAACAAGGAGCAGCAGCCACACAAGCAGCCTGCCCACGATTGAGGAGTGGCAGCCCCACGCAGCCCGCCCCAATCCGAGGAGCAGCAGCTGCGCAGCCCACACCCTCCTCCTGTCTGAGGAGCAGTAGGTGTGTGAGAAACCTGGCCCCATCCAAGGAGCAGCAGCTGCACAAGCAGCCTGCCCCCATATGAGGAACAGCAGCGGTATGAGCAGCCAATACCGATATAAGGAACAGCATTGCCGCAAGCAACCCTCTCCCATTCAAAGAGCAGTAGCCGCCCCAGCAGCCTCCCCCAGTCCGAGGAGCAACAGCCACACGAGGAGACCAACCACGTCTGAGGAGCAACAGCCCTGCGCAATCCACACTGGTCCGAGGAGCAGCAGCCACATGCAGCCTGTACCTGTCCGACAGGCAGCAGCTGGGTGAGTGGCATGCACCCATCCGAGGAGCAGCAGACACACGTGTAGCTCACTCCCACCCAAGGAGAAGCAGCCATGCAAGCAGCCCATTCCACTTCCCGGCCAAAGGAGCTGCAGCTGCCCGAGCAGCTCGCCTTTCTGAAGAGTAGCAACCACACGAACAGATAGACCGACCACATCTGAGGAGCGGCAGCCCTGCACAGCCCACACTGGTCCAAGGAGCAGCAGCCACACACAATCTGCACCTGTCCAACGAGCAGCAGCTGGGTGAGCATCCGCCCCCATCTGAGGAGCAGCTACATGTGAAGCTCACTCCCGCCCGAGGAGGAGCAGCAACAAAAGCAGTCCATCTCCCATCTGAGGAGCAGCAGCTGAGTGAGCAGCCCGCACCCGTACGAGGAGCAGTAGCCCTGTAAGCAACCTGCCCCTGTCCAAAGAGCAGCAGCCTCACGAGCAGCCTGCCACATCTGAGGAACAGCAGCAGCATGCAGCCAGCCCCGATCCAAGGAGCAGCAACCACGTGAGCAGTCCGCGCCCATCCGAGTAGCAGAAGCCATATGAAGAACCTGCTCCTGTCCAAGGAGCAGCAGCCACACTCAGCCTGCCCCCACCTGAAGAGCAGCAGCCTCATGATCAGCTCACACCTGTCCAAGGAACAGCAGCTGGGAGAGCAGCCTCACCTACCAGCCAGAGGACAAACCACTGCTGCGAACAGGACCCACCAGTGGAGCCGCTGCCAACTGAGAAGCAGACACTACTGCGACCACTAAAGGGGCAATTGCAACCCGAGGAACCACTGCCAACCAAGGAGCAGCCCCTGCACGAATCGACATCTAAATCATTTGGTGAAACAAAACATGGGTAGACAAAAAAAAACCCCATAGGAAAGAAAATGATGAAGCCTCAGAACAGCAGCTAAGTGAAACAGAGGCATGCAATATGTCAGAAAAAGAATTCAGAATAAGGAACCTATACTGCCTAAACGGGATACAGGAAAAAATCAACAACTTATGTGAGAATCAAGAATAAATGGATGAATAAATCAACAACTTATGTAAGAATCAAGAAGAAATGAAAAGTGATATAGCTGCAATAAAAAACACCATGGAACATTTCAAAAGTAGACTAGGAGAAGCAGAGGAATGAATTAGCAAATTAGAAGACAGGGAAGCAAAACACACCAAAACTGAACTGCAATTAAAAAAAAAAAGACAGGAGGAGAGCCTAAAGGAGCTATGGGACAACATTAAACGCAGCAAAATACGAATAATAGGAGTGCCAGAACAACAGGAAGAGGAACAAGGATTAGAAAACCTATTCAAAGAAATACTGTCCGAAAGCTTCCCTCATGAGAGGAAGAAAAAAGTCACACAAGCACAGAGAGTCCCAAACAAGATGAACCCGAAAAGACCCACACCAAGACACATCATAATTACCATGGCTAATGTTCAGGACAAAGAGAGAATCTTAAAGGCTGCAAGAGAGAGACAGAAAGTTATGTACAAGGGATCTCCCATTAGATTATCAAATGATTTCTCAACAGAAACACATCAGGCCTAAAAAGAATGGAAGGAAATTTACAAACTGATGAAAAGCAAGGGACTGAATCCAAGAATACTCTATCCAGTAAGGCTATCATTCAAAATTGAAGGGGAAATAAGGAGCTTCAGAGACAAAAAAAGGCTAAGGGAGTTCATCACTACCAAACCAGCAATGCAAGAAATGCTAAAGGGACTGGTGTAAAAAGAAGAAATAAAAAGGATAGAAAGAAAACAAGCACAAAAAGTAAAAATGGCTACGAACAAGTACTTTTCAATAATGACTTTAAACGTAAATGGACTAAATGCCCCAATCAAAAGACACTGAGTTGCTGAAGGGATAAAAAAACAACAACAACATGACCCATACATTTGCTGTCTACAAGAGAAACACCTTAGAAGAAGGGATTCACAGAGACTGAAAGTGAAGGGATGGAAAAATATCTTTCAGGCAAATGGAAATGAAAAAAAAAAAAGCTGGGGTAGCAATACTTATATCGGACAAAATAGACCTCAAAGTGAAGGCCATAACAAGAGATAAGGAAGGCCACTTCATAGTGATAAAGGGATCGATACAACAAGAGGATATAACCCTCAGAAACATATATGCACCCAATGCAGGACCACCCAAATACATAAACAAAACTCCTGGAAGATATCAAGGGAGAGATCGACAACAATACAATCATAGTAGGGGACTTGAATACACCACTGACATCACTGGATAAATCCTCTAGACAAAAAATCAACAAAGAAACAGCAATCCTAAATGACTCACTAGATCAGATTGACTTAATTGACATCTTCAGAACATTTCACCCCAAAGCCGCAGAATATATGTTCTTCTCAAGTGCACATGGGACATTTTTAAAAATAGACCATATACTGGGTCACAAGCAAAGTCTCCCCAAATTCAAGAAGACTGAAATCATACCAAGCATCTTCTCAGACCACGATGGCATAATATTAGAAATAATCTACAATAAAAACAATCCAAAACATTCGAACACTGGAAGCTGAATAGAATGTTATTAAATATTGACTGGGTTAACAATGAGATCAAGGAAGAAATTAAAAACATCCTGGAAACTAATGACAACGAAAACCAACAATACAAAACCTATGGGACGTAATGATAGCAGTCCCGAGAGGGAAGTTTATAGCTCTACAGGCCTACCTCAAAAAGCAAGAAAAAATGGTAGTAAATCATCTAACTCTACAACTCAAAGAATTAGAAAGAGAGCAACAAGAAAACCCCAGAGTGAGCAGAAGGAAGGAGATAATAAAGGTCAGAGCAGAAATAAATGACATAGAGACCAAAAAAGCAGTACAAAAGATCAATGAAACCAAGAGCTGGTTCCTTGAAAGGATAAACAAGATTGATGAACCTCTAGCCAGGCTCACCAAGAAGCAAAGAGAGAGGACCCAAATAAACAAAATCATAAATGATAGAGGTGAAATAACAACAGATCCCACAGAAATATAAAGGATATTTAAAAAATACTATGAACAACTCTACTCCAACAAACTGGACAAACTGGAGGAAATGGACATATTCCTAGAAAAATACAACCTTCCAAAACTCAATCAGGAAGAATCTCCAAATCTCAATAGACAAATAACTATGGAAGAATTTGAAGCACTCATCAAAAAGCTTCCAGCAAACAAAAGCCCAGGGCCAGACAGCTTCACAGGGGAGTTTTACCAAACATTCAAGGAAGAACTAAAACCTATCCTCCTTAGACTATCCCAAAAAAGTCAAGAGGAAGGGACACTTCCAAGCTCATTCTATGAAGCCAGCATCACCCTAATACCAAAACCAGATAAAGACAACACAATGAAAGAGAATTACAGG
The DNA here is from genome assembly GCF_963259705.1 of Myotis daubentonii. Taxonomy (NCBI): domain Eukaryota; kingdom Metazoa; phylum Chordata; class Mammalia; order Chiroptera; family Vespertilionidae; genus Myotis; species Myotis daubentonii. The sequence goes on along the minus strand of NC_081861.1, from coordinate 87,504,785 downwards.
CCAATACCCCTCATGAACATAGATGCCAAAATCCTCAACAAAATCCTAGCAAATTGGATCCAGCAGTACATCAGAAAGATCATACCCCATGACCAAGTAGGATTTATCCCAGGGATGCTAGGACGGTACAATATCCGAAAATCAATATATGTGATACATTACATAAACAAATTGAGAGAAAAGACCAGATAGTCATATCAATTGATGCCGAAAAAACATTTGACAAAATCCAACACCCATTTTTGATAAAAACTCTCAGTAAGGTGGGAATAGTAGGACCATACCTCAACATAATAAAAGCCATATATGACAAACCCACAGCCTACATCATACTCAATGGGAAAAAACTAAAAATCATTTCCCTTAAGAACAGGAAAAAGACAGGGATGCCCACTCTCACCACTCCTGTTTGACATAGTACTGGAAGTATTAGCCATCGCAATTAGGCAAGAAAAAGAAATAAAAGGCATCCAAATTAGAAAAGAAGAAGTAAATCTGTCCTTATTCGCAGATGACATGATAGTGTACATCAAAAACCCTAAAGACTCCATTAAAAACCTATTAGACTTGATAAATGAATTTGTCCATGTAGCAGGATACAAAATTAATGCCATGAAATCTAAGGCATTTCTATACACCAATTGTGAACTTACAGAAAGAGAGACTAAAAAAGCAATCCCATTTAGCATCACACCAAAAAAATTAAGATACCTGGGAAGAAACTTAACTAAACAGGCAAAAGACCTCTACTCAGAAAACTACAGGACGTTAAAAAAAGAGATAGAGGAAGACATAAACAGACGGAAGAACATACCATGTTCATGGATTGGTAGAATCAACATCATTAAAATGTCCATACTACCCAAAGCAATCTATAAATTCAACACACTTCCCATGAAAATACAAATGGCATATTTCACAGACCTATAACACACTCTCCAAAAATTCATCTGGAATAACAAAAGACCCCGAATAGCTGCCGCGATCCTGAGAAAAAAGAACAAAGTAGGTGGGATCTCAATACCAGATATCAAGCTGTATTACAAAGCCACTGTTCTCAAAACTGCCTGGTACTGGCACAAGAACAGACACCTAGATGAATGGAATAGAATAGAGATCCCAGAAATCGACCGAACAAATATGCTCAATTAATATTTGACAAAGGAGGCAAGAACATACAATGGAGTCAAGACAATCTCTTCAATAAATGGTGTTGGGAAAATTGGACAGATACATGCAAAAAATTGAAACTAGACCACCAACTTACACTATACACAACAATAAACTCAAAGTGGATAAAGGACTTAAATGTAGGATGGGAAACCATAAAAATACTAGAGGAATACAAAGGCAACAAAATCTCGAACATATGCCGAAGCAATTTCTTCACTGATACTGCTCCTAGGGCATTGGAAACTAAAGAGAAAATGAGCAAGTGGGACTACATCAAAATAAAAAGCTTGTGCACAACAAAGGAAACCATCAACAAAACAACAAGAAAGCCCACTTCATGGGAGAACATATTCGCCAATGATATCACTTATAAGGGTTTAATCTCCAACATTTATAGGGAACTCATACAACTTAACAAAAGGAAGATAAATAATCCAATCAAAAAATGGGCAAAGGACCTAAATAGACACTTTTCAAAAGAGGACATTCAGAAAGCCAAGGGATATATGAAAACATGGTCAAAGTCACTAATCATCGGAGAGATGCAAATCAATACAACAATGAGTTATCCACTCACACCTGTCAGAATGGCTATCATCAACAAATCAACAAACGACAAGTGCTGGAGAGGATGCGGAGAACAGGGAACACTGGTGTCCTGCTGGTAGGAATGCAGACTGGTGCAGCCATTATGGAAGACAGTATGGTGTTTCCTCAAAAAGTTAAAAATGGAACTCTCATTTGACCCAGTGAGCCCACTGCTACAAATATATCCCAAGAAACCACAAACACCAATCAGAAAGGATATATGCATCCCTATGTTCATAGCAGCACAATTTACCATAGCGAAGATCTGGGAATAGCCTAAGTGCCCATGAACTGATGAATGGATTAGAAAACTGTGGTACATATACACGATGGAATACTACGCTGCTTTAAAAAGGAAGGAATTCTTACCATTTGCAACAGCATGGATGGAACTGGAGAGCATTATGCTAAGTGAATAAGCCAGTCAATGAAAGAAAAATACCACATGATCTCACTCACTTATGTATAATAAAGACCATTATAAACTGATGAACAAAAATAGATACAGAGGCAGAGCAGCATCGAACAGACTGTCAAACTACAGTGGGAAGGATGGGTAGGGTTGGGGTACGGGAGGGGGTAAGAGATTAACCAAAGGACTTGTATGCATGCATATAAGCATAACAAATGGACATAAGACACTGGGGGGTAGAGGAGGCCAGGGGAATGTTAAGGGATGGGGGGAAGGAGACATATGTAATACTCTTTGTAATACTTTAAGCAATAAAATAAAATTTAAAAAAAGAAGAAAAAATACAAAAAAACTCCATACTACCCAAAGCAATCTAGAGATTCAATGCAATCCCTATTAAAATACCTAGAGCATGTATCACAGATCTAGAACACACACTCCAAAAATTTATATGTAACTGAAAAAAGACCCCAAATAGCTTCAACTATTTTGAGAAAGAAGAACAAAGTTGGAGGAATCACAATACCAGATTTCAAGTTATGTTTATAAAGTCACAATAATGAAAACAGCCTAGTACTGGCACAATAACAGGCATATAGATCAATGGAAAAGAACAGAGAACCTAGAAATTGACCCAAGCCATTATGCTCAATTAATATTTGACAAAGGAGGCAAGAGTATACAGTGGAGTCAAGACAGTCTCTTCAATAAATGATGCTGGGAAAATTGGGAAGATACATGCAAAAAATGAAACTAGACCACCAAATTAAACCATACACAAGAATAAATTCAAAATAGATAAAAGACTTTAATGTAAGGCGTGAAACCATAAAAATCCTAGAAGAAACCATAGGCAGCTAAATCTCAGACATCTCTTGTAGCAATGTGTTTACAGATACATCTCCTAGGGCAAAGGCAACTCTGGAGAAAATAAACAAATGGGACTACATCAAAATAAAAAGCTTCTGCACAGCAAAAGAAACCATCAACAGAACAAAAAGGGAGCCCACTGTATGGGAGAACATGTTTGTCTGATAAAGGGTTAATATCCAAAATACTGAAGGAACTCATACAACTTAACAAAAGGAAGACAAACAATCCAATGAAAAATGGGCAAAGGACCTAATTATACACTTCTCCAAAGTGGACATACAGATGGCCAAGAGACATAAGAAAAAATGCTCAGTCACTGATCATCAGAGAGATGCAAATCAAAAGGACAATGAGGTACCATCTCACACATGTCAGAATGACTATCATCAACAAATCAACAAATGACAAGTGCTGGCAAGGATGTAGAGAAAAGGGGACCCTAGTACACTGCTGGTGGGAATGCAGACTCATGCAGCATTTATGAAAAACAGTATGGAGTTTCCTCAAAAATTTAAATATGGAACTGCCATTTGACCCAGTGATCCCAATTTGAGAAATATATCTTAAGAGACCCAAAACACCAATCAGAAAGGATGTATGAACCTGTATGTTCATAGCAGCGCCATTTATAATAGCTAAGATCTGAAAAAATCCCAAGTTTCCATCAGTAGATGAGTGGATAAAAAAGCAGTGGTACATTTACACCATGAAATACTATGCAGCAGTAAAAAATAAGGATCTCTTACCCTTTGAGATAGCATGGAGGGAAATGGAGAGTATTATGCTAAGGAAAATAAGCCAGTCAGAGAAGACAAGATTCACATGATCCCACTCATATGTGGAGTCTAATGAACAAAATAAACTGATGAACAAAATAGACCCAGAGACAAAAAGCATGGAATAGACTATGAAGTCTCAGAGGGAAGGAGGAGGTGGGCAGGTGGATGGGACGAGCTCAACCAAAGAACTTGTATGCATACATGCCTAACCCATGGACACAGACAATAGCGTGATGAAGGCCTGGGGTGGGGGCAGGGGATGGGCTAGAATGGGTCAATGGGAGAAAAGGGGGACATATGTAATAATTTCAACAATGAAGATTTAATTTAAAAAATATCTATTTTACATTCTGCATATGATACTTTCACTCTCCAAATTTTTGTGGGTATGGTTATATTTTATCCTTTTTATTTTCCTGTTGACATCTCCCTATTGGTAGTTCATTTTCTTGCATAAATTTTGAATTTTGATTGGGAAGTAATGTCTGTCAGAACTCTCTGGGAGTGAGGGTATTTGCTCCCATGAAAGATTTCCATTTAATTTTTCCATTTCATTTTGCTTGAGGAACAAACACCCAGGTCCACTTTTAATTAAAATTCTTGGCTTGTGGCCTGGACAGTGTGGCTCAGTGATTGAGTGTTGACCCATGCACCAGGAGGTCGCTGGTTTGATTCTGGTCACATGCCCAGTTTGTGGGCTCAATCCCCAGTGGGGGGGTGTGCTGGAGGTAGCTGATCGATGCTATGTTTCTCTCCCTCCCCCCTTCCTCTCTCTCCAAAGTCAATAAAAACATTTTAAAAAATTCTTGGCTTGTGGCTTTTTGGACCATTCACATAATATATATTCAAGCACCAAACCCAGGTACCGCAAAATCTCAGGAAGGTATACATATATTTTTTGGTTTTAATTCCACCCAAAGATAAGACTAAGACAAGAAGTTTTCCTTACTGTCGTTTTGCCCCAATTCTAGTTCTGTGCTGTCGAATACAGTAATCACTAGCCACACGTGGCTATTAAATTTTATTAATTGCAATAAAATAAAATAATTAAAAAAATAAAAATTTCAGTTCCTTAGTCTCACTAGTCACATTTCAAATACACAATAACCACATTGCCTAGTGGCTACTGTATTGGACAGCACATATAAATAATATTCCCATCATCACAGAATAGATATTTCTGCTCCAGAACATTTGAATGAATACATATTCCCAAGGTGTGTGGTGGCTTCAGAGCAAGGTTATGTACTTCAACAAATTCTTGTTAATCTGTGTCTTTAGGAAGCATGCTTCCTAAAGATGTCTAAATCCTAATCCCCAGACCCTGTGAATATGCTATCTTACATGGCAAAAGGGACTTTGGAAATATAATTATATATTAAGCATCTTGAGATGAGGAGATTATCCTTGAGGGCAGGGACCATCTCCTATTGATTTTTTCAACCCTACTAGCTAGTAGTACCCAGCCCAAAGGAGGCACTCAATTCTTATTTGGTAAAATAAAGACTGAATGATTGAAAAGATTCAAGAAAAATATCTGACTGTACTAGTCAAGAAAGAGCATAAGAAGAAACAGAATTTCATATACAAAGCAGCAGGCCTAAAAGTTCAGAGGTGGGAGGAGTAGACAAAAAAGGCTAAAATTGAAGGTGTGGGCTGGATTACATTTGGAGACAAGAGCAATCAGGAAGGGTTGGGAGGAGCTAATTGGGAAAATGCTGTGTAGTCAATGCCCAAAATCTGGATTTTCATTTGAATGAGTAGGGAGTTGCTGGATAGCTATTAGATACACACTTGAAGTGAAGTTATGAAAAATGACCTTCACTGCAAGGCTGGAAGGAGGCAAAGAGGACAATCAGAAGGAAGTCACGGTAACCCAGAACAGACTGGGCATGGCAAGCATAGGTGAGAGTTTCAGGATGTACGGAAAAGGATGGGGCTAGATTTGATGAATGATTCCAGGTGGGAAAACATACAAAGGTAATGAGAACTGCTAAAGACTATGAAAGAAAGAGCAGATGCAGGGAAAGGACATAAGACCAGGGATTAAGAAATCAGGGATCAGTTATGGCAGAAAAATTATTCCCTATCAACTTGTCTTCTTTGTGCTTTAGCTTACTAAACAGTAAAACAAAGAGGTTCCATATTCAAATTATCAGCAAACCTTGCCAATTCTACCTCAAAAATAACTCTTGAATCACTCTCTTCAAATTTACTGCCATCACCCTACCTCAGGCCCCAGCAGTTCTCACCTGGACCACTGTACAACCTTGACAGTGGTCTCACTATACCACCTCTTGTCCCCACACTACCATGTCTTCGTACAATAGCCAGCCTCATCTTTCAAAAATGTCAATTAGAAATCGCTAAGATTTGAAAACAACCTAAGTGCCCATCAGCAGATGAGTGGATTAAAAAACTGTGGTACATCTACTCAATGGAATACTATGTCGCTATAAAAAAAGGAACTTTTACCATTTGCAACAGCATGGATGGAACTGGAGAGCATTAGGCTAAGTGAAATAAGCCAGTTGGAGAAAGATAAATATCACATGATCTCACTCATATGTGGGATATAATGATCAACATAATTTGATGAACAAAAATAGATCCAGAGACAAATGGCAGGGTAAGTGGGGGGTTAGAGAGCAACGAAAGGACTTGTATGCATGCATATTTGCATAACCAATGGACATAGACACTGGGGCAGTGGGGGCTTGCCCGGGGTGGGAATGGCGGGGGGGGGGGGGGGTCAACTGGGGAAAAAGGAGACATATGTAAAACTTTAGATAATTAAAAAAAATGTCAATTAGAGCCTGGCTGGTGTGGCTCAATGGTTGAGCATTGACCTATGAACCGGGAGGTCACAAGTTTGATTCCTGGTCAGGGTACATGACCCAGTTGCAGGCTCGATCCCCAGTAGGGGATGTGTAGGAGGCAACTGATCCATGATTCTCTCTCATCATGGATGTTTCTATCTCTCTCCTTCTCCCTTCCTCTCTGAAATCAATAAAAATATATATATTTTTAAAAACTCAATTAGATTCTGTTACTCCTCTGCTTAAAACTCTTCGGCTTCCACTGCACTTCCAGTCAGAACACACTTCTTACCCTGGCCTAAAAGGTTCCCACATGACTCCCACACGTGGCTCCTGCCTGCCTCTTTGACCTCATCCCACCCTACTTTCCCCTCATGTAATACACCCCAGTCACATGACCTTTTTACTTTTCCTTGAGCACATCCAGCTTTTTCCTACCTTTTCACATGTTATATACCCTAGAATGCAGCTCTCTGTCTAACAGGGTTCTTTATATTTTTGACACTTCAGACCTAGATTTGATACCCTCAGAGGTCAGCCCTGATCTCAGTATTACCTGTTTATTTTATTCTTAGTACTCACCACAATCTGTAACTATTCTATTATTTGTTTACTGCGGATCTCCCAGGCGATTATATTCTAAAAGGTAAGGCCTCTCTGTTTATGTACCTATTGTATGCCCAGTGTCTAGCACATAGTGAGAGGTCAATGAATATTTGTGAATGAATGAATGAATGAATAAATAAAATGGGTGATGAAAGCAGAGTTCTCAAAAAATGGAGTAGTGAAGAAAAAAGGGAGGAAAAGAGATTTTGAAAAGAGTTCCATTGACATTTGAGAATAGCATATCTAGTTTCACCCAGCTTGTAGTATGAACTATTAAAAGGAATTGGGGGGGGGAAAGGGGAAAAAAAGGAATTGGAGACAAGAGACAGATGCTTATGCACTAAATCATGGAGAATCATATAAGCCAGGACCAGTGGAATTCAGTTCAATTAACCAGAAATTATTGAGCATTTACTATGTTCCAGGCTCTATGGTGGGCTCTCACTATGGGAGCTATGGAGATGAGTAAGTATACACTTTATGAGTTTATATTCAAGAAAACAGAAATAGGAGAGAAGGAAGTATAATGATAAAAGAAATACTTTAATCAAAGGGCTCAGGGGGCTCAGAAAGGCTTCAAGGAAAGTGAGGCCGATGCTGAAGGTAACAAGTTCCAGTCCACAATGAAAGGAGAGCACAGACACTCCCTTCTTCTCTTCCCCACAAAATACTTCTTTTTTTAAAAAAAAATATTATGATTGATTTCAGAGAAAAAGGGAGAGGGAAAGAGATAGAAACATCAATGATGAGAGAGAATCATTGATTGACTGCCTTATGCATGTCCACCACCAGGGATCAAGCCCGCAACCTGGGCATGTGTCCTTGATGGGAATTGAACCCGGGACCCTTCAGTCCGCAGACCAACCCTCTATCCACTGAGCCAAATCAGCTAAGGCAAATACTTCTTAAAAGCAGGATGGAAAACAAAGTATTTCAAAAGATGACTTTTGATGTAGCGTATTAGAGGGGAAACAACTACGTGTGGAAGTTTGGGCCCTGCCATTCACTATTTGGGAGATCTTGTACAATTTGCTCATTCATTTCTACAAACTATTATTGAGGACCCACTATGTGTCAGGCTCTGTCAGTACTTTCATATATACCATTTTATTGAATCATTTACCTTCTCTAAGCATCACGTTTCTCACCTTTCTTTGAACTTTAGCAGCCTAGATTTCTGGCTCCCAAACAATTGGTGCCTAGTGCAGACCTAGATATTCCTTTTTTGCCATCAGGTAGCATCCACACTTTTACATTAAAGTAATATTCTAAAGGCACTAGAGTACTCTTTAACTATTTTTGAGATGGGGAAAAAGGATGAATAAACCTAAGAATTGCAGCATAAGTTTCTTTGTGGCACTGTTGGATGAGCAAATTCTGAAGTAAACAATGGGGCCTGCCTGCCATGGTAACCCACTGTGTATTGAGAAATTGAGATATTAAGGTGTCAAGAAATGATCACCCTAAGATGTTACTAATGTTAAGATAAACTGTAATGTGGAAAGTTATAACATTACTGTCTTGAGGTTATGCTGTAAAGAAAGATGCTTTAGATGACTTGCAACATGAGATAGGTGGAGAAAAGAAAATCTGTCAGTGTGTCTCCAGGAATAAGCATGGAGAAGGCTGTCTATTTCTGGACAAGGTTTCTTTGCTTCTGGAGATAACTATTTCTAGTATGGAGGAGGGCAATTTCTCAGGTGTCTTGGTTTAATTAAAAAATAAAAACACAACTCTGGATAATATCCAGTTCCATTTGTTTTAACTGTTCACTGTGCAGCTTTCTAGTTTATAACTGGCCTCTTGACTAGGACAACCCACTGGCCAGCAGGTCTTATGCAGATGATAAAAGCCTCATCTTGCCTAATATATTGCTTTAATATATTGCTAATTATAAATGAGCACCTTGAGGTCTGATTTAAAAATCTATCTCTGTGGTTCTGGCAGTATGGATTCACTCCTCAGAGAATCAGCATTCCATGATGGGATAGAAAAGGGGAGAGAACTGTGAGATGGTAGCAGAACTATAGAGCAGACTGGCCAGTGTCAAGTGCTGCTCTCCTATGAGATCTGGCCTGAAGCAGCGACTGGCTTTACCTATTACATTACAGCAATAATCATCTCTTACATTAGTTCAGTGCTTTTAAATGTCAAAGCACCTTCATATATATTATCTAATTTTATCATTTTATCTATTATGCCTTCTTTGGCTCATACATTTGTAGAGCAGTGGCAAAGACATTAAAAGAAGCAGTAGTATTGTCAATACATTTAAAAAGTCTGTCTATGATGGGGCCTTGTCAAAAATAAATCAAACTAAAGAAATAAATGTAGTCAGAGTCTAGGCTGCAGTAAGGTGACCTGGGAATTTGGAGATAGACTTAAAATGGTTCTGAGAATGAAATAACACAAAGACATGGTTGTCAATGTGTTGCTGATAGAGACTTGGGAAATATCCAAGTGTAACCAAGGTGTCAGGACATACCTGCAGGACCAGAATGTACTGGAAGAAAGTTGCAATCTAATTGGCTTTACTGTAAACTCTCTAAAGAATAATGTGTTACAGAAAGATGGTATTCGAGTTATCTGAAGGAAAAAAGGAATTAGATAGTAAAGATATGTTACTGGTTGTCCAGCACCCTTCATTACTCACTTGCACAGGGGCAGGGATGGGTGAGGGAGAAAATTATATGCATTTGTGCAGCAGCTGGAGAGCAGAGGGAGCTCAGTGGACCATGCATGTGACAGACACACATTGTGGTCCCTAAAGATGTAGATTCACTTATGAAACAGTCTTGTCTATGCACAGCCTTTACTATTCCACTTTCTTCACTCTAATTCTATGCTCATCAAGTAACTAATTTACTAATTCAGTTTCCCAGATACCTTCATCCTGGGAAACAAATGCCCTTAGAGTAGATAAGACCACTGTGATTACCTGACATGTATATCTTCCATTGTAAATTAATGTAATTGAAATCTATAATAATAAAAGCATAATATGCAAATCGACCAAATGACTGAACAGCAGAATGACTGTCTGGACAACCTTCCTGACGACCATGTTCTGACATGTACTGGCACCAGGCCAGCCAAGGGGGGTGCAATGCAATTGGTTGGGGGGCCCTGCTATCACCCCATATCTCCCCACAGAGGGAGGCCCAGGGCAATCAATCGAGGGAGAAAAGGGGAAGTGGTGGCGAATGTGGGCAGTGCCAGGCCAAGGCGGGTGAAGGTGGGGGACGGGGCTGGCTGCTGGCAGCCGGGGGAAGCCAGGGTCCCAGGTGCTGGCAGCCAAAGGGAAGCCTAGGTGCCTGCAGCCGGGGGAAGGAAGGCCTACCCTTTCACAAATTTTGTGCATTGGGCCTCTAGTATATTTTATATTTCTCTTCCCAATTTTCCTGTTTTAAAAACTTTGAAGTCTACAGAAAAGCTGCAAAAACAGTAAAATAAATTATTTCTTCTTAAACTAAATTTACCAATTTACTGATGGATGTCCAACTGCTCCAGCACTATTTACTGAAAAGGCTGTCCTTTCTCCATTGAATTGCATTTGGACCTTAGTCAAAAATCAGTTGGCAATATTTGTGTGTGTCTATTTCTGGGATCTCTATTCAGCTTTTTTGACATATCTATTCCTTTGCCAACACCACAGTCTTGATTACTGTAGCTATATATTGTCTTAAAATTGGTAGAATGATTCCTCCCACTTTATCTCCCTTTTACAAAACTGTTTTAACTATTCTAGTTACTTTGCTTTTTCACATAAATTTTATAATTATCTTGTCTATATCTTAAAAAACATGCTGAAATTTTGACAGGATTTATATTAAACCTGAACATAAATTTGAAGAGAATTTATACATTGATGATGTCGAGTCTTCGAATCCATGAATACTGTATATCTCTGCATGTATTTACATGTTTGATTTCTTTCATTAGAGTTTTGCAGTTTTGGCATACAAGTCTGGTACATATTTTGTTAGATTCCCCCTAAGTATTTCATTTCTTTTACTGATTGCAAATGGTATTGTATTTTTAATTTTAGTTTCCCATGTGTTTATGGATAATATCTAAAAATACAATTGATTTTTATATGTTGATCTTGTATCCTAAGACTTGTTGAACTCATTTATTAGTTCCAGGAAGTTTTTGTAGATTCCTTGGGATTTTCTATGTGGACAATTATGTCATTTGCAAATAGGGGCAGCTTTATTTTTTTCCTTTCTGTTTTGTATGCTCTTGAGATGCTGCGTGCTATGTCTCTCAGATATGGTAAGCACAGAAGTACTGGTCTGTAGTCTATTTTTTTTTTTTTTACTCTTTTTGCCTGGCTTTGCTATCAGGATACAACTGATTTAATAAAATGAGTTGGAAAGAGTTTCTTCCTTTTCTATTTTCTGGAAAGATTGTATAGATTCAGTGCGAATTCTATTTATTATTATTTTTTAAAATTCTTTTTTTTTAGTTTTATTTTATTCTTTAAAGTATTACATATGTCTCCTTTTCCCTCCATTGACCTCCCCCTGGCCATCCCCATCCCCTGGCACATGCCCTCACCTCCCTACTGTCTGTGTCCATTGGTTATGCTTATATGCATGCATATAAGTCCTTTGGTTGATCTCTTACCCCTACCCTCTACCCTTCCCGTGCCTTCCCACTGAAGTTTGACAGTCTGTTGGATGCTTCTCTGTCTCTGGATCTGTTTTGGTCCATCAGTTTATGTTGTTCATTATATTCTACAAATGAGTAAGATCATGTGATATTTATCTTTCTCTGACTGGCTTATTTCGCTTAGCATAATGCTCTCCAGGTCCATCCATGCTGTTGCAAATGGTAAGAGTTCTTTAATGAAAATATTACATATGTCTTCTTTTCCTCCCATTGACCTCTCCCTGTCAACTCCCTCCCCCAGCAGATGCTCTCACACACCTACTGTCTGTGTCCATTTGTTATGTTCATATGCATGCATACAAGTAATTTGGTTGATCTCTTACCCTCCTCCCACCCTCCCCTGCCTTCCCTCTGAGGTTTGTTAGTCTGTTCGATGCTTCTATGTCTCTGTATCTATTTTTGTTCATCACTTTATGTTGTTCATTATATTCCACAAATTAGTGAGATCATGTGATATTTATCTTTCTCCAACTGGTTTATTTCACTTAGCATAATGCTCTCCAGGTCGATCCATGCTGTTGCAAATGGTAAGAGATCTTTCTCGTTTTTACAGCTTCATAGTATTCCATTGTGTAGGTATACCACAGGTTTTTAATCCACTCATCTGCTGATGGGCACTTAGGCTGTTTGCAAATCTTACCTATTGTACATTGTGCTGCTATGAACATAGGGGTGCATATATCCCTTCTGACTGGTGTTTCTGTTTTCTTGGAATATATTCCTAGAAGTGGGATTACTGGGTCAAATGGGAGTTCCATTAATTTCTTCAGGAAACTCCATACTGTTTTCCACAGTGGCTGCACCAGTCTGCATTCCCACCAGCAGTGCAAGAGGGTTCCTTTTTTCCCCACATCCTCATCAGCACTTGTTGTTTGTTGATTTGTTGATGATAGCCAGTCTGACAGGTGTGAAATGGTATCTCATTGTTGTTTTGATTTGCATCTCTTGGACGATTAGTGACTTTGAGCGTGTTTTCATATGTCTCTTGGCCTTCTGTATGTCCTCTTTTGAGAAGTGACTAGGGCCTTTGCCCATTTTTCAATTGTATTGTTTATCTTCCTTTTGTTAAGTTGTATGAGTTCCCTATAAATTTTGGAGAGTAAACCCTTATCGGTGATAACATTGGCAAATATGTTCTCCCATGCAGTGGGCTTTCTTGTTGTTTTGTTGATCATTTCTTTTGCTGTGCGGAAGCTTTTCATTTTGATGTAGTCCCATTTATTTATTTTCTCCTTAGTTTCCATTGCCTTAGACCAGGGGTCCTCAAACTATGGCCCACGGGCCACATGCAAATACAAATATTGTATTTGTTCCCGTTTTGTTTTTTTACTTCAAAATAAGATATGTGCAGTGTGCATAGGAATTTGTTCATAGTTTTATTCACTTATTTTTTATTTTCATTAAATTAAATCTTTATTGTTCAGATTATTACAGTTGTTCCTCTTTTTCCCCCCCATAGCCCTCCTCCTCCTGGTTCCCACCCCACCCTGTGCCCTTACCCATACCACTGTCCTCATCCATAGGTATACGATTTTTGTCCAGTCTCTTCCTGCACCCCCACACCCCTTCCCCCCCAAGAATTATCAGTCCACTCCCTTCCCATGCCCCTGGTTCTATTATATTCACCAGTTTACTCTGTTCATCAGATTTTTTATTCACTTGATTTTTAGATTCACTTGTTGATAGATATGTATTTGCTGTTCATAATTTTTATCTTTACCTTTTTCTTCTTCCTCTTCTTGAAGAATACCTTTCAGCATTTCATATAATGCTGGATTGGTGGTGACGAACTCCTTTAGCTTTTTCTTATCTGTGAAGCTCTTTATCTGACCTTCAATTCTGAATGATAGCTTTGCTGGATAAAGTAATCTTGGTTGTAGGCTCTTGGTATTCATCACTTTGAATATTTCTTGCCACTCTCTTCTGGCCTACATAGTTTCTGTTGAGAAATCAGCTGACAGTCGAATGGGTACTCCCTTGTAGGTAACTGACTTTTTTTCTCTTGCTGCTTTTAAGATTCTCTCTTTGTCTTTTGCTCTTGGCATTTTAATTATGATGTGTCTTGGTGTGGTCCTCTTTGGATTCCTTTTGTTTGGGGTTCTCTGCACTTCCTGGACTTGTAAGTCTATTTCTTTCACCAAGTAGGGGAAGTTTTCTGCCATTATTTCTTCAAATAGGTTTTCAATATCTTGCCCTCTCTCTTCTTCTGGCAACCTATAATTTGGATGTTGGTACGCTTGAAGTTGTCCAGAGGCTCCTTACCCTATCTTCGTATTTTTGGATTCTTTTTTCTTTTTGCTTTTCCAGTTGGGTATTTTTTGTTTCTTCGTATTTCCAATCTTTGACTTGATTCTTGGGATCCTCTTGTCTGCTGTTGGATCTCTGTATATTATTCTTTATTTCAGTCAGTGTATGCTTAATTTCTAGTTGGTCTTTTTTCATATCCTCCAGGGTCTCACTAAATTTATCAGCGGTTTCCAGAAAATTCTTGAAAAACCTTATAACCGTGGTTTTGAACTCTATATCCAGTCGTTCGCTTTCCTCCATTTCTGTCATTTGTGACCTGTTTCTTTGTCTCCGCATTTTTTATTCTTCCCTGTGTTGGTAGAGTGGCTTTGTGTGCTAGGTGTCTTATAGGGCCCAGTAGCTCAGCCTCCCCAATTACCTGACATGGACATTCTTGGTGCACCCCTTTGTGGGCTTTGTGCACAGTCTTATTGTAGTCTTGTTGTAGTTAAGCCTTGATTGTTGTAGGTATCACTGGGAGGAATTGACCTCCAGGCCAATTGGCTGTGAGAATCAGCTGTGTCTTCAGTGGGAGAACTTCTGTGCTGAAGACACCCTTCTGGGGCAAGAGTTGCTTCAGTGGGGCTTTGGTGCTCACTGAGTCTGCCCCATGAGTGTGTCCCTTATGGATCTGAGAAGTTGTAATCTGGATGGTGCCACTTTGACCACTGGGTACACTGGCTCTTGGATTTAAGGAGGTGCTAATTTAGCCTCTTCCTGAGGCTTCCCAGCAGGAGCTACGAAGAGATCTGCAGATTCTCCTTCCTTTTTTGGGGTTTGGAGGTGCCCAGATGAGGCCCAGCTGTGAAGCAATGCAAGCTGCTGTAGGGCCTTGGGCCTTCTCTTGGAAGTTCTGGGTCTGTTTGGCCCAGCTGCAGTTTGTTAGGTACTTTTCAGATTGCAAAGGGCTAGGGCATTCATATGCAAAAGCCTCTGTGGCAGCCTGGGTGGGGCGGGGTCTCAGGGAATCAACAGGGTGGAGTAAGCAGCTATAGCTGATCCTCAGCCCTGCCCTAGGGTCCCTGAGTCTCAGTGTTCTGGTAATCGCTGCAAGCACCTCTGAGGGAAAGCTGCCCTCACGTTCCGAGTTCTGCCCGCTGCCAGACAGTCCAGTTTCTCCCCATATGAGTCTGGGTCCCAGAGACTCACCCAGAACTGGAGTTCAGAGCAGTCGGGAGCTTGTGACTCCCTCCTCTGTCCTCAGATGCCACCCGCTTTGCGCGCGCTCGAGCCTCCATACCTCTGCACTTTACTTCTGCACCTCCTCTGAGTCTCAGTGTGCTTTTCTCTTTCCTTCTAGTTGTAGAATTTCCATTCAGCCAGCCTTCCTGTAGTTCTGGATGATGTCCGTTTTGTCTTTTCGTTGTATTTTTGAAGTTGTTGTGGGAGGCAGCAATTTCCGGTGTTTACCTATGCCACCATCTTGGTTTCTCCTCCATAGCTTTTTTTTTTTAAAAAACTATAGTCCGGCCCTCCAACGGTTTGAAGGACAGTGAACTGGCCCCCATTTAAAAAGTTTGAGGACCCCTACCTTAGACAGTGGTCGGCAAACTCATTAGTCAACAGAGCCAAATATCAACAGTACAACGATTGAAATTTCTTTTGAGAGCCAAATTTTTTAAACTTAAACTATATAGGTAGGTACATTGTTATTAACTTAATTTGGGTACTCCTAAGGCTTACGAAGAGCCACACTCAAGGGGCCAAAGAGCCGCATGTGGCTCGCAAGCCGCAGTTTGCCGACCATGGCCCTAGGAGATGTGTCTATAAAGATATTGCTATAGATATGTCTGATATTTTGCTGCCTGTGGATTCTTCTAAGATTTTTATGGTTTCCCTTCTTATGTTTAAGTCGTTTATCCATTTTGAGTTCATTTTTGTGTATGGTGTAACATTTTGTAGAATTCTCCAGTGAAACCTTCTGGGCCTGGTGCGTTCGTTTTTTTGTAATTTAAAAATTAAAAATTTTATTTCCTTAATAGTTATAGGCTATTCAATTAATTTTATATTTGCTGAGTTGCAGAAGATTCTGGATTTTGAAGAAGTAGTTCATTTCATTTAAGTTGTCAAGTTTATCTGGGTAACACTGTTACATGTAATTCTGCTATTATCCTTTTGATGCCTTCAAGGTCTGTGGTGATAACTCATTTCATTTCTGATACTGGTAATTTATCTTCTGTTTGTCAGTCCTGCTAGAAATTTGTTAATTTCATTAATGTTTTCAGAGAACTACCTTTTTGTTTCATTTAGTTTCTATATTATTATTCTTTTTTTAAAAAATTATTTCTGTTCTTTATTTCCTTCCTTCTACTTGTTTTACTTTACTCTATTTTTATAGTTTATTAAAGTGGTGACTTAAATTATTGATTTGAGACTATTCTTTTTTTAATTAAAGATTTAGTGCTATAAATTTCCTCTTGGCATTGAGTTAGCTGTATCCCACAAATTTTGATCTTATATTTTCATTTAATTCAGTTCAATGTAATTTTTTATTTTCCTTTGACATTTTCTTGTTAACATGTGGGTTTTTCAGAATTGTGTTCTTTAGTTTCTAAGTATTTGGAGGTCATCCTATTGTCCTTTTTATATTTGTTTCTTTTTTATTCCATGTTTGTCAGAGAATATACCTTATATGATTTCCTTCTTTTAAATTTGTTGAGGTTTTCTTTATGGTTCATGACATGGTCTATCTTTATTTTTTTAATTTTTATATCGTAATGAAATATATGACAAAATATGCCATAGAAACCATTTAAGTGTATAATTAATGGCATTAAGTTTATTCACAATGTTGTGCAAAGAGCACCACTATCTATTTGCAAAACTTTTTCATCACCCCAACCATACATTCAGTGCCCATTAAGCAGTAACTCCAGTTTCTTTTTCCATAACCAATGGTAAATTCTAACCTATGTTCTGTCTCTATGAATTTGCCTATTGTAGACATTTCATGTACTATAAGTGAAATCATACATTTGCCTTCTTGTGTTTGGCTTATTTCACTTAACATAATGTTTTCAAGGTTTATCCATGTTGTAGCATGTATCAGAACTTCATTTCTTTTTATGGATGAATAGTATTTCATTGTATGGACATACCACCTTTTGTTTATCCATTTTTCTGGTAATGGACGTTGGGTTGTTTTACCTTTTGGGTATTGTGAATAATGTTATAATGGATTTGGGTATTGTAAATAATGTTTCCACGGTGGCTGTGGCATTTTATATTCCCAGCATCAATATATAAGAGTTCCACATCCTCACTAATGCTTGTCATGTTAAATATCTTTTATTATACCTACCATAGTAGGTGTGAAGTTGAGATCTCATTGTAGTTTTTACTTGCAATTCCCTAATGATCAGTGATGTTGAGCATCTTTTCATATGCTTATTGGCCATCTGTGTGTCATCTTTGCAGAAATGTCTATTTAATTCCTTTACCAATTAAAAAAATGTGTTGTCTTCTCATTTTTGAGTATAGGAATTCTTTATATATTATGGATATTAAATATTTATCAGATATGATTTGCAAATATTTTATTTCATTCTGTACATTTCCTTTTCACTTATTGATAATGTCCTTTCATCCACAAAAGTTTTTATCTTGATGAATTCAAATTTATCTATTTTTCTTTTATTGCCATATCAAGAATTCCCTGTCAAATTCAAGGTCACGAAGATTTATCTCTTTTGTTTTCTTCAGTTTTATGATGTTAGGTCTTATATTTAGTTTGGTGATCTATTTTAAGTTAATTAATGTATATGGTGTGAGGTAAGGGTCCAACTTCATTGTCTTGCATGTGAATATTCAGTTGTCCAAGCACCATTTGTTGAAGTGACAATCTTTCCCCATAAATGGACTTGGCACCTTTGTAGAAAATCAATTGACCATAAATGTATGAGTTTATTTCTGACTCACAATTCTATACCATTGGTCTATATATC
This sequence comes from Myotis daubentonii, assembly GCF_963259705.1. Lineage (NCBI taxonomy): Eukaryota > Metazoa > Chordata > Mammalia > Chiroptera > Vespertilionidae > Myotis > Myotis daubentonii. The sequence goes on along the minus strand of NC_081861.1, from coordinate 87,486,631 downwards.
TATCCTTATGCCAATACCATACTGTATTGGTTACTGTAGCTTTGTAGTAAGTTTTGAAATTGGGAAGTGTGAGTCCTCTAACTTTGTTCTTTTTCAAGACTGGTTTAGTTATTTTGAGTCTCTTGAAATTCCATATGAATTTGATCTTTTCATTTCTGCAAAAAGCACTGTTGGGATTTTGATAGGGATTACAATTGAGTCCATAGGCTACTTTAGGTAATATTGACAGATTAACAATATTATTCTAGTGTCTGAACATATAATGACTTTCCACTTACTTAGGTCTTTTTAAATTTCTTTAAGCAAATATTTTGTAATTTTTCAGTGTACCAGTCTTTCACCTCCTTGGTTAAATTTGTTTCCAAGTCTTTATTCTTTTGGATATTATTGTAAATGGAATTGTTTTCTTAAAATGTTTTTTTGGATTATTCCTTACTAGTGTATAAAAACATATCTTATTTTGTGTGTAGATATTGTGATCTGCAAAATTGCTGACTTTATTTATTAGCTATAGTAGCTTTCATCTGGATTCTTCGGGATTTTCTATATGAATGATCATGTCATCTGTGAATAGGGAGAGTTTCATTACTTGTTTTGCAATTTTCATACCTTTTATTTCCTTTTCTTGTCTAATTTCTCTGGCTAGAAATTCTAGTACAATGCAGAATTGCATTGATGAAAGTGGGCATCTTGTTCCTGATTTTAGGGGGGAAGCTTTCAGTCTTTTACCATTGACTTTCATGTTAGCTCATAAATGTCCTTTTTCATGATGTGAAGTTTCCCTCCATTCCTAGCATTCTGAATGCTTTTATCATACAAGGATGTTGGATTTTGTCAAATGACTTGTCTACATCAACTGAGATAATCATGTGGCTTTTCTCCTTTGTTAAATTAATGTAGTGTAGTGTATAGATTGATTTTCTTATGTTGAACCATCCTTGTATACCTGTAATAATTTCCACTTGATCATGGTGTTTAATCATTTTAAAATGCAGTTGGATTCAGTTTGCTAGTAGTTTTGAAGGATTTTTTAAAAAAATATATTTTATTGACTTTTTACAGAGTTGAAGGGAGAGGGATAGAGAGTTAGAAACATCGATCAGCTGCCTCCGGCACACCCCCTAACTGGGGATTGTGCCTGCAACCAAAGTACATGCCCTTGACCGGAATTGAACCTGGGACCCTTGAGTCCACAGGCCGATGCTTTATCCACTGAGCCAAACTGGTTAGGGCTTGAAGGATTTTTTTTACATCTATAATCATAAGATATATTTGGCTGTAATTTTCTTGTGATTTTTTTTTTTATCTGGTTTTGGTTTTAGGGTAATGCTGGCCTCGTAGTTTGGAAGTTTTCTTTTTTTATTGTCTAAAGTTTTACATGTGTCCTTTTCCTTCAGTTGACACCCCCCCCCCCATCCATTCCCACCCCAGGCAAGCCCCCACCACCCCAGTGTCTGTGTCCACTGGTTATACTAATATGCATGCATACAAGTCCTCTGGTTCCTCTCTAACCCCCCACCATTTGTCTCATCTTGTTCAATTATCTGGGAGAATTTAAAAGGGCTTGGAATTAATTCTTTAAATGCTTTGTAGAATTCCTCAGTGAAGCGATGGTCTATAATGGCTCTTTCTTGCACTTTTCTCTGTTGGGAAGTTTTAATTAATTCAATTTCTTCAGTTATAGATCTGTTGAGATTTTTTACTTATTCTTGAGTCAGCTTAGGTAATTTATTTCTTTCTAGGAATTTATTCATGTTATCTAGGCTAATTTGTTACCATACAACTGTTGTTTTCTCTTATACTCTGTTTTTATTTCTATAAGGTTAGTAGTAATGTCCCCACTTTCATTTCTGATTTTAGTTATTTGCATCTTCTCTCTTTTTTCTTTATTAGCCAACTACAGGTTTGTCAATTTTGTTGTTCTTCTCAAAGAATCAACTTATGGTTTTATTGATTCTCGGTATTGTTTTTCTAGTTTCCATTTCATATATCTCTGTTCTCTTCCTTATTATTTCCCTCTTTCTGCTAGTTTTAAATTAGGTTATATTTTTTCTTTTAGTTCCTCAAGGTGTAAGGTAGGTTATTTATTTGTGATCTTTTTCCTTTTAATGTAAATATTTACAGGTATAAATTTCATTCTGATAATGGCTCTTGCTGCATCTAATAAGTTTTCATGTGTTGTGTTTTCATTTTCATTCAATGTCAAGTATTTTCTAATTTCAATTGTGTTTTCTTTCTTTATTCAACTGGTTATTTTAAAAGTGTGTTGCGTAATTCCCACATATTTTTAAACTTTTCAATTTTCCTCCTGTTGCTTTTTTAGTTTTATTCCATTGTGGTTGGAGCAGACAGTTTATATAACTTCAATGTTCTTAAATTTATTGAAATTTGTTTTGTGACCTAAAATATTATATATCCTGAGGAATATATATATATATATATATATATATATATATATATATATATATATATATGTATTTACTTTAATTGGCTTATAATGTTATTCAAGTCCTCTGTTTTCTTATTGTTCTTATGTCTAGATGGTCTATCCATTATTTAAAATGGTGTATTGAAGTCTCCAACCATTATAGTAGAACTGTCTATTTTTCTTCTCGATTCTGTAAATATTTGCTTTTTATATCATGCTTATAGGTTTATAATTGTTATATCCTCCTTATTAATTGATATTTTTACTAATATATACTGTCTTTATTTATCTCTTATAAGAGTTTTTGACTCAAAATCTGTTTTGTCTGATATTAATACAGCCACTTCAGCTCTTTTTGATTAACATTTGCATGAAAAATTTTTCCATCCTTTCACTTTCAACCTACTTGTTTCGTTTGATTAAAGTGAGTTTCTCATAAACAGCATATAGTTGGACCACAATTTCTTTTTAAAATTCATACTTGCTAATCTCTGCCTTTTGATTGGTGACTTTAATCAATTTATTTAAAGTGTTTACTGATAAGGAACTATACTACCATTTTGCTATTTACTTTATAGTTGCCATGGGTATTACATTTAACATCCTAAATTTTCTTACAACCTAGTTTGAACTGATACCAATTTAATTTTAAGAGTATATAAAAACTCTATTATTTATTCCCATCCCATTCTTTGTATTGTTGCCACAAATTTATGTGCACAATGACACATATTTATAATTTTTTCATGCATTTGTCTTTTAAGTCATGAGGAAATAAAGAATGGAGTTACAAATAAAAAATACAATAATAGTAGCCTTTATATTTGCCCACGTAGTTTCCTTTACAGGAGATCTTTATTTCTACATATAGCTTCAAATTACTCTCTAGTGTCTTTTCATTTCTTCTAGGGCAGATTTAGTGGTAACAAACTTCCTCAACGTTTGTTTATATAGGAATGTCTTAATTTCTCCCTTAATTTTGAAGGAGAGTTTTAGTGAATATAAAATTCATGGCAGACAGTTTTTTTCAGTGCTTTAAATATATCATCCAACTGCCTTCTAGTCTCCATGGATTCTGATGAGAAATCAGCTTTTAATCTTATTGAAGATTCCATGTATGTGACTAGTTGCTTCTCTCGCTGCTTTCAAGATTCTCTTTGTCTTTCAGCAGCTTGATTATAATGAGTCTTGGTGTGGCTCTCTTTGCATTTATCCTGCTTGGAATTCCTTGAGCTTACTGCATGATGTAGATAATGCCTTTCATCAAATTTTGAAAGTTTTCAGCCATTATTTCTTCATATATTGTTTTTTACTTTCTCTCTCTCCCTTCAGATGGACTCCCATAAATGTGTATGTTGGCCCACTTGATGGTGGCTCACCGAACCCTTAGGCTCTGTTCACTTTTATTCATTCTTTTTTGTTTCTGTCCCTTGGACTGGATAATTAATTCAAGCCAATTGATTTTACCTTGTACCTGCAGCCCTAGTGAGTTACTAGTGTTTTAAGATATTTCCTTGAATGCCAGAAATTTTTAAAAAATACAAACAAAACAGGTCCTCTTGGGTCTTTCCTGAGCATCCTAGTTGCCCTGGACATTTCCCGATACATGGGTGCTTTTAATTGTCTTAATTTTCCAAAGAAATAGTCTCCTTGGCCTTTCTTCCCAGGTCTTCTTTAGATTTTCTATTGTATATCTCAACTGTCATCTTTTGCTTCAGGCAGCTGTGAGTTGTTAATTTACTTTATGATGTTTTAAAGCTATGCCTACTAATTTTCTGGCCTGGTTAAGTTCCAAGTTAGGTGCAACAGAGATGAGTGCCCTGAATCTGTCATTCAGGTAGCCCTTGGCAGGTTAGAATAAATCTACACAATAATTTTCAAATAAGATCTACTCTGTTCCCCCTTGGAACCATGTTTTAGGTCCCACACTAGGAACACAGGCTACTGTTTTCAAGACTGCTGCCCAGCTGGTGTGGGAGTGGGACAAGGACAAGTACAAATGACATAAAGTTTTGCTATGATTTAAAAGTTAGGTATCTTTTTACTTGTACCATAAACTGTTTTTTCCTTTGTTTATTATAATGGGCATTGCATATGGACTAGGATTACATAGTACTCCTTTAGATCTGACCCTAAAATTTTACTTATTTAATTCATATTTTGATCAATATGGTAGTTTGATAACATGCACATAGTGTATAAAGTCAACCATTACCCACATTTTATGACACACAACAGCTTTTTACCTTATCCCTTTCCATTTCAATTTCCACTTCCCAGAAACAAATACTTTTTCACTCTTTTAGCCACTTCTGGTATTTCCCCCTATATGTTCAAATAACATAAGAAGGCTGCTAGTTGTTTTTCAATTTTTGATATGCTCTATGACTTCCTTCTATGGAATATTAAGATTCAGTCCTGTCTCACATCCATCTACACACATTTTCACCTTATCTCATATTGCCCATCTAATTATCCCATAATTTTTTACTAAATTAACAATTCAGTGTATAAATTATTGTGACAAGTACTGTTCAGAGCTGAGCCATGTGCTATAGTATGATTACTTTTCTTCTTTGGAAAACTTTTGTTCTGGAGTTAATAATTACCTCACCTTGAATATGTTGCTTAGCTTCCAATGTACTTATCACTAATGTGTATCCATTTCTATGTAGTTATCACTAACTCATCTCACACTCTTATAAAACTGTAATGTTTCTCTTGGTACTGTCAACCACAATAGGCAACCCGTGAATTCCATTCTCTCCTCAGAGCTCTTCCCTTGGAGTCCTTCAATTTGGCAGTTTGATTTCTAGGCCTTATGCATAGCTAGTATCTGGGATCTTTCCTTCACTGTCATCTAGAGAAATCCCTCCTGCATTGGATCCTCTGTCTGAATCATAGACTTCCTCTTTCCAGATTTATTGCCCTCATTTTATTTGACAGCAACTCCAATATTCCTGACTGTGCATGTCTGAAAATGTCTGTATTTTGCCATTGCAATTAATTGGTAGTTTGGTTGAGAATTCACGGTTGAAAATAATTTTCTCTTCAGAATGTTAAAGGTATTGGTCCAATGTCTTCAAGCTTTCAGTACCATCATTTAGAAGTTCAAAAGAATTCTGATTTCTAAACTTTGTGACTTGAAATTTTTCTCCCTAGAAACTTTTATCTATTGGGATAATCTCTTTTCTCACTTTTCTGGAGTTCTGATGATTTGTCTGGAGATCTTGTTTTTTCCTTTATGGTGTTGGGCAATCAGTGGGTCCTGTCAGCCTGGAAAGTTGTGTCCCTAGGTTTCAGGGAGATTTTCATTTATTATTTCATTGTTAATTTCTTCCCCTTAATTTCTCCCTTCCTCACCTCTCCTCTCCTCTCATTTATTATTTCATTGTTCATTTCTTCCCCTTAATTTCTCCCTCTCCTCTCCTCTCCTCTCCTCTCCTCTCCTCTCCTCTCCTCTCCTCTCCTCTCCTCTCCTCTCCTCTCCTCTCCTCCCCTCCCTCCCCTTCTCTCTCTCTCTCTCTCTCTCTCTCTCTCTCTCTCTCTCTCTCTAAATATTCTTATTGAATGTTGAACCCTATGGGTCAATTCTCTAATTTAATTATTTTTCTTTTTTCTATTTCCCAACTCACTACCTTTTAATTATGCTTTCTTAGAGATTTCTTTGTGTATCTTCCATCCCTTTGTTGACTTTTTTTTTTTTACGATTTTAATCATTTCTAAATGTTCAGTTCAGTGGTATTAAGTACATTCACAATGCTGTACAACATCACCACTATATAGTCCCAGAACTTTTTTATGATCTTACACAGAAGCTATGTACACATTAAAATATTAACTCTCCATTCCTCTCTCTCCCTGGTTCCTAGTAACTTCTAATCTACTTTCTGTCACTATGAATTTGCATATTATAAGTACCTCATATAAGTAGAATAATGCAATGTTTGCCATCTTGTGTCTGGCTTATTTCACTTAGCATAATGTTTTCAAGGTTCATCCATGCTGCAGTACTCATCAGAATTTCATTCCTTTGTAAGACTAAATCATATTCCATTGTATGTGTGTGTTTTGTACTGGTGAGTTATTTCTAACTCCTGGTGACTCTATGAATGAGTGATGTCCACAATGTCTTGTCCTCAACAGCCCTGCTCAATTCCCGTAGACCCATGGCTATGGCTTCTTTTATAGTGTCAACCCATCTCATATTTGGTTTTCTTCTTTTTCTGCTGCCTTCTATTTTTCCCTAGCAGCAGTGTCTTTTTCCAAAGAGCCCAGACTTCTCATGATATAACCAAAGTAAAATAGATTCAGTTTTTTTTCATTTTTCCTTCTGTTTCAGTTTTCAACAATATTTCAAGCTTAATTTTCTGTAGGACCTATTGTTGATCTTTCTGGTGGTCCAGAGTATCTGTTCCATTCCACTGTATGCATATACTATATTTTGTATATCTATTCATCTTTTGATGCCTATTTGGGTTGTTTATACCTTTAGGCTTTTTAAAAAATAATAATGTAACAACACTGCTATAAAAGTATCTGCTTACAATTCTTCTGGGTGTATACCTAGAAGTGGAATTGCTGGATCAAATGGTAATTCTATGACTAACTTTTTGAGGAACTGCCAAGCTGTTTTCCACAGCAGTGGCACAATTTTACATCCCCACCAGCAATGCACAAAAGTTCCAATTTTTCCACATTCTCACCAACACTTGTTATTTTCCATTTTTTAAAATGATAGCCATCTGAATAGATGCAAAGTTGTAATTCACTGTGGTTTCTTACCATATTTAAGTTGGCTTTTCCTTAATTTGGCATTTCCTTGGTGGCTCTAACTTTTGATTATTTTCCACAGTATTGACAAAGTTGTTTCTGACAGTTTGTTTTTCTATGTTTCTATGAGATAATGGGTGCCGGGAGCCAGTCCATACTTGCTGTTTCAAGGGACCTGGCATATATGGCATACGGTTCTTAATATGTTTGCTCACCTTCTTGGCGCTGTGTTTTAACCAAGGTCACCTCTCCGAGAAAGGTTGAATCCCCAGGTAGGGATTTTCCCCTGAAGTTAGGGAGGGAATAAAACCTCTTAACTAAGTGCCAGGCGGGTAATTAATCATTTTAATGACGAACAATCATGCTTAAGCTACATAATCTTTACTCCCTGGAATGGAGATAAGAAACGCCCTAACCTTTGGAATAGAGATTGATAGGATTGGAATCAACTGGTATAAATACACATGCAACAAGACAACAAGAGACAGAACTTAGAAGAGAGAACCTACAGACAGAACCTACACAGAACCTACAGACAGAAGAACTTCGCTGGAGAGAACATGGCAAAAGATCCTGGACTGAACCTGACTACAGAAATTGGCAAGAGAACCTGACTAGAACCTGGTAACTGAACCTGGCTGGAGAACCTGGACAGAACCTGGCTGAAGAACCTAGCGAGGGAACATGGCTATAGAACCTGGCTGGAGAACCTGGAGAACCTAGCAAGAGAACATGGAAGCAGAACCTTTCTGGAGATCCAGACCAGAACTTGGCTGGAGATCCTGGCTAGAGATCCTGGCTAGGCTGATGATCAACTGAACGCTGCCTCTGAGTCTTTCCTTCTTCGCCGACTCCGTCCACACCTTTGGGGACTCCTGGACCCGCTGGGGCTGGACCCCAGCAAATGGGAGCTTGGCATCACCTACTCCATTACTTTTGATATGGTCTATATTGGTATTTGTTCCATAGGTGCTTGAAAAGAAAGTGTATTCTGCTGTTATTGGGTAGAATGTTCTATATATGACAATTAGATTATTTTGGTTGATGATGGTGTTGAGTTCTTCTTTATCTTTTCTAATTTTGTCTAGTTCTTCCATCACACCCATAATAGGAACAGGAAAAACAGACATCTTCCTTTCATTGAAAATCAGAGAACGTAAGGTAGCTTAGGGAAAGATGTAAGTTGTGATTTCCACAACTTTCCAAGAATCTGATGCTTTTCAATTGTAGGTCTGCCTCTGTAGCATCATCTCCCACCATTCCTTCAGATGCCCTACAGAAATAGTAAACTATTTATAGCTTTTCACGACTCTGTGTTCTTTCACTCCCCTGTATGGCTTTGTACATGCAATCACTTTTCCTGAAATGTCCTTCCGCTTAAGAACTTTTAAAGATTCAGCTCAAATATTGGCTTGTGAAGCTTTTGTGATTACATAAAATAACTTAAATGTATTTTTTGGAGGCTAATTTACCATGAAGCTAATCATAAATCTTTAAAGCCCCTCACTTGGACACACCCTAGGAGGGCCCTAACTTTATTTTTACAAGGTTATATATTTTTTTCCTAATTTTCAAAGTAAGATATTTAACCAAATTCACTTAAAATTATTCTCCAGTTGGACTTTTCCTCCATCAGACTTCGCCTTGTTTTGGGTGGCACTGGAATGACTAAGAGGAGGTTGAATTGTGGATGGATTTAGTATGGATTCAGTGAGATATATTTATGTAGTTTGCAATAACTTATGTGCACAGCAGGTCCTAGAATAATGTAGTTTTGTTTAATGCCATTTTGTTATAACATTGATGAGATGCCATAGGAATGTAACTCTTGTTTATATCAATTAACCTATAGTAAAATTGCTTTTGTTAAATGTCATCTCACTGCAGTTCTAAGAACCTATCAACAACATTAACTGAAGACTTACTGTATAGTTAATTTATTGCTAATGGTATAGTTATGGCTTCAGTAATGCTTCCGTAACCCAATGCCCTGACTTATCCAGCATCTTTACACACACACACAAAGAGCCACAGATAGTATCATGACATGAATGTATCCATATTGAGTAGCAGAGGTGAGACAAAGTTTTAAACATATTGAGTAGTACAGGTATGTGAAACAAAGTTTGGAATGTAAAAAGTCCAAAGTTAGTCTGTGGAAAATTCTTCTAATCCTCACATTTAAATTTTAAGCTGAGGATTTGTTTTTTTGTGATGCCTACTCAAAATGAAAGTGTGCTCCTTTCAAACATACAGTTAATACAGCATATAGAACTATAAATGAGCCTTGATCTTTTTCTTTATCATGGGAATCCTATATAATAAAAGGCTAATATGCAAATCAACCAAACGGTGGAACAACCAGTTGCTATGATGCACACTGACCACCAGGGGGCAGACGCTCAATGCAGGAGCTGCCCCCTGGTGGTCAGTGCGCTCCCACAGGGGGAGCGCTGCTCAGCCAGAAGCCCTGAGCCGGGCTCACAGCTGGTGAGTGCAGCGGCAGTGGCGCTAAGGATGTCCGACTGAGGGCTTAGGCCTGCTCCCTGAGAGGGCACAGGCCAGGCTGAGGGACTCCCCTGAGTACACGAATTTCATGCACCAGGCCTCTAGTTATACCAAATAGAATTTATAATAGTCACTATTTTTGAAGATGCAAAACCTCCTAGCAATATTACAAGCATCGAGTATGGCTATGTACAGTCATATGTTTTACGCATCCCAACTGCTATGGACTGAATGGTGTCCACCCTGCCACACCTCTCTCACACCAATTCATAGGCTGAAGGCCTACCCCAATGTGACCATATGTGGATATAGGGCCTTTAGAAGGTAATTATGGTTAAATGAGGTCATAAGGGTGGGGCTCCAACTAATTGGATTGGATTTATAAGAAGCAGAAGAGAGAGATCTATTTCTCTCTCTCTCTCTCTCTCCCTGAAAGTGCACTCAGAGGAAAGGCCATGGAAGGTTCTCATTAGAAATCAAAACTCCTTGGACCTCAGTGTGGGAATTCCAACCTCCAGAACTGATATTTCTGTTGTTTAAGCCACCTTTTCCATGGTATTTTGTTATGGGAGCCTGTGCATATATTAATACACTATCAATAATAAAAAAAAAATTTTGATCACACTAGAGAAATGACTGAATTATCTTTTTGTTCTTTCTCTTGAAGATCACATTACAAAAGCAAATGCAGCCAAAATATGTAGGAAAAAAAGTGCCATAGATGCATCACATATTTAATTAATAAAACGTATGTGTGAATGTTTTTAGATGTAGTAATGTCTGTAGTATCTTTCAGCTTTTAAAAATATATACATTTGTTGCAGTTTCTTCTATCATTTTAAATATTCATTTGTACCTAATTTTATGTTCATAATTTTATGTTCTCTTTCTTAAATAGTACCCTTCCCCCAAATCTGTGTATGCTTCAGACCCACAAAACCTGGATCCACAACTGCTCTCTATAATAGGATTTAAGCCAATGTTTATATGTCTATCGCCTCCTTTAGATTGTGAAATCTTTCCAGAGCAAAAACTCAGTCTTCAGCCGAAACCGGTTTGGCTCAGTGGATAGAGCGTCGGCCTGCGGATTGAAAGGTCCCAGGTTCGATTCCGGTCAAGGGCATGTACCTGGGTTGCGGGCACATCCCCAGTAGGGGATGTGCAGGAGGCAGCTGGTCGATGTTTCTCTCTCATCGATGTTTCTGACTCTCTCTCTCCCTTCCTCTCTGTCGAAAATCAATAAAATATATTTAAAAAAAAATAAAAAATAAAAAAATAAAAAAAAAAAACTCGGTCTTCACTTTTGCTTTTCTAGCACCTGGAAGACTTCTGACTCAGAGTAGTCATCTAATAAATGATTGTTGGTTGAACTAATGAACCAACAAATGAGTAGATAGAGTAGAAGATGTGAGTCAGTTAGTTAAGGAAGTGAGTAGTCTAGAAGATTAGCTTGAAGGATTTGAGGAAATGAACATGGAGGCATGAGGGAGGCAGTAAAAGTGCCCCAAAAATGCTAGTTCCTTTTTTAAAAAGATGATTATTTTTCAAGTCTAAGGTTACTCCAGGAATAGAAAAGGGCTGCCCACTGATATGAGTCTTAAAAGAAACCAATCCTCTAGTTTCAAAATGTGGGTAACAGGGATCTACTCTCAGGCCCAAGTATCTTTTCGGATCTTCCCTATCTCCCCTCTACTACTCACTCACTAGCTGTGTGACCTTGAGCCAACCAGCCAAACTTTTTGAACAGTTTCTCTTCTATAAATTTAGATGAATACTTTACAAAGTTATTGTGAGTGTTAGATGAAATAAGGCCTGTGAAAGCATCTAGAATAGTGCCTGGCATATAATAGGTGCTCAATAAATGTTAGTTTCTTTTCCTTTTTTGCATATTTTTTGTGAAGTCTGCTAATTCTCTTTAAAGAAACAGAGTTTCTTCACCTTTCAAGGCCTTGCCCTTCTGTTGTACTCCTCTAAGGAGAAATTACTTTCTTCATCGCCTCAGAAGAAACTCTATCTCCTTACCAGGAATACACTATCAATAATTAAAAAAACAAATTTGATCACACTAGAGAAATGATTGAATTATCTTTTTGTTCTTTCTCTTGGAATTTTTTCCTGGTTATAAAAAGTACTAAAGTTTATAAGGCCAATATGTGATCTAGTAGGGATGGATAAGAAGTCCGGTTATAATTTGTACAGATATGTTGTTACCATGGCATGTGCTTAGAGCAGAAGCAGAAAAGCAGCAATTAGTTGAAGGTCTCTACAATGCAGAGTTTAAATTATTTTTTCTGGTTTTATTAAATGGGGCAATCTGAGGAGGTACTAGGCATAAAGCGTCTTGTAAATTCCCAGTGTCTGGGTCTACCCACTACTATGTTCCCAGTGGGGCTAGGTGGAGAGGCTCAATATCACTGTTAGCAAGCCTAATTTCAGGTCTATTTCCTGGAGGTCCACAGTGAGAAGTAACTGTAAAAGATTATTCCAGAAATGGGGACTCACTGGCTGTAAAGGTTAGGAGAGAGCATGATGCAGCCAAAAGCTTTCGGGTCCAGTAAGCCAGCATAGCTGGCACGTTGGCTGCTAATTCTATTCAGAAGTGGACAAAATTCAGGTTGGAAAATTGTTTCATATGGTGTTCATATGTGTAGATTGGAGCAAAAGATTAGAATGGGCAATAGGGCTTCATGTAATAAACAGTTAAGAACTGAAGTTTCTCAAAAGGGAGGTTGCTACTCTCTACCACAGTCATCTCCTGCTACTGTAGCACTCAACACCACACTTCCCCAGGTGCAGAGGGGAGGGCTTGGAGGCTCTGTGTTTCTGTTACTTCTATTTCACCAACAGTTGACAGTGCCATCAGTTGTAGGTGTTTGTTGTGAACATATTAAGAAGAAAATATTCTTGGTTTATATAACCAAGAAAAATTGCATTACAGATAGAATGTAATTTCCAGAAATTTACTTCTTTCCTCTTTTTAGATGTAAATTATTTATGTCTACATTAATCTATTTTTCTTTCCCCCAATTTTAGAGAAATTGTGACTTTGTATCTTGTTCAGGAGTAAACCCTAACTTGTGCTCCAGATTTTACCTCCTCTGGAACCTTGAATTCTTGATTATTTCCTTTCCTCTCAGTCATCTTAGATGTCTCTTACTTCATTACATACTTCTCAGTTAACAGACTTGCACAGGTCATTTTCCCTTATCAAATACCTTATCTTGAACATGTTGTCCCTCGGAATACTATCTAGGAAAATAAAAGTAAAAGCTTCTTTTTTGTTACTCTTTGAAGTGTTATCTTCCTACTAGAGGCCCAGTGCACAAAATTCATGCATGGGGGGGGTGTCCCTCAACCCAGCCTGCACCCTCTCCAATCTGGGACCCCTCGGGGGATGTCCAACTGCCAGGATTGGGCCTAAACCGGCAGTCAGACATCCCTCTCATAATCCGGGACAGCTGGCTCCTAACTGCTCGCCTGCCTGCCTGATTGCCCCTAACCGCTTCTGCTTGCCAGCCTGATCACCCCCTAAACACTCCCCTGCCAGCCTGATTGACACCTAACTGCTCCCCTGCCGGCCTGATTGCCCCCAACTGCCCTCCCCTGCAGGCCCAGTCCCCCCTAACTGCCCTCCCCTGCAGGCCCAGTCCCCCCCAACTGCCCTCCCCTGCTGGCTATCTTGTGGTGTCCATTTTGTGACAATGTGGGGGTGGTCATCTTGTGATGATATGGGGGTGGCCATCTTGTGATGACGTGAGGGTGTGACGGTCACCTAGGCTTTTATTAGTATAGATTTTCTATTACGTTCTTTCAACTAACATTAGAACTAAAAAAATGGGATGTGAATACCTTTGTAGGGAAGCCTTCCTTCACTCCACCAGGAACTATTGGTCACACCTTCACTGGGTTCTCAAAGCACTGTATTCATACTGCTATTACTGTACCTAATAACTAGAACTGTAATTTATCTGTTTACATTGTGTTATTTACCTCTTTATATTTGTGTCACTTCTGCTAAACCATGAGTGCCTCAAAGAAAGTAAATAAATAAAATAAGTAAATAAACCTTTATTTTGGTGTCCACAGAAAAAAAAGTTTTATAATCAGTGTCCAATAAATGCTGGGTGAGGAAAAGGGGGCTAACAGTTATTTAAATATGACCATGTGCTAGTTTTCCTGTGAGACAGATATGATTATAACTATTTTATGTGCAAGGACACTAAACTTTAGACATTTCAAGGAGATTGCCTAAAGTCATATTGAGGCAGGAAAGTTAGACAAGGGAACAAAGGCCTCAAGCTCCACCCCTCCCCTTCTCCATCTTGGCTGGAACATCACAGACCAGACCTTCACTGACCACCTGTTTCCCACTTTCCCCTCCCCAATTACCTCGAATTGGGAGACCAAAAAGAAACCGCTATCTGGAGAAGAGACAAGGATAAGCCATATGGACATTCACCGCACCAGTGTGAGAAGCAGAGGACCACTCTATCCCACCCCTCCCATCCTATATAATAAAGAGCTAATATGATAATTAGATCAAACACAGAACAACTGTCCAGATGACCTTCTGGACGAATCCGGGGCTGCAAGGGCTGAGGCAGCCAGAGCTGCGAAGGCTGAGCCCCTTGCATGAATTTTGTGCATCAGGCCTCTAGTGTATAATAAAAACCTTCTACCCAGATCCCATAGGCACGTCTCATTCTTCCAGGTTGCCCACTCTCACTTCTCAAGTGCATGCTATTGCTTTAATAAATTTATTTTATTAAAATCTTTCTGTCACACTCTTGAATTCCTTCTTGTTCTATGACAGGACTCTCCATCAGGTTGAGGCCTCCCTTGGCCTCCCTGGGTGCCACCTGGCATCAATATAACTACAGTAGTTCTCCCTTATCCACAGTGAGGGATACATTCCAAGACCCCCAGTAGATGCCTGAAGTCACAGATAGTACTGAACTCAAATATTCCCCTGGGCCACCCTCTCAGGCACCTTCCACTCCACCTTTGCCCTCTTTAAAGAGATCATAATGAGTTTTGAACTGCCTCAAAACCTCCAAAATTATCCAATAAAGAGCCCAAACCCTGGACATTAACAATCATTTACATAGTTCATGGAGGCCTCACTCTTCAGGGAATGTAGAAAAGTATATAGTTTCCTATGATAAAGATTAATTTATAAATTAAGCACAGTAAGAGATTAATAGCAATAACTACTAATAAAATTGAACAAGCATAATCATATACTGTAATTCAAATCCCAATCTGTCTTATTTCAAAATCTATGCCCTTCCTACCATGCTGCCTCTTATATCTTGCATTCTAATTTGCATTATGATTGTGAGGATTATAATTGAGAATCACATGAGATATCTATGCCTGACATATAATAAGTGCTCAATAATTGTTAGCTATTGTCAGTATTATGTATCTAGTCTCATCTCCTCCTATTCCTTGAATTCAATTTTATGTTCTAATAATATTGCATTGTTTATAATTCCCTAAAAGCATCATGCTATTTCACAGCTGTGTGCCTTCTATTGCTGTTTCCTTAATATCCTATGCTTTCACATACTTATATGCCTGGCTAATGTTCAGCTCGGTCCTTGGTTTGGGAATCATCTTCAGGATCCCGTGACCCCCAAGTCCTGGCCCCCGTCAGACTAATTGGTTCTGTTCTGTGACATTATGGACCCCGTGCATGCCTCTAACTTAGCACTTAACACAGCCAATTGAAGTCTTTTTATGTTTGTCTCAGCTGCTGGGCTGTAATCTTGTTGAGCAAAGGGACATGTCTTTTATTTCTTTGTATCCATAGCACTTCGCATCATGCCCAGCATACAGTGGTGCTTAATAAATCTTAGTTGAACTAGCTTCCTTTTTTACTGAATAACCAGGTATCCACATTTGTGGTTCACTTGACCAGGAAAAGAATGTCTTTCATTCTGTTTTTACCAAGTTGCTCTTCCCATTTCAATAAGTCCCACTACAGTCTACCTAAATGTTTGAGTAGACACCTTGATTCCTTTATTTCCCTCACCCTCTACATCTAATTCATTAGCATATTATGTCAATTCTATCTCCAAATATGCCATTCTTTTCATCTCCACTGCTACCACCATCAATTCTCAACTGGCATTGGCCTCCTATTTTTCTCTATACTTCCATTCTTAATACCCACCCCCTACTCCACACAACAGCCAGAGTAGTTTTAAAATGTACATCAAATCATGATACCTCTCCTGGTTAAAGCCTTCAGTGTCTTCCCAGTCTATTAAGAATGAGATACAACTCCTTACAACAGGGCCCTGCAGGGTCTGGTCCTTGCCTATTCTATCTCACACTCCTTACCCATTATTCACTAATACTAGTTACAGTGGTCTTCTTTTAGTACCCAGAATAAACCAAGCTTAGGGCCTTCACACATGGTTGCCTACTCTGCCTGGAACACTTGCCCTCTAGTTTTTCTTTCTTTTAACCTGACTGTTTTCTTCTCACCCTTCAAGTTCTAGCCTTAAACATCACATCTTCAAAGCGGCTTTTCCTAGAGACCCTATCTAAATCACTTTGTTAGTCTCTACCTCTGTATTTTGTGTGCTTCTATCATGATTCTTATCACAGTTTAGAATTATTTTCACTTAATTTTTATGTGATCTGTAGTCAGTCTTTCTTAAGGGATTGTGCATTCCTTGATGCAGAGAACACATCTACACTGTTCACCACTGTAGCCCCAGTACTTGGTACAGTCTTTGGCACATTATTAGCATTCAATAAATATTCTTCAACAAACACTCCAAATATTTATATGGAACCAAGAAAGACCCTGAATAGCTTCAGCAATCTTGAAAAAGAACAAAGTTGTAGGGATCACAATGGTGAATATCAAGCTATACTACAAAACCACTGTAATCAAAACAGCCTGATATTGGGACAAGAATAGGCATATAGATTGATAAAACAGAACAGAGAACCCAGAAATTGACCCAAGCCATTATGCTCAATTAATATTTGACAAAGGAGGCAAGAACATAAAATAGAATCGAGACGTTGTCTTCAATAAAGGGTATTGGAAAAATTGGACAGGTACATGCAAAAAAGTGAAACTATACCGCCAACTTACACCATACACAAGAATAAACTCAAAATTGACAAAAGACTTAAATGTAAATTGTGAAACCATAAAAATCTTAGAAAAAATGTAGGCAGCAAAATATCAGATATTTCACGTAGCAGAATTTTCACAGATACATAACCTAAAAAGCTTCTGCACGGCAAAGGAAACCTACATGAAAATGAGAAGGGAACTCACTGTATGGGAGAATATATTTGCCAATGGTACATCTGATAAGGGGTTAATTTCCAAAATATATAAAGTACTCATACAACTCAACAAAAGGAAGGCAAACAACCCAATTAAAAAATGGGCAGAAGACCTGAATAGACACTTCTCCAAAGAGGATATACAAATGGCCAAGAGACATATGAAAATATGCTCAACATCACTAATCATCAGAGAAATACAAATTAAAATGACAATGAGGTATTACCTCACACCTGTCAGAATGGCAAACAACAGGTGCTGTTGAAAATGTGAGAAAAAGGAACACTTGTACACTGTTGGTGGGAATACAGACTGGTACAACCACTATGGAAAATAGTATGGAGTTTCATAAGAAAATTAAAAATGGAACTGCCATTTGACCCAGTGATCCCACTTCTAGGAATATGTCCTAAGAATTGTGAAACACCAACCAGAAAGAATTTATGCACCCCTATGTTCATAGCAGCACTATTTAAAATAGCTAAGATCTAGAAACATCCCATCAGAAGATGAGTGGATAAAAAAGCTGTGGTACATTTACACAATGGAATACTACGCAGCTGTAAACAGAAGGACATCTTACCCTTTTAAATAGCATGAAGGGATCTGAAGAGTATTATGTTAAGCAAAGTAAGCCAGTCAGAGAAAGACAAATATCACATGATCTCACTCATATATGAAATCTAATTAACAAAATAAACTGATGAACAAAATAGACCCAGAGACATTGAAGTATGCAACAGACTGGCGATTTTCAGAGGGAAGGTCGGGGGGGGGCATGGTAGAAAGAAATTAATGAAAGAACTTATATGCATATATGCATAACCCATGGACACAGACAATAGTGTGGTGAAAGCTTGGGGAGGCGGCAAGAGTAGGGTGGAGGGGTTAATGGGAAAAAGGGGGACATCTGTTATACTTTCAACAATAAAAATAAATTTAAATAAAATTACTTGAATGACTAATTGACTTCAGAAGTCAATCACTTAATAAAGCAGTGGGGAGTGATATGAACTTTATTTTTGGTCTCTTATATAAGAAAAACTTTACAATGTCAGCTAGCAATTTAATTGTTGAGATGAATCATCTTGGTCAACACAGTTGAGAAGTATTATAGGAGACCTTAAGCAAGAAAAGGATATATTTTTTTAAAAGTCTTGTTCTTTGGTCCTTTATGCTGTGAATGACTTAGGAGTGATGGTTGCAATTACCACAAACCAGTGGTTTTCAATTTTGCCTCCCCCGAGGGGACACTTAGCAATGTCTGTGTGAATTCTTGGTTGTCAAAACAGGAAGAGGCACAGGGAGTGTGCTACTGGCATCTAGTGAGTAGAGGGCAGAGATGCTAGTCAGCATCCTATAAAACATAAGACAGTCCCCCACAACAAGTAATTATTCCACCAGGAAAGCCAATAGTGTCAAGGTTAAAAAACAAAAGAGAAACATAATAGACTAATTAAATACAGGTTTTTGTGTTCTAAAGGATTTGTAAAACTCAGTAATTGAAGAATTAATAAGCTTTCTTGTTTCCTAAGATTTATTTTTGCTCTTTATATATTTTTGTTTGTTTTAAACAAAGAGTCCATTGGTGGGCTTTAGGAAATTGCCAAATGTGCTGAAACTGTATCCAAACTTGTGTAATTCTAAGCATTTATCTGGAAGGAGGGCCATCAGAGTCTCGAAATGGTCCATGACCAACCAAAATATTAAAAAGCCACCGATATGGAAAGTCCCTTGGTTGTATGGACTGTACTTCAAAGAGTCAAGTTTTGTGGAATGAATGTTCTGCAAGATGCTTAGAAATATGGGTCCTCGAGCAGTGTTCTTTAGAGCTGTTTTGAGAGTCAGGCAAATGTGGTGGGAACTCAATCCAGTTTCTTCATAGCTGTGGAGACAACAGGTTTCACTGGGCTGTTAGAAGATCATATGAGATAACTTATATAAGCCTCATGGAAGTGTTAGGCACACAGCAGGTGTTTAACAGATATTAGTTTTCTTCCTTCTCATGGAGTTATTGCGAGGATTTCATAAAATAATGCTTTGAGAACAAAATGAAATAATGCATGTGGCACACTGTCTGTCCAGTAGCAGATGCTTAAGAAATGTTTATTTTTTCCAATGCATTCTTTATGCTAAAACATTGGGTCTTATCACTGAAAGTATGGAAAAAAGGATAAGCTTAGAAATTTGAAAAATTCAAGTTTTAGTCTTGGCACTGCTATTTTACTGGCTCTGCTATTTTAATTCTGACCAAGTTATTTCTGAGTCTTGCTCTTCTTATAGGTAAATAGGGGTAATGCCTACCTACCAGGCTTGCTAAGGAAACATAAATGAGATAATACATATACAGGACTTAGCATACATATATACTTGGTTGGTGTATAAATGATACTTAATGAGTATTAAGCTCCTTTCTCATTCAAACAGTTCCTAAATCCTATCTAAATGAAAAGCCTTTCTACAATAGGTGGATAGTTTGGGGAATGCCTGTAAACATAAAATTCAAGTATAAAATTTCTAGTATTTGTCTTCACTCATACTCATATTTGTTCACATAAAATGATAGTACTTCACTGAGATATGTTTTCAATATTTTGTCCTGTGCGCTCTCAGTGTCAGCAAGGGCTGTTAGGCTAAATTCATATATCATCCATTATAGCAGCACTATGTGTGTTTTTTTTATTAGGCTCTTGCTGGGCACGAAATTCTCAACATTTAGGGATTAAGAAGAAATAGGTCCTTGACTGTGAGGAATTTTACCAATATTTCTGACATTAATAATAATAATATCTAAAATTTAATTTATATTACTTTTATAATGCATATTAGTAATATATTTATATATGTATTATTTATATATTCCAGCTACTGTTCTAAGCATGTTATCTAGACCAATACATTTAATCCTTACAATATTACCCATTTTATAGTGAGGAAACTTAGGCACAGATTGGTTAAATAACTTGGTCAACTTGTCTAGTATATATTGTTATTATCACTTCATGGAGCTGGTCAATGAAAGTAGGTCTGTCTGATAAATACATTTATTAATTTTTTATTTTAATTTCAAAATTTACGTTTTAAAAGAAGTCACACATACACGTATGTATCAAAAAGTATAAAATGAAAAGTAAATCCTGACTTTTGGATTTGGTAATGACAGAGAAGCTTCTATCAGACTACCACAATAACTTGAAGGTATTAGAGAGCATCCAAAAACGGGCAGAAACTAGAGGGAATTCAACCATTGAAAGATGAGAACTACACTGGGTGCCACAGTTATATATATCTTGAGATCAAGAAAAAATCTGCAGGGTCATTAGCCTAAAGATTCTTAGCACGGAGTTGCCAGAGTCTCATAAGATCCAAAATCTCCAGGTTCAAATACAAATTCACTCATCATACCAAGAATCAGGAGCATCTCAACTTTAATGAGAAAAGACAACAAACAGATATTAATGCCAAGATGATACATATGTTAAAATTATCTGACAACGATTTTAAGGCAGCCATCATAAAAATATTTCAAGAAGCAATTACAAGCATGCTAGAAACAAAATGAAAAATTAGAAACTATCAATAAAGAAATAGAAAACGTAAAGAACGGAAATTTTAGAACTGAAAAGTATAATAACTAAAATAAAAAAAATACTGGAGGGGCTTAATACAAGAATGGAGGTGACAGAGAAAAGAATCAGTGAAAAAAACAACTAATAAATAATTTTTAAAAGAACCAGTGAATTTGAAAAATTGAACAATAAAATTTACCCAATCTGAACAAAAACAAAATGACTGGAAAATAATGAACAGAGACTTAGGGTCCTGTGGGGCAAGAACAAAAGATCAAACATTTATGTCATCTGAGTCCCAGAAAGAGAAGATAAAGAAAATGGCATTTAAAAAATATGTTTTAAAATACTGGCTGAAACTTCCCCTAATTTAGTGAAAGACATAATACTACCGATTCAAGAGCCTGAATGAATTCAAACAGGATAAAGCCAAAGATATCCACTCCAAGTCACATCATAATCAAATATCTAAAAAATAAAGACAAAAAATAAAAACCTTAAAAGCATGCAGAAAGAGCCCTGGTCAGTGTTGCACAGTTTGTCAGGTTCAATTCCTGATCAGGACACATGCCCAGGTTGTGGGTTAGATCCCCAGTTGGGGGGCATGTGGCAGGCAACTAACTGATGTCTCTCTAAAATCAATTTAAAAAAGCAGGTAGAGAGAAATGATGCATCATTTTATGTTCTTACCTATATGGGAACTGCCGGGGTCCAACCCCAGCGGGTCCAGGGGTCCCCAAAGGCGTGGACGGAGTCGGCGAAGAAGGAATGACATGGAGACAGCGTTCAGTTGATCAGCAACCTAGCCAGGATCTCTAGCCCGGATCTCCAGCCAAGTTCTGGTCTGGATCTCCAGAGAGGTTCTGCTTCGGATCTCCAGCGAGGTTCTGTAGCCATGTTCCTCGCTAGGTTCTCCAGCCAGGTTCTGTCCAGGCTCTCCAGTCAGGTTCAGTGTCCAGGTTCCAGTCAGGTTCTCCTGCCAATCTCTGTAGTCAGGTTCAGTCCAGGATCCCTTGCCATGTTCTCCCGCTAGGCTCTGTCTCTAGGCTCCGAGGCCAGTCCCTCTCCAGGATCCTCGGGCATGCTCTCTCCAGCAAAGTTCTTCTGTCTCTAGGCTCCGTGTAGGTTCTGTCTTCTTGATTCTGTTCTAAGTTCTGAGTGTTTCTGTCTTGTTACAACTGTATTTATACCCGTTGATTCAATCCTATCAATCTCTATTACAAAGGTTAGGGCGTTTCTTATCTCCATTCCAGGGAGAAAAGATTATGTAGTTTAAGCATGATTGTTCGTAGTTAAAGGGATTAATTACCCGCCTGGCACTTAGTTGAGGGGTTTTATTCCCTCCCTAACTTCGGGGGAAAATCCCTACCTGGGGATTCAACCTTTCTCGGAGAGGTGACTTTGGTTAAAACACAGCGCCAAAGAAGGTGAGCAAACATATTAAGAACCGTATGCCATATATGCCAGGTCCCTTGAAACAGCAAGGATGAACCGGCTCCCGGCAGGAACAATGATTCCAATAACAGTAGATTTCTCATCAGAAACCATGGAGGACAGAGGTAAAAAAAAAAAAAATCAAGAAAGATTATCTTCTTAAGAACTCCCATAAAAGAATGGTCAAAGGAAATTCTCCAAATAGAAAGAAAATGATAAAAGAAATCTTAGAGCATCGAAAAGGAAAAAAGGGATGACAGAAATAGTAAAAATTTGGGTAAATATAGGAGACTTTCCTACTTCTTTTGCGTTTTAAAAATTATGTTTCATGGTTGAAGAAAAAACTCAACACTGTCTGATATGATTTATACTGTAAGTAGAAGAAATTTTATAATATTATATTAGAGAGAAAGGAAAAAAGACATAAAGGCAGCTAAGGTTTCTATAGTTCATCCAAAGGGGCAAAATGTTGATAAGAACAGACTATAATAATATAACCTATCCTATCTAATAAAAGAGAAACATGGTAATTAGCGTACGACCGTTACCCTTCCCATTGGCTAATCAGGGCAATATGCAAATTAATTGCCAGCCAAGATGGCGGCCAGCAGCCAGGCAGCTTAAAGCAAACATGAGGCTTGCTTGCTTCAGTGACTGAGGACTCCAACGTTCCCCGCCTGCTGCTGCCGGCCTCTGAGCTGCAACTCTAAGCAACTATGTTACAAATACAGAAGCTAAACAAAACCCCAGAAACCTGCTTTAGTCCGCCGGGCATCAGCCAGCAGGATCGCAACATTGTTTCAAATACAGAAGGTAAACAAAGGCCAGAAACCTTCTTTCAGCAGCGGAAGCCTAAGAGCTGGAGCCAAGCCTCAAAGCTAAAGCTGGCCCAGGATAAAAAAAAAGAAAAAAAGGAGCGGTTGGGAGCTTCAGTCACCCGCCAGTCTGAAAACAGCCCTCAGCCCCTCACCCAGACTGGCCAGACACCCCAGTGGGGACCCCCACCCTGAAAGGGGTGTGACCAGCAGCAAACAGCCATCATCCCCTCACCCAGGCTGGCCAGGCACCCCAGTGGGGACCCCCACCCTGATCCAGGACACCCTTCAGGGAAAACCAGCCAGCCCAACCCATGCACTAGGACTCTATCCTATATAGTAAAAGGGTTATGCCTCCCAGCACCGGGATCAGCGGAGCTGTGAGGCCTCTCGGCACCGGGATCAGCGTGACAAGGGGCAGCGCCCAAACCCCCTGATCGCCCTGTGGCTCTGTGTGTGACAGGGGTCGGGGCCACAACCTCCCTATCTGCCCTGCTCTGTTCGTGACAGGGGAAGGCTCCCCAACTCCTGATCAGCCCTACTCTGTGCCTGATAGGGGGGAGCTCCCCAACCCCGTGATCGCCCTGCGGCTCTGTGTGTGACAGAGTGTGGCGCCCCAACCCCCTGATCGGCCCTGCTCTGTGTGTGACAGGGGGCAGCGCCCCAACCCCCTGATCGGCCCTGCTCTGTGGGTGATAGAGGGTGGCGCCCCAACCCCCTGATCCGCCCTGCTCTGTGTGTGACAGGGGGTGGTGGCCCAAATCCCCTATCGGCCCTACTCAGTGAGTGACAGGGAGGAGCTCCTCAACCCCCTGATCGGCCCTGCTCTGTGTGTGACAGGGGGGAGCTCCCCAACCCCCTGATGGGCCCTGCTCTGTGCGTGACAGGGGGCAGCGCCCCAACCCCCTGATTGGCCCTGCTCTGTATGTGACGGGGGTGGCGCTGCAACCTCCCCATCGACCCTGCCTTGAGTGTGACAGGGGGCGGTGCCCCAACTACCCAATTGGCCTTACCCTGAGCGTGACTGAGGGTGGCATCACAACCTCCAGATCCGCCCTGCTCTGTGCATGACAGGGGGCAGTGCCCCAACTCCCCAATCGGCCCTGCTCTGAGCCCGACCAGGGGCTGCACCTAGGGATTGGGCCTGCCCTCTGCCACCCAGGAGCAGGCCTAAGCCAGCAGGTCGCTATCTCCCGAGGGGTCCCAGACTGCGAGAGGGCACAGGCTGGGCTGAGGGACACCCCCTCCCCCCCAAGTGCACAAATTTTTGTGCACTGGGCCTCTATTATATATATAAAAGGCTAAGTGACCATCCATCCATCTGTCCGACTGGTTGACCGACTGACCAGCCAGTCCATATGACGTGTACTGGCAATTTAATAATAAACGTTGACTCATGCATATGCAATACATATAAAGCTTTCGGAATATATATATATATATATATATATATATATATATATATATATATATATATATATATTTAAGTGACTGTCCGTCTGCCTGTCCATCCGTCTGCCTGACCAACGAGCTGGTATATATGACGCACACTGGCAATTTAAAAATAAACATTTACTCATGCCTACATGATACATATATAGCTCTCGCTGGCACCAATCGCATGCGTGTGTTTTGATCTGTCATTGTTGATTGTGAATTTGATTTTTTTAAATTTTTTATTGATTAAGTTATTACATATGTGTCCTTATCCCAACATTACCCTCCATTCCCCCGACTCATGCCCTCAACCCCCTATTGTCTGTGTCCATTGGTTAGGCCTATATGCTTGCATATAAGTCCTTTGGTTGATCTCTCCCCCCTTACCCCGACCCTCCCCTACCTTCCCTCTGAGGTTTGATGGTCTGATCAATGCTTCTCTGTCTCTGGATCAGTTTTTGTTCATCAGTTTATGTTGTTCATTATATTCCATAAATGAGTGAGATCATGTGATATTTCTCTCTCTCTGACAGGCTTATTTCACTTAGTATAATGCTTTCCAGTTCCATCCATGCTGTTGCAAATGGTAAGAACTCTTTTTTTACTGCAGCATAGTATTCCATTGTGTAGATGTACTACAGTTTTTTAATCCACTCATCTACTGATGGGCACTTAGGCTGTTTCCAAATCTTAGCTATGGTGAATTGTGCTACTATGAACATAGGGGTGCATATATCCTTTGTGATTGATGTTTCTAGCTTCTTGGGATATATTCCTAGAAGTGGGACCACTGGGTCAAATGGCAGTTCCACTTTTAGTTTTTTGAGGAAACTCCATACTGTCTTCCACAGTGGCTGCACCAGTCTGCATTCCCACCACCAGTGCACGAGGGTTCCTTTTTCTTCACATCCTTGCCAGCACTTGCCGTTTGTTGATTTGTTGATGCTAGCCATTCTGACAGGTGTGAGATGGTACCGCAATGTCATTTTGATTTGCATCTCTCGGATGATTAGTGACTTTGAACATGTTTTCATATGTCTTTTGGCCTTTCTTCTTGTCTTCTTTCAAAAAGTATCTATTTAGGTCCATTGCCCATTTTTTGATTGGGTTATCTTCCTTTTGTTAAGTTGTATGAGCTCCCTGTAAATGTTGGAAATTAAACCCTTATCGGTGATAACATTTGCAAATATATTCTCCGAATTTGGTTATTTTTGTTAACATTCTGAAGCTGAAAGAAAGCTGTATCACCGACAGAATATGTCTGAAGACCAACTATTGGCACCACGTACCTCTGAACCTGAAAGAAGCCAGCGTCTACCTCTGACACTGGCCTCCAATTGAAATTAATTTGAATACAGTTTCCTGTGATGCCAGCATTTGCAATGAGTATTCATAAATCACATGGACAAACTAGACAGAGTAGGAATATTCCTACCTGAACCCGTTTTTGGACATGGTCAGTTATATGTTGCTTTCTTTCGAGTTCAAAGAGCATGTGACGTTAAAGTTGTAAATACTTCATCACAAGGGAAATTAGTCAAGCACTCTGAAAGTGTTTTTACTCTTAATGTGGTATAGGGAGATATTAGAATAACTTTAATCAATTTATCAGTCATTGTTTTTATCAATGTTGTTTTTATATCATGTTTTTATATCATGTCTTTGTAGTTGTTATATCATGTTATTGTTTATTAATTTATATATTATTTTCATATACATTTTACTAATTTTCTTTAATCGCTGACACTTCTATTATAGAGAAAGGGTGAGTAGTGATATTAAAATATTTCTTCTAATTAATTTCCTTTCAATGTGCACGAATCTGTCCACCGGGCCACTAGTGTGTGTGTGTGTATATGTATGTATAGATATGTAATGAAATACATAAAGCAATCACTAAAAATCTATACAAAGTAACACACTGGAAAACATTACAGATAAATAAAAGTGGAATTCATAAAAAAGTCTATATGTGTATATATATATATCTATATGTATATATAGATATATATATATATGTAATGAAATACATAAAGCAATCACTAAAAATCTATGCAAAGTAATACACTCAAAAACATTACAGATAAATAAAAGTGGAATTCATAAAAAAGTCCAAGAAATCCACAGGAAGGCAAATCACATAAACAGATTGGAAGACAAAAATCACATGAACATACAACAGATGCAGAAAAAGCATTCAATAAAATCCAACACCCCTTTTTAATAAAATCTCTCAGCAAAGTGGGATAGAGGGCTCATACCTCAACATAATAAAGGACATATATGACAAAACTACAGCCAACGTCATACTCAATGGGCAAAAACTAAAACTGTTTCCCCTAAGAACAGGAACAAGACAGGGATGTCTACTTTCACCACTCTTATTCAACACTAGAGGCCTGATGCACGAAATTCGTGCAAGGGGCTTGGCCCTCGCAGCCGCGGTTTGCCATGGCCCTCGCAGCCCTGGCTT
Source organism: Myotis daubentonii (assembly GCF_963259705.1). Classification (NCBI taxonomy): domain Eukaryota; kingdom Metazoa; phylum Chordata; class Mammalia; order Chiroptera; family Vespertilionidae; genus Myotis; species Myotis daubentonii. Next base: position 87,459,876 of record NC_081861.1, on the reverse strand, counting down.
GCCTCAGGGCCTGCAGCCCTGGCTTTGTCCATAAAGTCATCCGGAATGTCATCCAGAAGGTTGTTTGGCCGTCCAGTCTAATTACCATATTATGCTTTTATTATTATAGACTAGAGGCCCGGTGCATGAAATTCATGCATCAGGGGTGTCCCTCAGCCCAGCCTGCACCCTCTCCAATGTGGGACCCCTCGAGGGATGTCTGACTGCCCAGATCGGGCCTAAACGGGTAGTCAGACATCCCTCTCACAATCCAGGACTGCTGGCTCCCAACCACTCACCTGCCTGCCTGCCTGATTGCCCCTAACTGCTTCTTCCTGCCAGCCTGATCACTGCCTAACCACTCCCCTGCCATCCTGATCGACACCTATCTGCTCCCCTGCCAGCCCGATTGGCCCTAACTGCCCTCCGGTGCAGGCCCGGTCACCTCTAACTGCCCTCCTCTGCAGGCCTGGTCGCCCCCAACTTCCCTCCCCTGCAGTCCTGGTTGTCCCCAACTGCCCTCCCCTGCAGGCCCGATTGCCCACAACTGCCCTCCCCTGCTGGCCATCTTGTGGTGGCCATCTTTGACCAGATGGGGGCGACCATTTTGTGTTGGAGTGATGGTCAATTTGCATATTACTCTTTTATTAGATAGGACTAGAGGCCCGATCCACAAAATTTGTGCAAAAGTAGGCCTTTCTTCCCCCGGCTGCCGGCACCGGCTTCCCGCTGGCACCCAGGACCTGGGCATCCCTCTGGCTGCCAGCGGGCACTCGGGACCCAGGCTTCCCTCTGGCCACCGGCAGGCACCTGGGAGCTGGGTTTCCCTCCAGCTGCCAGCAGGCACCCGAGATTCCCTCGCAGCACTGGCTTTGTCCGGGAGGTCATCTGGAAGAACATCTGGAAGGTCGTCTGGTCTAATTAGCATATTATACTTTTATTATTATAGATAGTATTGGAAGTGGTAGCCACAGCGATTAGACAAGAAGAAGAAATAAAAGGCAACCAAATTGGAAAGGAGGAAATAAAACTTTCATTATTTGCAGATGACATGATATTGTACATAGAAAACCCTAAAAACCCCATAAAAAAACATAGATTTAATAAATAAAATTACTGGGGTGGGGGCCAGGGTCAGGCTATAACGGGTCAATGGGAGAAAAAAGGGACATATGTAATACAAGATTACATATGTAATACAAGATTATATATACATATATATATAATGTATATATTATGTATATATTATCTATCTCTCTATATAAAAGGCTAATATGTAAAGTGTTTCCTCAGGAGTTTGACCAGGAGAACAGGAGTTCGATTGCTTGCTATGACATGCGCTGATCACCAGGGGGCGGTGTGGAACATGGCAGGTGACCAGTGGTGTTGGCAGGGTACTGAGGGATCGAGGGATGGAGGAGGTGGGGAGGCGGGGGGTACCGTGCAGTGGCAGCGTGTGGGTGGTGAGGGAAGGAGGAGGCGGGGAGGCAGGAAACCTGAACAGCCCTGATCACTGGTCAGGCCTAGGGACCCTATTCATGCATGAATTTTTTGCACGGGGCCTCTAGTATATGTGTGTGTGTGTGTGTGTGTGTGTGTGTGTGTGTGTGTGTGTATGAAATCGGCAATGTAGCAGGACTTAAAAATTTATATCCAGAAATCGATGGCATTTTTATACACCAACTAGAGGCCCTCTCACAGTTCGGGACCCTTGGGGGCTGTCCAACTGATGGCTTAGGCCTGCTCCTGGGGGGGATGGGGCCTAAGCTGGCAGTCAAACATCCCCCTGGCAGCCCAGGATCCCTCCTTAGCGCTGCCACGGAGGCGGGAGAGGCTCCTGCCACTGCCGCTGCGCTGGTCAGCCATGAGCCAGCTTCTGGCTTAGCGACACTCCCTCTGTGGATGTGTACTGACCACACCAGGGGCAGCTCCTGCGTTGAGCATCTGCCCTCTGGTGGTTAATGTGCATCATAGTGACCTGTCATTCCCTGTTGTTCCGCCATTAGAGTCAATTTGTACATTACCCTTTTATTGTATAGGGTAAGAACTCTCAGAAATAGAAACTAAAAAAACAATCCTATTTACCATTGCAACAGAAAAATTAAAATACTTAGGAATAAAAATAACCAAAGAGGTAAAAGTCCTGTACTCAGAAAACTACAGGACATTGAAAAACGAGATAGAGAAAGATATAAACAAATGAAAGAATATACTGTGTTCATGGATTGGTAGGATCAACATCATTAAAATATTCATACTATCCTAAGCAATCTATAGATTCAATTCAATCCCTATTAAAATACCAATGGCATATTTCACATATCTAGAACACTACAAAAATCCATATAGAACCAAAAAAAAACCCCCACATAGCTGCAGCAATGTTGAGAAAAAAGAACAAAATTGGAGGAATCGCAATGCCAGATATCAAGTTATACTACAAAGCAACTGTAATCAAAACATCCTGGTACTGGCACAAGAACAGGTATACAGATCAATAGAACAGAACAGAGAACCCAGAAATTGACCCAAGCCATTACACTCAATATTTGACAAAGGAGGCAAGAGCATACAATAGAGTCAAGACAGTCTATTCAATAAATGGTGTTGGTGGTGGCGGGGTTGAAAGGACCTAAATAGACACTTCTCCAAAGCAGACACACCGATGGCCAAGAGACATATGAAAAAATGCTCAAAGTCACTGATCATCCGAGAGATGTAAATTAAAATGACAATGAGGTATGACCTCACACCTGTCAGAATGGCTATCATCAACAAATCAATAAATGACAAGTGCTGGAGAGGATGTAGAGAAAGGGAACCCTAGGACACTGCTGGTGGGAATGTAGACTGGTGCAGCCACTGTGGAAAACAGTATGGAGTTTTCTCAAAAAATTAAATGTGGAACTCCCATTTGACCCAGTGATCCCACTTCTAGGAATATATCCTAAGAAACCAGAAACACCAATCAAAAAGAATATATAAACCCCAATGTTCAAAGAAGTGCAATTTACAATAGCTAAGAGCCCAAGTGCCCATCAGAAGATAAGTGTATAAAAAAGCTGAGGTACATTTATACAATGGAATACTACATGGTGATAAAGAAGTAAGAACTCTTACTATGTGCAACAGCATGGATGGACCTGCAGAGTCATATGCTAAGAGAAATGAGCCAGTCAGAGAAAGATAAGTATCACATGATCTCACTCATATGTGGAATCTAATGAACAAAATAAACTAATGAACAAAATAGATCCAGAGACATAAAAACATGGAACAGACTGACGAATTTCAGAGGGAAGGCCAGGGTGGGTTGTGGGTGGGGAATGATTAACCAGGGAACTTATATGCATATATGCATAACCCATGAACACAGACATTAGTGTGGTGAAG